>NC_090936.1:609733891-610358891 GCF_040938575.1 Ambystoma mexicanum | reverse complement strand
AAAAAACTGGCCTCGTGACGAGTTGCCTCCTCTATTGTTGGAAGCATTATTCACAGAGCCTGAATCACTGCTATTGCTGGAATTTGAAAAGGAAACAGATTTTTTTTATTGTCTTCGGGCCCTGTGGTGGGCCTTGGTTAGCATTCATTGATTGATAAAATCCAGGAACTAAATATGGATAAGTAATCTCTTCCTTGTAGTTATGTATATCTTTTTTAGTTGCCAAATTTTTTTTTTTGTCTATGGTGAATGTTTGAAATTTCACCATTTCCTCTTGTAATTTTTCAAGCAGCGTTTTAGTCTCTGGAATGATGGATTCATCTAAAATCTTTTTTTCTAGGATTGCTAGATCTTTTGTTGTTTTGCCTCCTCTTCGGCCGTGGAGATAACTAGAATTACCCAATCCCATGAGCATTTGTTGCCCACCCCACTGAACCAACCATGAACTACGGGTTATCTAAAAAAAACCAGAGGAATGTTTTTGACCTGGAGGCCCTCTGGGATGACTCCCGCCTTTTAGATATTCAACCATGAGTTGACCATGGGACTCAGTTCTAATGAGTTTCTTTTTCTTTTGTGTTAACAGGTCTAAGTCATTGGTGGCTGGGGGTGGTGCAGCAATAGCGCTGGGTATGGGTGCATCTAGAATCGACGGAAGGAAAATAATTTTTTATATTCATCGTCAGTGAATGATACAATGTTTACATTCTGAATTCTCAATAGAATTGATTGATAAAGACAGAAACAATAGAGATATAAATCTTTTAATTTATGAATACAAGACACTCAAAAAAGGTATTAAAGACAAAAAATGCATTTTGTTTACACATCACATAAGACATTTAGTGAAAGTCAATATTTTCAACCAACCAAAACAATTTCTTTGAACTTAACACAATCATCATGTGTTTACAATTTTTTTGTATTCATAAATTAAAAGATGTATATCTCTATTGTTTCTGTCGTTATCAATCAATCGACATGAAAGATAGCACTTGTTGCAACTAGACACACCTAGTACATGTGTAGTCGGGTAGCTGTTTTTGTGGAATTTTTTTCTATAGATTTGTTTGCACTAGTCCTCTGCCACATAGCCCCCTAAAAAAGTGACTTCATAGCTCTAATTGCTTTGTTTACCAGACACTCTAAGCAGACAACTACTGCCAGAAGAACACAAGTGGCAACTCGACAGATATCCTAGACAGAATATTCTCACTTTGGGATCCCCCCTCCCCCCCTCTGTTCCCCCCCCACTCCACCGAATAGTTCATCACAAAGCAAAACGCACAATGCCCAGACTTCGCGTCCATGTTTCCCCAGCCAGAGTCCAAGGGGAACGCCCTATGGATGAATTGGTCAGGGAAATTTGCTTACGCTTTACTCACACCACTTCTAAGCAGGATAGTGCACAAGATGCACCAGGAACAAGTAAATCTGATACTAGTTGCTCCTTTGTGGGCGAGAAAGCCTTGGTTTACACATCAGCTCAAACTGGCGATGTGCGACCCAGTCAAGCTTTTGTGCCTGTACAACATGGTGACGCAACACCAAGGGAGCATCCCTCCTCCCACGCCCACAATCGATAAACCTGGGAGTTTGGCCACTTAAACATTCCACAAAGGTGTATGGATATCCTCAAGGAGGCACGGAAACCCAACACCAGGCAATGCTATTTTAATAAGTGGAAAGGATTTGTGATATGGTGCACATCACAATCACGAAGTCCATTAGAATGTTCTCCAGCTAACATTCTACACTACATGCTTTATTTACTAGACTCTGGCCTAGTATTTAATTCCTTAAAGGTGCATCTGGCAGCCCTATCTGCTCACACCACTTCAGAAAACAAGATGTTCTGGTGTATTTGTATTTTATTTATATAGCGCACCAGGCCCAAAGGCATCCGGGCACATCACTTAGGTTACAGCAAAGTATAAGCATAAACAAAAGAATTTACAAAATTATATACATAAGCAAATTGTGTCTGACAGTTAATTACATATTTACACAGGAGTGAGCCATAGGCCAGAGCATAAACGGTTGCTAACGAGCAGTCTGAATCAGGCGCAGGTCTTGGGCAGACGACCAGGTTTTGGCCTGGCTTTTGAAAGCCAGGAAGGAAGGTTCAGCTCTAAGTGGGTTGGGGAGCGAGTTCCAGAGTTTTGCCGCCATGACTGGGAAACTGATCCCGCCAGATCTCTGAAGGTTGAAGCGGGGTATGGAGAGGCAGTTGGTCTGGGCACTTCTGAGGGGTCTGTTGGAAGTGTGGATAGAGAATCTATTAGCCAGATAGCTGGGCGCTTGGTCGGTGAGGCATTTATGAGTTAGAGCAAGTGTTTTCAGAGAACTTCTTTGTTAATGAGAGCCATCGGATGCTTCGTCTGCTGTCAGAAATGTATTGGTTCCTAGGGATATTTAGTGCAGCTCTAATGGCATTGATTTGGATGATCTGTAGCTTATTGATATTGCAAAGGTTGGTGCCAAGATAAAGGGCATTGCAATAGTCGATTTTTGACTTCACCAGAGTCCTAGCAAGTGTGTACAGTTGGCTGGTGATAAGAATGGACAGCAGGCTGTGATGAGCTCACATGTGTATGCTGCAGCAGAGGAGACTGTGTTAGTTTGTCTAGCCAGAGAGAGGGTGGAGTCAATATAGATGCCTAATGTTTCAGTGTCCTTTGAAACCTTGATGGTGTTGCCATCAATGATGAAGGATTTAAACAAAGGGTCTAATTAGTTGAGTCTTGGTGAGAGCCTAGGATGAGGAGCTGTCTTTTCGTCATTCAGAAAGTCCCTGTCATTGGAAGAGGTAAAGAGGATGCCCCCCCACAATTTCCAACCCTCCCAGGGTTGGGATCTCAATGTTGTGCTCTCCAAGCACGTGTGAAGGACCATGGGTACAGTACACGTCACACTAGGGATACTATTACTGAACACGCCCTGTCGACATCCGTTTGAGTTTCGAAAACAAATCTTGGACTACTCTGTGACTTCCACTATTTGTCGCTGATTTCTTGTGTGCGTCCTTGTCGCCGGGGTGTTCATCCCCATAAGCTGGGCATGAGCCGGGCTTGTCGGGGCCGGGGACGGACGAAGAGGAGCGCGAACGCTCCCTCGAGAGGTCTACAACCTCCGTTACGGAAGCCGTGTAATCACTGTCCTCGTCACATTCGGCGGCGGCGGCGGCAGTGGGCGAGGAATCTGACCTAGACATGGCGTAGGCCGCCCACGTTTTGACCCTACGGTCCTTTATCATTTTGGGCTTAAGTAACTTACAGGCCGCACAGCCATCCTCCTTGTGATCGAGGGGCAAGCAACGGTTGCACCGTTTGTGCTTGTCCTTCCAGGTATATTTGCCCTTGCAAAGTGGGCAAAACCTAAAAGGCGTCCTCTCCATAGCTGAGGGCAAGAAGTGTGATTACGACTTCCAAAGAGAGGGAGGGGAAAGAGAAAGGCATTCTCGGAGAGAGAAGAAAAGACCACACAACCCCACTCTCCCTACTGTGTAAGGCCGGCGAGGCCAGGCCACGTGTTCGGCGACGCCGAAGGATCTCCTCCGCTCATCCTTCCCTCGAAGATGTTGCTCGGCGGAGAAACAGCTTGCAGCTTCCTCGAGGGAGGGATCTATATGTTAGATATTAATAATAATAAACGACCAAGGGTCGAAGAAATGATTTCGCAATGTCTCTCGAGGAGCTCCGCATAGAGGCGACCAATAACTGGGCGGAAAAAAACAATCTGAGGCACCTCGACGCGTGAGGGATTGTGGGTACAACGCATGTCACTATAGGGATAGTGTTACAGACACGCCTTGTCGACGTCCCCTTTTCGACTACGAAAAACAAAATGCAATAATCCGCAGTGACCACTGGATGTCGGACTATGCACAGCATGTGAATCTAAGCAGATACAACCATCAGAAATGCTTTTACGGTAAGTAATGCATTGATATATATATATATATATATATATATATATATATATATATATATATATATATATATATATATATATATATATATATATATATATATATATATATATATATATAATGTATTGGTCATGGGACACGCCTGGGTGATATATATGGAACACCCGGCCGTGTCCCATGATCACTACATTCTTCGTGAGAGGAAAGTGTAAGAAACGTAAACTGTACTGTGGGGTAGGATGGGAGGGTCGATTAGGAATATATGGGAGGAACATCCAGTCGAAAGAACGTTACAGTTGGTAAGTAACTTGTTCTTCAAATGGATTGTGTCCTCCCACGTATTCCTCATCTTGTGATAGGCTCCCATAGCAGTATCAATTTTTTGGAGGCGGGAGTACCAATTTCAGTTTTCGTGGCAGAATGCAGAACTGTCTTTGCAAATAAACCCTCTTTAGAGGAGGCAGTATCCAAACAATAATGTTTAACAAAAGTATGCATTGTTTTCCAGGTTGCAGCTGCACAAATATCTGCTGCATGGACTCCCCTCCTTAGAGCCGCAGAAGTAGCCATTCCCCTTGTAGAATGGGCACGAAGTCCATCTGGTGGTTCTTTTCCCGCTAATCTGCAGCATTCAACCATGGCTAATATGATCCAGCGGGAAATGGTCTGTTTTGTTACAGAGAAGCCTAATTTATGACCAGTATAACCCACAAACAGTTGGTCATCTTGTCTCAATTTAGCCATCCTTGAGATGTAAAAACTAAGAGCCCTATTGGGATCTAATCTGTGTAATCTCTCCTCTTCTTTGCCCAGATGAGGAGGATAAAAGGTTGGTAGTACTATTTTTTTGTGACAAATGGAAGTCCGGGACTACTTTTGGCAAGAAGGAAGGTTTATCTTTAAGGACTACCTTATCTTTATAAAAAATATTACCTGGTGGTTTGCATGAAAGAGCCTGAAGTTCGCTAACCTTGCGGGCTGATGATAGGGTCACAAGGAGGACAGTTTTTAGAGTCAAAAGCCTCAATGGACATGAGGGCAGAGGCTCAAAAGGTATGCAAGTCAAGAATTTTAATACTAAATTTAAGTCCCAAGTTGGTACATGAAAAGGTACTGGAGGGTATACATTAGTAAGCCCCTTTAAGAATTGAATTATTAACGGTATTTTGAAATATGAAACCTCTTTTGAGGAGCGCTTGAATATGGACAGCGCAGCAAGGTATCCTTTGTTCCTATCTGGAGCCCCAGATTAGCTAGATGTAGTAGAAAAGAGAGCACAATTGGGGTGCCACACTGAAAAGGGTCCACATCCTTGTCTTTGCACCAGTTACTAAACCTGTTCCAGCGACATCGGTACAAAGACTTTGTTGCTGGTCTTCTGGCCGAAAGCAAGATTTCCATTACGTCATCCGGAAGATCCCAATCCTTGTATCTCAACCTCTCAGAAACCATGCGTGAAGGTTGAGTTTCTTGACCTCTGGATGGAGAACCCGACCTTCCTCTTGCGAGAGAAGATCCTCTCTTTGCGGAAGATGTATTGGAGGGCAGATGGACATGTCTATAAGGTCCGGGTATCACGTCCTCCTGGCCCAATCCGGGGCAATTAGGATCATGGTTTTCCTGAACTTTCTCAACCTCCTGATTACTTGAGGAATCACGGGGACTGGGGGAAACGCGTACAGCAGTGGAAACTTCCACTCCACTACGAATGCGTCTCCCAGAGCTCCTCTTTGAGGAAATTCCCTTGAGCAGTACTGATCGCACGTCCGGTTGATTGCGGTGGCAAACAGATCCACTTGAGGGGTTCCCCAAAGGGCGAAGATCTCCAGAAGGACTTCCTGAGCAAGCTCCCACTCGTGAGAGACCGTGCTCTGCCTGCTCAGAGCGTCTGCCGCTGTGTTCTTCTCTCCGGCTAGGTGAATTGCCGATAGAGATATTCCTTCTCGTATTGCCCAGAACCAGAGCTGCATTGCTTCTCTGCACAGTGGCAGTGACCCTACTCCTCCTCTTTTGTTGAGGTAGTACATGGCCACTGTGTTGTCCGTCATTATCAGGACATTTTTTCCCTGTACAGAGGGCAGAAAGGCCTTCAGAGTTAGTCTGATTGCCCTCAGCTCCAACAGGTTGATGTGTAGTTTGGACTCCGATGGAGACCAACGACTGCTGATTGTCAGATCGTTGGTGTGTGCTCCCCACCCCGTGAGTGAGGCGTCCGTCACTACCGTTATCTCTGGCCATGGTTGCCAAAAAGACTCTCCCTTGAGAATGTTGTTGTTGCATGCCCACCATAGAAGATCCTGAGCAACTGCACTCTGGACTTTCAGAAGATCCAACATATTCCCTGAGAACTGGGACCACTGAGTTCTGAGTGCCCATTAAAGGGATCTCATTCTCAACCTGGCCTCTGGTACTAGGAAAACGCAGGATGCCATGAGGCCGAGCAACCTGAGAAAATCGAAGGCCGGTAGACCATTGGCATTCTGAAACTTCGTTGCCATCTGCTGGATGTGGAGAGCTCTCACTTGAGGAGGCGAGGCTTTTCCCGATTAAGTGTCCAAGACTGCTCCGATAAACTGGAGTTTCTGGGATGGTATCATGTGGGACTTCTTGAAATTGAGGGAGAAGCCCAATTTGTGGAGGAAGTGGCAGGTGATCGAAAGATGTTCCTGAGCTTGTTATGGAGAACTTGCTCTGATCAACCAGTCGTCCAGGTAGGGATATATGTGAATACCTCCTCCCCTGAGACTTGCTGCCACAACCGCCAACAGTTTGGTGAAAACCCTTGGGGCGGAGGTCAACCCGAATGGCAGAACTCGAAACTGATAATGAGAATTGCCAATTGCGAACCTCAGGTACTTTCTGTGCTTTGGATGGATTGGCACATGAAAGTAAGCATCCTGAAGGTCCAATGATACCAATCTTGGAGTTGGAGAGCCTGAAGGATCTGAGAAAGAGTTACCATCTTGAATTTGTCCTTCCCGAGGAACTTGTTCAAGTTTCTCAAGTCCAAGATGGGTCTCAGTCCTCCATCCTTTTTTGGGATGAGAAAATATGGGGAGTACCAACCCCTGTTCCTCTCCGCTACAGGTACCGGTTCTATGGCACCTTTCTCTAGCAGGGTTAAAATTTCCTGCAACAGGAGCGGATCTGGAAATTTGGCGGAGTTGGCTCCCGGTGGATGATTCTGAGGCCTTTTTAGAAAGGGGAGACCGTAACCTTGGGCCACTGTTTCCAGTGCCCAAGCATCTGAGGTAATGCCCCGCCATTCCTTCAGATGTTGAGAGATCCTGCCTCCCACTGGTGTTTTGTGTAACAAGCTCTCAGAGGGATTTGGAGGTGGCTGCAGGAGTGGCTGAGGGTACAGATGCTGCTCCTGAGGCTGATTTTGCACCTCTTCCTCGTGTTCCACGAGGGAAGTTTCTTTTTCCCCCTTTGAGAAGCCTGTCCTCTTCCTCTTTCTCTACCAAAAGAGGAGTAGTATTGAAAAAAACGACCCCTCCAGGAAGATGAGCCGGAATAGGGTTTTAGAGGCTGGCGCTAAGTGATTTAGCTGCCGCTTTCGAGGTCTGAAGTTTTTCTAGGCTTTCATCAGCCTTTCTGCCAAAGAGCCTGGAGCCATCAAAGGGCATGTTGAGAAGTCTGGCTTGCACGTCCGGTGCAAACCCCGACTTCCTCAACCACGCAAATCTGCATAGCACAACGCTTGCAGCCATGGATCTGCTGATACTATCAGCAGTATCCAGTCCAGACTGGAGACATTCCCCCATTGCCTCCTTCCCGTCTTTGACTATATTCAGGAAGCCTTCCCTTTCCTCGCCTTCCGGAATATGATCAGCCGCCGCCGAAATACAGTCCCACAGGGTATGGGTAAACCTGGCTAGGGTACAGGTGACATTTGCCGACTTAAGTGCCATACTGCCTGATGTGAAAACTTTACGTGCCCAGGCATCAATTTTTTTATCCTCTCTATCTGGAGGGATAGTTGGATAAGCAGTTTGTTTTGAAGTAGATGCTGCCTGAATGACTAAACTCTCTGGAGTCGGATGTTTATTCAAATATTCAGGATCCGTTACAGCCGGTCTATATTTTCTTGGAAAAGTGCTATCTGCAGCAGCAATAGTTTCTGGCTTCTCCCAGTTTTTCTCCACAGTCCTTTGGAGGGCTCTGTGGAAAGGGAGAACAGGATCTTTCTGAGGTCCCTTGACGATTATATCCGTCATGCCATCTTGTACAAAAATGGGTGAAGTATTACCCCAACCCATATATTCAACTACCCTGGTCATAAGACCCCTGTACCCAGCATCTGCATGCTCTGCAGGATCAGGTTTGGCGAACTCTAATTCTGGGGATGTGTCTACTCCACTGGCAGAATGTAGAGTATCACTTGGGTCTCTCATTCTAGATTCCTGGTCAATAGGTTCCTCAGGAACTTGTCTGGTACCATAAGTAACTCCCAAAGGAGTAACCTCGTCTTCTTCTGAAGCAGACTCTTCATAGATTGCTGACATAGATTTGAAAAAGTCTGACCTGGGCAAAGGAGTGAATCTCCTTTCTTCCTCTTCCATCTGATTCGAAGGAATTGGCAAATCCCTCGAAGTTTTCGAAGGTGTCTTCGAAGTCTTCGAAGATGACTTTGATAATGGCGTCGAGGACGCTTTTGGCTTTGGCGTCAAACTTATCGACGTCGATGAAGTTGTCGAAGTCTTTGACGACTTGTGTTTCTTGCATGGCACTGGAGAAGTGCTCAACTCTCGAAGAGTCTTCGACGGTTTTACGTCGACTGGAGGTTTTTTGGATTCCTCGACGCTACCGGTCTTAGCCATGGTAGCCTTGGACTTCGCTTTGTCGTCCAGTGGAGCAACTTGGGGTGTGGCTTTTTTTTCGAGGGTCTTTCGAGGGGGTCGGGCCGCATTCTCAAACCTCCATCTTTTTGTGGAATTCCTCCCACTTACTGGGAGAATCCGATTTAGTCGGACAACAAATTTCTTCGGTCGACTCTGAAGAAGATGATGATTATGAGGGAGATCTGTGTCTCCTCTTCATTTTGTTTCGATGACGACGAAGAGTGTCTCGATCTACTCCTAGATCGAGATCTCTTTGAGTGCCTATGGCGATCCGATTCCTTAGAATAGGTGCTTTCTGGTGTCTTTTTGACGAAACCTTTTTTGAGGCCTCCCTCCACACCGACAGTTTACCTCTCCTCTCACGAAGAGCTTTTTCGGTCATAGATTGGCAGGACCCGCAGTCGTCGGTTCGGTGACTGGAACCGAGACACCAGAGACAAATCCGGTGGGGATCGGTGATCGACATCTTAGATTCACAATCTGCACACTTCTTAAACCCAGTACTGGGTGTCGAAGGTGTCGGAAGATGACATTTTCTTCACACAAAATAGAAGCGCGCCGTTCTCAATAGCAAAGCGATCGGAAAAACTGAACTGAAGCAACGGGCGCGGCTCAAGCTATTTATACCATCAGTGACGTCGACGGAGTACGTCGAGGGACAATCGACGCCACGACCTCGAGCACAGCGCCCTCTGCCGAGAAGATTTTATTCCGAAGCTGGAGATAACAAATGATCACAAGATGAGGAATACGTGGGAGGACACAATCCATTCGAAGGTTGGTTTCTAAAGAACATTACATTGATTGGGTTTTGGCTAACCTCTCAGAGTTCCTTGTTCACTATCCATAGGGTAGCCTCCTATAATCTGTCCACCAGGCCAGATTCTTGAAATCCATCTTAACATCCAGTATCTGGCATTTGTTGACAGTAGTGTTATATAATGGGAGTACTTGGTTATTGTATGTTAGTAACTGGCATTGGGTATGTATGTATGTATGTATGTGTGTTTAGGATTTGTTAACCAGCATCTGTTGTGGTTGTCTAGCATTCAATAAGAATACTTAGCATGCTCAGAGTACTTGAGAATACATGATATGTAATTATCGTGCTACCTGGCATGTGATGTCCGTACTTGTTGGGAGGTTCTGGCAGTATGATGGCAATACAGTGTAACACTAAAAGTTAGGTGACTTAGCAGTATCTGTTGGGTTGGAGAGCAGGAGGGATTTGACAAAGGATGCAAAGCCCATTGGTGTTTACTTACCCACCCATTGACCGCTCTTGGCCATGATAATTCAATGGCCATTCTCACCTATTACCCTCCCATCCCCGCCCAAACTACACTCTCCTGGGATCTCTTTGTGCTAGCTCAAATATGCAGTGACATCAAGCTTTGTGTTCTACAGGGCGTGGCAGTGTGCTTTCTAAGGCCTTGGTGTTAATGGCTTAGTTGCAGCTGTAAATGACCCCATGATGTAATAAAACATGCTTAACTAAGTGTGTCTTCAGCTACTTGATTTGTAAACCATATGTGTGTCCTTGCTTCTGTTCTGTGCAATCTGGTTAAAAACGAGCAACAGCAAGCAATCAGTTTTGGTTTGTGTATAGGGGTTCGATAGGAATTCGCCAGGCACTAACCCTGTGTGTTGGGTACATGCATAATTTTCCAGCTGTTGCCATCTTATTTACATGCGTTATGTCAGGGCCTGACAAATGTCAATTCCTTCCCACAAAAAAAGCCAAAACTCTTGGCTTTGCCGATGCTGTTTCAAGACTGTGTACACGCTTTCAAATATTCCCCATGTAAATTAACGTCCCCTTCTTAGCAAGCTCCAAATGGACAAGAACACTTTCAAACTGCATTTGGGAACGACAATCTATTTGCTTGCGTTTGGAGGAGCGTATGGCAAATCTTCTGCAACCCTCTTTCTTGTGTTATTCCTTGCTTCCCTTCTTTTTTGTTGCATAAAAAAAGAAAACTACCAATATCAAAACTTTACCTTTCTGTTGATAAAAAGATATGAGGCCTTAGTATCAAAATTTCTGAGGCTTGTGGAATCTGCTTAGATCACATGCTGTGCATAGGCCGACATCTAGTGGAAGCTGCGGAGTATTACAGTTTGTTTTTCGAAATCGAAAAAGGGCGTCGACACAGGGCGTGCCAGTAATACTATCCCTAGTGTGACGTCCACTGTACCCATGATCCCTCACGCGTCTAGGATCCCCAGATTGTTTTTTTCCGCCATTCTGGTCGGAAGCACTTCATCGGAGTTCCCTGGCTTTGCCATATTTACACTTTAAAATAATTCTAATTTGCCCCATTTTCTCACCCCTACGTCGACCAGCATCTCGACGCCGAACCGGGGAGGAGATCAACGTCGAGACCCGACGGATTGGGCCTTGAGGCTTCCGCCTCGGCTCGGGCCTGGGCCGCTGGCCTCGGCCCTACAGTAGGGAGAGTGGGGGGTGGTACACTTCCACACTCGGTTAGAAACACCTTCTTACCTACACACACTTGCCCGCTGCCCACAGGCACGTATGGAGGGTACGCCCTTTCAGTTTTGCCCCAAGTGTAATAAAAAATACCCTTGGGTAGATAAGCACGCTACGTGCAACCTTTGCCTGCCCAGAGACCACCCCGAGGCGGGTTGCAGGGCCTGTAGCAGGTTTAAGACAAAAACTCTTAAGGACCGCTCCACCAAGCGTTGGGCCCACCACGCCAAGCTAGCAGCTATGGAGGCGGAGGGTACCTTCAGCGACGGCAGCGACGCCGGACTTTCGGACGGCGAGGGCACCAAGGCGTCGAAAGACAGCCTAACGCACGTCCCCGGCCTCGGAAGGTCGTCCGTCCCGGCGACTATGGGGAAGTCCCCCGGCGACAAGAGCGTTACACATACACACGCTAAACACAAAAAACCCACCCGAGATTCGACGTCGTCGAAACCTCGGAAAGAGGCACAAAAGGAGCGGTCCGAAAGGACGTCCTCTGGGCGGTCCCGGTCGAGGTCGCCGCACGACGTCAGGCAAGCCTCCACACTTGCACATAGTGCCTCGCCCATTAACATCACGGAAGATCACTCGTCCGGAGACGAACACGGCTTCCATCCCCAGCCTGCACCCCAGGGAAAGGGTACATCACTTGGGAGTGAGGAGGGCCCAGTTTCGAAGCCTAGTTCGAAACACAGGGATTCCACCTCCGATCCTCGACGCCAGGCGTCGAAAGATAGGGGCAAGGGTAAACACACTTCCACCCACGGGGAAGGGGGTAAGCAACAAAGGAAACAACCCTTGCAATCCCCCACAACAATAGAACTGACTTCCCCGTCCAAGTCTTCTCAGGGACAGTCCATAGAGAGTTCCAGCAGGGTCACCCCAAGCTCAAAACTCTGGTCATGCGAGGACATTGACAGAGTAATGTCAAGGATGTCCTCCTTAGCAAATTTCTTCGAAAGACACCCTTACCAACTACTAGCTTTAAACCCTCAGGAATCTTCTCCCTCAGGTTCAAGGGACCCTATCCCTTCAAATAAAAGGCCCCGGGTCGAGACACCAGTAAAGGCTTCAGAACCCTTCGAGGTCCAACCCTATTCTTGCCTTTTCCCTACAGGCCAAGGAGACTCTTCCCTTATAGAGGGCCAGGATTTTGAAACACCAGAAGATCTCGCAGTGTCAGATTATTACGGGGAGGACGAAGACGAGGATGAGCCAGAAAATAGCCCGGATATTTTCAGAATGGACTCACCAGTCGAAAGGGAAGCCCCATTGTCTGATTCCCCAATAGATAATCAGCCCCTCCTAAATGAACTGCTCTCTCGGGCAGCTAACCACTTCCACATAGACACACAAGGTGTCCAAGAAGAGAGGGACTTCGCGGAGGAACTAATTGGGGAAAGGAAGACAGTAGCCCAGACCATTCCCATCCTGAAATCTATTCAACGCAGAATAGCACCATCCCTTGTCAACCCAAACTTGACAAGACCTGTAAACCCGAGAGTAGAGAAGCTGTTTAAAGCAGCCCAGTCGGACCCTCTATATATTAGAGGCCAACTTAAGCCAGACTCTCTAGTCGTAACTAACACCCGCAAGAGAGCTGGAACCCCATTATCTTCCTCGGAGGCCCCCCCCGACAAAGAAAGTAAGAAACTCTATGGTTTTGGTAGAAAAGTAGCTTCCACGGCAGCCTACCAAACCAGAATCGCGAATTCCACCACACTGTTGGCCAGCTACAACTGCCATCAGTGGGAAGAAGTGGCAGCACTAATAGATTCCGCTCCCGAACCCCTTAAGAGCCAGCTATCTCGCATTTGTGCAGAGGGAAGAAACGTCTCAGGCTGCATTTTAAAAGCAACTTTAGACGCCGCAGACAATGCGGGTAGAATTATAGCAGAGGGGACTGTCATCAAAAGACATGCTTGGTTGAGGCAGTCGGGATTCAGAGCAGAAACACAAGCTGCACTCTTAGACAAACCAGTGGAAAGTGATCTCCTGTTTGGAAAGGCAGTCGAGGACGCACTAAAAAACGCTAAGGAGGAATTCGACACCCTCAAATCCCTTGGCCAGTTAACTACAAAACCACCTAACCAAAGAGGGAACGGCAATTTTCGTCGCCCCCGCGGCCAAAATTCCAATAGAGGAAATAGCTATTCCCACACCCAGGGTACACAGTGGAACACCAACTCACAACAGTCTACCCAGGGGGATGGTAGGGCTAGTAGAAGAGGGCGTGGTAGAGGCAGAGGCAGCCCCAGTAAAGGAGGCGGCACGCCTCCACCAAAGCAGTGACGCTCATTTCAGGGTCCCTTCCCATGCAACCCCAGTAGGGGGACGAATATCCAGCTTCACCCAGGCATGGGAAGGGATAACATCCGACAGATGGGTGCTGTCGACAGTATCCAAGGGGTACTGTATAGAACTACTGCAACGTCCCCGAAACCACCCTCCAAGACAAAAAGTCCACTCTTTAGAACATCAAAAGATCCTCCTCGAGAAAGTCTACAATCTGCTCCTAAAGGACGCGATAGAACTCGTCCCAGGACACCAGGTAAACAAGGGTATCTATTCAACTTACTTCCTTGTGCCAAAGAAAGATTTAACAATGCGCCCAGTATTGGACTTACGGCCTGCCAACAAGTATGTCAAGCCCCAAAAATTCCGTATGCCCACGCTACAAGAGGTAATCCCACTCCTAAAAAAGGGGGATTACATGGCAACCTTGGATATGAAAGATGCCTATTTTCATATTTCTATGCTCCCGGCGCACAGAAAATACTTGCGCTTCAAGGTGGACAGTCGCCACTACCAATTCAAGGTACTGCCCTTCGGGATAGCTTCAGCACCAAGGGTATTCACCAAGGTACTGGCGGTGGCAGCTGCACACCTACGCAGGGAGGCAATCCCAGTGTACCCTTATCTAGACGACTGGCTCATAACGGGGGAAACCCCAGGAATCTGCAGATCAAACATTCAGAGGACTATCGACCTCCTCCACGAATTAGGCTTCTCTATCAATGAGAAGAAGTCAAGTCTGGTGCCAAGCACCCCAAAACAGTTTCTAGGAGCTATCCTAGATACTCGGAGAGAATTGACCTTCCCTTCGGAAGAAAGAATTCGGAATATACTTCTGCAAATTCCGCATTATCAGTCAGGTCAACAGATAACAGTACGCAAAGCTATGCGGTTACTGGGCATGATGGCGTCATGCATTTACCTGGTCCCCCACGCGCGTCTGCGCATGCGTCCCATGCAGGAATGGTTGGCGAAACAGTGGTCTCAGGCAAGTGGTCAGTGGGACGATCTAGTGGTCGTTTCGCCAACACTCGTACAGAGCCTACACTGGTGGACAAGAGAGAATATCGCAAAGGGGAAACCCTTTTACGATCCCGAAGTACAGGCAGTGGTTACTACAGATGCATGCCTGACTGGGATCAATCTGCTAGAGCTTCTGGCAGTATTCCGTGCGCTGCAGGCGTTCGAGCCCCATCTACTGAACTTGTCGGTGCAGATCAGGACGGACAGCACGACAGCCATGTTCTATCTGAACAAGCAAGGAGGGACTCGTTCGCCAAATCTGTCCAAGCTTGCCCAGAAAATATGGATATGGGCACTCAGACGGAACATCTTCCTGTCATCGCAACATGTTCCAGGGGAGCTAAACTACCAATATCAAAACTTTACCTTTCTGTTGATAAAAAGATATGAGGCCTTAGTATCAAAATATATGCATAGTACCACGGTTAGGGTATGTTGGAGCAATGGGTGTGTACACTTCATATGATCAAGACTTCCGTTTTGAACCAGAGGGACTGTGGCATTATGTTGTTGGGGGAGGTGTATTACTTAAATATGGAATGAATTACTGCAAAGGTATTATCTGTATCCTTTTTCCCACTATAGGAACGATTGACATGCCAGGATCACATGATAACAGCAGCCTCCGTTCTTTGATTGAGAAACCACCCATCTGTGGTAACTCCTTCAATCCTTTGACTGGGACTATGCTAACTGGTTTCCGGCTTCACCCAGGCCCGGTAAGGAGGGGCTTCTTGTCCACACTGGTTCCTTGATTGAGATTGAAATATTCACTTGTTTATAGCTCCTGTAAAAACTCTTTCCATGTCATCAAACTACCAATGATAAATATGTAGGAAGTTTGCTAATAAGGTTAGCACAGACTGAGACTATTTGTTAAGTGGTGGAGTAATGAGCACAGCGATGAAGTTGCATACAAATTGGGTTACACTTTCCATTAAAAAAAATCCCTGGCTGTGACCCCTGTTGCATTTGCCTTTTGGCACAAGTACCAAGAATGAGACCTACTGGCAATGTCTTTGCATTTCTTGCAATAACATGTAGTGGAGCAAGGGGCCAACTGTTCTCCTAGTTTTCCCCCTGAAATTCTTGGTACAGAGGGACATTCTACTCTTTCCTCTTATTCCCCATTGTGGAATGGAGGAACATGATTTTTGCCTACCCTTAAGGCTCTCTTGAAAGCGGGATGGGGACAGTCTAAATCCCTGCTATTGCCATGGAAAATGATCAAATCAGCAGGTTGGAGGAACAGTGCGAGTGATGCCACACATTTAAGGAGTTTGCTTTCGCACTATTTAAATTATGGTACTGACTGTTGCCTTATGAATGGAAGATGCTGGGTGGGGGCAAGCAAGAGAATGAGGTTCTAACAGAAGACTTGACATGGGTTTCCGCATATGTTAACAGTGAAGAACATGTTGCCCAGTGCTCATCTTTGGGCTGTAGGACATAGAATGTTGTGGCGAGTTGGAGAAATGCCTCATCCTTTTCTATGAGGGTGCCCGGGCAAACACAGTATTTACTCATTTTATTTATTCATATACAGGAGGAATAATGCTCTTCTGATCACAAAAGAACATAAAATAGATAAGTTAGATTTGACGGGAAGCAGTGAGCTTCTTACAATGGGGTGAATTTGAGGGCCATTCTGACCAGGTTGTGGAGGAGAGTAAATGGAACAGTCGCCGGGGACAATACATAGTGGACATACATTGATTAAGGACAACCAACATTGGACATTTTAAGTGCAGGTAGGCGATGCGGTCAGCTGTGCATGGGACATGACCATGGGGGGGAGGGGGGGGTGAAGTGCTAGAATGGAGGCAGAAGAAGTGAGAGACGGAGGCAGGTTGGAGGTGAGGGAAAAATGTTAGCAGGCAGATGAGGTAAGTTAAGAGGGTAACTCTGAGACGAGGAGGCAGGCTTTTAGTTTGGTTTTGAACAAATCTGTGTGGACTGTTTCTCGGATGTCCGGGGAAGAGAATTTCATGCAAGTGGAGCAAGAAGAAAGAGCGGAAGTGAGAGGAAGCATAGCAGAAATTATGAGATGGTTTATAGAGTTGGATAGAGAATGATAGATACATTGGTGCTTTACCATGGATAGATTTGTGAACCAGGGGAAGACATTTAAATCTACCTGGTTTTGCACCATCAGCCATCCAGCCTGGTGACGGTATGGGGAAGTAGGTGTGAAGTGAGGAAGTTCAAAGAGTCCTGGTAACAAAGTTTAATGATCTTGTCGACGGGACAGAAAGCATAGTTGGGGAGACCAGAAGGGGGCTAGCACAGTAGTCCATTTTACAGAAGGCAAGAGTGGTTAAGAGATGCTTGGCGGTGTTGAAAAAGTGCGTGATTTTACTAATATTTAGGAGGTTGAGGCGAGCCGCTGTTCCAGTTTTAGAGATGAATGTACAGACGGTGTGAGAAAGGTCATAGATGATGCAGAAGTTTCTAGCTGAAGAAGAGTACGGTAGAATGTCTGTCAGGTGGGAACTGGATAGGCAGAGGAAGAGAGAGCTTTTAAGAATACCTCTGTTTTGGCAGTTTAACATTCGAGAGTGCGAAGCCATCCAATATTTAATGGAAAGGAGACAGTTGGACATTTTGACAGAGAGATCAGAGGAGAGGTCAGGAAAAAAGATGATTTGGGTGTCGTTCACGAAAAGTTGGTATGAGAACCCAAAGGAGGATATTGGTGCACCAAGAGCAGAAGTGTAGAGTGTAAACTGGAGCGGACTCAAGACAAAGCCTTGTGGAACACCAACAGTTAGAGGAGTGAGTTGAGAGGTGTTGTGGCTCCAGGGGACAGAGAATTGGCCAGGTGCAAGGTTAGGATTCAATCCAGGCAAGGGCTAGATCACGAATCCCAAGAAGAACGAGTCGGTGTTAAAGGCAGCCGATGGGTCAAGGAGAATTAGGACAGAGGATAGGTTTGAGTGCTTAGCAGAGGCGATGAAGTTGGGCACATTCAGGAGAGCAGTTTCCTTGGTTCAGAAAGATTAATCTTTATATGGTGTGGGACTACAGGTTCCAGTATCCACTAGAAGTGTCAGTCGAACAGTAGAAAACATGACTATTGTAAATGCTTCCTAAATTATGATATGGGAGTTAAACCGAACCGTAGCAATTTAACAGGATTTGCCTTCGTTGCTTTACGCCATCTACAATGACAAACCATCCTTGTATCCTGAACCTATATACTGTTTGTTTTTTATTTTTGTTTCTTGGCTGAGGTTTCTTACATGATCCTCTTTGCAGTCTAATGTTTTAATCTTAGCTTTCCTATGATATTCCCAGTATCTCAAACACCCATTAGGAGGTTGGTTTCTGAAGAACACTGCATTGATACGGTTTTGGCTAACCTCTCAGAGTTCCCTGTTTACTATTACTAGGGTAGCCTCCTAAAATCTGTCCACCAGGCCAGATTCTAGAAATCCATTTTAACATCAAGTATCTGCCATTTCATGGCAATACTTGTTATATAATAGGAGTGCTCAGTTCTTGTATGCCAATATAAAATAAAGGTGTAGATTAGAGTTTTCGGAACGCTAAACACAGAAAAAGTAATCTGCGAATAACCACACCGAACACTGTAAATGCAGAGAGAGAACCAGAGTGCTTGCAGTCAGCTGATCTAGCAATCCCCAATCACTGCAATCTCGCTGAACACATAGAACATCATGAAAGCCCATCTTCCTGCAATTGCAGATCCAAAATAGTGCATAGGGCCCAAGCCCTGTTTGAAGATTTGGAACAGACTGTTAAATAATCTATAACTCAGTTAAGGCCCCACCAATGGCAACATGGAGGCGATAGTAAGCTTCACTTTCAAATAAAGTTTCATGAGAGCATAAACCAAAGGTGGGGACACTTAAAACAAGACACACAAGGGAAGGATCAATCCTGGGCTGGCTTAGGAGAGAAGCCACCAGCCAAGCACTGTAAAAGAAGATGGTTAAAGCCTGAAAAGGCAAAGACTGGGAGGAAGCAGGCATGCTTTCATCCACTCCCTGGATAGACAGGGATGCAACTACTTAGCAAAAGGTAGGTAATTTACTCTCAGCTATGTAACAGTTGTTCTGTTAAGGGGTTTAGTCACAAAGGCGAGTGATGCTTTGAAGACCTTAGGACAGGCACCCACTAGACTTGGTACCAGAGGGTTTGCCGGAGCACTTCCTTGGAAGAAGCCTGCGAAGAACACGTGGCAGGAGAGTGAGAACACCCTCTCTGCTTGAAAAGAACCCCCAAAGAGTGTAGGAGAGATACCTAAACTCATTAATACTCCTTATTGTCAGGAGTGTTGTGCTGAGGGAATCCAAGGTTGTGGAGTGACCTCAGAAAAGTAGGGACAATGCAATTTTGTGGAGGGGCCCAAGATAAATCCAAACGAATCGGAGGTTGTGTTGCGCCCCATGAAATTCCTAAGAGTCTGATTCACTGACACCTAAGAAGATTGTTGTAAAACAAGAGGCCAAATCTGTGCTAGCCAGAGATTCTGCATAAGGCAGACCAGTGAGTAATCCAGGAGATGGATGCACAGAAAACGTGAACCTGGTGTGAAACATCTTTGAGAAGTCAAGAGAATTGCAAGACAAGCCTGTGGTGGTGAAGAACCACTAGAGATATCAACGTTCATGAATAGGGTTAAGAGATTGATGCTGAGAAAGAACATCCCTTATAAAGGCAAGAGAGAGTTGGGCTAAATTCAGAAACTTAGTGAAGCCTGGCGCCTTGAAAGGAGACTTTGTACCGATCCATAAGAGATGCATGTTCCAAGTTTGGGAAGGAAAACAATTACGCAACGAAGTAGGGTACAGAATATTTTATCCATCTGTGGCCCAGGTGAGGCCTTTGTGAATGAGCATTGTAAAAAGACCCAATTTTTGAATAACCTGTGAGACATCTATTCTTGGAAAGATTTAATATATTTATTTCTAGAATAGGGATGGATTTTGAAGCGGTATATGGGAACCTTTATTGGCCATACTTGGGTAACTCTTTGTTGTCGCTCAGGCTTAGCCTGGTGCCTAAAGGAATTACAAAGATTGTGTTTGGACTTCGTTGTACATTATCTTTGAACTTTTAGTCTTAGAATAGGGTGTCCCTGTTCTACAATTAAATAGTTAACAGCGACAGTCCCTGGAAGGGCGAGGGGGTTCCTTTAAAGGGACACAGATTTACAAGACTAAGTTTAAGTCATTTATGTTTGAAGACCGCATCAACTTGGGGTACAGGGAGCACATGGAGAACTCCAATTTGTTATCCCATACTTGACACTGTTTTTTAAGGCTTTCCCGCTTATTGATGTAACATAACATTTCCCTAGTATCTTTGGGTGGTTATCTAACTCTAATCCTGGCATTGTAAATCTTAATAAAGACACACTATGAATCTAGCTCTTTGTTCTTCATTTCTCGGCAGCATTACAACAAGCCGTGCTTAAACCCTTTGTCTTTAACCTGTTCTGGTTTTGTTTTTCCAGTTGCCAGAACAGTGTCGTCTGATGCACATCCAGCCACCAAAGAAAAAGAGTAAACATAAACACAAACAGAGCCGGACCCAGGATCCAGTACCACCAGGTAATTGGAGCGGTCCCTTGGATGACTCTCTTCCCATAGGCTCTCTTCATTGCCACAGAGGTCTTGCTTGTGAACCTGCTTACCTAGGTAAAGTGGATATGGTGTCACTCCATGCAAGTGGCAACTATTAACTGCATGTCTATCAGCCTCACCTGTAGGTGGGAAAGGTAATACAAAACTTTTTGCTGTGTATGGTGGGGAGGTGATGGTGGGATTTGTGGGTTGACAGTGAGTGATGGGTGATGGACTGGCAGCAGGCTGATGCTGAGGTCATGTAGGTTCGAAGAGGTGAGTTTAGGGTACGATATGAGGCAAAAATGATCAATGAGAAGTGGATTGAGCCAGGCCCAGGGGACTGTGGTATGAGCCAGTTGGTGGATGGGCGGGCAGGGAATTTGTGATAAACCTGCGAGAAGAGAACAATGAAGAGGACTTTAATTGCTTGAAAGATGGGATGTAGGTGTAGTTGAGTGAGGATTTAACCTAGGGCTGGGGGAGAGAAAGGTTGGCAAGAGTTATGACGAGTAGGAGTAGGAGTGGGGGAAGATAGCCTCTAAAGTGATAGGAGAGGTAGGCAGCTATGGTGTTATTGAGGGTAAAAGGGGGCATGTGATGGTTTAAGGGGGTAGTCTGGGTACAAGAGGCATAGCGGATTGGGGGCAAAACTATGATGGGTAGGAAATGTGAGAGGATGAGCATGTGTGATAGATATCTGAGTAGCAGGCTGTCAATTATTTTACCATTGTAGACAAAGCATACCACCCGAAATCCAATTCTTCCTGATTCTGTCAAGCAGTCCTGCCGTTATGCAGGAAAGACAATTTGTAGACCAGGTGATCTGTGACCATGGTCGTGCCGTGCATTCTGCATCTTGAGCTCAAGGGAGAGGAAGTATGGCATTCTGAGACATGTACAGGCTTGGTAGAAAAGCCAGGGCCATCACTGCAGTGGTTGGTAGATGTCCACAGACCACTCTGGCACTCCCTGTAAAGTGAGAGTGGGCATTTAACCGACCTGACCCATAAACACCCTGTCGTTTTTGCCCGCTCGTCAACTGAAGAAAATGAAGGAACCGAGTAAGACAGTCAAATTCCTACCTGTTATGGACATGATATCCAATCATGCCTCTTGAATTTCTTTTACCCACTTTCCATAGAGACTCCATCAGACTCTGACCATAAGAAGAAAAAAAAGAAGAAAGAGGAAGATCCAGAGAGAAAGAAAAAGAAGAAAGAAAAAAAGAAAAAGAAGGTGACATAAGAGGGTCTGCAATCATCAAACGGCAGTGCTCAAAAAGTGTTTGTTTGGAAATGCTTAAATATTTAAACATGTTTCACGTCACAGCCCCCAAAATGCAACATACATTACTAAAGCAAAAGGTAAATAGCTTGCAGATTAAGCGTTCACCTCTGAAATAGGCTGAGCCTGCATTTCACAGGTCCAAGTCCCGGCAGGGCTGACTCAGCCCTTAAAACTTCTGAGGTAGATAATGACATTACATTTGCTAATAAGTTATTATTACAGTGCTTAAAAGCAGGCGGACTCCAGCATTAAAGTGCTATATTTAAACCTGATGCCATGTGAGCTGAATCACATCATGTTACTAGCATGGAAGGGGCAAGTCTGCAGGGGGAAGGGGAGGGTGAGGGCAAAGGCCATGGCGATGCTCCACAGAATGTCTGGACACATTGTCAGGTGTGGGAGAATTGGAAGCAGGGACAGAACATGTGTCCAGGAAATCGAGCAGGGCTGATCTGGCAGCACTCCAGAGTATGGGAAGCACACCATAACGCAGTTAGGAAGTAGGGAGTTTCCAGTAGCAAGCACTTCATTGCAGTTTACTTGCAATTATAACCAGACGATGGCTGGTTAGGCAGCCATGCACAGCTGAATGCCTTTGATGAGAGTTGTTATTGCTGTCTTCCAAATGTTTAATCTTTTGAAGAATGTGTTTCTCTTAATACCTAATGGCTAGCTGACAATGGTCACAGGTGCAGCTGATGTTTGTTGCAATGCCTTTATTGAGTCTTGCTGCCAAATATTCTGACCAGCCATAGTGAACAAGAAACCAGTGTTATGGAAAGTTGGAGCCCTTCGAAGTAATTTTTTCTCTCCAAGAGAGCCATTTGCTGGTTTAATATTAAGGTCAAGATCCATTTTAAGCTTTCCTTTCTCTTCTCTAAATGTCTTCGCTACTCCCCACTGTCTTTTGGTCTACCTGCCATTGCAAATATTGTGGTCTGTTTGTGCTGCATTGCTTCACTTTCCTCGAAGGAAGGTTTTTAGTTTCCTTTGCAAAGAGACAATAAATCCATTACTCCTACGTCCCGTCCCCTTTCCTCCATACTTATGGGACATTCCTCCGTCCTGTGGGACGGGACCGGAGCGCTTTGTAAAAAGCATCACATTTTTCAAAAATGTGTCCTACCTCTTTTTATGTGGGGTACCGCACGCGGCTGTAACCCCGCCCTCCTTAGCTCCGCACAGCCCATCAGTCCTTTTCTCTGCACGTTCGATACTGGACGCACTTGAATCTTCGGAAGATTCTTTCCTTCCAGTGTCCTTCTCTCCTGCTCCGGCTTAGCGGTCGCGTGGTAGTCAGTCTATGGTGTTTCGGTTAGATTTTCCTTCTTGTTCTTCCTGCAAACGACGCTTCGCTAGGGCAGACCCCCATCCTCTTTGTTTAGAGTGTTTGGGTCCGGATCACCGGTGGGACTTGTGCTTCTACTGCGATCCCTTTCGGTCCGGTCACTTCAGCGTCATCTGGAGCGGTGGGAGGAGGTGTTTCAGCGCGTTCCTCTTCCTTATTTTCAGAGTTTTATCGACGAGAAGAAGAGACGCCTGGTATGTTCTTTCGTTTTTAGGGCACCCCAATCGGGGGACTCCTTCCCGGTCCGGGAGGGGCTTCAAAAGCTCTGTTACTGGGGTTTCCCTTGAGGTGCCTTCCAGGCCTAAGAAAAGTACCAGAGTTTTCTCTGAGGGCCTCCGTAAGGGGCCTGCTCACACCGGATTGCAATCCGAGGCCCCTCCTGTGGGAGCTATTCAACAGCCCAGTTCTACTGAGGCAGTGGGTACCGGAGCTTGCTTCGAGGTCTCCTTGTCTGGAGCTTCCCATACAGACACCGGGGCGTGCCCTGAGGCCACGATTTCAGCTTTCTGTACTGAACCAAGGTTCGAGGCCCCTCGTGAGGGAGCTGTTACCGGACTGTGGTCCGAGGTTCCTCTATCAGATGCTAAGGTGACGGACAGAACTGAGAGGCCTGGTAAGGTCTTGTCAGTGAGGTGGGTTCATCGGTCCTGCTCTAGTAGTGATACCGGTTCTGTCAAGGGGCAGAGAGTGAGGTCGCTGACCGTAATTCCGCTCTTACCGGCGTGGCGGAGGTTCCTCCTTCAGGGGCTAATTTGGCTAATAGTATATCTCAGAAACATCCTAGGCCACACAGTACTAGCTCTGCCGAGGTTCCTTGTGTCAAGGCTAAAGTCAAGACCCCTGACCCGTCTGTGGAGACCCCTGCTTCACTCACACATGTGACGCCGTTCTCCTCAAGCGTTGACAAAATGGCGCCCATTTCCGTGCGAACTATGATGGCCATTTTTGACTCTTCCCTTACACCTACGCCATCCGCGTTGGGAGCATTTCTTCGGGTGAACATAGTTTTCCTTGTGTACTGTTACGTCCAGTTTATGACTGGAACGCTCTGCCATTACAGCATTCGGTGACGCTCCCTGCGGCGTCTGCGCCATTGATCTGTCAACCCGGCTGGTGAGGGCCCCTCTTGGCAGCCCTCTCCCTTGCAGCCCTGGAGTTACTCCTCTCATGAGAGGCCTGCGCCTGCCACAGTGCCTAAGCCTTCGTCGGAGGATGCCTTCTTGGGAAAGTTTCAGAAGCTCATGCACTCCGACCCCATGAAGGAATATTGCAGAGGTCTTTTTAAGGAAATCTGCCCTCCAGTGCCGAATTCTGTGCCGACAGTTCCTGTCGCAGCACCGGTTGTTCCGGGAGCTGTCCCACCTCTACCGTTTGGCCCACCTCCAGCCCGCCGCCCTTGTCTCCAATAGACAAGTCTTCGGCTGTGACGCAGGTCGATCCGGCCGCGTTGGATGACACGCAAGGGGATCAGGATGGCGATGACCAGCCCCGCTCTGTTAGGGCGTTTCATGACCGGGCACTGGGCATGATGGTTCTCCTGGATGTTCCAGTACCTGAGGCACCCCCTCCGCAAGAAGGGGTGCTTTCTGGGGAATTCACCTTGTCTCCTCAGGAGGGTACCGGCTTGTTCTTCCAAAAGGACGTTTTGGCCGTGGTCTGTAAGGTCCAGGAAAAGCCACACTGTGGACTGCACGTTAACAAAAAGATTGACGCTCGTTATAGGCTTCATATTTCGGAGGAGGTAGCCTTAGCGTCTTGCCCGCTCCCTTCCTCCACGGTGGTGCGGCTGCCACTCTTCAATCCAGGCCAGCTTCAGCGTCGTCCACTGCGGCGGCTCAGGTTCTGGCCAAAGAGGGCAAGTTGCTTGTCTCTTTGGGGAGGAAGATTTGCGCCAGGCGAACGCAGAGCTTATTCTAGCGGGGGCGAATATGAAAATGTGGAAAGGTCTGTCGGAGTTTGAGGAGTTAATTCCTGTGGACAAGCTAGACGATTTTAAAGGAGGCTTGTCGGACGCAAGAGTACTGGCAGAGGATATGTTTAAGGCTGCGGCGCATCATGTTAACACCTCGGCTCGGGGCCTCATGCTTGGCGTGGCACATCATCAGTCTTGGCTTCATGCCACCAAGTTTTCCAAGGAGGTTCAGGATAAAGTTTTGGACCTGCCTTTTGATGGCAAAGAACTGTTCCATTCGTCAACGGGTGTAGTGCTGACTAAAACTAAGGACAGCACTCAGTCGGCCAAGTCTGTCTGTTGTGGTAAAACCACCTTTTAGGGCTCGGAGAACACCCTCGCACAGACAGGTAGAGTCGATCCTCCAGCGGGAAACTCCTGTCGCCGTCAGCAGCGAGGCCGGTTTTTCTCTCGGTCCTCTGCCACCTCCTCAGGATCTGGGAGTCTCGCCTCTGAGAAGCCCTCTAAATGAGGGTTTTCGGCGCTCGCACGAGACCCTGGTGGGAGGGCGCATTGCGTCTCACTCTGAAGCAAGGCAGGCCATCACCGAGGACCGGTGGGTCTTGTCCGTCGCTCGGGCGGGCTTCCGGTTGCCCCTTCCGCATACCCCACCCATCAATCCTCCCTTCCAACAGCCGGGGACAGTACGACATCCTTACATCGCCTGCCTTTTCATCCCCAGGCTTTTCAAAGTGCACATTCCATCCAATGTGCTCATCACATTTTTTAGGGGGGGGGGAAATCAGATAAGGGTTTGGGCGGGTGGGCAATGACAAAAAATAAGTATGGGAGCACCATGAGCACATTTGATGGAATGTGCACGTTAAGAAGCCTGGGGATGAAAAGGCAGGCGATGAAATGACATGGAACCGCCGGGGACGCCCTCCCTCCAGAAGCTTCTGGATCTCAAGGCAGTGTAACCAGTTCTCCTAGTGGAGTGAGGGGAGGGCTTCTACTCGCCTCTGTTCACGATGCCCAAACCCAACCAGGCTGGCCTGCGCACCATCCTATACCTTTCCCAGTTCAACCTTTCTCTTCTCCAAGAGAAATTCAAGATGATCACGCCCGGTCAGATAAAGTCCTCTTTCAGCGTGGTGGACCTTCACGATGTGTATATGCACATCCTCTTTTGGAGCATGCATCGGAAATACGAACGGCTTACCATGGGGAAGAGCATTTCCAGTTTCGTGTGCTCCCGTTTGGTCTCGGCTCTGCACCGCATGTCTTTACGAAGATGTCAGACATTGCAGTTTTTCTTCGACTACAGGGTATCCATGTGTATCCGTACTTGGACGATTGGCTGCTGCGCAGTCCTTGTCCAGTGAAGTCTCGAGCAATCTCCAGTCTCTCCTCCAGCTCCTGTTGCACCTTGGGCTGTCGGTGAACTGGCAGAAATCCTCCATGACGGTCTCTCAGGACTTGATTTTTCTGGGTTTTCGCTGGAACACGATCAATTGCACGGTATACCTGTCTGGGGAGAGAATGGCAGATCTGTTGGCCACTTGTCAGGCGTTTTGCAGTCAGAGATTATGTCGACATGGTAGTTCCAGAGGCTTCTGGGCCTCATGGCTTTGTGCATACTGGCTCTTCCTCTTGCTCACCTCAAGATGAGGTGGATGCAAATGGCTCTTCAGAGCTCTTGGCTTCAAGCACTGGATCCAGATTCCAAAATGTTGTTGCTTCCACTTTTCATGAGGTCGGACCTCCTGTGGTGGTCGTCTCTCAGCAATTCTGTCATTAGGCGCTCCCTTTCAGGACCCCTGCCCACTGTTGACTATCACGACGGATTCCTCACTTCTGGGTTGGGGGGCGATGTTGGATCATCTTCAGGTTTCAGATCTTTGGTCGCCACAGGACAGACAGCTTCATATAAATTATCTGGAGCTCTTGGCGCTATTCCTGGCGCTGAAAGCGTTCAAACCAGGCATTGTCAACAAGGTGGTCCATGTCTGCACGGACAATGCAGTGTTGATGTTCTATATCAACAAGCAGGGGGGGTACCAGGTTTCCTCCTCTTGTGGATCTTGCCATTCAGATTTGGGAATGGGACATTCAGCCTGGTATCTGGCTGGTAGCAGTACACATCCCGGGCTAGTTGAATGTCATTGCAGTTGCCCTCAGCCGGCGGTCAATTGTCAGCTACGAGTGGGAACTGAACACAGAGATCCTCTCGGGTATTTTTTGTTGTTGGGGCACTCCAGAAGTGGACCTCTTTGCGACTTCTACAAATGTGAAGCTTCCCCTGTATGCCTCCAGGAACGGGCTCTGAGCCTTTTCGCTAGGGGATGCTCTCGAAATTCCATGGCACAACATGAGGGCCTATGCTTTTCCACCTCCTCCTCTGATCCGTCGGGCGCTTTGCAAGCTAAGGAACACAGTGAATTGCTCCCTGCTGTTCTTAGCCCCTTGGTGGCTGGCCAAGTTTTGGATTTCGGAGCTTCAGCATCCTTTTTTAAAAAACTTTATTTTTGGTTTTTCAATATGATCACCATACATAGGCACCTCTAGGGTGTGCAACCATAATAAAACAATCGGAGAAAAAAGAAAGAAAAAAAAAAGGAAAAACAAGATCCCAACTTTAAACAACCCCACTGAGCCAACCCCTCACCCCCCTCAAGTTCACCCTTGCAGGATTCCGTGGGCTCCTTTCGCACTCCTCATGCCTCCTCACGAATCTGAGCCCCTCTGCACATCATCTAGTCCGCAGATGAATCAGAATCTGGGGGATCTGCGTTTTTTAGCAGATAATTTATGTATGGACCCCAGATGTTTGGGGGGCGAGCATGCAGTGGTAGGAGTCTTATGAATTCACACTCAGTGTTTTGACAATAAATAATGTCTTTCTTCCAGTCTTCAATCCTGGGAAGTGGGCCACGACCCCACGACATCGCGATTCTCCTACGAGCCAACACCAGGAGAAGGGCTGCAAGCTTTCGAGATGCTGGCTGCAAGTATTTTGTAAGACTGAGCAGGGCTCCAAGGGGTGTTGGGGTCTCTTGCTCGCCTATGATGTCTTCAGTTATTTGTAGAACAGAGGACCAGAAATTGTGAATTCCCGGGCAGTTCCAAGCTAGGTGGAGAAAGTCAGCATTGTCTGCCGCACATCTGTCGTATCGGGCTGACAATTCTGGGTGGTGTTTGTTACTCCTAACTGTGGTGTAGTACGTCTGATGCACGAAGTTAAAGTGAATTAATTTATGCTGAGTGTTTATTGCAACCTTTTGCGTTTGGCGGAGGATATAGGACCAGTCTTCGTCTGAAATCGATTCCTGAATGGCTGATTCCCATTTTTGCTGCGCCTTGGGTTTGGGTGTCACACTGTCTGCTATGAGGGATTTATATAGTAGCAACACTAATCGTCCGTCCCCCTGCGCTCGAATCGTATTGTGTAATAAGTCCCATGTGGGAGGTTGATTGGGAAAGGACGGAAACAACTTTTGAAGGGTGTGACGTAGTCTAAAGTAGATGAACATATCTAACGAAGAGTTGCCGCCTCTTTCGTTGGCCATTTGTGGAGTCAAAAAGGTGCCCCTGTGGAAGAGGTCTCCAAAGGAGTGAATGTTAACCTTGTCTGTCCAAAAAAGGAACACTTTCTCATTAGTAAGGGGGATTCCAGGAACGAATCTAATGGGCAGTAATGGGGAAAATCTAATTGTCACCCCGTATTTATTAGCTATTTTTTTCCAAATTGCGTAGGTGGATAGGACCGTGTTTGGCGTGTTATATGGGACCGACATATGACTGATAATGACGGCCCTCAGGAGGTTGGGCGAAGCTAGGGCACGTTCCACCTGCACATGGGGCCGAACAAAGTGGACCGTATACCAGTGACTGAGAAATTGGGCCTGGGCTGCCCAGTAGTACTTTTCGATATCGGGGAGCGCTAGTCCGCCATTCGACACTGGCAACGTTAATGTGTTGTACCCTACGCGTGCTGGTTCCCCAAACCACAACAGCTCTAGGACTAGACTCTTGACTTTTTGGAAAAAGGATTTGGGGACAAGTAGCGGAATGTTGGTGAACAAATATAGAAGTTTGGGTAGAACGACCATTTACTTTAAGGAGGTTCTTCCCCCCCCCTCCCCCACCCGCCCCATATCGTTGGGGGTAGAGTTTTCCACCTATGAATTCGTTCCTGCAAGGAATTCAGTGCACAGACCTAATTATCTCTATATATCTCATGATGATTACGTGGCATATAAATACCCAGATAGCGAACCTTTGAGGTTTCCCATTTAAGGCTGTAATCGTCCGCAAATTCAGTTGTGGTTGGGGTCAGGGGAAAGATTATGGATTTTGAGTGGTTGGTTTTGAGACCTGACATTCGCCCAAATTTTATGAATTCTCGCATTACCGGGTTAAGATTGGCCTGGGGGTCGCTGACAAATAACATGACGTCGTCAGCGTAGAGCGAGACAATCTATGGGGACCCAGTTTAAGACCTCGTGTCAGGTGGTTGGCGCGAAGCCTCGACGCCAAGGGTTTCATAATGAGGGCAAAAATAAGGACAGAGAGTGGGCAACCCTGTCTTGTTCCGCGTTCTAGTGTTATGCCTGAGGACCTGGAGTTTCCGAGTGTAATATATGAGCGGGGGGCACTATATAGTAAGGACGCTAATTTGATAAAGAATTTGCCTAGGCCCATTTGTGTAAGTGTTGCGAACATAAATGGCCATTCGACCGAATAAAATGCCTTCTCGGCGTCAAGGACTGCTATGGCCCGTTGTGTTGGATCTAGGGCCTCTATGACACCAAACTGTCTTCTGATCCTGTAGGTTGTGCTTTGCCCCGGGATAAACCCAGCTTGATCCCCTAATACGAGTGCGGGCATAAGAGGAAGCAACCGTGCAGCGAGGATTTTAGCTAGAATTTTATTGTCCAAATTAATCAAGGAGATTGGCCTGTAGGATGCACATTCAACTGGGGGTTTGCCAACTTTGTGCAACAACATTACGTTGGCTTCACGTGATGTGGGGGGGAGGTATCCACACTGCGAAGATTCTTCAAAAACTCGGAGCAGAAGAGGAGCAAGGATGGTTGCATGGGCCTTGTAGAACTCTCCGATGAGGCCATCGGGTCCAGGCGCCTTGGCATTTGGGAGGGATTTTATTGCCTCCAGAATTTTATCTACTGTTATCGGAGCGTTCAAGGGCTGACGTAGCTCCGCTTCAACCCAGTACAACTCTGTGTCGTCGAGGAATTTTTGAATCAATTTTGGATCGGAAACCCCTTTGGAACTATAAAGAACTTGATAGAAGTCCCGAAATACGTTGACAATTTTTTCTTCTGAATATAATAGTTGACCTTGGTCATCTTTAATACACTCCACTTGAGTCGGAGATGTGTCTATTTATAGAAGACTGGCTAACAAGGCACCTGGTTTTTGTCCTTCCCCATATTGGCAGACCTGGTGTTTGCGGCTCATGAACTTTATTTCTCGTTCAGCTATTTCTCTGAACTTCAGCAGTTATTTCTTCATTTCGGCTTGGACATGTGGGTCTTGGGTAGTGGAGGCTCTCATCTCTAGTTCTTTCAAGCGTTGCTCACTGCTGGCCAAGTCTTTCCGGATCAGTTTTAGTATGCCGTTTTCTTTGGCCAGGCAAACTCCTCTCACGTAACATTTTAGTGTTTCCCACAAGGTGCTGGCCGAGGCGACAGTCTTGATTTATTTCTATGAAGGATATTAGTTCTTTGCAAAGTTCATCTGCGAAGACGGTGTCGTTGAGTGATCCTGGCTTGAATCTTCATCGGAGCCCAGGGTTTGTGGTGCCTGAGAGGGTGACTTCCAGTGTGACCATTGAATGATCAGAGAAGGAACGCAGTAAGATTTGGCTTTCCCCCCAGTTAAAAGGACAGTGAGTGGATGCCAGAATGTAGTCGATCCGGGAACTAGTATTGTGAACCGCAGAATGAAAGGTGTACTCTCTTGCGTCACGATTGTGCGCCTCCATATGTCCGACAGCTCAAACGTGTGGCAAATCTCGCGGACTTGGGCGCTGGCTTTGGAGGGATGTCCTGTTGTGTTATGGGACTTGTCGAGAGTGGGGTCAATGGGCGTGTTAAGGTCGGCTCCCCAAATAATGGTTGCTGCGTTGATCTTCCCCAGCTGAGTCATGACCCAGTTAAAGTTTTTGGGTCCATCGGTATTTGGTGCGTATGAGTTTACTATTGCTACCTCTTTCCCTGAGATCAACCCCCTCACCAGTAGGGCTCTTCCCTCTGAGTCCTTCACTGAGTTAATGTGAGTTAATGAGACTAAAGTTCGATTTCCTGTCTATTAAAATTGCAACACCTCTGGCGTATGACGAATATGATGAGAAATACCTATGACAACCCCATGATTTAGCCCAAAGTTGTTCTGATGTAGGCAGGAGATGATTTTCTTGTAAAATAGCAATGTTGATCTTGTGACGTCAGAGGGAGCTTCAGCATCTATCGGTGTGCCCGCCGCTCAAGCTTCCGCTGGTCCCCGACCTACTTCACCAGAGCGATCAACCGCTGTGGCACCCCTCCTCACAATCGTGCAACTTGGTGCGTGAGTTCAGATCTTTAGAGCGTTTCAATTGGTCTGCGGATAACATGCGCATTATTCAAGCGGCCAGGAAGCCCTCAACAAGATCTCAGTATAGAAGTAAATGGCTACGGTTCTGTCACTGGTGTTTGGCTAGGCAGCTGGACCCCAGGGAGGCTACTATCGACATGGTTCTGTCTTTTGTTTCACTTCTGGCAGAGTCTGGCATCCATGTCTTGTCCTGCAGGACATATTTATCGGCTGTTGCCGCTTATTTGTCCACTGACCAGTGCTCGTTTTCACTGTCTAATCCAGTCATTAAAAGATGCTTTGCGGGCCTGATGCATTTTTATCCTCCTGTTCGCAACCTGCATCCAAGGTGGGATTTGAATGTGGTCCTTACGGCCTTGTGTCATAAGCCTTTTGAGCCCATGGCTACTTTCAATTTTAAGTACCTTTTCGTGGAAAGTGTCCTTGTTGATTGCTGTGACTTCGGCAAGGCGTGTAAGTGATCTTCAGGACTTGTCGGTGGAGCATCCATTCCTTACTTTTCATAAGGATAAGGTTGTCCTGCGTACGAATCCCGCCTTTCTTCCGAAGGTGGTCTCTGATTTTTCATATTAATCGGTCAATTTCATTTCATGTATTCTTCCCAGACCCGGCCTCAGAGGCCAAAAGGGTTCTGTACTGCCTGGACGTTAGAAGAGCCCTTAAGTTCTATCTGGACAGAACATCTGAGCTTAGGAACTCTCCGCAGCTTTTTGTGACCTTCGGAAATCCTCAAGGAAAGCCAGCCTCGAAAGCGGCCATCTCTCGGTGGATCGTGGCCTGTATTTCTGAGGCATATACCATTCAGGGTCTTCGGGCCCCAAAGGGAATTCATGCTCCTCTTGTGTGGGGCAAGGTGGCTGCCGTTGCCTTCCAAAAATATGTTTCCTGGGAGACCATCGCGAAAGCTGCTACGTGGGCCTCCCCATCGGCTTTTTGTAAGCATTACTGTCTGGACCTGAGCTCCAGGGCTGATGCTCAGTTCGGTCAAGCTGTGCTTAGGAACCTGTTTCAGTACAGAATTTCCATCCACCCGTAATTCCTGTGAGGAGTGCTTGGGAATCTCCCATAAGTATGGAGGAAAGGGGATGGGACGTAGGAGTATAATAAAGTTAGTCACCGTAGTGACTACCTTACTCCTAGTCCATAGTCCCCTTTCCTCCATACGCCTGCCCGCCGTCCCCTCTAAAAAGTTTCCTCTGTTATTGCTTGAAGGTCATAGACCTGGCGATGGAAAAGGACTGATGGGCGATGTGCTGGGCGGAGCTAAGGAGGACGGGGGTACGGCCGCGTGCAGTTCCCCGTGTAAAAAGAGGAAGGACACATTTTTGAAAAATGTGATGCTTTTTACAAAGTGCTGCAGTCCCGCCCCCACAGGACAGAGGAATGTCTCATAAGTATGGAGGAAAGGGGGACTATGGACTAGGAGTAAGGTAGTCTCTACGGTGAGTAACCTCATTATTCCTTCCTCTCCGACAGCATCCTGAACAAAAAAAAATGTCAATGTCGTCTGCCGGTAAAGGATATTACAGTAACTGTTTATTTATTGACATTTTTAAAACGTGCCTTACAACGCATCTTTGTTAAATACATTCCAGCAGCTAATATTGTAATTTGGCACAAAAGACTGACAAATGCCTTTTTTTAGTGCATCAAAAAAGTGCCTTAATAAAGGTTCTGTAAAATTACAGATGCAGGGGGGCGCTGTTGAGCAGCCGACAAAATGGCTGCTTAGTTGCAGAGCTCCGTGCCCAGCAATCCTTCATCGGACTACATCGGCGGCTAACTACCGAAACCTGTAGTGGAAACGCCTGTCTGGTGTAGCACTGGCTCTCCACTATATCCACGTTGATTTTCAAAAGAAATCGCCTTACCGGAGCCAAGTTTTGACCCCTGACGTTTGGGCCTAGAGGGCTGTGCGGAGCCTACCCCGAGCCGCGTTCTTTCCTGCTGGTGGCCGCTTGCGGCGTGATCCTCTGCCCTCTCTGCTGCGGGCACGGCTGTGGAGTCTCCGGCACACCTACCCATTCTCTCTCCGCCCGTGAGATCTGCGCGGCCTCCAGGCTGCACCTCTGTCATGCCGGTGGGCTGGTCTCACACGCCCTGCCCGGCTGAACTGAGCGGGAGACATCTCCCTGGCACCGGCTCCCCCGCGCCTGCCTGTGGACATCTGGTGCCGCGGGGGGCTGGTGGCCGGGGGCCGTGACCGATCCGGGCCCTGAATCTGGACCGCTGCAGCTGGAGGTGAGGAGCTGGGGGGCTGCCGTAATTCAGCGACGCACTGCAAGCCCATCGAGCACATTGCCCCCAGCTCCTGCGCCTAACTGTTGTAAATCCATCTGAGGTCTCCACGGCCTGCCGAGCTGCACCCCTGCCGTGCCCAGGGACTTACTTTGCGCGCCCTGCCTGACTGAACCGAGCGGGGGACATCCGCCCGACACCGGCTTCCCCTGTCCTGGCTTGCGGGGTGCTGGCGGCTGGAGGTTGTGATCGGGCCGCGCCCTAAATTGCCGGAGGCGCTGCGGCCTCTCCGCCCAACCGAGGAGCTTCGTCGGATACATAGCCTCCTGTGGCTAACTGTTGCTGATTCATCAGGTCCTTTCATTTCCACCATATGCTGTGGGCTCCCTGGCTGGCTCTCCTGGGTTATCCTGCCATACTTTGTTGTCTGCTCACCAATACATACCATTGCCCAAGCAGATGGGTTCACTGGCAACCAGCGACTCTATTTCCGAGAGGGGCCCCTCTGGCACCGCTATAACCAAGGCTTGGCCCTTGCCACCACTCGTGCTATAACCCCACTGACTGCAGGGGAGCTCTGATCCGGACTTTATGCCCTGGTATTCCCACGCGGAGTACCACCGGGCCCGACTGGGCGTTTTTCTGCCCCCCCCCCCCCCCTGGCCTTGTCACTCGCCTGGCCCTCTGGATCAACATCCTCTTTAGGGCGTGCTGACGCCTGTGCTCGCCTGCGCTTGGTCTGTGCCATCTCATTCTGCTGCCTCCTGAGCCCACCAGTCGCTGTCCCGAGCCGCGCAGGCAGCGCCTCCCACCCCTGGGATGCCCAACAAGGCCCGCTGCACAGCCAAGGGGGAACCATAGACAAGTTTACCAAGCCACCACCCATGGTGGAGCAGGGTGCCAGCTCTTCGAAAGAAGCCAACATGAAGACCCCACTCGAACCCCCCCCCTCCGCCACACCCCCCCCCCCCACAGCCGGACCTGATGGCAATGATGGAATCCATGGCAAAGAACTTTGCCTCCTTTCCCGAGAAGTTAGACGATATAAATGCAAACGTGGCCACACTCAGGTCTAAGTTGGACCAACATAGCACCAAGATCACTAAGGCTGAAACCAGAATCGGGACGAACGAGGACAATGTGCTCACCCTCCAAAATACTGTGTCAGTCCTGGTACGGGATATGAAAAGTGTCATGGCCAAGTGTGATGATCTCGAATCGCGATCACGCCGGAACAATATCCGCATTGTGAGGGTCCCGTAGTCCACACTTAAGGGTCGCATGGAACTGGCGGTCGAAACCCTCCTTAAGGATCTCCTTGGTGACCCTCCGCTCTCACCATTCTTCACGATCGAGCGGGCGCACCGCTCTCTTGCTCCCCGCCCCAAGCTAGGGGACTTCCCCAGACCCATAATAGCGAAAGTTCTCAGCTATAGAGACAGAGACCATATACTGCGCCTTGCACGGGAGAAGGGCGAACTGAGAATGGACTTGCAAATCATTCGAATTTTCCCTGACTTTTCCGTGGGGGTCCAGGCCGAGGGCAGACAATTCAACGGGGTGAAGAAGATGCTTCGTGAAAGGAAGATCGAATCCTCAATGTTATTTCCGGCACGTCTGAAATGTACTTACCAGAACAAGCTATACGGTTTCACGGTCCCGGATGAAGCAGTTAAATTCATTGAATCACAGATCCCACTGAACCCACTTGTAAATGACTTGATGGACAACGACTGAGAGCTTCTACATTTCCAATGTATTGGCCAAGAGCATACTCCTCCTCGCCTGATACCATTTGTCACTATTTTTCCACTGGAATACAGTTTGTTGTAACACTGATGCTGCCATTAGAGGCGGCCTTGTACCGCACTACTTGCTAAATTGGGTACACGGCAGTGGCGACCCCCACTACAATTGCAATACCAGTTTTATTGTTTGGTTCTCAGGTTGGCCCCTGTTGGCCAAACGGGTTGGAGTGGCCAAGGCGGACAGGGTGCTCTGACCCTCCTATCACTGGCGATGGCCACCGAGTGTCACCAAGTTGGGTCCAGCATGCAGTTGGTTGCTCCATGGGTGGGTACTATCGCACTGCTAGTTTGTACATGGCGGTGAGGGCGGGGGGAGGTGTTGTTGAGGGATGTTTTATTAAAATCGGCAGGAAGGAGACGAAAGGTTTGGAAGTGGGGCGTGTTTACACTGCTGCAGCACAGATGATGGTAATTGGGGACAGATCCTTCTATTGGGATGTACATTGAATCACCAACATGTCTATTAAGATGATGACTTGGGACATTAGGGGGCTGACCAATTTCACAAAGTCCTGCATGAATCACAGCATATGCACAAAGACATGCTACAAGAGACACGCGCTCTGAAACTCCTGTCATCAAACCTAGCACAGTCCTGGGGCCCCCAACAGATTCTATACCCAATACTCCACTAAATCCAGAGGAGTCCTAACTCTGATCCACAAATCGGTAAAATTCACGCTCCACACGTCCCACATTGACATGGGGGGGCAGATACGTAATTCTTCACTGCACTCTGGCCAATGAGGAATGCTTGCTTGTAAACTCATATGGCCCCAACACTGATTCTCCGGATTTTATAGACACAGTAACTGCCATTCTCATGAGATACGTGGAAGTCCCCATTATATGGGGTGCGGGGGGCATGAACTTATACTTGACAATGTCCTTGATAGAACAACCACTACTCGCAGAGTTGTATCTCGAGCCACCAAACGGCTCCACACACATGAAGTCCTTAAATCTACATGTGTGGCAAACGCTCCACCCCCGAGGGAGAGATTACACTTTCTACTCAACAGTACATGACAGCTCTTCGAGAATAGATATGTTCCTGCTGTCGGGGTCCCAGGTGGGTGGGGTTACGGACGTTGAGATTCTTGCACGCACGCTCTCTGACCACTCCCCAGTTCTAATGCAGATACAACTGGGAAATGCCCCGACCTCCCGCCCAGCCTGGTGCTTTAAATCCGATGCCCTAGCTGACGTCTTTAAGGCCGAGATCCTGTCCGACATAAACACCTTTTTCGTGAAGAACAATATACAAGATACACCCGAGGGGACTCGCTGGGAGGCATTTAAAGTATACATCAGAGGTATGTGCATTTCGAGGGAGGTGGGGGTTCTCAAAGCCATAAGGCAGGCCTTAAACAACTCTGAAACTAAGCTTAAAACTCTAGAACAAGAATACGCCTCTGCACCTACACCGGCAGCCGTGGCTAGGATCAGGACAGAACTTGAATCATACGAATCTCATGCCTTTAGCGAGGTGCGGTACTATGCTCGGCCTGCTGCCGCGCGCAAGTACGGCGAGGGAGATAGACCTGGAAGAACCCTGGCTAAGCTGGTGCGGGTGGGGGGAGGGAGAACCCGAATAGAAAGCATCACAGATGGGCAAGGCGCAAGACACTGGTCGGACCAAGCCATTACTGACACTTTCGCAGACTTCTACGCCACTCTTTATGGCCCCCCCAACGGGAACACACAACCCACGACTTATACGACCTATTAGAAAGCATCCCTATGACCCTCGTCTCCCAAAACACAAGCGAACAGCTGGTCGCCCCGCTCACCTTGGATGAAATAGTCCAGGTAATCTCAGATCTCCCAAAACACAAGGCCCTGGGACCCGATGGGCTCACCTCTGAGTTCTATCAAGAGCACATTGCCATCCTAGCCCCCGTATTATACGGGGTCTGGACCGAATCACTCCGGTTAGCCATTCTTCCTCCCTCCTTAAGGGAAGCCTTAATAACCGTCCTCCCCAAGCCAGGGAAGCCCCCAGACGAATGTGGTTCTTATAGGCCCTTATCCCTTATTAACACTGACATGAAAATATTTGCCAAAATAATAGCGAATATGTTCCTTCCACTCATGCCCCATCTGGTCCACGAAGACCAAAGCAGATTTGTCCCGGGCCACTCTACTGTACTTAATATCCGCCGGCTTTTCAACATAATGTCCAGAATCGACCCTAGGGCTACGCAGTGGCGGTCGCATTAGACGCCCAGAAGGCATTTGACATGGTCTCATGGCAGTACTTATGGGCCATGCTGGGGAAAATGGGGGTGGAACCAAATATGATCTCCTGCATAAAATTGCTATTTCTGATGTTTGTTAATCTGCTTAGAATCACATGCTGTGCATAGGTCCGACATCCAGTGGTCACTGCGGAGTATTGCATTTTGTTTTTCGTAGTCGAAAAGGGGACGTCGACAAGGCGTGTCTGTAACACTATCCCTATAGTGACGTGCGTTGTACCCACAATCCCTCACGCGTCGAGGTCCCTCAGATTGTTTTTTTCCGCCCAGTTTCTGGTCGCCTTTCGCGGAGCTCCTAGAGAGACATTGCTATACTTACCACGGACCTCGGTCCTTTTGTCATAACTTAATATACTGGTAACGATCCCTCCCCCTCGACGTTAGCTGTGAAGCTGTTTCTCCGCCGAACTATTTTCGACGGAGAGGAAGAGCGGAGGAGATCCTTCGGCGCTGCCGAACACGTGGCCTGGCCTCGACGGCCAACTTACAGTAGGGAGAGTGGGGGTTAGAACTTTGTCTCTTCTCTTTGAGAATGTCTTTCTTTCTCCCTTTTCTTTCCCTTGGGGTTGTTATCGCCAGCTATTATTGCCTCAGCTATGGAGAGGACACCATTTAAGTTTTGCCCACGCTGCAGGGGCAAATATACTTGGAAAGATAAGCACAAGCTCTGTAATCGTTGCTTACCCCTCGATCACATAGAGAACAGCTGCGCAGCCTGCAAGCTCTTAAAACCCAGGACTCTTAAAGAACGTAGGGTTAAGAGGTGGGCAGACTACGCGATGTCGAAGTCAGTTTCCTCACCCGCTGCCGCTGTTACTGAAAGTGACGAGGAGTGCGATAACTCGACGTCCGTTACGGAAGTCATGAACCCCCAGAAGGAGCGCTCACGCTCCTCGTCGTCCGTCCCCGGCCCCGACGGGCTCGGCTCACGCCCTGCTTATGGGGATGAACACCCCGGCGACAAGGACGCACACAAACCCCATAAGGCTAAACACACTACCCACGGCTCTTCTTCGTCGAGAACGAAGGATCCATCAGCGCCGAAGGGGACGCAGGGCACTCCGGCGTCTACCGCAGACCGTAAAGGTCACAAGCCCCACCCGCAAACGCAGCCGCGACCAGCGATTGGGCTTCCATCTAACACGGGCGCTACCCCAAAAACATCCGACGCAACGCTCCATAGAGCGACCGTCGAGGTACAACGCGCAACGCACACAACGTCGACACCAAAGCCCTCGACGGACAAAATCGTGGCCGAGAGCCTAGCGAGAATTGTCGCCGAAGACGAACGTACGCGGACGACGAAACAAACGTCGAATACCGCGTCGAAAAAACACAAAAGTAGCCAGGAACTGCCCCTTTCTCCAAAGGACGCTTCCGAACTACCTGAAGGCTTTTCAGAAGGAGACGGGAACCTCTCGTCGACGCTGTGGGAGCGTTCGAAACGATTCGAAGGCGAAAACACTAATTTTCCCCCTCTAGACTATTCAGGGGTACCCCATGAGACCCTTGAAAGACTCCATTCTTGCATGGAGAAAATGGAAAGGTTTCTAGGAAACCAAGACCCACCCACTCACAAAAGACAAAGAGAATGGCCACAGGATGACCCTAGAGTCAAGATTCCTAGGCTGGTTGACCTCACTGAGGAGGAGCAATACCTCCAAGAAGATGAGGAGTGTTTGGGTGGAGAAGAAGAGGTAGAACTTGAGGAAGAGGGCTTCGAAGAAGATCCTTACACCACTCCTACAGGGTTTGAAGAGGATACAGCTACCTCGCAGCCCTGGCATTCACCGTCAGTGCAGCCTTGGCAATCCCCATCAGTACATTCAGACCCTGATGCCTTTCTCCCTTCTCCTCTCAAGGATTCACACGGGAATTCCTCTCCCATAGATGACCAACCTTCCCTCAATGCACTATTGCGCAAGGCAGCAGCGCATTTTGAGATTGATACAGGGGAAACTCTTCCAGACATCGACTTTGTAGAAAAAGTCATCAAAGAAAAAGCCCCTGTTAGCCAATCTATTCCTCTACTGGCTTCTATTAAAAGAAGAATTTCTCCTTCCCTTACTAACCCAGCTCTAGTAAGAGGGGTCAACCCTAGAATAGAAAAGCTCTTCAGCCCTTCTTCCTCTGACCCTTTATACATCAGAGGACACTCTATTCCAGACTCCCTTGTGGTTACCAACACAAGAAAAAGAGCAGGGGTGCCACTATCCACTAGTGAAGCACCTCCAGACAAAGAAGGCAAAAAACTCTACGCACTGGGGAAGAGAATCACGACCTCCGCCGCCTTCTCCACTAGAATTGCTAATAACAACTCACTTTTAGCTAGCTACGCAGATGCACAGTGGAACAAGCTGCGCAGCGAAGCAGAGGAAGCACCTGAACCTCTGCGTTCTCGCCTGCTAGCTATAATATCAGAGGGCACACTGGTAAACCAGGGCATCGTTAAAAACTCCCTAGATGCCGCTGAGACGGCTGGCCGCTCCCTAGTTCAGGGAATACTTCTCAAGCGCCACGTTTGGCTACGCAATTCAGGTTTTAAGCCCGAAACCCAAGCCTCCCTCATAAATAAACCCATTGAACAGACGCATCTGTTTGGGAAAGCAGTAGATGAGGCCCTAGAACATGCTAAAAAAGAGTTTGATACCATCAAAACTCTTGATCAAATTTCTAGGCCCCCTAACAGGCGAGGCTATGGTAATAAACGCTCCTTTCGTGGCCAAAGACAGCAGCAGAACCAACAACAACAATATTACTCTGGCTCCAACTGGCCCACCAACCAGGGTAACACCCAGTTCAGTCAAAGAGGCCAACGCCGTGGCAAAGGAAGAGGTCGTGGCTCCAGCCCCAGAGGTTCCACGCCCAATACCAGCAAATGACCCGAAAATTCGGGTCCCCTCCCATGCATCACCGGTCGGGGGCCGGCTAACATCGTTCCTTTCAGCATGGGAGGGAATCACGTCAGACCGTTGGGTATTATCCACCATAGCCCACGGATACTGCATCGAGTTCAACGGTTCCCCGAAGTACAAACCCCCACGGAACCGGCGCATGACACCGCAACACCTCTCCATTCTTCTTCAAGAAGTGGAAGAACTACTGAAGAAAGAAGCTATAGAGCCCGTCCCCCTATCACAGGTAACAGAAGGTATTTATTCAGTGTACTTCCTTGTACCCAAAAAGGACTTAACCATGCGCCCTGTATTAGATCTGCGCCCAGCGAACATATTTGTCAAACCCCAAAAGTTTCGTATGGTGACCTTACAGGAGGTAATCCCACTGTTATCACAAGGGGATTACATGACAACACTGGACATGAAAGATGCATACTTTCATATTTTAATGTTGCCATCGCACAGAAAATACCTCAGGTTCAAAATAGAGGACAAACACTACCAGTTCAGAGTACTACCCTTCGGGATAGCATCTGCACCAAGGGTATTCACGAAAGTACTGGCAGTGGCAGCGGCCCACCTGCGCAGATTATCCATCCCGGTATACCCTTACCTCGACGACTGGCTCATAACAGGGGATTCTTACGAAACATGCTTCTCCAATACCCAAAAGACCGTAGACCTTTTGTCCCAACTGGGCTTCTCCATCAACGAAAAGAAGTCCAGCTTAGACCCCAGCCAAACCAAACAATTCCTAGGGGCTCTAATTCGAACAAGGGACGGCCTCGTATTCCCCTCCAACGAGAGGGTCCAAAACATGCTGTTTCAAATTCCCCATTATGTAGCAGGCCGAGAGGTGACGGTACGCAAAGCAATGCGCTTGCTAGGGATGATGGCGTCATGTATTTATTTGGTACCTCACGCGCGCCTGCGCATGCGCCCAATGCAAGAGTGGCTCTACAGCCAGTGGTGTCAGGCCAGCGGACAATGGGACGATCTAGTGGTGGTCTCGCAGGCCTTGGTTCTCTCGCTACGGTGGTGGACAAAAGAAAACCTGTTATTAGGGAAAACTTTTGCCACACCCGCAGTGGAAGCCACTCTAACCACAGACGCATCCCTTACAGGATGGGGGGCTCACCTATCCCATCAAACGGCACACGGAGTGTGGACTCCGAGTTTAGCATCCAAGCATATAAACCTGCTGGAACTACTAGCGGTGTTCAAAGCACTGAAAGCCTTTCAGGAACACTTACAAGGAAAGACAGTGATGGTCCTCACAGACAGCACCACAGCCATGTACTACCTCAACAAGCAAGGGGGCACTCACTCTCCAGGACTGTCCAAGCTGTCCCAGAATATATGGAAGTGGGCTCTCAAACACAACATGTTCCTACTAGCACAACATGTACCAGGGGAACTCAATCTGCTAGCAGACAAACTCAGCAGAGACTTCCCCCTGCCCGAAGAGTACGAATGGCAATTGCACGAAGACATCGTCTTAGACATCTTCACGCAATGGGGATTCCCGGAAATAGACCTGTTCGCAACCCTGGAGAACTCACAATGCCAAAGTTACGCCTCCAGGTACCCCCAGAACCAGTCCAAGGGGAACGGTCTGTTGATTCAATGGTCAGGGAAATTTGTTTACGCCTTTCCCCCGACTCCCCTTCTCAACAAAGTGGTGCACAAGATGCACCAGGAGCAGGTTACCATGATACTAGTGGCCCCAATGTGGGCACGGCAACCTTGGTTCGCTCACTTGATGGAGATGTCCCTATCTCCCCCAGTGAAACTTCCCTGCCCGTACAACATGCTGTCACAAGACAAGGGCAGGACACTGCATCCATGCCCTCAGACCATGAACTTAGCAGCCTGGCTCCTGAGATCATAGAATTTGGACATTTACAACTCCCACAGAGATGTATGGACATCCTCAGGGAAGCCAGAAAACCTAATACTCGACACTGCTATTCTAGCAAATGGAAAAGATTCGTTATCTGGTGTAGAGGTACTAGCATCAACCCAGTTGACTGCTCTCCTACTGACATTATTCTATACTTGACCCATTTACTGGATTCAGGGTTAGTATTCAATTCCATTAAAGTCCACCTAGCGGCACTTTCTGCATACACCACTTCCCAACTTAAAGTGTCGTGGTGGAAGATACCAGTTATCAAAGCCTTCATGGAGGGGGTAAAAAGGATACACCCTCCGATAGCTAACCCAGCTCCCGGATGGGACTTAAATGTGGTACTTTCCAGACTCATGGGCCCTCCCTTCGAACCCATGCACAAGGCAACTCTTAAAGATATCACCCTTAAGACTGCTTTCCTAATAGCTATCACCTCCATTAGGAGAGTAAGTGAACTACAGGCTCTTTCTGTACTAGACCCCTTTGTAACAGTTCACAAAAATAAAGTGGTTCTACGCACACACCCAAGGTTTGCACCTAAATTCATCTCGAAATTTCATGTAAACCAAACTATAGAACTACCAACGTTCTTTCAAAACCCTTCCAGCTCGGGAGAAAAAAGTCTGCATACACTAGATGTACGCAGAGCTGTCATGTTCTACATGGAAAGAACCAGACCACTGAGAAAGACTAATCAGTTCTTTGTCTCGGTGGCAGCAGGAAGAGAAGGAGATGCGGTCTCAAAATCCACTATATCTAGATGGATTGTTCAATGCATCACTCTCTGTTACACTCTTGCTAAGAGAGAACTACCCTTCAAGCCAAGAGCACATTCCACTCGAGGCACTGGGGCTTCCATAGCATTCATTGCAAATGTTCCCCTTGAGTCCATCTGCAAAGCGGCTACCTGGAGTTCTGTGCACACCTTTACAAAACACTACTGTCTAGATGCACACTCTAGATCTGACTCCCAGGTGGGACAGGCAGTATTAAGACATCTTTTCTCTACTGTTCCTTCTCATAACCCACCGCCAACTCCGGGTACTGCTCGCTAGTCTATGCACAGCATGTGATTCTAAGCAGATTAACAAACATCAGAAGACAATGCATTACTTACCGTAAAAGCATTTCTGATGGTTGTATCTGCTTAGATTCACATGCGCCCACCCTTCCTCCCCGCTCGGATGGAAGGAACATAGACTTCCTTTATATCTCTCTTTTCTGTACTCACTCACGTCTATAAGGCTCCCTCAGGGCAGAAAAATACAAACAGAGGGACCTCGACGCGTGAGGGATTGTGGGTACAACGCACGTCACTATAGGGATAGTGTTACAGACACGCCTTGTCGACGTCCCCTTTTCGACTACGAAAAACAAAATGCAATACTCCGCAGTGACCACTGGATGTCGGACCTATGCACAGCATGTGAATCTAAGCAGATACAACCATCAGAAATGCTTTTACGGTAAGTAATGCATTGTCATACGGGTCCAACTGCCAGGGTGTTGGGTCCATCATGTCCTCTCCCTTTGCGCTACACAGGGGCGCCCGGCAGGGATGCCCGTTCTCCCCCATCCTTTTTGCCCTCGCCATTGAGCCCATGGCGGACCATGTCAGAGACTGACCTACCCGTAGGGGCATCAGCTTACAGAACACGCCCGAAATCATCTCGTTGTAGGCAGATGATGTGTTACTTTATATCAGAAACCCTTCCATAAACCTAGAACCGATCATCCATGACATCACTAAAATAGGCACCGATCTTGCGCGATCTGAATGACACCTGGCCTAGTAGGATCGTTGTCTGTCTTTCCCTTTGTTCCCCCTTCCTGCCTCGTCGCGCCTTGAAACACTTGTGTATAGGCGCGTTACAAATGCCATATCATACCTACTCTGGCTTTACTATTAACTACTCTAAATCAGAAATACCCCCGCTCACTGCGACAACCCAACAGCCGGAATGCGAATTCCCTCTATGCTGGTCCCCGGGCGGGGTCAAATATCTCGGGGTTCAGGTGTCGTTGACTAAGGCCTCCCTACTGGCGGACAATTAAGCGACAACGGCACAGCTCATAGAGTCCAAAATGCTTAGATGGCGTAATCTCCCATTGTCTCTGGTGGGCAGATTGTCCCTGATAAAAATGATTGCGGTCTCTAAGCTCCTCTATCTTTGCTAATGTACCAGTTTGGCGCGGGAGGCAATATTTCAAAAGGCTCCACGCGGCGTGTGCCCAATTCCTCTGGCATTCAGGGGCTGTCCGCAAAAGGTGCCAACACATGACCCTGCCCTACGAGAAAGTGGGCTTCACATCCCCAGACCTAACTTTGTACTGGATTGCGGCACAGGCCCCACATGGTACACACTGGTATGCACACTTAAATCCACCCCCACACGTCAGACTTGAGAAACTGGCGGGAGATGGGACTAACATCATGACCCTGCTACTACACCGTACATACTGAACGGATGCTCCGGCAGATCCGGTAGCGACCACAATCAGGGCGTGGAACAGTATACTGGACCTGCAACATGAGCAACACCCGTACTACAAATGGCTCCCCATATGGCACTTTCCTGCACTCTCCCCCACACATGACCAACATATCCTACGACACTGGGAGAACCTTGGCTACCGGGCACTGACCGATCTATTCCCGGATGGTAAATTCATAACCCCCCAGACGTGGCGGCCCGAACACTCTAACTCAGCACTAGAACTAATGCAATACTTCAGGATGTGAGTGGTGATCCGTAAAATGTGGCCCTCCTATCCAGACGAGACCCTAGACTCACCCGAACTTAAATACATAGCAAATTATGCTGGCGCTAGAGGCGTAATATCCGCTTTGTATAAAATGCTGCTGGGGAAATCAGCAGTTGTGCCCCCTAAACCATGTGAAATATGGGCTGGGGAGCTGGAACTGGAAATTACTGATGGTATGTGGAACAAAATGTGCACCCACACGAGGAAAGTGTTGTTCAACGCCAGATTCCGGTGCATACACTATAAACTCCTCAATAGACTTTATTATACACCGCACAGAGTGGCGAAATTCACACACAACTCAACACACATGTCCAAAGTGTAAATCTGAAGAGGCGGATCACATACATATGTTTTGGTCCTGTGCCGCGCTGAGTGTGTTTTGGATGGAAGTGACGAAGGCGCTCTCGGAAATAATTGGGTCCCCAGTGGACCTCGATCCACTAGCTCTGCTGTTCGGAATATGGACTGGTGAAAATGCAAAAATACAAAAAGTCAACATTTTTAAACGGGAGTGCCATTGTCGCTAAGAAATGTATATTACAATGCTGGAAACGCCGATTTTCTCCCCTCCCCACCCTCGAGATGTGGCTAAAGTCCCTCACTTGGGTACAGACATGTGAAGAGAAGTACATTGGCTCCTCCCTGCGACATCCCGCCCCAAGAACGTGTGGACTGAGTTCTGCAGCTATCTAAATGACGAGGACGAAGTTGAGTAGAGCTCCAATCCCCGTCCCCCCCCCCCGCCCGCGGCGGGTTCGCCTGACTCACTATAAGCACTGAGCCCTGTACGCTCACTCGCAATGTTGGTCATCTCTCCCTTCCCCAGTTTGGATTCCTTGTAAAAGTGTGACACAATGCCTAAGTGTGATATTGTAACTCTTGAATTATTCTGTGAAATGTGTGCTGTACCTGTCTTAACTTCCTGCCAATAAACAAAAGTTTAAAAAAAAAAATACAGATGCAACTGTAAGCCTTTCTTTTTTTTATTTGGCTAGTTGATAAAATCAGTTTTTCAAATATATAACCAACATAACATATAATGCATATCAATAATAAATAATATTTCACAATTAAAAAAAAAACCTAGTTAAAAGGAAATATACATTTCTTAGCAATAAAACAAAGAATATATACAAAAGCCCTCCGATGCTATATACAAACTTTTTCCACGCAAAAAGGGTTAGACAAAAATAGAACATTATTTAACCTTCAAACTTGGGTAGTATTGCTTCAAGAAAGTGTACTATTGCTACCTTTACTCCCAATCTGGGACTTCAAAAGATCAATTTCCATATGTCATTAGACTCCAACAGACTAGCCCAAGCAAACAGTTCTCTAAAAAGCCTCTGCCGCATTGATGATAAAGTTGGACAATCTGCGATGAGATGTTGTAGGGACTCGGGGTGCTCGATATTTAGGCCGTATCGACAATAATTCTGATTTAAGTCTATTTGCTTTCATCGATACAGTATCTCTCGAGTATGCCAAAGATTAAGTCTAAATCTCATATATTGGCTAGGTATATGAGGTGGGCATTTAATCAAGTAATCTGCCATAGATCTGAATTTCTTATGCCCAAAGAGAGAGACATCAAAATCCTGGTATGCAATACATTAAGAATTATTGCAGATCCAGTCATATTGGAAAATGTTGATCTTTGCACAACCCGGAGTGTATCAACATCTCCAGTCACCGAAGCATCTGCTAATGCATTCAGTATAAATTTACACCAGCTGACTGGAAAGACATTTTCCGATTTTAGAAGATGATGGGCTACTATGTCTAGGATATTAGGTGTTTCTAGATTTAACAGACATTTCCTCAATAGTGCAGACATCTTCCAAATAACTTGAGAGTACATTGATAGAGCACCCAATTCAAATTGTATCAATGGTAGCAGTGTACAAGATGGTAATCTTAGAGTCTGTCTCCAAAACCTTGCTTTCAACAAGTCCCAAAACTTCAGCTTCCTTGGAAGTATGGTTTCTACTCCATTCTAATAAGCTGGGTATTACTTTTTGCTGGTAAAATATCATAATATGCTTACAAGAAAATGTACCAAATTTATAATGAAGTAATTTAGCTTGCGATATCAACCCTTACAGTTTACTCTTTAATTCCAACTCATACATACCCCCTTTATTGGAGTTGGTAAATGACACTCCTAGGTACTTATATTGAGAAAAAAAATGTAATACGATTTCCTGAAGAGTCCACTTAAAGCTGGAGCTTTTGTAGTTAGTTATTCTTACACACTACAATCTGCGTTTTGTCCGTGTTTATCAAGAGATTATCTTGTGCATAGCGGGCGAGGGAATGCAACATGTTTTGAAGACCAAATGGTTGGCAGCACGAAATCATCTGCATATAGCAAGTCGTTTATTTTTTGCATACTGAGACTCGGCGGATCGCCTATTATATCAATAAAAATTGCGCCCATATCGAGGATAAAGAAATTAAACAGAAAAGCAGCAAGTTTACACCCTTGTTTAAAACCTCTTTAGTGGAAATTAAGGAAGACAGTCTTCCATCAAGCGTTAAATGTACTTGCATAGATGTTTAAGAGTGAAAAAGCATGATCAATGCAAGTACGGATGGAGGGCAGTGATGAGCTCTTAATTTGGTAAATAGCAAATGGCGGTCAATGGAGTCAAACGCTGCTCTTAAGTCTATAAATGCTAAATAAAGCGATTGCTTCTGAGCGGCAAATTGAGCCTTAATTGTGGTGAGAATAAATATGTTTGGAATAGTCCCTAAACCAGTAATGAAGTCTGCTTGAAAGGGATCTATTAGATGGGATTTCTTTGACCAAGCATTTAATTTCAATAGTAGACGGCAGTTGGTCTTACCTGGCAAGTCTAACAAAGAAATTGGTCTATAGCTAGATGGACTCTGCCGATCACCTTTTTTGTATACTGGTAGTTTTATCGAGTGAGTGCAGATTTAAATAAAATGGAGGCCCAGTGCTCTGGATGCTGTTTAAGTGTATTATTGGAAAGACTGTCAGGGCAAGCATCTTTTGAACTGCTAGCTTTGTTAATATGAAATAAAATATCCATATCAAACATAAGGTAGAAGTTCTTAGGATATCAAATGGTGTTAAAGATCTAGAACCTTTTAGGGAGAGAATAGAGCTCCGTAAAATGCGATATCCACTTATCCTAAGTGACATTGCTTAGTTGGATAGCTATGTGATCCATGTGTAGTGTGATTTATAATGGACCATGTTTTAGCCATATTTTTAGTTGCAATAGTAGTTAGCATATTTGCACCATCACGCTGATATAGCTGGGCTTTATGATTTTTTAGCCAATTTCTGTATTTATTATTTTTTAATGAGAATATCCTTGATTCCAGAGGGATAGGATAAAGCGGCTCTTAAATGTGCTCTATAAACTGTTTTCCTAGTTTTTATCTCATGATCAAATGTATGAAGATGGTATTGATTTTGTTTAGTCGCCCATGCCTTTTGTTGAAAGAGTTGCATTAGGAGCCACCAGGGCCGCTGAGATGAGCTGAAGTCTGTCAGCCGATCTCCTCACCTGGGCAGGTAATTTTTTAATTTTGAGCCCCCCCAGCCCGGTGGGTGCTGAGCTCTGACCCCCCTGGTGCTGTCAGACACCGTAGAGAGTCCAAGCGGCGAAAACCCGGTTTTCAGGAGTGCCGGGAAGCTGGCGTTTGCAGCCCTTTTGGTAGGCGACGGACGGAGTCTGGTGTGCAGCCCCGCTGAGAGGACCGCACGTCGATGGTCTTGCTGGCGGTGGGGGAGGGGCAAAAGCTTTCTGGACGCCCGTGCTTTCGGAGCGAAGGCCTCTGTCCAGCGGTCCTGGGCACCCGAGGACCGCCGCTCTGGAGGTGTGCTTGGTGAGTCGCCGGCCCGGGCACAACGAGGATTTGTTGGTGGTGAGCTGCTGGCAGCATGCAGAGGAAGAACTTGTGAAGTGTGGTGACCTCCCGAGCCGCGGGTGAGCGGCCTGGTGCGCTGCAGGAGAAGGAGTGGCTGCTCGCGGGAGAAGGTGTGGGGGTCTGTGCGTTCCCGTTCGAGCCTGCTGCTGCTGGTGGAGGAGGAGACGGTGGGGTGAGCGGCGAACGGGAGACTGGAGGTGTCCTTTGCTTCCGCACTGTCCCGGGAGGTCTGCAGTCAGCTGGGATGCTGCTGAGGGCCCCGGAAGCCCCCCCTGTGGTTTTGGCGGGCTGAGCGACCCTGCAGAGGATGGGGGAGCGGGTAAGAGCTTCTTCGGTTCTGTGTGCGGTGGACTGAGCAGCTGGCCCCTCCTCTTGCTATCCTGGATGTTTGTCCTGGAGGGGCCGCCTGTTGCAATTTTGATCCTGAACTGAGGGAATGCACTAATGCCTGAGATCTTTTTTGTATGGAGTCTGCCTGTTATGGTCTTCTTGGAGTCTTGATCCACTGACACCCCTGTGGGTCCCTCGGGCCCCTTCCTCCTGTGGCCCAATTTCTGCATACATGTCCACTCTTCTGCACTTTCCCATCGTTGGATTGCCTCTGCCTGGGGGACTTTGAAGGGATCATGTTGGTTTGTCTCCCCCCTCACATAACGCATGGACGTCCATTTAGGAGGCCTCTGAGACTCTAGCGCCCCTCTTGGGCAGATCCTGGCCCTTATTTAGAGGAAGTGGGGGGCCTGAACTGTTCCCTAGCCACCCTCTCTTGTGTGTCTTGCCTGTGTTGGAGTGCCTCCTGTGACGGGGTGGTAGGTGTCTGCTCCGCAGTTAGAGGACCACGGTGTGGCTGGCCGGGGGTGTGAAGTTTTCCCTCGGAGCTGAGGAAGGGAGAGGGGAGGCGCGCTCACCCCCCACCCCTCCGTCCCGGGGGTTCTCGCATTCTGTTAGTGCGCCGAGTACGGTTGTTGATGCACGGAGTGCAGGCTCTGCAGAGGTTTAGGCGGTCATCTCAGCGGCTGGAGGGAGATCTCACCATGCAGGATACTAACCAGCTTGAGGCTGCAGACACTCTGAGTCGGAGCATGGCGGCCTTGCTTGAGGAGATTTGAGGTTTTAGGGCAGATATAGGTAGAAGGCTGGACTCCCTTGATTAAAAAGGTGGTTGACGTGGAGGACCGCGTCCAGGCCCTTGAAGCTAATCAATCTTCGGCCAACCTTTTTGAAACCCAGTTTGATATGCGGCTGGCGGATTTGGAGAGGGGGGAGGAAAAGATCACGCTCAAGCTGGACGATTTGGAGAATCGGGAGCGACGCTCGAATCTGAGATTTCTTGGTATTCCAGAGCAGGAAGGGGAAACGCAGGCAGATATTGTGAGGAAGGTTAAGGAAATTGTCAATATCTTGTTTGGTGGGGAAAATACCAGCGTCCCTACCATTGACAGGGCTCATAGAGCGGGAGGTAGCGCAGGTGGTCCCCGCTCTGTCCTGGTGAAATTTCTCTATTTTGGGGCGAAAACCAAGATCCTGGAGTTGGCTCGCCGAAGTGGTCCAATTGACTGGAATGGAGCTAAGACTTCTATTTATCAGGACCTCTCAGCACTTACGCTCGCGCGCCAGAGACTCTGCAGGCCTTTGACGAAATGGTTGCAAGCCAAGAGTGGTCGCTACAGGTGGGGTCACCCGTTCTCGCTCTCTTTTGAAGTCAACGGCGACGAGTACTCTCTCACCTCTGAATCTGACATACAGAGAGCGATGAGTGAGCTGCTTGAGGACCCACCTGTGGGACATGTTCAACCAAGTGAAGGCTCCGACAAAGGCCGTCAAAAAGGATCTTCGGAGTTCTTGGGGGGGACGTCGCATCCGAGGACATCGGAAGTATAGAAAGATGACTCCGCCCTCCCCGGGACAGTCAACATCTTGAAAGGGAAACAGAGGTCTAGTTGAAGGTTGTGCTGACATGTCCTTGGAATGGGACTACAGGGGTTGGGCCACGCTGGAGTTTGATTGCATCTCTGCTTGAACTTCTGATTGATTTCCTGACTACTTTTTTCTTTTTTTTTTATTGCAAAGGGGAGGCTCAGAACATTGTGCTGCTTAGAGGGGGTTATCGCCCAGGTGGGGGGCGATCCATGGTGGTCTGGGGGCTCGGCAGTTGGATGTCAGTCCTTTCAGGCGCTCAAAAGTTGGGAGAAGGGGGGGGTTGGGTTTGTTGGGGAGGGGGCGTTTAGAGCTACAAGACTTGTAGGGTTCAATGGCTTTCATTTTGGTTGTCTTGTGTACGGGGGTATGGGGCTGGGTTTGTATGTAGGCCTCCTACGGGAGGCGGATGAGTTAATTGGCTTTTCCAATTGGTGATTCTGTCCAATACTTGTCGGTGGGATCCCTGAATGGGCGGGGCTTAAATTCTCCAGCCAAGAGGTCTTTGGTGTTGAGGGAATTTGTAAGACTTAAAACTTCTTTCTTTTTGTGCAGGAGTCTCACTGGGTTAGGGGGAAGGAACCTAGTGTCCAGCAGATGTTTCGGTCCTCATATGGGTCAGAGGCGAGGGGTTATTATCTTGGTTTCTCCGAGTGCGCACTTCTCTCCAAGGGCCCATAGAGTTGACTCAGAAGGGCGCTACATTATGGTAAAGGGAGAAGTGAAAGGGCGTATCTTCACTTTTGTGGGGGTGTATGCCCCGAACGAAGGGCAGGACACTTTTTGGCAGATGATGGGGGGGGGGTGGGGATTAGAGAATTTGCAGAGGGAGCGTTGATAGTCGGGGGAGATTTCAACATGGTTCTGAACCCGGACAAAGACAGGAAATCCTCAAAGCCCTGCCCAGATCTTAGGTCCCAGGTTAAGTTTGCGGATACATTCCGCAGTGTAAATGAGGAGCTGGGTTTGGTTGATGCGCACCCTGCTGGGAGCAGCCGGGATCCTCTCTATACTTTTCCACAGTACACCAATCCTTTTCAGGGATCGACTATGTGTTTGTAGACTCATCAATCCATGACTGTATTTCTGAATTTAGTGTAGAGACTGTCCCCTGGTCCGATCACGATCTTGTTAGTTACCTTGGGTGTCCCCCTGTTGGCCCGGAGCAAATCAAGATGGGTTTGTAATGATTCCCTGCTAATGGATGGGGAGTTGAGGAAGTCCCTCTTGGCCTCTATCACTCGTTTATTTCTGTTAAACGACACCGGGGAAGTGGAAATTAAGTGTGTGGGATGTGTTCAAGGCCACGATGAGGGGTGTCCTGATGGGGAAATAGGAGGAAGAAAGAAAGGACTAGAGAGGAGCTTAAGTTGAGGGAGCAGATCTCTACCATCCAGCCGGGGGGCAAGTTGAAGACGCAGATGGGTCCAGACAAGCGTGAGAAGCTCTGAAATCTTAGGGCAAGGTTGTCCGCCCTCCTTATGGGTCAGACGGAGAAAAAGCTTGCGTTCCTAAAGCAGCGCTACATGGAGAAAGGGGAGAGAGCGGACAAGATTTTGGCCTGGAGGTTGAGGGAGCTCCGTAAAAGCAGGCAAGTCAACTTTATTTCTAATCGAGGGGGTGAGAAATTGCTTGGTGACAAACAAATAGCGGAACAGTTCATGCGTTATTACGAAAAGCTCTATACCTCTGAATACGAGGTGGACCGGTTCTTTGACTCTCTCCCAATCCCTTGTCTTGCTCAAGAGAGTTCTGCCTCCCTGGAGCTTCCCATCTCTTCCCAGGAGGTAACTGACGCGATTTCTTTTTTGAAGAGTGGTACTGCTCCGGGAGATGACGGGTTCACTGCCGGTTCTTTAAGACATTCCGGTCCACGCTGGCTCCCTTCCTAGCTAAGGTATTTAATGACGCCTTGGACACTGGTTGCCTCCCCCCTTCCATGATGTCTGCTCTTATTGTGGTCATTCCGAAGGAAGGGAAAGACCCATACTTTTACCAGTCGTACAGGCCCATTTCCCTCCTTAATATTATATGTTAAAATATTAGCAAAGCTCTTAGCGAATAGGCTGTCCAAATTCCTTCCTTCCTTCGTTGGTCCATGGAGATCAAGTCGGTTTTATCCCTGGGCGTCAGGGCTCCGACACTATTCTGAAAACTTTGGGTCTTATGCATGAGGTGTCCATGTGGGAGTCTGAGGCTTACCTCTTCTCGCTGGACTCCGAAAAGGCCTTTGACCGCGTAGAGTGGCCATATATTGGAAAAGTGCTTCGTAAAATGGGTTTCGGTGACTGATTTTGTGGGTGGGTTTCGGCCCTGTATAATGGTCCCTCGGCGTGGGTACTAGTTAATGGTAGTACTTCTCTGGGCTTCTCGCTATCCAGAGGAACTCTCCAGGGATGCCCTCTTTCTCCAGCATGGGTCTGGCATGGATTCACATGCTCCTGAATATTCCCCGTCGTCAGGCTGGGAATCCTCGGTAAAGAAAAAATCAGTATCAGTTTCATTTCTGATCTGTCTTTCGTAGTAGTAACCAATCACTGATCTCTGCATCATACTGACCACAGCCAATGACTGCCCTCTACCTAAGCCCCGCCTCTGGCAGCCATCTTCAGATTTTTATCGCACGTTCAAGTGTTGGGATCCTCGTACTATTGCTCTCGAGTGTTAGTGCTTTTTTCACGTTTTTTCTCAGAAAAAATTCTCTTTTTTCGGTCAAAAGAGCCTCAAGCTCCACCGTTTCTTCATCCGATCAACGGGGACCCGTGTCGGATTCGTCTACGCCCCTCAAGGGTGAAGATTTCGTCGAGCCACGCTTTTGGAGGACTCCAGAAGTTTCTCAGGCCCACCTCGGACATGGCCCAGGAGAAGGGAAGCTCGACGCTGTTCAGGGTCTGCCCTGGATGCCAGCTTCAGAATGTCTTTAAGGAGGACGAACACTCCCTTTGCCTTTACTGCCTACATGAGGACAAGACGCACGTGGAGAAGGACTGTGCGTTTTGCGGCAATATGTCAGAGCGGACCATGAAGGACCGCCATCAACGTCTCGCCAACTGGCTGGAAGGAAAGAGCCCGTCAGGCGAGAAGAAGTAGTCCGAGCGGTCTTCTAAGACCTTTGAGGGTGCCCCGGCGACGGGGGTCCAACAGAAGGCCAAGCACCGCGAGTCCGCTGGCACCGGGAGCGCCGAACGGTCGGGCTCTACGGGCGCCAGGCAGGGCGCATCCTCCCCGGCGCCATCAACCACGAGCCAACGCTCTGGCTCGGGTAAGAGGAAGGCCGAGCACCCGGCGAAGCTCCTGGAGAGACCCCGGTCGAGCTCGAAGGCCCCATCGGAGGGGGAGCGAGGCGGTGACCCTCCCCCCAAGGAGAAGGCGGTGAGCGCACCTAAGGTGGTGAAAGCCTTAATCCACCCGGCCAAGGCCTCTATCGAGACAGTTGCGGCGGCCCTGGCTCAGCCTGTGGAGGCTACACCAGTGGTGGCGACCTCGGGGCCCAGAGTCTCCCTGCCACCGCGGAGGGAGTCCTCTTTCATGCCCATCGACGGGACCCCCGTTAAACCTCCGACGGAGAAGAAAAAGGGGGGGCAGGAGGTCGTTGTGGATTCGGCCTCAACCTCTGAGGAGGAGCTGATCGAAGTCTTAAGCCACGGCGTTGGTGTGGAAGAAGACCAGCCCGTCGGGAGGGACCCCGACATAGACTACGAGAACGTCTAGGGTGCCGACGGGGCTCCTGACCGCCCGTCGGACTCCCCTCAACCAGTGCCGCAAGACAACTCGGCGGCCATTTTGTTGGCTATACAGTCCTTATGCTCTGAGATAAGGACGGGACTGCCGTTACCACCAACGGAGGAACCGCTCCCGACTGGGGACCCGGAGCCAGGCCCTTCTGGGAGCCCTCCCCCTAAGAGAAGAAGGATTCATCCTCCACCTCCTTTTCAGCCATCGCGCCCTGTTCAGCCCTCCTCCCCGTCCACGACACGTGGGGATGATACGGGGACTGATACGGCCACGACGGGTGCAGACGAGGTGGTTTACGATGAGGATCTCCCGTCGTCACCTCCCACCCGGGCTTCCCCGCCCGACGAGATTGGATCGTTTCACTCCATGATCGCCAGGGCATCCAAGCTTTTCCAGCTCTGCCCGGAAGAGAAGAAGGAAGATTTCCTTTATCAACGGCGCGAGACCAAGAGGAAGACGGTCCTCGCTGTACCTCTACTAGACGATATTTGGGATGAGGGCCTCGCCCTCCTCAAGAACCCATCCACGACGCCGGCTAGAAGGGATCGGTACGAGAAGAAGTACCGGGTCCCGGACGCGGCCCCCTTGTGCCTTCGGGCACAGCCAACCCCGGACTCGGTCGTCTCTGCGGCGGCCAGGAAGAAAGCGGGGGGGCGCGGCCTCTACGTCGACCTCCCCGCCGGACGGCGAGGGAAAGAAATTAGACACGATGGGACGCAGAGGCATCTCGTCGGCAGCGATGACGATTAAGGCGGCCAACGCCTTGGCTATCGTAGCCCGCTACGACAGGGAGTTGTGGTACAAATTGGCCCCCCTGCTGGACTTCCTACCAGACGACAAGAGGGCGGAAGCCCTAGAAATCTTGCAGGAAGGAGAGGTGGCGTCGGACCACGCCATTACGATTGCTACGGACATCGCTGACACTGGATTTCGCCAGTTGGGCAACGGCGTGTGCCTTAGGCGGCGTGGATGGCTCAAGGCTACTGACTTCCGTCAGGACGTGCAGACCAGAGTCTTGGACATGCCGTTCGACGGAAACAACCTGTTTGGGAAAACAGTGGACGATTCCCTTCAAGCCATCAAGGCGGACACAGAGACGGCCCGGGCTCTTGGGGTTCTCCAGCAACGGCGGCCGCCCTTTCAGAGCGGCGGAGGCAAACAGGGTGCCTCCAAAGGTTCCAGCGGCGGATTTTCCACCTACCGTCAAGTGGCCCGTTCGTCGTCACAGGAAGCTTACAGGGGACGAGGCAAGTCAGGCGGACCCCGCCGTCGACGCCAAGGAGGACAAGGCGGCAAAGCCTCGTCGAAGCAGGATTGAACCGGCCGTGGGGTCGGGGCCCCCCGAAGCACCCTGGTGGGAGGCCGGCTGGCGAGCTTCGTCAGCGTGTGGGAGTCCATCTCCACTGACCGTTTGGTGCTGGACGCCCTAGCTCAGGGTCACGCGCTCGAGTTTCTAAAGAGGTGCCCAGCGCGCCCCCCCTGTGGCCAGGAAAGAACATCACGTCCCTCAACTTCTCTTGGAGGTAAAGGCGATGCTCAAGAAGTGCGCCATCGAGCTCGTCCCAAAGAGGCTTCGGGGCTCCGGAGTTTACTCAAGATACTTCCTCGTGAAGAAGAAGACGGGAGGATGGCGTCCCATCCTGGACCTACGACGACTGAACAAATTCATCAAGGCACAGAAGTTCCGGATGGTCACCCTCCAACACGTCCTGGGTCAACTGGAGGAGGGCGATTTCCTGTCATCGTTGGATTTGGAGGATGCTTACTTCCATATTCCCATCCTAAAGGGACACTGAAAGTTTCTCAGGTTCGTGGTCCAAGGGCGTCACTACCAGTTCAAAGCACTTCGCTTCGGATTGAGGTCGGCACCCAGGGTGTTTCACCAAGTGCCTCGCACCGGTAGTGGCGCAGCTGCGCCGAGAGGGGATCCACGTCTACCCCTACCTGGACGACTGGCTCATCCGAGCAAAGACGAAGGAGCTCGCCGTGGAGCACACGGCAAGGACCGTCCAACTACTCACGGACCTGGGATTCTCCATAAACTACGCCAAGTCCCACCTGGTGCCCGCGCAAGACGCACTGTTTCTGGGAGCGAAGCTCGACAGTGTCGCTTCTGGCCTCTCCGTCGGAGGAAAGGACGAGGGCCATCTTGGGGAAGGTGCAGCGGATGCTGGTTGCGGACGCGGCCAGGGTGAGGTCCATCAAGTCCCTCCTAGGAATGATGTCTTCTTGCATTTATCTCATCCGCCTGTGCAGGCTCCGGATGCGCCCGTTGCAGGAGTTCCTGGACGCGCGCTGGATCCAGACGACGGGCAGCTTCGAGGAGAGGATCACACTCGACGAGAGTTTCCGACGAGCGATCCGGTGGTGGGGCACCCGCGCGCATCTGACGGCGGGCATGGACTTCCAGACCCCCGGCCACCAGGAGACAGTGACCACGGATGCCTCCCTGGAAGGGTGGGGAGCGCACACCGAAAATCTGCACACGAGAGGCCTTTGGCTTCCGACGGAGAAGTCCCTCCATATCAACGTCCGGGAGCTCCGTGCAGTGTTTTGGGCCCTCAGGTCCTTTCTTCCGTCCCTCAAGGGCAAGGTGGTGAGGATCTTCACCGACAACAGCACCACCATGTTCTACATCAGGAAGCAGGGCGGTACCAGATCCCCAGCCCTGTCCAAGGAGGTGCAGGATCTGTGGCATTGGGCCGTCGCCTAAGGGATGTTTCTGGTGCCGTTTCATCTGGCAGGAATAAAAAACACCATCGCCGACTCGCTCAGCAGAGAGCTGCGCTCGTGCCATGAGTGGGAACTACGACAGGATCTAGTGGACCGCTTCTTCCGACGGTGGGGCACACCCCAGATCGATCTGTTCGCGACGGCGACGAACTCCAAGTGCCGGAGGTTCGCCAGCAGGTTTCTCCAGCCGAGGAGCATGGGCGATGCTTTCTCGTTCCCCTGGGAGGGCCTGTTTCTATACGCGTTCCCTCCATTGCCGTTGCTGATCCGGCTCATCAACCAGCTCAAGAGGTCACGGTGCAGGATGATCCTCGTTGCACCTGCGTGGCCGAGGCAGATATGGTTCCCGGACCTTCTGGACTTGTCAGCGTCCCCGTCAATCAAGCTGCCAGTGGACGCGGATCTTCTCTCCAGGGAAGGAGGCGCCATCCTCCATCACGACCCGAAGTCGCTGAACTTGCAGGCCTGGCTCCTGCAGCGTTAGAGTTTGGAGGCTACGACATACCGGCCGACTGCAGAGAGGTTCTTGCAAAGGCCAGGGCATCCTCAACTCTTAAATGCTATGGACACAAATGGAAGAGGTTCTCTGTCTGGTGCCACGCACAGACGATTAACCCTCTACGGATTACGGCTCCCCAAGTACTTCCGTACCTACTGACGCTGGCCAAGGCTGGACTGGCGCACGCGTCCATCAAGATTCATCTTGCTGTGATCTCCCGATACACCAGAACCACGGGACGGACGTCTTTGTGGTCTCATCGTCTGGTGAAAGAATTCATGAAGGGACTGTTCAGATCGTTCCCGCCGGTGAAGGCTCTGGCCCCGGCGTGGGAGCTCAACGTGGTGCTGACCAAGCTCATGGGACCTCCGTTCGAGCCTCTGCACTCGGCTCCGTTGAAGTTCTTGTCGTGGAAAACAGCGTTTCTTGTGGCCATCACCTCCGCACGACGGGTGGGAGAGATCCAGGCCCTTTCCTGCAAGCCCCCGTACTTGACTTTTCACGACACGAGGGTAGTGCTCAGGACGTACCCCTCCTTCATGCCCAATTTGCCGTCAGACTTCCACCTCAACGAACCCTTGGTGTTGCCTGTTTTCTTCCCGTCGCCTTTGTCGCCGGCTGAAAGGACTTTCCACTCGCTGGATGTGGCTAGAGCGCTGAAGTTCTACGTGGACCGCACAAAGTGTTTTCGGAAGACGTCACAACTTTTTGTGAACTTTGGACCTGTCAATCAGGGGAAGGCTCTCTCGAAGGCCTCCATTTCCAGATGGCTCTCCGGCTGTATCATGTACTGTCATCGGTTGGCAAACCGACCGCTGCCTGGCCGTCCGAGAGCCCATTCCACCAGAGCGATCGCAGCTACCACGGCATTCCTATCTGGTGTGCCCTTGCTGGACATCTGCAGGGCTGCTACGTGGAGGTCGACGCACACCTTCACGAAATTCTACTGCGTCGATCGGGATTCCAGGGAGGAGTCCAGGGTCGGCCAAGCAGTGCTGCGCAACCTGTTCGCCTAAGGTGAGCCTGGTGAGGAGGTAAGAATTGCTTAATGTTGAGTTTTGGATATAATGCTTAATGTTGAGCCTTTGCCACCTCCCGTGGTTGTGCATGTGTGTACTGCTATGTATTCTTTATTCATGAGCATGTGAATCCATGCCAGACCCCATGCTGGAGAAGGAACAAGTTACTTACCTGTAACTGTTGTTCTCCAGCATGGGTCTGGCATGGATTCACATGCGAACCCTCCCGCCTACCCCTCTGCGGCTCTTCACTTGGTCATACTGCCACTTCACGTGCTACCAAATCTGAAGATGGCTGCCAGAGGCGGGGCTTAGGTAGAGGGCAGTCATTGGCTGTGGTCAGTATGACGCAGAGATCAGTGATTGGTTACTACTACGAAAGACAGATCAGAAACGAAACCGACACTGATTTTTTCTTTACCGAGGATTCCCAGCCTGACGACGGGGAATATTCATGAGCATGTGAATCCATGCCAGACCCATGCTGGAGAACAACAGTTACAGGTAAGTAACTTGTTCCTTCCCCCCTTTTGTATGCTCTGGCAATGGAGCCTTTTGCCATTGCGATTAGGGACGATGCTGGCGTCACGTGGGTACGATGTGGGGATTGTGAATTTAAGTTGTCCATCTTCGCGGATGAGATCTTGGTGTATCTGACTGGGATTCACGACTCCCTCCCGCGGTTGTTAGACTTAATTCGCTGTTTTGGGGATGTGTCCAAATCCTGCATTATGCCGATGGGTATGGTAGACCGGGAGGTTAGCGGAATGACAGAGATACTTGGGATGAGGGTAGAGAGTGTTAGTACTAGGTATCTGGATACCAATATACCGAGGGATCTGAGGAAGATTTGAGTTAAATTTCCTTCCCCTGCAGGCCCAACATTTCAGGGACTTGGATAGATGGGCTCCACTCACCCTTTCTTGGTTTGGACGTATGGCTTCTGTGAAAATGAATATTCTCCCCCGGCTTCTCTTATCTTTTTTCGTCTCTCCCCTGTATTATTCCGAACTCTTTCTTTGACTCTCTCCGTTTTCGCCTTCTTCGTTTTGTCTGGGGTGGTAAGAGGGCCAGAGTGAAATACGATAACTTGACCCTCCCAAAGGCATACGGAGGTTGTGGCCTTCCGGACTGTAAACTGTATTATAAAGCAGCTCAGCTGCGGCTGTTGTTGGAACATCTCAGAGATGACCTTAGGACGTATTGGACATATGTTGATGATGTGCAGGTTCATCCTTATAAGGTCAGGGATTTTCTCTGGACCCCTTCAGGCTCTTTACAGGCGGTGGCCAAATCCCATCCAATCCTTTCGGTTCTTTGGGCACTATGGAAGCCGAATATGGACAACAGGTTCCTCTCTTCATGGCCTTCCACACTGTCATCCTTGTGGGGCCCCCCGCTTAATCTAGGGACCAGAGGATTTCGGGGGACGCAGTTGTGGTCGGACTAGGGGCTGGAGAGGGCTGCACAATTGTTTAATCAGGGGTGCTTTGTTGACTTTACCCAGTTGTCGGAGTGCTTTCAGAGAAGGCAATCTCTATTTTCGATTATCTGCGAATTAAGGGCATTCTTACCCAGAGAGATTGATTGGTGCCCCTTTCCCGTCCTCTGACTCCCATTGAGAGAGTTTTTGTGGGGGCGAGATCCAGGAAAGGATCTCTCTAAAATGTATAATGTCCTGATAACAGCAAATCTAGAGGGCAGGCAATCGTTTAAACGTTTATGGAAGGAGAGGTTGGAGGGGGCCCTTGATGATCACTCTTGGGAGCTGGTTTTTAGGGCTATTTACGAAGGGAGGCTGTAAACTGCGGCCATGGAGCATAATTTTAAGATTCTCAATTCTTGGCATCGGCCCCTCGCCACCCTGTCCAAGATGTTTCCTAATGTATCCCCTATGTGTCCCAGGGTGTGCTCTGGCCGAGGAACGTGGTTCCACATGTGGTGGGAGTGTCCGATTATTCAGGTCTATTGGGCAGAGCTGCTTAACTGGATTAAGAGTATCCTGGGAACGTGTCCCTCCCTACACCCCATGGAAATCCTTCTGGGTGTCCCCAAGCCTGAGAGAGCTATGTTGAGAGCGGGTAGAATGGCCCTGGCACAGAAATGGAAAAGTCCTCATGCTCCAACGAAGACAGAATGGCTTAATAAACTTTTGGCAATCTTTACGTATGAGAAACTTGTGGCGATAGCCAATGACAACATGTCGTCTTTCTTACAGGAATGGACGATTGTGTTAAATGCGGAATGTGAAGCCCTAAGGCTCTAATCTTCTCGAGCTGGGAATTGGATTTGAGGATGGGAGAGGGTGGCCGGTATCTAAATGTGCCTCGTGTAGTTGGGTGTTTGCCTGGGACCTTACCGATGGGGATGGGCTGTAGAAAAGTCTTACCTTGTTCAATACCTTTGCTCTAACCTTCGTGCACTTTTTGTGTATTGCTCATTGAATCCTATGTAGCTCTCTGTTTGGGGGGAGGGGGTCTTGGGGTGGTGGGTGGTAGGGGAAGGGGGAATAGGGAATACAGTGTTTTCTTTGTTGGAAATGTTTGAATGTTGAAATTTGAAATGCTTAATAAATACCAAGTGGAAAGAGTTGCATTGTATCACTATATGCAATTCCTACTTCGCTGGGGAGGCTGGAACTATTCACTGAACACTCAGCCAGATAGTTATCAAATTGGCATAGAGCACTCTCAGACCATCGGAGGCGATTTAACCCCGGATTTACAATCCTATAGCTTTTACAATACTCACTTGAAGAAATCACATTTACACAATTAACAGACCATTTCATTTTAAGCATGTTGTGGTCGCCTAAATCAGACTTTGTGACACAAAATTCAAAAACCTTTGGATAAATGTCATTCACATATATGTAGTCAATTATTTCTACACTATTCCCTCTACTCCATGTTGGATGTGGGAGAATATCAGAATGATATGATCCATTTAGCATATGCGTACTGCGAGTTTTGGTCAAGTGGTTCCAATGATAAAATCTGCTTTTGTCATGTCATGTATTAGCGTACAAGCAATTAAGGTTAAGATCATCGCCTAATATGATTGGAGATACTGATTTATCGTATGCTACCATATCCAGTAATGTATTTGTCATTTATAAAGCAATCATCGGAGATTCCTACTGGATTACAATATACATTAATCACAGCACACCCAATTGTTTGGAACTTCACCTTGACCAATAGCATATACTTATTTGGGCTGCACACAATTCAGCTTCTAGACCCCTATCTGCTTTTATGGCAATAAGCAAACCATAGGCGGGTCGCCCTCCAATAGATTTTATTGCAGGCACAATGAAGACATCATGATTATCCCAGGATGGAGGTACAGAGAGCCATGTCTCCTGGAACAGCACAATGTCAAATTGTCCAATTTGGCTTTGGTCACTATTAAGGAAATGATTAAATCCTCTAGTGTTCCAGCTCAAAAGGGACATTTCACTATGCTCATTAGCTTCTACTAGTTCATGTTGGATGTTACCACATTTACACTGACAGCATTTGGGGTCTTGGGAAATCACCTTTTCTTGCTGATGGAGATTGATGGATGGAATAGAAGAGGACACCACTTGTATACCACAGATGGAATCTGAGATTTGGTCTTGCTCAGCTGAGAGAACAAAACCCAGTTCATATAGGGCCTTTTTGGATGCCCAAATGATATTCTGAATGGCTCTTGGCTTCATCCATAGTCTTACCGCAGATATGAACTCAACTAGTTTGATGTCAGGGGAGCTTAGATCTTCAAGCTCTAGTAGGTCAGAGAATATTGCCATCACCAAACTATGATTAAGTTTAAATTGAGGGTACGGGAAAGGGCGACAGGTTAGAAGTAATGAGTATGGGGCTGGACGTTCGAGTCTTTGGAGTTTTAGAGATCAATGACTCATGAACGTTTGCGCCCAAGGTGGAAATCGGAGGTTGACCATTTCCTTCAATTTTTAATAATGCTGTTTCAATTTGGTGCAACATTTCTGGTGATAAATCAGAGAGGGACAAGTTTTCACTATTACTCAACGGAGGATGTCTAGTTATGGGAACATTGGAGCCCAGGGCACCATACTCAGCATTACTAGGTAATGAAGGGTTTGGACGTATGGGAATAGGTACTGTTTCTCCTACATCAGACTCCCTTAGGATTTTGAGTTGACCTGTAGGTAGCACCGCCCCATGGCTTTGACTATTAGAAATTATCTTTGCCTGTGAAGAGATATCGGTCACCTTATTGGGTGGTGTAACCATTGGAGACTGGCTATGTTTTCTCATATAGTCTACAGGTGCCATTGTAGGATAACCAGCCATATATGCATCTACAGCTTTTCGGATTTCTTGCCGATGGAAATCTCGAGAGTTCATTTTGTTTGATTTCTCATGATCCAACTGCGGCAGAGGTCTTTGCGTTTCACCTGGCTGGCCTCAATAGTAATAGGTACATTAGCATTTTGCAAGGATACCTCCTTGACCAGATCATCCAACGGAGCATGATCCAGTTGATGATCCTCAGCCATGAGGTTGGTAGTATTTGCTTTAGCTTGTGATTGGAGCCTATATTTTGTAGTAACCGCCTGAGAGGCCAATTCCACTCTTTTTAGGCAGGATAATTGCTTTAAAAAACTGTTTCGATCTAGATGTAAAGGTGTTAATTTTCGATTGTTGATTTTTAGTCCACTTATTCTGCTTTTTTTTTTTTTTTTACTTTTTCCTGTTTGATTTTAAAAAAATTGTGTACGCATTTTGTTTTCCTTCTGTTAAAACTTCAGAACAGATTGTCCTCGAATCATTGTCTCCTAAATTCAACTGCTGTGTAGAATCAGACATGTTATAGATTATGTTACTAATGCATGGAACCAAAGGTGCAAGCATCAGTTGTTTATCTAGTTTGGGGTTCTCAATCAGTACCGATTTAGAAATGTCATCAAAGGAGGATTGACGAGCAACAGAGATTCGCCCAATACTCATTTGGTCCATGACCCTCGTGGCTGCGGCTTTAAGGCCTTGGAATTTTCCGACATTGTTTTGCCAGATAAGTATTTTTTCAATTGCAGTGCTTTGATGACTTAATTTAGTATCTAAAGAATCAAATAATTCACTCAGGAAATGAATGACCATATTCATGGCCTGCAAAGTTACCTCCAGGAGTTTATCATTTGGTGGTATAGAAGGCAATGTACTCGCATTTCCTAATGTTGTATCTGGTCGCCGCGGTGTCGGAAGGATAAACGGCATATTTGATTCAGAGTCCGAATAGCTGACATCTGGGAACATCACTGGAGATTCTGATAGATTTCAGGGAGCATCACAGCTGAAAAGCCACAGCCATTTAGGGTCAAGATCCAAATAAATTATGGCTGCATCACCCCTTCCCCCAGCGCTGTAGATGGAACATTGTTCAAAAGCATAATGTCAATTAGTGATACATTTTCAATGATTTGACTTTTGCTAACGTTGTGACAGGGCGCCTGCGACAAATCAATAGTAGGTTGTGTTAGTTTTGATAACGCCATTTTTTTTTTACAACAGGCAACACACGTAACGTTGCATGCAATAGGTCTGGTCACGGCAGCAAAAGGGACCTCATATTCCGCCAGAATTGCTGGGTTCACTTTCTCCACGCTAGGGATATTGTTTGTATGGCGCTCTTTACAAAACGCACAGATGTCTGTAGACTTAACTGGGTGAATCGGATATTTATTATATTTCCGTGCCGAGCGAACCATAGGAGTTGAACAAGGAAGGCTTGCCTTTCGGGCACGGTTAATTGAGAATGATACGTTCTTTCCATTGGTGATCTCTGGAGGGGCAAGCCCAGACGGCATATCAGTTTTGAGAGTCCACACTGAGTGAAACCTGCTGCAAGTCAGCTCAGTACCGTTAGAGCACCTCTCCACCTCGCTTCCTCGGCAAAGAGGTACTTCACGGTGTGCGCAAAACAACTTTTAAAGCCACGTACCAAAGGGGCGTGGCTTATACCAAAATGGGTTAACAAGCTGGATTCTGGCGTATAGAAGGCTATAAACAAAATAAATAAAACAAAATAAGTTATCACACTGGCAAGTAGTCCGTGGGATTGTCCAGAAAGAGTCTTGTTGGAGTTGGTTAATACTGTGTTTAACAGGTCACTTTCCACAGCGGTCGACCACGGAGCAGAGCTTCAGGCAAAGAGATATTTCACGGTACTTCTCTCGGTGCACTTGCGCTGGTTCGCGCACGAAACAACCTTTAAAGCCACTTCCCAAAGGGGCGTGGATTATACCAAAATAGAGTTAACAAGCTGGATTCTGGCTTATAGAAGGCTTGTGTTTAGCAGGTCACTTTCCACAGTGGTCGACCACGGAGCACAGCTTCAGACCAAGAGGTACTTCACGGTACTTTTCTCGGTGCACGCTTTTATTCCACATTCTACTCTCTGATAAGTGTACACTGTATGACATACCCACCTGTCTCTGGTATATCCACTGCATTCAGTTATTAATGTTAATCCGTCCCATGTGAGTGCCAAGTTCATCTGTGAAGATCTTCCTCTGAACTATTGCACACTGAGAAAAACTTTGTTCCATCTGTCCTTCCCTTTTGTAATATTCCACTGCATTCCCACATCACATATTTCTGTGCAACACGTTTCCCTTGCAAGGGTTGCAGTCTATTCTGCTATTTGCTTCCAACTATGGCACCCTGCTGCAAAGACTTCGATACCACCCCCGAGGCATTCAGGGTATAGCACTAATTTGGATTGCGTCCTTCTTGCAAGACAGTCTTTGCAGGGCACAACATCTGCTCTGGGCTGTTCACCACATCTGTTAGAAGACTCCACAGACCAACCAGAGAGGGGCTGTTTTGCTCCTCTTCAGCTGTATGCGCATAACAAACTCATTGGGCCTCATTAGGACCCGGGCGGTAAGGGATTACCGGTACCGCCCAATTACGAGGTCCCTTTGCGGGTCCCGTTAAGGAAGGGACCTTGGAGGGAATTACGGTACCGCAATTTGCGGTACCGTACTTAGCACCTTCCCCAGTCCCATTGAGCCCTATGGGGACAAGAATGGGAATGGGGAAGGGCCAATGGTGAATGGGGAATTACCGACCCGCCAACCTTGGAATGGGGCGGTAATTCCGCCATTCACCATGGCGGAATCCGGCGTCAACCATGGTGCTAATAGCGCCATGGTTAACGCCCGGGTCGTAATGAGGCCCATTGTCTTTAAACTGCAAACTTCTGCCTACTTAACCCATCATATCACTAAGTGTTTGGTCTCCATTCAATCCCCTTTCCTTTTGTGGCCTTCTACCATAGGCACTACACCTATTGCTGTGGCCAAAAACCTATGCATCTTTTTTTACTACAAACTCTCAGTGGGTGGGAACTTTCTAAAAGAAGTCTTTTCCACCTGCCGATCCTACGAATCTGAATATGCACCATAAAGTGGAGATTCCTGGTCTTGGCATCAGCTTGGATAGATTACTGTTAATAGTTTATACTGGCCTCCCCAAACACCTTTATTCACATCCTTCAACGTATACAAAACAAAGCAGCCAGACTAATCGTAACACTAAACATGTGTGAATCACATCATAATGGCCCTGAATGCCGTGCACTGGCTTCCAATGGAGAAAAAGACTTGAATTTAAATTCTTGTGCAGCCTACAAAATGTGCTTCACATGAGGCTGCTAGGGTTTCTCCCTGTCCTCGTCAAAAGACACGGCCCCACCAGAACTTAAACGGTGCTCTATTAGTGCAGGAGGACCCTGCCTCTAATGTCTTCCCACTCTATATTCAACAAGAAGAATGCCTTTTAAGATTAGAAAAAAAAACCTAAAACTCACTTTTTTGAAACAAATTTTCTGGTCAAATGTATCTGGTACCATCTGCTTCCAGTGGCTCCCACACAGCTATCAAGATGTGTACTTTAAGCCCTTTGCCACCCAGTGACTGCTTCCCCTGCATGTGTTGGCCTTACCTGCCTCTAGGTGCACTTCATTCTCTTTTTCGCTCGGCACTTGCTTGTCTTCATTTCTCTGCCAGGTTAGCGCAGTCCCTGGAGCCCCTTCCTTTTGACATTTACTGATCTGGATGTACCAAGTCTCGCTCAGCTCAGTGTAACGTGCCCGTGTCCGTCTTCCCTCTTGACGCTATACAAATAAACAATGCATGTTTGACATTCTTTCCCTAACACAGCCATGCTCTCCTTCACATTTGTAGTTTTTTTTGCCTGGCAGCATCACACTGCTTTATGCAAATTGTACATGCCCATGGCAAGCTCATACTAAAGTCACATTCTGTTTACGATGCGTCTCTAGAAATCTGCACTTCTAGTTGTACCTTGCCATGTGTGAGAGGATTGCTTTGCCAGTTGTGCGTTCAACTTTTGTGTCACATTTCTGTTAGAAGTTATTCACATGACGGTGAGAATTTTCCTGTTAAGCTCTCATACATATGTTGCAGCTTGGCGCCTCTTAATGGTCACTCCTGTTTTGTGTTGTGCTCAGATGCCCCCATTTTTCCTGTAGGGTTCTTCTTTGCTATTGCACTACTTGCGGGTGCTCGCCTCATTGCCTGTTCTTCAGTTGTACACCTGCACTGTGACCTCACTGCCCATGAACAGAGGCTCTTCTGTAGAGCAGATCATTCTTGGGCCTTGTCTTTCATTGGGGACAGCGGTGCGATTATTGTTGTTGCCAAAGTAACCAAATTCTGACTAAACCTTTTGATGTTTTCCCACAGAATCGTCACAGCCCTGATCACCCTGGAGTGGGAAGCTCTCAGGCCAGCAGCAACAGCAGTCTTCGATAGAGGCTCAAGCACACGGGCATGTAGTTTGGCAAGATGACATTGAGATGAACCAGGTTGTCATCACCAGCTAGTGCCTTCCCTGGATGATGCTCTGAGGTGTTTGGGGGATACATCCAGTAGTACCTCTTCTTTGCCTAATGGCTGCCTGCACTCTGATTTAGTAACTCTTGACTGTATAAAGCCAGGGCATAGGTCAGTGCAAACCGTGCTTAAAAGAACTCTGCAACATCTCAACCAGGTGGATTAAGGGATTCCTTGTGCTCTCGACCTGTAGATGGATGTCTGCTTGAAAAACCTTCTAGCCCGCTTTACATGTCAAAGGGATCCGTACTTCAAATATGTAGATGGAACAGTATACATCTTGTAGTTTACTGAATAGTACCCAATTGGTCTGTATAATTCATAAGAAATTCCCAGAGCGCATCAGATTTGTACATAAACTAGTTCACACCCTATAATATGCTCATGAGGATAACCGTGTGTACTGCCAAAACATAGATTCCAAGGCAATACGAAGACCAGTGCATTGAGAGTATGATTCCAGTATATGTATAGCAAAAATGAACATTGTTAGGCAGCCTGGATTGAGAATTTTCAAGGATATTGGCACAAAAATCTAGATTGGACTTCAAAACATTACGACTGTCTTATGTATAGAATTTAATTACTGATGGCCTGACTGGCAAATCCTAGCATGAAGAGTCCACATTTTTTACCACTTTTGAACATCGAGATTGTCCCTGCATTGGGGTTTTCACAAAGATCGCAGATCTGTAAATACCTCTCTGTGCGTGGACGGTAAATGTTATTTAAAACACCACATTAAGTCCTCATTTAGGGATGCAGGAGATTAAGGGTGAGGGCTTGGTCCTGTCTGAAATTCCATTGTAAAAATCTCACAACGGTCACCTGCTTTCTATTTATTTTCAGATATGTGATGTTTCTCCACTTGATGTGGTGTATTAAACCGATATGAAAACAAGAGAGCTGGATGTCACATATCCACCTCTGTTTTGACTTTATTTATGTTGGTGAATGCTTTTTCCTATTTTTTTTAAAAATGTTTTTTAAAATAAATATTGTGGACCATTCACTGTTTACCTCTCGTTTTCTCACAATAAAGACTGCCACAGACTTCGTGCTTCTGGCTAGCTCCCTCTCCTGCGCAGGATTCTGCAGGGTGCACTTTGTTACAGTTAGTTTACACGTTATTCAATGGGCCAATCCACACAAATTAAAGGAAATGCTTGCGTTCAGCACCCATGTTCTGCAGGGTCAATTTTTGACTATTCTTTCATTAAGTCGCATGCTGAAGGCAAATGGGTGGAGCTGAGGTGACCTGGGGGGCAGGGTGCCACCTCTTGCTTTGTGAAGTACGTTCCAGAGGAGCTATCTGGCTAACACCGCAGCCTCCAATATTCATCTTTAACCTATTCTTTTTATTTCACCCTATTGGCCCTAGGGCATTGAAAGACATCCTCTGGTAATCATAACCGCATTTGGGCAAAGCACAATGTGGTCCATGAACCTACTATACTGCCTACCGCACTCCTGCACATCCCACAAAATTAGTAGGGATGTCTGGTTCAGTAAAAGGATGGAGCTTGCAGATGATGACCGCTCAGTGGTTTGAGACCTTGCATGGCCGCACTTGCACAAACCCTAACATCCCAGAAACCTTATTCTGTAGGGACAATATCCACCCCATTCATAGTAATGCTAGTAATTCTGAGTATAAATCCAAAATGGCAGCCACGTGTAATATAGTGACTGCTGCTGGAGCCGAAGGTAGTGGGGGATCGAGGGGGGACCACAAGGCAAATAATAGTACCTGCAAATGTGTATTCCCTTTTGATGGTAGCTAATCCCAGAGCCAGTCCACCCCACATTAACACCTGATGTCGGGCTCCAGCGCTTCCCTCAGAAGTGGCCAGCACCCTGCCTCTTAGCTGCAAGGGTGATGAAATGTTTTACTGAGTCCACCCCTTAGCCTGGAGGGAAGGGTAAGTAGGATTAGGGTACTTTTGATGGTTTGTTAGGGGAAAGTTAAGAACATCGAATAGAGGGTTGGGAAGAGAGAAGTGAGTAGGAAGGGTTATTTAGGAAAGGGTATTGGCTGGCCTTTGGCATACAAACCCGTTGGCGACCTAAAACCGAAAACGCCCAGGTGCTTTGACTAACTTACCTGGGCTCAAATGTACTTATTTGCCCCTTCTAAAAACATGTAAACAAGGAAATAACCCATGCATTATGTGCAGCATATTAGCATGAGATATTTTTGTTCATGCTATTCCTTTGATCCCTTCGTTCATCCCTGTGTTCGTTCACTCCCTCACAATCTTGGTTACCAAACGTGAATTCCAAACTGCACACAGGCTAACGTGCTCACTTAACACAGGTTAATTTACAGAGATTCTTAGTTGGTGTAACTTGATTGCAGGTGTTGCTGAAATGGACATTTTCATGTTTCTCGAGCACTAAGACTGAAACATGCTATGTCCATACACCACAATATCATTGTTTGCCCTGAGTAGTATCTATGGCTTTCAATTGTGTGACAAAATGTCTACTGATCTGTAGGAGCACGGGGATAAGGAGAGGCTAAAGCACCTACGCAACCCCAAACTACTACTAAACCAATAGTGATCGCTATTATAAAGGTGAAACGGTCACAACCTGACATGTATAGCTCCTTCGCCTCTTAGGTTAGTGCAGGCCGTGGGCAGGCTATACTCTTCAGGTGATGTGTGGGCTAGTACAAAAGCATCTAAAACGGGAATAGTAAGGTGGTACCAAAATAAAAGACAGTGCGAAATTTGCACTAGCCGGTGGCTAGTGAGATTTGACTCTTGGCGAGTAAGAATCGGTGCGCATGTATAGTACTGAGATGGCTAGTGACTTTTTTTTATGGCTGTCTAGTAGCTAGCAACTTGAATATTTGCCCACTTTAGAGGGGATATTCATTAAGGATCTATAAAAATACGAAACTTTAAACTAAAAATACACACAAATAATAAATACCCAACAAATGATCCACGTTTTAAGGGAAAACCCGGAAATAGGAGACTTAATAAAATAAATGTACATTCTGCATTTGAAGACTGGGGCAGACAGGCAAAAATGTCACCAGCAAATGTTCAAATTTAATGAAGATGTCTTTTTTTATAAAAGGTAAGGAGTGGAGTCTTGCATGTCAATAGAGCGCTTTAAGAAATGCCAAGGAGACAAGACCACTTCAAATACCTCTTAGTCTTGTTCTTGGGGCTCAGCAACATCAAGCCAGGCTTCTAGAAGACTTTCTGAGGGTTTGATGAGGCACCTGGTCGATGAGATGGGCGGCTGGGTCTACAACGTGGTGCAGTTTGCAATGGCACTAGTCATAAAGCTTTGGAGAGGCAGGCGATGTCCAGGTGAAGTAACACTGGTAACCACCTCCAGCGCTTTGAGGTGAGAACCAGAGCCGTTACCTTGGTCACCTGAGTTGCTTTAATACCCAGTTCAGGGTCCCAAATGATACTCTGCACCCTTCCAGCCCAGAAAGTTGCCAGAGCACACTTGCAAGGCTGCCTTTTACGGCAGACCGAGTTCTGGGTACCAGTGTCTCAGCAGGTAGTCCTTGGTCCTCACGCCAATCACTCCAAAAGTTCCCCTAGAGTGGGGTGGGAGAAAAGGGCTTGCTTCTTCCGTGGGGATCGGGTGTTCACCTCTATGGCTGGAGCAGACTGCACTCCCAACCAAGTTTTATGTGAATCCTTCAGTAGTCCAAAGATGAGTTAACGAAGTCGAGGACTTCCCTCCCCACACCTTCAATTTTACAGGCAAAATGGCACAGTGGATTGGTCCATTAAAAGCCTATTGTTAAGGGTCCAATCCTGGCTGCTGCAACAAGTGTCCTTTGCCTTCTGATATCATACCAAGAGTGATTTGTCTGGAGGACAGGTTCGTGTGGGAGCTCTAGTAAAACCTAGATTATGCCCCCACTAGACTGAAGCTCTCTCCTATGCTTCTGGAACTCCGCCCCTTCCTGCATCAGAAAGACTCCAGTAATCAGCACCCTGGTGAGAGGGAGGCATTGCAATGATGGGACATTCTTTGATGCAGCAGTTCCTGGCGGACCCCTCAGGGAGTATTCCTGTTCCCTGGAGGATGTGATGAGCCTCTACAGGGGGAGCAGAAAGGGTTTCCTGGATGGCACCCACATGGTGTGATGGCTACAGCCAGCCCAGGCAAACTGAATGAACACCAGGCCCCGTCATGAATGAGTCACTGTCCACCAAGCTGACAATAGAAATGACGTTCAATGCTTGTGGCTATAGAATTATGTGGTTCCAGAGCCACCATGTGAAGCCAGACATGGTTTATATTTAGTTTTTATCAACTGCCAGCAAACCCCTGCGGAACACTATCCTGATATTTTGAGCGACCGGGGCATAAAGTTTAAAAAGCCATCTCTGCCTGTTTGAACTTTGGGCTCCAGCAGCTGTGTTCAGGAATGCTCATGTGACCTTTGAACCTACCTTGTTGGCACCGTAAGGTAGCTGCTGGGGGATTTCAGTAAACTGTTCCAGCAAGGTACATGGGTGCATTATGCTTTTTGACATGGAACGATATGAAAGTGAGATCTGAGCCAGAGCCAACTTTCAGAAACCAAATCTTTTTATAATTAAAATTCTAAATTGCTCAGGGTTCTGTACTCTCGCAGATGGTGTTCTGGCACAGAGATGGTGGTAAGCAGAGACACTGGAAAAGATGAGCGGGAGGGAGAAGAGCATAGGCGGGCGAGGCAAGAGCAGAAGAGGAGCTGAAAAGAGTCGGATCTAAGGAAGAGTAGAGGAAAATCAATGCTGAAGGTGGGAGAGCAAGTAGACCATGCCCAAGGAGGTGGAAGAATAGGGGGAGAACAAAGAGGTGGAGGAAGACCGACGAGTAGAGAGTCAGAGGAGGTTGAGAAAGAGCAGTGAGAAGGAGGCCCAAAAAGAGAGGCTTCAAACTTGAGACATGAAGAATTGCACCTCTGAGCCCCTCTTCATCGTCCCATTACTTAGGGCATTAAGACACCAATGTTTTGGTTACTGTTTACATCAAAGGCTTCAATTCTACAACAGGCCATCAAATCTGTAGTGTCTCTAGGGAAGTTAGAGGGTTCTTCCTGCTCAACAGACTGCATTCCCCTCTCATGTGATCCTCCTGCAGAACGCCACTCACAGGATCAGAAAACCTCTGCCTTTCCCTGGCCACATGAGAAGGGTCCCAGGCCAGGGTTCTTGGGATAATCACCTCTGATTTTCTTTAAATTTGTATTTATTTAACATTTGTAGCGTGCAAAACCCTTGGGTGTCTGGGCGCTGGAAAGCAGGTGATACTCATTACAGGGGTTACCACAGGCAACAATAGATAACATAGGTTTGGCATAATCATGTTAAGCATATTTACAGACATAAGATATTTACAGATACATTATTCTCATTGGTACAATATCAGTAATATTTACATATAAAATCTTATTCTCGTAGGTAGTTGCAGATGAGGTATAGCAGATGTATTTACAAATTGTATAAGGAAGATACTGTGAGCATTGAGGCACAGACGGCTACACATTGGAGGTGAAGAACCAGACTTTAAGTTTTCTGCGGAATGAAGTGTGGGATGGTTCGTTTATAATGTCTGAAGGTAGGGCTTTCCAGCCTTTGGCTGCCACAACTGGGAAGCTACGTCCCCCAGCCTTAGTTCTTTTAAATTTCGGAACAGAGAGAAGGGAGGCTGAAACGGAGTGTGTATGCTTGGTGGTTTGGGTTGTAGTTAGCAGGTTGGTAAGTTATTTAGGAGCTATGTTATTGAGGCATTTGTGGGTGATTGCCATTGTTTTGAATTGGATCCGGTCCTGAGCTGGTAGCCAGCATACTTTTCATCTGATTTCATAGATATGTTCTCTTCTTGGTAAGTTTAGTGCTGCCTGCAGGGCGTTGTTTTGAGTAACCTGTAGTTTTTTGATGCTGCTGGTCGCAGTAACCAGGAGGATATTGCAATAGTCTAGTTTCGACAGAATGAGGACTCTTGCTAAGGTTAGGCAACTGTCCGCTGATAAGTAGGGTCTACAAGCATTGAGTTTGGCAGTGTAGGCTACTGATGAAATTATAGAGTTAACTTGTCTGGATAAGGCTGAGTCAAAGTACACGCCCAGTGTTTTAACTTCTTTAGAGCCGGTAATGGTATTGCTATCTATTATGAATTGTTTGTATTTGGGGTCAGGTTTTTGGAGGTGTGTTTGGGTGTCGACCAGGAGTAACTCAGTTTTGTCATCATTTAGACAAAGTTCATGTTGGGCCATCCAGGTTTGGATCATCTAGTAAATGTCATTGAGGATGGTAGAGTCTGTGTTGTAGTCTCCAGTTACGTGGATTAGAATTTGCGTATCAACATAGTTTGTATATGACACTCCACGTTCATCAAGGCGGTCAAATAGCAGCTTTGTGAATATGTTGTAAAGCGTTTGTGACACGCAAGATCCTTGAGAGAACCCTGCAAGGAACGGGGGTTGGGGTGGCGTTAGCTAGGTTGGAAAAGACTGTCGTAGTACGCTCAGAGGGGAATGATTTTATCCAGCAATGGCATTAGGTGAGAAGTGTGCAGCGCTAGCCAGGTGCTGACATAGTATTTTGTGGTTTACGAAGTCAAATGCCGCAGAGAATTCTAGGAGAAGTACTATGGCTAGTTTTCGGATTTCAATTATGATGTCCATTTGATTTTTTAAGTCAAGGAGTGCTGTTTCTGTCCCGTGTCTAGGTGATTCATCACAATAGCGAAGCAGGCAACGGCCAATAAGAGGGTAGGAAGAAAGGGGGCTTGAGAGAGCTGGAATTTGTGGGCAGAGAAATGAGGGAGTACACAATGAGAGAAGGAATTATGTGAGAAGATGAGGAGAGTTGGCATGAAGTGAAGGGAGCGAGACAGTCCTTGGAATCTCCACCAGGAGTCTTATCCTACAGTGGTGGTGAAAGGCTGGCTGCAGCTAAGGACCCGGAAGAGTATTGCGGTAAAACTGACCAGCACTACCAAAAGGGGGGGGGCTGGATACACCATCAGATGACGATTCTTGCCTCGCCCTCTTCCTTCTCCCACACTGCCAGTCATAAAGGACCAAAGGCACCAGGCTTGGTGGTGCCAGGGGTATTTTGCCAGTCTAGATGGACCACTGTAACATCCTAACGAGGCCAAGACCAGAAAGATGGATGGGGCACTTTGAACACCAGAGACTGTGAGTTACTACTTTCCCCAGAGAAGATGACGTTAGTTAGGGGAGAAAGAGAAGGGCTCGGTACTAAGGTCTTGAGAGTACCTGCCCAGTTATACCCGCTACAGAACCTCACGTCCAACCTAATCTCATGAACCAGAATTTAGGCTTTGAGTGGTTCATCAGCAGTCGCAATGCATGCACGGGACAAGTAGTGCAGTTATATTCTAACAGGATTAATTATTCAATCTATAGAACATGTTCCAAATCTAGTAGTACATTCGCTGTACCATCTAGCGATGCATAAACGTTGAGCAGAGAAACAAACTCATTCCTTCACCACTTCTGGTGGCGTTTCTGGGAAAGTTAATTTGCAAGTTATGATTTTGCACTGAGAATCTGTTTTAGTTTTATAGGTGGTACACATGTAGCTGTCTAGTGGTTTAGCCTAGAAATAGTTATCCGTTTTTCTTCGAAATATAAAAAGTGCGTTGATGTGTACTTGTGTATAAGTCTACCATCGCTCGTGTGAGTAGGAACCAACTTATTTTCATCCAGTTTCTAGTTTGGTCTCCGACTGCAACCAAGAGATAAACAGTTTTAAGACACAGAAGACCGAGTTGGTGGATTTCGACTTGGAAGTTAACTATTAGAAACCGAAAATAGTGTATTGTTTTCTGGTATTTAAACCATACCGGTCGAATGAGAGTTCCTAGAAATGTTGTTATAGGCAGTGGTGGAAGTAGGGAGGTCCAGCAGAGGATTGGGGTTAGGCGGGCAGGTTGTAGGGTCGGTATTTTAATCACCCGATAAATGTTTTCCTCTCAGCACCTTAGAAGATGAATCATGAATTGCTGGACAATACCCCAATTTCTTATAATGTTGTCAACAAAGTACACAATGGGCACACCTTTTCAATGCAAAAAAATGCACATCCGTATATTTCCTGTACAGTGCAACATTGAGGAGGGATTACACAGGGCGTCTGCTCAGACCTTTTGTCTTTGGGGGGCGGGTGGATTTCTCAACTCTGATCCTATCGACCACAGTTCAATTCCGGCACAGGCCTAGTTTAAACCACGAACGCACCCCCAGCATTCTAAAATAAATGTAGAGTGCATATGGTTTGATCCGTCCCAATGACAGCACTGGTTATAGGGTACAGAAATCTTTTTTGGGCATATGGATTTATGCATCTATGCGCATATGGGTGGGTGCAAGCATGATTTGTATAGTGCACGCTAGCTAGCTAAAAACGGCAAACTGTACAAAAAGGGAACGGGGTGAAGCTCGAGTAAGGTAATACAGGAGGTTGAAGCGGACCAGATGGTGATTAATCAGTCCTTGTCCGAGATGTTCCTTTTCAGTTTTCTGTGGTGTAGTCATCTGTTTCAGGGCGTTTGTCGAATAACCCATGACACCTCGTATTCGGCGTTTAGGAGGCTCCAGTCCAAAACAATAAAGATGGCCACGTGAGAAAAAGAACGTGCTTTGCTTCCAAGCCAGTTGATAACTCAACCCAAAGGAAAATATCTTGAATGTGAAATTGGGCAACCTGAAAACAAGTATACCAGAGTCAGAAGACACTCCAAAGAAGCAACAGGAAAATGCAATGGGTGTATCACCACCTAGGAGCAACCTTGGAGTATGCAGTGATGGTGGCAAAAACAAGTAGTATTGGCAATGCCAACAGTTTGGGCATTTGTGTTGGTACGAGAAAGACACTTTTTAGGCACTGCCGTGGTGATATTAACTGGCCATTGGTGGTAGCAGGTGCAAAATGGTGAGAGTACATCAGAATCTAATAGCAGTGCCTGATAAATGCCTAATATGTCTACCAAGCCAAAACGGTTGGCTTTGCCAATGCTTATTTTGAACAGAACTTTATTAAAGGACACGGATAGTGCTCATAAATTGAGTGACTGACTGCAGAAGACTGCTTTGGAAAAACACTGGCAGGCACTTCCAGAGCATGATGGTAAGGCTTTATTAAAGCATGTTGAAAGAGTTCCCATGAGAAGGTGTTTTGGAGGGGAGAGGCAGGAACTGGGTAGAAATGGCCATAGGGATGAGCATAACCATGGGCACTGAATGGATGGTCTAGCTGTCGGAAGGTGGATTCGGATACTTGGAAGACAGGATTCAGGTTTTTAATGAAATTATAAGAAGGCCTAGCTTTCCCTACCATTAAAGGGAATACCCTACCTATCAACAACAACAAAAATGAAAGGTGCTAGTCTGTTGTCATAAAGTCAAAAGAAAATTGTGCTATGTCCAAACTACCCGATCTGGCTTTGACACTAATGTTAATGAACTTAAATAAACAGAGGAAATGATTTGTCTTCGCCTGGTTACCCCTCCAGGTCATTTAATAGTCTTGAAATATGCCACCTCTGGGTCAAACAGATACTCTCTGCGATCAACTCTTGTAGCTACTCCAGAGCACTTTTCCTTCTCCTGCTTTCTGTGTTCCCCTTTTCCAATTATCTTTGTAATAACCTTTCTTGCTACTCAGTTATTTGTAACCTCTCTCCAGGCCTTCTCCTCTGGGCACTTGATAGTTTTCCTCTGCCCCTTTTTACACCTCCATTACTAGCCCTTTTCAGATTTTGTGTTTTTTTTTTTTTTTTTTTTTACTAGGTATCCCCCAGCTATGCTGATGCAGTGCCTCTCTTCTAGGCTTTTCACCTCTGGTTTGGATATCTGTCCACATATTGCTCATACAACATCTGTGTGTTCTCAGCCCTTCTTTTCTTAGCTTTTAGCTTCTGAAATGAGATTGTTCTGTACTTGAGAACTCATTTTGAATACTGGGACAAGTTTCTTCTGCTAAATTACAATATCCTGCAGGCCTCCCGCTTTTCCCAGTCCCCAGGTTCATCTTGGTTGAGGCGGCCATTGGGGTCGGCTCTCTCTCGGGACTGCTCTCTCTGCTGCTCTACTTCTCGTTCTCGGGTCTGCGTCAGACTCCTTCAGTCACATGGCTTCCGATTTTTATTCCTATGCGGACGACACCCAGATTTTGGTGCGCCTGGATTTATCTCAATTGGATACTGCAGCTCGTCTGAGGAACTGCCTGGAAGAGCTAGGAGGTTGGATGACCTCTAATTGGCTGAAGCTGAATGCCAGCAAAACAGAGGTCCTAGTTGTAGGCACGGCCTCCCCCATTTGTATTGGACCAACGACTTGTGGCCATCCTCCTTGGGCCCTCTTCGTATGCCGGTTGCATCAGTAAGACACCTGGGCATAAAAATAGCCGCCTCTTTGACTATGGTGGACCAGGTAGTAGTGGTGTGTAAGACTGGCCACTTTAAACTACGTACCTTAAGAAAAGTCCTTCCTTTCATTCCTACCACTTTCACAGCGCCTGTGGTGGCTGCTTTGGTCCTAAGTGGAATTGATTACTGCAATTCACTCTACCTAGGCCAGCCCCTGTACTTACTCAGGCGGCTACAACTTCTTCAAAATGCTGCAGCAAGATCGGTTCTTCGCCCTTCTTTTGGTACACACATGTCGCCGTTACTTAGACAACACCATTGGCTTCCTGTTTAGGCTAGGATTATGTTTAAGTCTGTGTATGGTTCACAGGACCTTTTTCGGCATCAGTACTCAGTATTTGCAAGCTAAGTTCGTTGACTATCTTCCTACTCTTCGTTCCCAATCTTCTTTTCTCCTAATTGTCCCTCGGTTCAGGCGTACTCGCACCGGTGGGCACGCGTTCACTGTGGTGGCAGCTAAGGCTTGGAATAAACTTCCTCTTGACCTGAAGACTGCTGACCACCTCCTCTTTCGACGGACACCAAAAACACTGCTATTCTAGAACTCTGCTGTTCTCTATTATCTTGGTTCCTCATAGCGCCATGATGCCCTCGGGCGTGCGTGCACTCTACAAATTCTATTAACATAACTCAACTCCTGCTTCATACTATTGGTGCTGTTGTGAAGCAACCCTTGCTTTCTGTACGGGCGGTACCAACTTTGTTCCTGGGACATCCTGCCCACCACATTCACCTTGTGACCACGCCACCACCGGATTGCTTGCTCGTCTCTCGGTAGATACAAGACTTGTATTGTTTCTGCATGTGCCGGGTATCTGGTGTCCTCTCCTGGCACGTTCTCTCTCCAGAAGTCCTATCGGTGTAATGATGCCTGTGCGCTTCCCCTGTGCATCAGGCTTCTCCTCTTCTCTCTTCCTCGTCAGTTATATGCGTCTCACATTAAAGAGACTTCTTCCTTTTCTAGTACCATCAGGTATTGTCTTGCTTTTCATTCATCCAAAGATGAGGATGCCTCATTTTGAGGCTTATCAGGTCGTCCCATGTATGCAATTGCATTCGTTGGTGTAGTGAGTTTCTCAAAGGAACGGGAGTCCTTGTCCCCAAAGGTGCAATCTCTCCCGGTGAGGTCTCACTTGCCTCGACCCCTATGGAGGGCTTTGCGGAGTGGGCTCACCTCGCTAGCCTCACAGAGGGAGCTCCCCCTTTGGGAGAAGGGGCGAATACCTGCTTCATCTAAGTGGGCAAATAACCAAACGCCTTCAAGCTTTGTGTCCCTCCTCATATGCCACTTCTCCCCATCTGTACTTTAATGCAAAGGTTTCGGCTTATAGGTGGCTCTGCCCCCTAATGACCCAAACTAATGAAGACAAAAATAAATGAAGAGCACCCCTTTGAAACACGTTTCAGTGACTTCCGAACCACAAAAGAGACTTCATGGTCAAGCCCAGAAATACACCACCTCGATGCCATCGGGCTCAAAAGAAAGATTAAGGTCTCTCCCAAAGATTATCATTTGAGTGCTACGAGCCTCAACAAAACGTACTTTGGCCTCTTTGACATCAATGAAAGTTTCTTTGGTGCCACTACGCCAAAACATACATCCTACACTTGACCCTGAAGAGCAATTGTTTGAGATGTTGATACTCCATAACCATTTCAAAGGCCAAACACTTCAGGGTTTGAACCAGACTCCGAATCCACATTGGGGATTGCAACTTCTTTCTCCACTGTGGAGGACCATAATGATGGTTTCCCCCCCCTCCCACAATCGTGGGTAAGAATTGTGTGTTTGGAGGAGTGTTGGTTCCTGGCCATCTGAAATGACTGAACTGTCATCACTACATATACCAGAATCCTTAGAGACTGTAATTGAAAACTAATTAGCAACACCTGAAAAGGTACACAGCCTCCCTGAAGATTGTTTGAGACAATAAAGTACTTGGAGGAGAAAAGCAACAGAGCAATTTAACAGCAGCACATGGATTCAAATTCAACCCTGTTAATATTGCATATTGTTGGGATTTAACCTAGTTGCTATTTGCATCAAGAATTTTTGACTGGGAAATAGAGTGTGCACCTGACCTTTTGTTTCTCTACTTAAGATGCAGCACAGGAAAGGGTGCTTCATGAGGCCTATACAAAATCAGTTAAAAAGGACACAAAGGTACTTGGCAAATGCTCTCCAAACGCCATTTAAAATTCCAAGGCCAGAAAAACAGAGATGCGAAGCTGCCATGTTCGGTGCTTGAGGAGCACTACTATCGGAGGATCAATAAAACATCCATGATTAATAGGAGTGTGTTTGGGATGATTATATTGTGGCTTAGCATTCGAGGACTGGAGTTACATTAGTAAATTATCCAAGTCCTAGTATATGTGGGAATTGCTTTTTGGCTTCAGGCAATAGATAGTTTGAACAAACTGGTATTTAGTCCAGCAATGTTACCACATTAAACCCATTCCACTCACCGTCAAAAGGGCCACAAAAAGGTTTGACAACTAAATAAAAGTGGAGGGTGAAGATAAAGTGGTAGTTGAAAGTTTTAATTCCCCAGAAAACCTTAATCCAAGCCTGCCAATATTGGCACAAGTGAATAAGCAAATGAGCAGCAATTCTACTTCGGCCATTTCCAAATTGGTAACCTTCTTCATTTCAGCACAACAGGTTTACGGGGTCACTACGCACATGACTAATTATCTGTTTAAAAAAAAAAGAAAAAAACCACTGAAAGTTTAAAATAATTTACTTCAACAGGTACTACGGATCCTACTCCTACAAGGGAGTGTGAGCAATGTAACACTATGAGTAGGAAAGTAGGGACTACAGTCAGCCCTACAGATAAGGAGTGTATTATGCACTTTTACTCCCTAAAAATTGGCAAATACTGCCAGAAAATAAAAATAGCCAGTAAAAATACTCATTCTAAAAACTAGCAAACAGACATTTACTCACACAGCGCCATGGGTATGTTTGGACCAGTAGTGCACCTAGAACCTCTGGAAGAAATGTGCACGAATAACTAGATGCAAAGAAAGAATTATTGCAAAATAATTTTCCTTTACCACTTAAAACATTTTTACTTACTTATAAAATACTCCCACTGGGAATTGAACTTACATTTTTATTCCCTAAAAAATCATTTTACGTTCAACGTTTAAAAATAGGGAGTAAAATACTCCCACTTCCAAATCTTAGCTGGAGCACTGACTAGTAGCATATAACTAAGGATGCTGATGGAAAAGCCTATAGTACCATGCTGACATCAGACTAGCTCCCTGAAGAATGTAAAGTGGGGGACATTTTTACAGCCAGAGCATAACTTCCAACAGGTGGTCACATTGTACTTTGTCATTAGGGGGATAGTCAATCCAGTGTTAGGAAAGTTTTTCTTTATGCAGCTTTCCTCCATTTACTTCTATATAGGGCCCTGCATCTGTTTTTTACGCGGCTCCTTACCGGTTTTGGGTTAAGTGAGGCCCTTTTTTGCCTCTCTCGTATGATTCATTTCGCTTGGGGTGCATTGGTCCATAGCTATGGCTACTAATGCAGGGAATGTATCTACCTTTATTTTTACAATGTGCCACAGGCCACCTTCAGTGAAGTGCTAAGAGGACACTTTGTGTCACCTTTATTTTTCTTTCAGTAACATCCGAGTTACATTTGTGATGTGTACTGCACAGGCTGGTGGCAGTGAACTGATTTATTTTACTGTTTCTTTTTTCACTGCACAGCCATGTATGTTCCACCTTTCCCTCGAGAATGCCTTATTGGGTACCATGTACTCCAAATGGCTACTCCTTATGGTTCAAGCTCTATTTGTTGTGTCATCTCCTTTGTTGGCCACAACCCGCTGTCCTCCGATTGGTAATTGCCAAATAAGGGCATGCATGTAGTGCTTTCTGTGTGTGAATTTGCTGAAACCGGGTTTGGGGATTGTCTGGTCCCAAACCATACTTCAGCCAGGATATGTCGCGTTGCTGGGCTCGAATGTGAGGTGCTGGCTGTTAATTATTGTATAGCCTAATCCTGTCCGTCCATTGGTGGGCTGGGTAAAGAGAAAAAAACCTAAAGCTATTCAAGATGGTCGAGTACAACATCCAAGACCACCAGCGACCCGCACTTCAACCAGCATTGGAAACGCCAACCAGTGTATTTTAGACCTGGGCTTTTAAGGCTGCTGGGAAGACCTGAACCTAGTGCCTCCCTCCTCTGGACTGGTGGGACCGACCAGTCTGAAGCCCCACAGGTTGCATGTCTCTAACATCTTAAAAGAAACTAAATCCCCTCATTTGGCAAATCTGTTCTTTTTGTGTTATCTTATTCTATGGAGTCTTGCTTTTCTCCATATCTCTTAAAGGCACCTGGGTTACACTTTTGCAGCACACAGCACCCTCTGTGCAGTGTTGCTGGAGACTCCTTGGGGTCTTTCTTTTTATATTCTTTCATTTTTACGAAGAACTACTGTTCTTGAGGAAACAGATACTTTGTATCCTTCCTAAAACGTTTACATATGAGATTGTTCGGGGGAATTCTCATTTATGTGCTAATTCCCTTCAACCTTAGACCCCCCAGCTCTTTTGCTGAACTTTAGGACTTTTGCATTTTAACCCTGGAGTGAGAGACCTTTTTCTCACTCTCCCATGTGTTTTGACCTGATTTGGATTATGTGTTTCCTCTGTATTTGGAGTCTGACAAACTCCATAGGCATCTACTTTTTGTATGTTGACTCATTGCACCTTTAATGCAGTGTCACAGAGAAATCCTTTAGATTTCTCATAAGGTTTAAATACCTTTTCTTGTGTGAACTACTGTTCCCGAGAATAGTAAAGTGACATTGACTTTACTTACCCTTTCACTTATCCTTTCTCTTTGTGGGTCCAGCACACACCATTTTATGTGGAGTGCTGGGGACTTACCCAGTAGCCCCTTATGCTACATTCTCATGGAACAATTTTTGGTACCCTCCCTACTTTAAATGGCTGGTGGTAGTGGTTTTATTTTCCTACCATTGTGCTTTTCTACTGCTGGCTGAATCCTCAGCTGCAGTATAGCACCCATGGGTGACCGTTTTGTCAAAATGGCCCTGGTCGTCTTTTTCCGCCATTTTCTGTTTGTGAGGTCTTTCTTGGGTTTTACTCTGTGCGTCGAGGCCGAGTTGAGCACTTTGTTTGTTTTGCCTTTGGCGGGCTTCAGCCCTGAAGTCCGCCTCTAGCTCCAATGTGTCTGGAAAGGCAGGATCTGAGGGAGGTTCCCAAAACTCCCCTGTACTTGGCCTCTAGAAATGCCTGAATGCAACCAGTCTTGATTGACTGGCTGGCTGTCCATTCAGAACAGCCACTCTGCTGTGTGATTGACAGCCTAGGCTGTGCATCAATGGGAGAAACCTGCTTAAAAGGCGAGGGATGTGGGACCAGAGGCATAGTTGACCACTGGGAGAAACACCGGAAGAAGAAACCGTGAACGAAGCTTGCTGCATTCTCCTGGACCTTTGAATTGCCAGGTGAAGCCCTGCTGCTGTGCTGAAACTCCTATTTCTGATCGACAAGAGAAACTCCGGAAGGGACGACTTCTTCCTCTGGGTTAGTGGGACCAACTAACCCCGAGACAAACTCAACTGAATCATCTTTTCTACTTGGCTGTACTTCTTGTACTTCTTCGCTGTTGCAATAACCGAGTGCTAGGGGTTGAGAAATCCGTAGTCGAGTGCAACATCTGCAATTTGGCCAGAAGCTCCAGGATTCTCCTAAAGACCCTCCAGAAGCAGGACAACCAGAGCTTGAGTCCCCTCACCAGAGTGAAGGAAGCCCAACTGAAATCCGAGATATGCAGTGGTGCTGTTTACCGAGCGCTGAAACCGCAAAGTGCTGCTGATCCGAAAAAGAGAGCCTGTAGCTGCAGACGACTTCCAAATTGCTGCCAAAGGAGCCTTCCAGATGTCCACCCTCTTGTCCCCATGACCGAGGCTCAGGAACCCAGTTTCTGCACTGCTGCAGCTGGACAGAATCCAGCTGGACAACTCTTCTTCAAACCAGAGGTACTGTTTAGAATTGGGGTACTCACCTCAGTGTCTTTTTGAGCTGTGCTTTTCTCTGTTGAGACTTGCATTAGCTTACCCTTAGAGTTGATTCCAACTACTCTTTTTCACTGGCATAACAGCTTGTGACCCTACAAGTGATTTCTACAAAACTCTCTAACTTTGTGCAAGACTTTATTTTTTTAATCTAAGAATTGACTCTGCCCCATAAACTGTGCTCCAATTGACTTTGGCTGTCTTCGCTCCTTGCAGACACTTCTAGTCCATTGACTTTGATATTTATGTCCCTCATAGGTGGTAACAGATTAGCATGCACCACTTTACGTGGAGTGCTAAGTGGATACCTAGTATCCCCATTCTCTCTATTGCTGTCACTTTCTAGTCACATTGACAACCCTGAAGTTATGGCTGGTATCAGTGGATGTGTTCTACCAACTTTGGTGCTATTTTCTACTGCAGACTGTATTCACAGACTTGGTTATGCACCAAAGGGTCACCTATGCCCTAACATGGTGGCTCCTTTTTTTCCGCCCTTTTTTGCATGGTTGTCCTTTGTTAGCCCTTCTACCATTTTGGGAGGGGGAGGTCTGAATGTGTGTTTTGCCTTTGGTGGGAACTCTTGGGTGTCCCTGCCTAGGCACCAGTGTGTCTGTGAAGGCAGGAAGCGGGGAGGAGTTCAGCACTCTCCTGTCCTTTGTCTGCCAGAGTGTGAGAATGGAACCAGTTCCCACTGGGGGGGGGGGGGCTGGCTGTCCCAATTCAACAGCCACCGGCCCCTTTCTGTAAACTGCTGGGAGAGTTTGCAGGGGAGTGAATGGGAAATCCGAATAAAAGGTGAGGTTTCTGATTCAGAAGGCAAGTCGACCACTGGAACAGAAGATCCGAAGCCGAGTATGAGCAGAGACGTCGGCAGACCCTTCCAGTAACCGTAAACCGACCACTGCTGTCCTGACCCTGTTTTCCTATCAACAGAGGAGCTTTGAAGAGGATGACTCCTTCCCTTTGGCCAGTGGGATCAACTAGACCTGAGACGAACTGCAGATCCAGCCATCCCGCAAGGTGCTTTGACCTTCCAGGGAGGCAAACTGCAAATACCAGGGGACTCCCAACCCATTTGCAGTGCAATGTCTTTACAGGGCCAAATCTGCCCAGAACATTAAGCTCCAGTTGGACCTAGAGAGGCACGACCCCACTCATCCAAGTCCCCTCACCAGTGTGCAGGACTGAAGAAGCCAGGAAGATCGACCTAGTGAGAACCATCCTTTGATGGGGCTGATAATAAAAGGTGCCAAAACCACAGACCAACGTGGGAGACCGAAGAAAACCATGCTGAGGGTCCACTCTCGCGACTGCTGCTATGGCATCCCATTCAGAGTCCTTCCTTTCGTCACCAGACTTACGAATCATGAGACTGGACCCATCGCTGCTACACAGGAGGGAATCCAGTTAGGTTTGCTTCTTCTAACCTTAGCTGCTGTGGGGATAAAGGTAGAAGTTAACTTAAGCCGAAGAGTCGCTCCAGTGTGACTGGAGTGCCTTACATGGTGTTTGGGTGGCCACCCATACCATGGCCCAGGCTTAACAGCTTGTGTCCTTTAGGGTGTCCTTTACAGGGTCCCTATAACTTATCTTGCTAAGCATTTTTATTTTAGAGACTAAATTATCCTGAGGAACATTGCCTTTCCAGCTGCTACACAAGACTTGTGTGCCACTCCTACACTGAATTTGGATAGTTGGGGATTGGACTGCCATAGTGCTAGCTAGCCTAGAAAAGTGTTAATAAAACGTGAATTACTGCTAAAGTGTGAATATCCCTCCTTTTCCTTCCTACAGACTGTCTGATGTGGCTTTATTACGTGAATGCAATTACCGTTTATCTGTAATCTATGATTGAGCAGCACTACTAGTAATACGGTAGAACTCATTAGTGTCATTCTCTGTAACAATTGTAACCGTGAGCAACTTCAATTGAAGCAGTCACCTTTGAAAAGTATTGTGAGTAATCCCTTTCTGTTTTGGCTATCTAAAAAAGTAGTCTTATTTACCTTGTGTATATAAAATAAATATATTTTAATATAACTTTCAGTGTTTATATGTGATCTTACCGACCACAAAAACGGAGTGGTACATAACAGACAAAACATCGAAAAAAACAGTGAATTTCTTTTTGGTTTTTTCCACCCTTTTAAAGCCACCCCAACACCATGCCAACCCATTTTAACCCCATAACCCACTACCTTTATATATTTATTTAATCTTTTTGGTGTTTATCTGTGTTATTGTCCGCTCTGTTATGTACCACTCTGTTTTGTTCGCAATAAAATGAGTGGATACCCTTTCAGTGTGTAAGAGTTTCTTTGGACTATTGTATTGACTGGGTTCAGTATACTTGCCTACAGCTCACTTCCTCCTCATGAGATAAGCCTGGCTGCAGTGCCATTCTACCAGATCCTTTGGGCAGTACAGACTTATATAGCAAGAGTTTGGGACCTGTACACCAAGGGATCGTTTTATAGAGACTTTAGGAAAGTTCCCCCTAACACCAGCTCATGGCTGTTCCAAGTTCAGAATCATCGTTAGGTTGACATGCACCTAACTGGAACACGACTGCAGCTGTGGCCCTTGCCTGCCTTGTCGCTGGTAACTTTGCTGCCATTTTCACAGCTCTGCTTGGAGCTAGCCCATCTGACAGTGGTGCACTGTGCTGGGGGAGGGGCATGAGGGCATTTGCATTCCCCCACGCTGGCGGGTGTCCTTATGCCTAGGCTGGTAGCAAACTGATAAAGGAATCTGCTTGCAACTCTGAAGGAACACAGGTATGTTGCTCGGTGGTTAAAGTGAGTAGGAGCAGCGCTCCTCTGCTTTTTTCTTGTAAGTTTTAGCATTCCTAGACTTTAAAAAAAATGATAATAATTCCAGAACATCTTCTTTTCAAAATAAACGCATAGGGGTTTGGCACACACTAGTTTAAATGTACTAAATGGCGCTGGTGATATTGCTGGGCTGGCTGCAGCAGAACCTGCGTATAATGGGGTGTGGCGCATCGGCCCCCACACACGCTTTCACAATGCACATGTTCAAGCCTGGTTACAGCCTATAACAATGGGCTGCCGCTGCTTCACCGGACAGATGACGATGGAAGTTGTACACACACAGCAGAAGACTGTAAAATGCTGCTGAGCTCCGTATAGCTGGGTCAGGTACATGCAACTTGGTCCAGCTGCTGTTTAATCCCAATTGTGCCGTTGTTTGCTCTTAACTTGGATTCGATCAGTCGATGTGAAATGCGTCCAATAAAAGATGCTGGCTGGCTATCAAGTTTTGGGGCAGGATTTGTGTTGACAAATGCTTGGAAATATTGGTCGTTTGTGCAGTTGTGTGTGCTTCTGGAGTTCAAGCCCAGCTATGTGTTGACTACTGGTTTCGTGCATACGTTATGTCAGCGCGGCACTGGTGCTGCAACTACTTTCAAGACACCAGAGGGGAAGTGGCGAGAGCATTCGAGGAGCGATGGATCCCTGCGCTGAGCTTGTACAATCTGAGATGGTGTGTCCTGCTGCCTGTTCAAGGGTTCCTGCAGGATGATGCTCAAAATGTCCTGTGCGGTAGGAATCGTATGAAACTGAGGGGTATGGAACCCTCTTTGTATTGGCGCTGGACTTCGATTGTTCATACCAGTTAAGGTAGTGCGTGTTGCATAGTCAAAGAATATGAAAGTCGTGCTAATTGACAATCGTTTGCAGTGTTCGTTTTATTTGCATTAGGTAGCTAGAGTTTTGACTGAACATGAAGGGTGATGCTCACATAGCAAAAGCTGACACGTGTTTTGACAATCCGGTTTATCAAGGCTGTGTAGTGGTGACGTTATCATATTGGTGATGTGGTGGGTGGCGGAGTGCGGTCAGTGAAGATGTGAGTTGTGACATGAACATTAGTTAGGTTACATATTTACATGGTCCATTTTTATGGTTGGTGACCGTGGTTATGGTGTGACATGCATATACATGTCCGGTTAAACACAACATAGGTAATTGACATAATGAAATTACCCCTTTATTGATGGGCAGGAGGTGTACCAAGGGGTGAAGGAGGGGGGGAGAAAAGTGTAGTGGTTAGGTATTGTAGGGCTACGTATGCCATCAAATATATGGTTGTTGGGAGGAGTTTCCTACCATTGAGAAAGTTAGACAAGTCTTGTTCCTTGTATAAGGGCGCTGGATAGCAACTGTGGAGGTAGAAATAAATAAAATGGTGTGTATCTGGATAGGTTAGAGATCTGTTGGTGGTGGTGAAGGGTTGAAGGTAGAATGAAAACGGGTGTAGTCAGACCTGGATAAGTTGGAGATCTATAGGCAGGGGCGAGGGGTGGCCACTGCCAGTGCGAGCAATTGGACGCGTCCAAGGGCCAACAAGAGGGGTGTTGTCAGGGCTGTGCATGGGCCAGATGGTGTAAATCTGGGCCCTGGGGCCAGTGAGGATAATGTGTTGTGTGTGGAGCCTGCACAGTTTGTTTTGTGGCTGGGCGGGTGTTTGTTGTGCGGCGAGTATGCTGCTGTGTGCATTGCTGTTCTTGGTGAGTGGTTCTTAGGCAGTCAGCTGAGACTGTGCCACCTGCATGGCATGGTGTTCGTCTGCTGTGCTGAGTTACAGTGGCGGAGTGCGTGCAGGGGTGAGGCACTAATGCCAAGGGTGGGCTCAAACACGAATAAGAGCGGGCTCGGATTAATGGCAGGCGCAAAGTATATCTGGCAGATGGAGTTGCGTGTTTGTTCGCTGTGCAGAATGATGGTGACGAGAGTTTGTTGAGTGGGTGGGGGCGGGGGTGGCTGTCGATGTGCAGCAAGCACCATGTGCATAACACAGGCTTGTGGTGGGGAGGGACGGCGAGTCAGAGGCATGCGTCCCCTGGTGTAGAGTGAGAACAAATGGTATGGTGTGTGCATGTTGGTGCACGTGACATGCCATGGTGGGGAGGCATGTGGTCGCTTGGGTGCCCCTAGGTTGGGCATAATGCATGTTAAGAAACATTTATTTTTGTTTGTTTTTGTTTCGTGTTGTTGTAAGCCGGTTTAGTTGTTTGCTGGGCTGTTTGTAAATGTTAGGCTGGTGATTGAGTCCTCGTGGACCGGCAGGGTCGTGGACTGGGTTGTGACGGGCGGCAGAGTAAGGAGGTGGGAGGGGTGCTCTGACAGAGTCAGAGGGTTGAGGCAGGGGTTGTTAGCATACATGAGAAGGCCTGCGAGGCCTCGGGATCCACGATGAGCGGTGTTAGAGCTCTTTTGATCCCGGCCGCCATCTTTTTTCTAAAGATAAATGTAATCAGGATGGGTTTATAGTCATAAAGTCGAATTCAATAAAGTCGAAAAAATAATGTTGGAAATTTTATTTTGTTTTACCCCTTTTTTTTTACTTGCGGAACCCAAAAAACACATATAAAACATTCACATTTTTTTTTCAACATTTTATTTTGACATTTTTGTAATTCGACTTTATTCAACTTTATGACTGCCCACCATCAGACTGCCCATTGGCCAATAAGCCCCATGTATGGCAACTTGTGATAGCACAACACGTTTCCATAGTGATGTGTACGTGATTGGGTTACAAACTCACGTCAATGCGAGTTTTACGGGGGAGTGTAATACCGACTATCTGAGGGGGAGAAGAATTTAAAATAGGCATCCTGACTGACGTAAAAAAGCGACTGTATGGGGTTGGTGAAGATATTTGTAGTTGGCATCTTAGCGGTACTTTAGTCACGTAATGTAGGCAGATGCCAGGCACATGGTGTGCTGGGAGTCCTGTGGTATAATTGTTCAGTAAGTGTATTGAGCTAGAGCTGTGTAGTGAAATGGTACCTTATTCAGTAGTTGGTGCTGCCTGTGTGAGAAGATATAAGGGGTAGAGATCCCTAGGGTGTGGATGGGTGCGCTGCCAGGCACTGGGCATTTGTTCTGATTAGTCTTGTTTAATAGGTACTCAGTACTGTGCACTGGTTGCACATTGAAGAAAGCAGTTGATAGTTGGGAGTGGATAGGGTGAGCCATCATAGAGGCCAATGGTTCGTGAAGGGGGGGGGGGCATGTCCCCATATTTCGTGTCTAGTAATACGCAAAAGACAATCGTTGTTTTTGATATTCCGATACATGGTAAGGCGGCAAAGTAAAGTAGAAGGGATGTGGGTGGTCCGGCCTGAGTGACAACAACAATGTATCTCAGATGTGATGGCGGGGGGGTTGGGGGGGAGTGAACCAATAAAGGAATTGAGGGTCACAGTTGTAAGATGTGCCATATGCCGTGGAAGATCTATGCATGGGTACAGTTTTATTGCTAATGTGCGCCATGAGATTATCCAAATTTTGCATACATGGTAGATCGGCGGATGACATATACATCAGAAGAATTGTGACAACATTGGTCATTTCTAAAGAAAGACCTTGAGCTCCTGATCCGAGTTCAGGCCGAGGCTGACACTTGTATATTTACAGATAAGCCCGGTTTCTTGTTGACAAAGTCTTAGTTGTCTGTCACCACCTCTCTGATCGCTTTTCACGATCTCGAGTCCCACAAAGCGAATGTCTTCTTTTTTTGTCAAGCTGATGCTTTTCCTGCCAGTGTAAGGTCAGATGGTATCTTGCATCCTGTGAGTTCAGTAGTCCCAGTTGTTCTCTGATCCTGGTTCTTAGTTCCCTAATAGTGCTACCAATGTATTTCAGGTTGCAGGTGCATATGATTACATCGCACACAGTTACAGTTTCACACATAGCCGTCCAGACTGAAACACCTGATGTACCATTACATCTTTGCCACTAGCATACAGCGAATATCACACGGTATAGCTGGTCTCACATAGACTCTCTGAACAACAGCAATCTAGCTCTAAACTCAAGAGCACCCGCCCACGTGTCTGACCTCTATTTGGGATGCTTAGTCGAGCCTTGCCAGCCACCCAAGTCTTAGAATGGCAAACATGCACACACGCATCTAAGCTAATCCCCCCCCCCTCCCTTAGAATCTCTAACCACATAGACTTCGATCACCAAGGACGTTCAACCAAGGAAAAAGCGCATTGAGGCCACACAAGTGGGGAAAGAGCTCTATATAAATAACTAAATACAATACATAAATAACAAATTTAGATCTACAGTTGATGCATTGGGTGACTTTGTGGCTGTGAGTTTCACTAAAGTTGATCTGCTTATCATTCAATGCATGCGGGCACATGTTGCATGTACCTCATTTGTGGAACCCAGCAGCTTTCACTGATGTAAGCCAATTAAGGTTCTTTACCACGGGTGCCAAGAATGATGGACTGAGCATGGTGTGCGCTTTGGTGTAAAACAGGCAGGGCCGGATGGGTATCCATTGTTGGATGTCTGTGTCGATGCCAGTGTTTGTTGGGTATTCTCTGTACTTGGTGACTGTCCCGGTGATATCTTCTCAGAACTGACCATCCGAGAATGCTAATTATCTACTTCCTCCCAAAAGTACACAAGGAGTTCATCAGGATACCGGAGGGAAGACCCATCTTCAGCACAATTGGACCACACAACCAATTGAAAGTATATCAATAATATACTTGCTCCCAAGGTACCGAAAACCCACTTTTTAAGGGACACCATGCACACACTCCTTATACTCCAGGATGTGATCTGGGAACCCAATACTTGCACCTTGGATGTCAAAGCACTCTACACTGCAATTGACGACGTCTTCGCTCTTAAAGCCATTGACCATACATTTGCAAAGAAATCTGCATTTTTTTTTTACTCTCCTTTGGAGATGACGAAAGAATTTCTGGAGTTCTCGCTATCGAACAATGTGTTCCTCTTTAACGAAGCATACTACAAACAGAACAAGGGCATCGCTATGGGAGCCACATAGGCGCCAGCTATGGCAAACCTCTTTAAGAATCAGTATGAGCAGGTCCACACACTCAGCCACCCAGACTACAATGAACACGTATACAAATGGTACCGGTACAACAATGGTGTTTTGATGATATGGTCAGGTACCATGGAACAACTAGAGACTTACAAGGAATACCTGAACAGTAATCAGTTTGGTAATGAGCTAACGGGATCACAAAGCAACGAATCTACTGACTTTCTGGACATCACAATCGCTGTGAATGGCAACAGACTGGAAACGACCACCTTCCGAAAACCTACTGAAGTGAACAAGTTGCCATCACAAAACCATGATAGACAACATTCCCAAAGGAGAGTTCATAAGAGCCAAGAGGAATTGCAGTACCAAAAAGACGTTCCATGAGGAATGGAATTTATTACAAAACAGATTCTCTGAGAGAGGATATACCGAAAAGGCAATTGAAACAGCTATCAATATGGCCACCAACAGGGCCCGTGAAACACTATTGACTCCGAAAGCCAGAAAGGAGCCGCAGGAAGATATCATTTGATATGTGGCCAGATTTCACTGGGACAGTCACCAAGTACAGAGAATACTCAACAAGCACTGTCATCTCCTGAGTATTGACACTGATATCCAACAATGGATACCCATCTGGTCCTGCCTGTCCTACACCAGAGCGCCCACTTTGCGCACCATGCTCAGTCCATCCTTCTGGGCAGCCGTGGTAACAAAGAACCTTAATTGGCCACCATCAGCAAAAGCTGCTGGGTCCCACAAATGTGGTACATACATCATGCGCATCTGCATTGAATGCTAAAAAGATTAACTTTAGTGAAAGCCACAAAGTCACCCAATTCATCAGCTGTAGATCTAAGTTTATTTATGTAATCGTATACACCTGCAACATGAAATACATTGGTAGCACTCTGAGGGAACTAAGAACCAGGATCAGACAGCACCTGGCACTACTGAACTCGCAGGACGCGAGATACCTTCTGGCCTTGCACTGGCAGGAGAAGCACACTCTACAAAAAAGAAGACATTCGCTTTGTGAGACTCTAGATTGTGAAAAGCAATCCGAGAGGTGGTGACAGACAACTAAGACTTTGTCAACAAGATACCAGGCTTCTCTGTAAATATAGAAGTGTCAGTCTCGGCCTTAACTCAGATCATGAGCTCAATGTCTTTCTTTAGAAATTACCAATCTTGTCAATTCTTCTGATGCACAGTGTCATCCGCCGTTCTACCAGGTTTGTGCAAAATTTTGATAATCTCGTGGCACATGAGCAATAAAACTGTTCCCATCCATAAATCTTCCACGGCATATGGCACATCGTATAACTGTGACTCTCAAATCCTTTATTGGTTCACTTCCCTCGTCCCGCCATCACCTCCGGGGTACATTGTTGTTGTCACTCAGGCCGGACCACCCACATCCCTTCTACATTACTGTGCCTCCTTACCATGTACTGCAATATCCAAAACAACTGTATTGTCTTTTGTCTATTACTAGATGCAAAATATGGGGACATACCCCCCTTCAAGTACCATTGGCCTCTATGATGGCCCACCTTATCCACTCCCAACTGCTTTATTCAATGTATGACCAGCGCACAGTTCTGACTGAGTACCTATTAAACAAGACTAATCAGAACAAGTGCCTGGCTTCCCCAGCGCGCCCTTCCACACCCTCTGGATCCCTACCCTTTATATCTTCTCCCACCTCACACAGGCAGCACCAACCACTGAATAAAGCACCATTTCAGTACGAGACTCTAGCTCATTACACTTACTGAACAATTATACCACAGGACTCCCAACACGTGTGCCTGGGATCTGCCTACATTACGTGACTACAGTATCGCTAAAGATGCCAACTTCAAATATCTTCAACCCCTTACAGTTGCTTTTTGATGCCGGTCAGGATGCCTATTTTACATTCCTCTCCCCCCTCAGATAGTCTGTATTACACCCCCCCCCCCTAAACCTCACATTCACGTGAGCTTGTCACCCAATCACATTCACATTGCTATGGAATCTTGTTGTCCTATCACAAGTTGCCATATATGGGGCTGATTGGCCAATGGGCAACCTGATTGCATTTATCTTCAGAAACAAAATGGCGACCGGGATTGAAAGACCTCTGAGACCGCTCATCGTGTATCCAGAGGCCTCGCAGGCCTTTTCAGGTCAGCTAACAACCCCTGCCTCAACCCTCCGACTCTGACAGAGCACCCCCCTTACTCTGCCACCCGTCACAACACGGTCCACGACCCTGCTGGTCTACGATGATTCAAATCACCAGCTTAACATTTACAAGCAGCCCAGCACACACACACACTAAACCAGCTTGCAACAACACGGAAAAAAATAAAAAATATATATTTTCTTAACATGCGTTATGCCCAACCCGTGGTAACAAAGAACCTTTAATTGGCCTACATCAGCAAAAGCTGCCGGGTTCCACAAATGAGGTACATGCATTATGTGCGCATCTGCATTGAATGCTAAACAGATCAACTTTAGGAAAGCCCACAGCCACAGTGTCACCAATTCATCAGCTGGAGATCCAAGTTTGTTATGTATGCAGTCCTATGCACCTGCAAACTAAAATGCATTGGTAGCATTATCCGGGAACTAAGAACCACATGCCTCCCTACCATTGGCCCCCATTTCATGTGCGCCAACATGCACACACCATACAATTTATTCTTACTCTACCAGGGGGCGGATGCCTCTGACTCACCGTCCGTCCCTGCCATAAGCCTGTGTTATGCAAATGGTGCTTGCTGCATGTCGACCCCCCCACCCATGCAACAAACTGTCACCATCATTCTGCACAGCAGACATACATGCAAGATATACTTTGCGCCTGGCATTATTCCTAACCCGCTTTTATTTGTGTTTGAGCCCACCCTTGGTATTAGTGCCTCACCTCCGCATGCACTTAGTCACTGTAACTCAGCACAGCAAACACCATGCCATGCAGGCAGTGCATTCTCAGCTGACTGCCTCATAACCACTCACCCAGAACAGCTAAGCACCAATGCACACAGCAGCATACTCGGCGCACAACAAACACACGCCCAGCCACATAACGGACTGCGCGGGCTCCACACACAACACATTGCCCTCACTGGCTCCAGGTCCCAGATTTACAACGTCTGGCCCATGCACAGCCCTGACAATGCACCTTGCGGGGGCCCTTGGACACATACAATTGCTCGCACTGACAGTGGCCACCCCTCGCCGCTGCCAATAGATCCCCAACCTAGCCAGGTCTGACCACACCTGTTTTCATTTTACCTTCAACGCCACCTACAGATCTCTAACCTATCCAGGTACTTACCACACCATTTTATTTCATTCTACCTCCACAGTTGCTATCCAGTGACCTTATACAAGAAACGAGACTTGTCTAACTTTCTAAATGGTAAGAAACTCCTCCCAACAACCATATATTTGATGGAATACGTAGCCCTACTATAGCTAACCACTACACTTTTCTCTCCCCCTCCCCCCCGTGCACCTACCGCCCATCAATAACTGGGCCATTTCATTATGTTAATTACCTATGTCGTGTTTAACCGGACATGTATATGTATGTCACATCATACCCACTGTGTCACCAACCATAAAAATGGAACATGTATGTAAATATGTAACCTAACTAATGTTCATGTCACAACTCGCATCTTCGCTCACGGCACCCCGCCACCCACCACCACTACACAGCCTTGATAAAGACCTGATGATCGAGACATGTGTTGGCTTTTGCTATGTGGGCATCACCCTTGGTGCTCAGTCAAAACTCTAGCTACCTGATGCAAATACAACCAACACTGCAAATGATTATCAAGTAGCATGACTTTTATTTTCTTTCTTGACTATGCAACACCTTAACTGGTATAAACAATTGAAGTCCAGCGCCGATACAAAGAGAGTTCCATACCCCTCAGTTTCATACTTTCAAGACACCAGGGCATGTAACGCAGCGCAGCGTGTAAACAGAGGGAGGCCCACACAGTGTAGACTGGTCTAGACTCCGTCTTTATGCTAACTGAGGCTTCCTGCACCCAAACGTCACGTCCCCAACTCGCCCCCTCCCTAGCCCGGTCTCCAACATAGCGAGGCTGAAACCCACAATGCGACACCTTCCCCCCCCCTTAAACAGTTATGCATTAACCCATTTCTTCAATAAGTCTTATGGGTTTAATCTTGGCACTAACTGGCCATCCTCCTCGCGCCAGAGCTGGACTGCGTCTTGAGGGGCTGGGCTCCACTGCCCTCCACTCTTTATCAGACGCCTCTCCGTCCCCCAAGTAAGGATCATCCAGCTCTCCCAGGGACAAGTGGTCTGCGGCCACATTACATGACACATCACACTCTTCAGTCCCCCCTCTGCATTCTCTAAAATGGGATATATTGCGGGTAGTTTCTTGTCCATTGTTGTCCTCTACAGTGATCATTGTGCCCTTCACCCGTGTGACTGTAAGGGGTCCTCCTTCCGGCGTTGTCTGGCGTACCACCACTCTGACCCCTATTTTAAAGATGCTTTCTTGTACACCCCTCCTTGCATCTGCCGTCGCGTCCATCTTCTCTTTCGAGTCCTTCTCTCTGAGCTCTTGGTCAGATGGTTCGGACACCTTGGTAACAGGACCTTGTGGTAGTCAAGTCCTTAGTCTCTGGCCAAACATGTGGTCCTTCGGGCAGCTACCCGTGGGGCGTGTGGCGGTAGTCTCTCAGTTGGTATTGGGTACGTTCAAAGGGTTTGTTGTACACATGGGCGTCTTGCAATGCCCTCTTGATGCTCCCCATGAAGCGCTCGACCATGCAGTTGGCCTGTGGCCAGAATGGCGGAATCTTCCGGTGCCTGAACCCCATACATTGTGCGAAGTTAGCAATGTCCAGCCTGGTAAACAGCAGACTGTTATCCGACTTGGGTATGCCATATGCTGTTCAGGGCTGGTATGACGGCCGATGTTGCCATGGATCACACAATCTGCACCTCTGGGAATCTCAAGTATTTGTCCATTACCACCAAGGCCATAAGTACTGTCTCGGAGTGGGGTGAAGAAGTCCATCGCCAGCTCCTCCCAGACACCCTCTGGCAGTGTGGACATTTGTAGGGGATTTGGCCGTGGAGTCGGTGCTACTACACAGCAGATGGTACAGTTCTTCAGTGTTTCTTCAACTTGCTTATCCAGGCCTGGAAACCATATTTTTTGTCTGAGCAGTTTCTTGGTGTACACCACCCCTCGATGCCCTTTGTGTGACAGGTTCACGACCTGCTGGTGGAACAATTTAGGCAGGATGATCTTGCACCACGACATGGTCCTCCTGCACCAGCGTCATGTTCCGGACGTCTTCTTGAGATGGAGGGTCAAGATGTTTAGCCATGTCCTTTGCATGCTTTAGCTTTCCTTGGACGGTGCACCGTGCGATGATGGCAAGAGCCACATCGGCTGCCGATTCCTGTTGGAGCATTCTTCTTTAACTGGGGAAAAAGCTTAATTTGGAGGATAACATAGTGCAGATAGTGAATCGGGGTGTTCTGTCAGTGCTCTGTTCTGGGTGCCTCGTTGGAGCAGTCTGCCTACTACATCTGCTACTGCTGTGGGAGGAGGTTACCCTTCAAACACTCGATTTTCCCCCGAAGCAGAGTGAATCGGAGTGTTCTGTGTTCTCATGGGGGAGTGGTGGAGAGCCCCACCGAACCTGGAGACAGCCCTGTGGTTCATTCATCTGGTATAGGACTTCTCTGACTTAAAACAGCCATTTGGACCACGAAATTGGAGAGTGTGGAAGCAAGGCTGAAGTGTGAATATAGTTTGGCAGAGTTGGACGGAGAGTTGATCTGCAGTCCGCAAAGGAAAAGAAGGTACTTTGCTGATGGAGCCGAACATTGTCTAACTTTGTCCCCGCTTATTGCATTAGGCTCATTCCTAGCTGACACTGCACGGCGAGTGATTGGATTGTGTGTTTACACTCTGTGTGCTTCCAGTCACATATTCCAGGCTGAAGGCTTCTTTCTCAGAGAGTGCATGTTAGGCAGAAACCTGTGCAGTTCCCTCTGGGACCACTGCAAAAGATTTAAGACTACAGGTGGTTGGCAGTAAACCCAATTGGTAGCAGTCTGTACCACCCAGATTTACCTGGTAGCTGTGGCTGAGCAGTCAGACTTCTCTCAAGAAGAGTTAGGCAGTATACAGAGTATTCACAATAGGTCAAAAGAACACAGTAGAACAAGCAAACACTGACCAGAGCTTGGTGTAAAAGAGATATAATTATTTATTTAATAACACATCCAGTTAAACACACTGGCACTAATGTTAAGCAGTTCAGAAACACGGTAACTAAAAGATATACACTCCCTTCAACGATTATTAGACGAGTCTTAAGTAAGGCAACACTTATTTTCAGACAGCGGTGAGTGCTTAACGAAGATGGCACTCTAATCAATCGGTTTAAAAAGGGAGAGAAAGGCAGAGGAAAGATAGAAACAGATCCCAAAACCTTCGGAAGAACACAGTAGGAGAAGAAGGCAGGTTAAAACTGTAAAGTCAAAGTTAACAAGGCCAGACCCACTTTAAGAGGTTCCAGGCGAAATGTGTCAAAGGTGACACGATTAAAAGTGCCCAAAAGTCTCGCAATAGTTTCAGAAGGAGTTGGATCAACAGAAAGGGACCAGTTAGATGGTCAAGGCGGCCAGCCCAGTCCAGAAGGTTAAGGGATTATTGTTACCTTGTAGCAATCTTTAGAAAGGGAGGCCTGGCAGACACAGTACCTTTAAAATGGTGAGAACGCTCCAGCGGGGGCAGTTGTTCCTGGCAGCGGGTGCAAGTCGGTGCTTCGTCCGGGGGAAGAGAGGATCTCGTCGGGGAGGAAAGCAGGAGTCCGTTGCACTGCCAGGGAAGAAACCAGCTGCGGAGTGGCACCACTTTTGGAGGCTTCTGTGGAGAAGCCCACGAAAAAGTGGAACAAAGGGCTCAACCTTTGGTTTGGAGTTACAGAGGCGAACACAAATGCCATTTTAAAACCGAGTTCTGGCAGAAAATACCAACCGGTGAATTAATATTAAATAAATAAACCAGCGGTATGTTATAGGCTATGTTAAAAAGTATTAGCCTCGAACAATGGGAAAATCCCATAGAGATATATTTGCGGTTGAATATAAAAAGTAGTATCCACTGCCACCAGCCAAAACTCGACTACGGGGGACGGGACAGTGCCCCCTCGAATAAAAGACCCAGGTGCAATCTAATTGCCCCTACCAGTATGTCCACAATATGAGGGTTTGTACTGGTTCTGTTAGTAATTTGGGACTAGTAAAGCCAATGGTGACTTTACATGCCCTGGGAGACAGTAGTCAGTCCCAGGGTATGGAGTTTATGGTGGGGGGTCACTATGACACCCCGGTGTTACTGCACGGAGGGTGCGGTGTAACACACATAGAAAAAAACATATGAGACCCTATGGAGTAAAAGACCCCATAGCCCATGAAACACATTAACATTCAAAGGAACACCACAAATCATGTCCAGGAGTCAGAGAAAAAGAGTCTCACTCTTGGCAGGAAAAAAAAACAAACTCCAGAAATCCAGCAAAGCTGCTGGGGGACTCACTAGGTTAGGAAATTCAGCCTAAACAGAGAATTCTCCCTAACGGTGCACGAGAGTCACTGCACGCTTACAGTAGCCTTTGAACTCTTGTGCTCTACAACTCTCTCCTTTGACTCCTGTCTGCATTACGACCTTAGAGAGTGACTGTGGGTCTGCCTTTGAACTCTTGAATCCCAGCCTTGTGTCGTCCAGATTGCACTTTGACTTTGGGCATTGGTGGAATAAAGCTGTCTTTTGGCTGCATTGTGGGGGAGCAGGCAACGCGATAGACACCTTGAGACAAAGGCTCTTTTTAGGGAAGGGAGATTGACATCTTCTGGCAGGAGAGAGTGGCAAGCTTTGGTTCTTCCCGATGCCTAGAACGTGGCAATAGGCAAAAATACAGATGACAGGTCCCATGTCAAAGCTCTCTCTTCCCTCGAAACCCCCTACTCTCGCCTCTTCAAAGGGAGACCTCAACTCTAAGTGTGATTCGTTAGGGGGTCTGATGGATGCCAAAACATGTCTCCAAGACTAACTAGGAGGCATTGAATGCCAGGGGCTGACTAAAGTCTTAAAGGGAAAAATGCTGGAAAAGTCACCTAAAGTCATTGACCCAACTCTCACTCCGGCATTGTTTAAAGACTCGAGAAAAGAAGTAAAGGATCTGACGATCCCTCCGATGACGTCCTTGGATTTGACGGACAAGGACATTCTTCAATCTGAAACTACCCTTGATTTTCTCCTTGTTAGTTGCCGAGATACTGACATACCTATTTCGCTTTCGGTGTTGCTGGTGAACTCTATAATCGAACCTAATGAGCACCCCAAATGAGCTACACTGACCTGTCACGGTCCCCCATCTGTCAGTTGCCGGTGGTAGGTGACAACCTTGGCACTCGTCAAGTTCAGGGTCCACAACTTCATCCAGCAGAGGTTCTTACTGTCCAGCCTTCTGCAACGGCTCGGGAGCATAACCCTATTCCAACAGTCCAGGCATTTGTGGCTACAGAAACAGCGATCCTTGATCACCAAAAAGAGGGTCAGGTATCTTTGGCACATTTTCCTCTCCCGCTGTCGTCTTTTGAGAGAAGCGCCTTGCTTCAGCCCTCAAATTGGCACTCATACCTTCGTTTGATTCTAAGGATCTTCCATCTCATCAGTTGGTTCGACAGCACCTCATCTTTCTCAGTGGGGACAGACGGACCTCTTTACAAAATCAAGTGCTCCCTTCACCACCAACGCCCTTGTCTTCTCACCTAAACCCTAAGAGGACTTGCCCAACAAATGCAGTACTTCTGTCTTTTCCTCACATTGCCAGATGATGTCTGCTCTAACTTTTTCATTTGCTCCTTTCCTTAAATTATACGAGACAGCTAATGAGACCGTTAAAGACTAGGCCACCTTATTGGCCCTAATTCTACATTGAATCTTTTACAACTTCCCCCCAAACACATGCAGACCAGGAACTGGAATGTACCAATACGATTAGGAGACAATTCCAAACAGCCCTTGATGTGGAAAGAGCAGACAAGAAATGTTTACTCAATTCAGTGCTGGAGATTTTGTATCTGTAACCATTGATGCCTACCAGGAGCAAGGGGGCCATCCCCACATCTTGTATGAACTCCTCCTTGAAGAGGCTAGGAGAATCGGTAGAGAACTCTATTCACCCCCCCTAGAGCAAAACAAGCCTCATGCCCAGTCATGCCAAATGTTCTAGTTAGACCATCCTTACCGGGAAAGACAATTATTCCCCTTCCAGGCGATTTGACAATTCATAACTCCGCACTATCATTACAGCCAGTAGTACTAACAACGAGAGAAGAACAGGGGGAATCTGAGACACTTTTCCTTGCGATACCTCGCATTGTGATCTCCATGAAAAGGGAACGATTCACTGAAATTTGCCTATGTCTTCTCACCAGCCAGCCTGAATTTTCTGTGAAAAGACATTTTTAACGGCAGCAATTGGTCAGAGATGAACATCTCTATTGAGACCAATCTACTTAATCTGTCCACCTATACAGTTGAAGATGGGGACTGGATGTTGGGGCTCCAGCTCTGGATACAATAAAGATTTTTCATAATAACTTACTAGAAAGTCTTAACTCTATTAAAGACATGGAGGCGAGCATTATGCTTATCTTTATTTTTAACATATGAAAGAGCTCAGCAGCAAGTATTTTTGTGCACCTGACTGCGAGCACATGGTATGCAAATTAGAGGTGCATTAAAATATAAACAAAACTTCAAAGTACTAGAGTTCAGTTTAACAATGCCTCGAAGAAAGAAAAACTCCATTTCCCATGAGGCACTCCATAGTTCACCCAAGGTCACTAACATGTGACACTAATCCACCAATAGTCACACAGATGTCCTCATAAACAGTCCTGAACATGACACAACTTCCTCTTTCGAGGCTGCAAACTTAGCTGCTCGTAAACCAGTAGAGCGAAACTGTGGCAGAATCCGTCTTTCTTAAGGAGAATCTGAGTCGAGCCGGAGATCAGACAGGCTTCTCTGCAGGGGCTGTCATGGAAGAAACAAAATAAGCATGTTTACTTTGTGCGTATGGAAACCCTAGTTCCCCTAGCGGGGAATTAGTGTGTTATGTAAAGTATACTATAATATGAAAAACACATTTTCAACAAACTCTCTCGCAATGCAATGATAATTGATCTCAAGCATGGCATGCGCTGTTATTTCTCTGGTCGGGCGGGATAATGCTTGCCTCTGTGTCTTTAATAGAATTAAGACTTTCTAGTAAGTTATTATGGAAAATCTTTATTCTATGTCAAGATCGGATGCTCACATTATGCTTGTTTAAAGCTTACCACAATTGAAGCAGGCTGCTCTACCGGTTTCAGGTAGAATTTCTTGAAAATCGATTCACCTGCCCAATCGGCCATCCTCATGATGTCCTCTAAACGGACACCAACTTGAAAGGCTTTTAAAGCCATGGCCCCTCACACGGAGTGGGCGCCGAAGTGGGTAGCATCGATGCCTGCTTGTGTCAGAGTCCAACGCACCTTTCGTGCCAATGTTGGGGCTGAAACTGCTTTGTGAGGCTTACGCAGTGCTATTAACAATTGCTCATTTTGAGAGTTTCTAAGAGGGGCTGTAGCCTCTTCGTAAACCTACAAACATCTGACCAGGCAAAGCTTGGGCTGCTCTCTAAACGCCTGGTAAGATATGACCCTCAAATTGCATTTAGTCCTCCTGTGTATGTGAAACACTATACCGTCAGGAGAAAAGGTCCTGCCTTCTAGATAGAGAGCTTGACGTCCGAAACTCTCCTGCATGAGACCAAGCAGAGCAGCGTAGTCAGCTTGCCGGAGAGAGCGGTACGGGATAACTCCTCATTAAGAGGCTATGAAAGAAAAAGATTGAGTACTTTATTGAAGGCCCACAGCTTGCTGTAGCGGGATGGAGGCAGTGCTGTAAGCCTAACACCCTTGAGTAACCTGCAAACGAGGTGATGCTCGCATGCTGGTGCTCCTTGAATGAGGTCGTGGCCGGCAGAAATTGCTGAGCGATAAGCGACGTCTTGCCTACAGGACAGTCCTTTCTCAACTAACGATGCCAGAAAGTTGAGGATCTCCTCTATAGGTGCCGAAACTGGATGAAGCCCTTGATCTTGGCACCAGATCCTCCAGGTGTTCCAAGAGTTGGAGTATCGTTTGAGGGTAGCAGGGGCCCAGCTCTCCTCAATGAGGTTGACAGCCTTGATTGACATACCTGGTACTCTCCACCTTGACCTGAAATCCTCCAGGCTGCTGAGAAGGAGGGGATGACGCTGACCTGACGGATCTAGCAGGAGATCCAGAAAGTGGGGTAGAAGGATTGGAGAATCCGAGGAAAGTTCCAGAAGAACTGGATACCAGGTCTGAGAGGTCCAGACCGGGGCTATGAGGACTAACTGTTTGCTCCTGACGTGCCTTCGCCAGGGTCCTCGCTATCATGGAAAAGGGGGGAAAGGCATAGTGGATCCTTTCGGTACAGTGCTGCAGGAAAGTAATCTGTCGCGGTCGCTGCTGGATCCGGTCTCTACCTGTAAAACACTGGTAATTGTGTGTTGAGGCGGGAGGCAAAGAGATCCTTGGACATGGGGCCCCAAATTTGCTGGAGGCGAAGAAAGATCTCTGCTCAGCCTCCAGTCGCTGTAATCGATCTAGTGGCGGGAGTGCCAGTCTGCTACAACGTTTGTGAGACCCGGAAGATACTCAGCACTTATGGAGATCTGGTGCTCTAAGCAGAAGTGGCAGAAATCCTTGGCTAACTCCGCTAGAGGCCGAGATTTCATACCACCGAGATGATTGATGCATCTCACTGCGGAAATGTTGTTCATTTTTAGCAAGATACAACAGCTCGCTCTGTCTCTGGCAAAGGAGCACACCTCGAAAGAGCCCGCGACGAGCTCTAGGCAGTTTATATGCATTTGTAGTTCCTGAGGAGACCAAGTTCCCCCTGTGGCTATTGGACCGCACCTCGCTCCCCAACCGGAGCAACTGGCGTCTGATTTGATTATGATATCCGGGGTGACTCCGAAAATGGCTCTGCCATTCCAGGCCTCCATGTGAGTGAGCCACCAGTTGAGTTCCGTTCTCGCATGTGACCAGAGCGTCAGACGCTGGGAGTAAGAGAGACTGCGCCTGAGATGTTGGCCTTTTAGCCTCTGTAGTTCTCGGTAGTGAAGAGGACCAAGGAATATTGCCTGGACGGAAAAGGATAGGAGACCTATCACTCTTGCTAGCTCTCAAAGAGATATTAAGTCCCTTTGCAGAAGTCTGCGAATCTCCTGTCGGGTGGAATGTATCTTGTCCGCTGGGAGACAGAGCTGAGAAATCTGGGTGTCTACCACGAATCCCAGAAATTCTAGGCTTCTGGCTGGGCAAAGAATCGATTTTCCCCAGTTTATAAGAAAACCTAGACTGTGTAGCAAATCTATGGCTAGCCTGGTCTGCTCTTCCACTAGGTCCTGAGATTGAGCAATGAAAATGTCATCCAGGTAGATTATAAGCCTGATGCAGTGGTCGAAGTGGAAGAAAAATAGTAGTGGAGCTATGGATTTTGTAGAAAAATTGGTGTTGTTTCCAGCGACGGCTGGTGGATTTTATAAATGGGCGGGACTGGGAATAAAAATTTACCATAAATGCGTGGTAGCAACCAAGCGTAGCAAGTGAGCCTTAAATAAATGAGAAGGGTTCCGAGGGTTTTGCCCATGAGAATTATTTTTAAATAATGGGTTAAACAGTGCTTTTTTTGCAGCACATTTTCAGAGAAAATTGGGTAAAAAAATAGAAAGTTTACAAACAGATTTCTAGGGTAAGTCGTGAAAAATCAATTTGATGCAGATTCACCAACAGTGCCCAGGAGCATTTCCGAACACATTTTCATGATGCCTTTTCCCACTACAATGTAATTTTCTGCCATTGTAAAAAAAGTAATTTAATGCTGACTGCACCCATACATGTCCATGAAGGTTAAACCAATATATGCTAGTATTTACACATAAGAATGTACTAGTGTTTGCTTTGACCATATTAACAGTAAAGATACTATAGTGAAACATGTCCATACTGGCAATTGAAACAGGTCCTGACTGGCTGCACCGTGTTGGCTGGCGAGGCCACATAGAAAACACTCATCATGTTGGCTTTGCCCTTAACGTCAGTTTAAGATGGCATGCCACAGTAATAAAACATGTCCGTGCTGGAAGAACAAATTACAAATGCCCACACCACCCATATTATGGATACACTTCATGATGGCTTTGACCTCTCAACACAGATCAAAATGCCATGCCATAGTAAGAAAACCTTTCCAGGTTGGCCACGTAAGAACACTTATATTGGCTTTGCGCTTAACCCCAGTATAAAATGCAATTTATAATAAGAAATAATGTTTTAATTTGATGCATAAATGCTACTGCAATGTAAGAATGTTCATTTTATTTGCTTTCCCCGCTATGCCACCTGATAAAACATTTCAGTGCACCAACACTCCCTTAAGCCCCAACCTTCTATGCAAACACATATTCATCCACATTCACACCAGCAGGCATGCACCCATACAGGTTCTCTCAATCATTCACACACGCACAGAATATTCACACTACATTTGTATTCACATGCGCACCTATACCCACCAGTCAAACTGTACTCTTATATACCCACTAATACAGACACCTCTTGCCAAAAGACATGCACTCACATCTGACAACCACAGATGAATACACAAATGCTTTTTTTACCCATTACTTGTTTTCCTGCAGATCCGAACTCAACGAAGCTCTTCAATCCAGGCCTCCGGCTCCAGGATTCCACATATAGGAACCAGAAAGCAGGGTGAGCTTCCTGGGTCCTGACATATGTGATAGAATCACAGTACCTACATCTCATAGCCACATAGACTGAAATGCGCTGTGAGGCGCAGGAGCACCCTCACAGCATATTTGAACCTGCAGGTTGCCAGCCTGCATCCCGAATGGGCCATACAAGACTGGGGAATCAAAATACCCTGGCCTTGCTTTGCTTATTGGGCATGCGTGCTGGGGCACTGCAGATTAAAGGGAAACCAGTCTTCCTCATTACATTTTGGTGGATTGCCTATAATGTGTGGCATCTGGCAGGTTCACACCCTAACTCCCTTTTCAGACGGTCTGCTCCTGTTTTTGTGCAGGAGGCTTGTTGGGGGCATGGCTAAATCATTCAGATCTATCTTTCTGGCAATATTTCACTTAGCTAGAACTACTATCAGGGATGCATAGGTATCCATTCAAAGAAAAGGAAAAGATTGTACTATAAATCCATTTAGGGCTTGATTTTGGATGATAAGAACTGCACGGCTGGCTCTAGAAAAAGCATGTAGGTTCGGCTTCATTGATTGGTGCTGCTCAGAGTATTACAGGCGAGTACTGCCTTGTCAACCTAAAGCTGTAGCAGCTGAACAATACATATGAACTTGGCTCATTCAACAACATGCTAACTTAATAGTTGAATTACATTTTATTTTACACTTCAAGCAGAGGCAGCTGTTAATTAAGCTTATAGGCAGTAGTACTGACATAAATATATACAGAAAAACTATCAAAATAAATATTGTAATTTACATTTAAATATGTATTTAAACATTGGTACAGAGTGCAATGATATTGTGTTGTATTCCATGTACGCTGATGCTAAGGGACCTTTATTCAGAATTGTTTTGTTGCAAAGGGAACTTGTGCTCAGAAAGTAAAAATTATTCACTGGCCAGAACGTTCCAGATTTGCTTATAAGCTGATTCATTAACAACTTGTCTGCGAGCCATACAGTTTGTGGCATCAGCGCTTCTCCTGCCTTTTTGCAACCATTTCCTTACGTAGCAGTGTGGGATAAACTCTGTCACAGGAGGCCCAACAATTTTTAAGAACATTACAGAGGACAATCTAGTAACTGACATCCTATTGCGCAATGGGGTAAGCACATCATTCATCACGCTAAAGCCACGCTCACAATCAGCAGTGGATGTGGAAAATGTTTCCACAATTCTTGCTAAAGGTTTCAACTGTATAGGTATCATGCAATCTTTATTTTGTTTGTAATCCCTGAAAGCGTTTATGTACTGTCGGGCATCAAAAACATGTAACTTATCACAAAATGCCTGCAAATCAGCATCACCATACTGAATATCCACAGGAACGGGCCAATAATGTGGATTCAGAAGCTTCATTGCATCTATCAGCTGTTTGTACTCAATTTCTCCCTCTCTGTTGGAGGTATTCTTTGAAAGATTTGATGCTGTTGCTGTTGTCATTCTTTGGCAAATATTATTTGTCAAACTCCTAAAGAACTGAGCTCTTGATATGCTAATACAACCTTTGGTGTTACTGTGCTGCAGTTGTATCCCATTAAATTTCATTTGTTCGACAGCAGTAGCTGTAGCTGTAGCATAAGGCCCAGGTGACAATGCCATTGATTCAAAGACATAAATATGCGTTTGGATTATTCTGTCTGCCTCATATAATGTCATGTCACGACGCTGCAGTTGTCTGGATAAGTCACCCAGTTCTGTCAGGGCATCGAACATTATCCCCAGGTTCTCCACAAATACTGTAGATGTTAACATTCTGTTTAAGCCACAGTATTTGTTACGCTCAATTTCACTCCTCGCTGTGTCACAAGAAGATTCACCAAAATGCTTATTTAGAGCTTTATAATTATTCCACACAGCCTTTACTGACCTTTCGCTGGAGGCCACCCAACGTATATCTAAAATCTTTCCTATTTTGAGAAGCCTCACTTCTACCTGTGCTGCACATTCCCCTAGCTCGCGCTGATTTTTTGGGGAGGCATGGTAAGTTGCATACAGCTTGTCAAAAAAAATCTTAAGTTGATTAATCCCTGTGACTTCTTTTGAAACATCGCCAACCGCAAGCTCTAATTTGTGGTTAGCACAGTGCCAAATAGTCAACTGTGGATACTTAATCTTAAGTAGTGTTCCTACACCAGACTTCCTTCCTATCATGTTAGAAGCCCCATCAGTCACTAGCTGAATCAAATGCATTCTTAGATAGTCATCTGTAAGGCCATAACTCTGCAAGCATGCCAATAACTTATCAAAAATTATTTCTGCTGAAGTACCAGGCAGTTCAACAAGGTCCAAGAAAAAGGTCAAAGGTGGATCCTCCTTCTCAATGCATGCTCGTATACAAATAATTAAAGTTGTTAGTTTACTGAAGGTGGTGGATTCGTCTATTAATACAGATATTTTTGATTCATTTTGCAAGATATGGTGAACCAGTTTTGCCCTCATCGTGGTTGCTATGTGCTCAATAATGTCAGCACAGCTGTGGTCAGAATGCAACACTCTTCCCAAATCAACACCATTCATTCTTTGAACATCTACATCCAATGGTAGATCAGTAAAAGGACGTTCATGTTTACCTATTTTGTAGGCACTTCTAAATACACGGCATGTGTCTTCATATAATTTAACTTGCATTCTGGAATTTAACTGAGTAATGGATTCACAAGTCCTTACATCTAAAATGGCCACTGCTTTCAAATGGCAAGCGCTGCTCTTATGGAGATACATTTTTTTACGCAGGGCGCTGTGTTGTTTCTCTTTAGTGGGACCATACGAGCTGACTGAAGAATTCACCCATTCCAGAGAGAAATGCACACCTTGACTTGTTTCTGTTCCAAGATTTTTAACTTCCCTACAGATTTTACATCCAAGCTTCCCTTTGGAAGAAGTAAGCCAAGGGTATTCTTTGCATTTATTTTCATACTGTTCCCATGACCAGCAATCAGGATGCTCACTTCTTTCCTCCTCCTCCCTCACATTTTCCTCTTCACCAAGGACCAGGTCCATTACACTGTCTCTCTCATCGGAAGCTTCTATCATCACTGGCATAACCTCTTCAGGGGGTACTTTTCTTTTTTTCTCAGGTACCTTAAGCATTTCATCTGTTCTACTTGCAGGCACTGGACTAAAGTTGCTTTCCCCGCCTAGATTTTCTGCCACTGCTGGGTCTTCTACTCTGACATCTGAGCTCTTTTGAGCTGTTTCCATAGATGTAGCTGGAGCATTTTTCTTCTTTAGCCACTTTAGCATCCTATGTAAATAGTTTTGTAAAGAAAGATACTTTTATAAATGCTCGTTATAAGCTAGTAGCTAGACATACACGTCACTTGCTATTATTAATTAAAGCCAATTCTCTAAATTCAAACAGTCTTTCTTACTCGCCCAGAGTGAATATTCACTCGCCCATTGCGAACAGTGTCTCCATGTTTTGTGGCCTATTACATCAATGTGTTTTTCCGATAAATGAATCATTCAGTTGTGTGCAATGCATTAATCTTGCATGGCAGGATAGAGATTGAAGTTGCATTTCACAATGTTTTTATTGTCTCTTTAATCAATCCACTTTATGCTTGTGTTAGGGGTTTCCCCTACCTCGGATACACCTGTACAATATAGGTCTGAGTCGAACTATTCAGGAAAGAGATAGCCCTACCTCATGGGGATATATATCAGATTTAGATATTGAAAACCCTATTCTTTGGTAAGGGTGAGAAATGCAGACCAATTTGCATGGCAAAGAGATTTATGCTTAAATCTGATTCCCCAGATTTATTTCTCTCTTTACCTTAGCAGTGATTTGAGTAGACTGGTTACAAGAGTGGGAGACTTCAAAGACTCTGGCTAAGATTGGGGATGGCTGCAGCCATCTATGGCCCTGCTAATGAAAAAGTCCTGCCTTTCTGTAGCTCTGTGTCAAATTTTGCCTCATTAAGTGGCCATATGTGTTCTCTTTTGGAAAAAATGGAGTGTAGAATCTCAGCCCACAGGCCACAACCCACAAAATCATGGCAGGTTAAGGGGTACACATGATCTGAGAGGCAAGTGGATACACCACCACAACAGCTACACCATGGATAATCTGCAGCTGCTTTCTACACATTCAGGAGCCACGTGGGACGGACTAGTAGCTATGTAAACAGACTGAATGGTGTCTTCCTTCAAGTGCTTTATCACTAATAACATATGGAAGATATACAACCATGTTCTCTTACCTTGAGCAGTCTGGAAACAACACTTCCTAAATGCCTCTGGGTTGGCTGGGCAGGATTTCAGTCACCTGGTTGTTCTCTTGTGGACAGATGAATCCCTAGGGAATGAAGAACAGGCATTCACATGTTAGAGAATGTTTGCAAAGCTTGAATCAGGTAGTCTACTAAGAGAAGGATGCGTCCAGGAAAGAGTGAAGCTTGAGGTTGAAGGATGTGGAATACTGATAAGGGCATACTCATTCTAAGAGGCTAGGAAGTCGAGTATTTAAGAAACCAGGGCACTACGAGGAGCATGCACACACGAGTGGGATCCCATGTATGGTATTCCTCATGTGCTTGGTACTCAGACCATTTCCTAGACATTACTTTACACAGATACTCTTTATCATTTGCTGGTCTTATCATGAACATCCCTTGCTTAAAAATGTGTTCAGAGCAAGGTGGGGTATGGGATACAGGGGTGAATATTTCAAGTTCCAAACTACTAGCCAGCCATAAAAAAATCACTTACCACCTCAATTGCACATATACAGCACACCATTTTCCAAATGTATCTATATAATAACACTTCTGTATATCCAGTGGGAAGAAAAAACACAGCGAGCACTGCAAAGTACACATTTCAAGCCCCAGAATGAAAATAGAGAAATGTATATATTGCAGTGTTACAAAACTGATGACTGGCAACACTGGGACTGTTGCTGGAGGGGCCCACTTGACATGAAAAGTTTGAAATGCCCTGACACTGTCCCTGTCACAGCTCAATGCATTTTATTTAGGAACTCCACTGTGCTTCCAGAAATATTTCCCTACATCGAACTTTGTTTTTCTGCTTTTGTGGGGTTGGGTAGGAAGCTGATGAAATACCCACACATCACTGCTTCCAAAGCTCATCAACTTGAAAATAAATACGTTTTAGGTAACAAAAAGAATACTGCTTTTGTATTCTGTTCAAACCTAGGATGTTTCCAGATCCTGTAGTAATGGATGACATTAATATTACTGCATTCAATAGTATTCATTTGTGTTAACTTTAGAAGGATAAAAGTCTGTGCTGGTCCTATTGGGAGGCTATCCTTTGATTACATAACATTCTTTGCAGTCGCCACATAACCCTCCTTTGACCTATTTATTAAGATTGCTTGCTTCCCCCATCCATTACATTCTCTCCCAAAGAGTCAACCCCAGAAACTCTCCCTTCTCCCGGCAATCCACTCTGGAGCAATGCAAAGCATGTAGTGTGTTACAAAAAAAAAACTAATAAATAAATGAAATAAGCATCAGCTGAAATCCCATATCTACATTTTACACGTAAATTACTTTCAACTGTGCATGTCCCCAATAAAGTAACAAGAAGTTTGAGATAAATGAGGGTGCCCAATAGCTTCCAGTTGGGGGTATCTCTTACGTAATGGGCTGCCCTGCCGCAATGGGGACCATGCAGTGTATTCCGCATGCACGTTGATCAGACTCACATCAGCACATCACAACATGCATCCATTTTCAATTATGTGTTCTTTCATTATTTAGGCAAGTACTTCGTTTTGCAGGCTGCTGTCCTTTTAGAACAGGTTGTCTGAGAATGCTATAGGGGTGCACCTAGTCTAAAATTATAGGGCGGGGCGAACCCTTCAAATATTGGAAGAGGCGCTAAATTACTTGTGTAGGGGCATCTAACTTCATTACCAGTAATGAGACTATTCTAGTGCAGCTTCAATGTAACAAACAGTTAGCTCTCTCCTTTATGTCTGAAAACACCCACTTCTTGCAGATCCTGAAGATCCTAGAAAGTGTGAGAATGTCAGATGGTGGTGTGCAATGAAAGACTCAATATCATAGCATAGCAGGACATAGAGTGTGGGGCAGTACTCTGGACGAACCAAGCAACTTCAGTGGCTGGGAGCAACAGAGGAGAAAATGTAATGTTGGTTCAACCACAGTTAGTGCGCTATACTAGAATCTCTGGTGTGCTGATTCGCTGTTGAGACTATGTCTACCTGTCAAATCAAGCCCTATTCTAAGGTTTTAAATGTAATCACTTATACACACTCACATTTTTGCAGTTGAAGCCAGGGTGAGATTACATTATATGCTCAGGATCACACACTTAAGCTAAACAGTGAACAGGGATTTTAACCCACTGTGCAATTTGGGCACAGCCATCTTCTTCCATGTTTTAATCGGAACAAATATTTAAGTTTTGGGTCTCAATCAAGACCTATTATAATAATGTCCTATAGAGTTTACTTGCAAAATACACAAATTGCATAGTAAAGCATCATGACAACATGTACATTCGTATAGCAGCATGCTGGGCCAAAATAATATCAGTGTACCTTTTATTTTCCACATCCTAAATGGAAAATAATAAGATGCAAGAGGCAAAATATCTATTTACCCACTTTATTTTCAGCGATTTAAGACACACTCACAATAAAATAAGTTGTGTCATGAACTCACTTAGGTTTGGAGATTCGTCACAAACCTCCAGCGTGACGTGTTGTTATGTATGGTTTTAAGAATATTCAACTAAGGACATCAAAGCAAACTTTGGTTTTTAGCATCAAACTATTAGACATTATGGGTGGCCTGGCTGGCCCCTGACCTCCTGCCGGCACCCTGCCAGGATGAGACTGAACATCCCAGGAAACTGCGTTGGTGCTCTGACTTGGGGGGCCTTGGATCAGTGTCCTCGGGGGCAACACGAGCGAACTATCTCAGCAACCCCCCCCGCCCCCCTAAAATTAATTCTCATTCTACCACCTGCATGGGACCGGATTAAGGTAAGAATCACTTTCCATTTACAGAGGACTTTGAACATGTTTAATAAACATTTACTTAGAGCTGTACTGCATTTCCCATTATATTGTAAAAAAGGTAGTGCGGGTTTGCTTGTGTTACCCAGTGCAATGCAGTTTAATTATTCGCCTGTGTGTTCTATTTTTGAAGCATTTTTATAATGCCATGGTTCCTGGATAGCTTCTAGCTAGGCGCCTGGCTATGCTCGCATAGGTAAGAAAAGCAATGGATGCCCTCAGTCTGCGAATGCTCTGGGTTTTTGTGGTCTCCAGCCTTACCCTTCCACTCTCAAATTGTATTCATTTTCCCCCACGGTCGGACTGGACCATAAAATTGTCTTGGGCACTAATGAAAAAGTGGCCCAAAGTTGCAAATGGCAATTCATTCTTTTGACACTGTTTACCCAAGGGGGAGGTATTTTTATAAAACGGGACAAAAATTGTGCATTTTAATGAATATTTATTCAGCAACACTGGTCAAAACTACTATCCGCATAGTTAAGTAACTCATAAAATTGGCCCATATTGGCCCAAAAAGTGTCTCACTCCTGCAGAAGTGGAAACACGCAGCTTCTGGGCGCTATCCTCTGAACTCATACTACTGCAGTGCAGTGCAGTGCAGTACAATATGCTTGGGTCGGGAGAGAGGGACAACACTGAACCGTCCTTCTCTCGCGACCCAGCACCTGGCCCTGTGTGACCTCACGCCCGCACCAAAACCAAATAAAAAATGCTCAGGTGACCATGCTCTTGTGAGCTTCATTAGTGCGGCACCGACAGCTAGAGCGGAAGTGAAACTTCATTAACAGCCGTGTTTCTAACTGTGAGACAGTTTGCGCTGAATGTGATCGCGTCTAGGGATTCCTAAAGGGCAGTCCGTGGGCACCGAGGTTTATTGGGAAGGCATCTGCTGTAGCGCTTCACAGCACAGGGTGGGCGGAACCAGGACAGAGGCGCTGTATCTTCTGGTGACGTTGGTCCTATCCATGCCTTGATTGTGTTGGAGGTCACACCTATACTCGCATGACATGTTATTGGCGGGAATAACACCATTCAATTACAATAAGTGAAAGAGAAATTAATGCTACAGGACACTCTAGGGATCATTATGAGTTTGGTGGTCACATTGGTGGTGCTAATACCACAAAGCTGAAATACCATTACCACCTGTGGTAACAGTGGTGCCTCTGTTTTATTATGAGATTACCGTTATTCTCCATTCCGTACTCCTAAAGGACATTAAGGGGAATAGAGATATTACCAGTGGTAGTAAACTCACCATCATCCTGTGTCTGTAGGTGATACTATCATGTACATGCATGCGTTTTTCCTCATAATCAGGTGTACTTAAAAATCAGATGAAGGTGCACACCACACTCAACAAGGTTTCCAGAATATGGTTACAACCATCTGACCCAGCCACATTCCCTCCTGGTACACCTTTCAATATCCCAGTGGCCTCCATCCCTGTGAACCCAAATCCCTCTGAGCAACACCCCTCTCCTGCCCACCAACCATCTGACCCAGCCACATTCCCTCCTGGTACACCTTTCAATATCCCAGTGGCCTCCATCCCAGTGCACAACACCCCTCTCCTGCCCACCAACCATCTGACCCTGCCACATTCCCTCCTGCTATACCTTTCAATATGGTCAGGAGAGAGGGACGGCACTGAACCGTCCCTCTCTCCCGACCCACTAGTCATCTGGCCTGGCTGGCCCCCGACCTCCCGCCCACACCATGCACATGCACTGCACTACTGCAGTGCAGTGCAGTACAATATGCTCGGGACGGGAGAGAGGGACAGCATTGAACCGTCCTTCTCTCCCGACCCAGCACTTGGCCTGGCCCTGTTCTAACACAGATTCATCTAACGGGGAACCAATGAGCGGTTCTCCAGTGGCATTCTTTAGACTTCTCTGTCTCGGGAGGATAGTCTCAGGGGCAACGTGCTCGCCGTGGAAGCAAGACGTCATGGAGCACCACAGGTTTGATCCCCGGGTTCGCGCTTAGAAACCTCTGGGTATTAAGCGCGTTATAAATAACCTATCATATCAAATTAGCCTTACCTTTTTTATTTTTCCTCAGTTTAATTAGATTACTATACATGAACGCATAATTAGATTTAGGCTTACAAGGTGCGGCATTTGTTCGGTTTTTTTTGGTCTCAGCATTTTCTTTATGGTGTACCATTTTCAATCCAGATGTGCTGGTGCTGCGTTCACATCTTACTTTCCGCCCAATGTTCATACTTTTGTGTATTAGCAGTGCCTGTATATCAATTTTTTATTCTAACCGTGCACATTTTGCCAAGAGATCTGTCAGCAGGTTCTCAAAGGCATTCAACATCATACTAGATGTCATAGTGCTATCGCCAATACTTTCATTCTTACATATACTCGGGTCAGGCAAAGCCTTTGACAGTGGAAGCGCATTAGGTGCAGAATTGTGCATGCCTGCACCCCATGACAGACCACCAGAAATAAACCCATCTTTCAAGCCACTGAGAACGCTAGGAGCGTTCATTGACCCTTGTGGGAACATCACATCCACTGCTAATGGGGACTTTATTTATATCAACTAGAGGAGTGGAGGACTCACAAAAGGATTGGGACATGTTCTGCCCAGGAAACTGTACTCCGTCATCCTCCAACTCACATATGGGAAGATCTAATTTTAAGTTTACACACTGACTATTTATAATAGTCCTATGTACTTGGGATATAGCGCTTAGGCTATTCCCTTCCAACTTACATGGTGGATACACTGTGATCACCTCAGTTATGCAATTACTATTGCTGGATCTCTCATAAATAACGGAAGGTGCAAGGCCAGTAGACCCCACAGAAACAACTGACCTCGTAATTCAAGGAAGTGTTAGTTATCAGGGCATTTGTTACCTTTTGACTACACAACATTTGGTGCCCCTCGCCACAAATGACATCATCTAACAATTTTGAACTTACACAACCAAGATCAGAAGTGAGTTTGCCTTGATTTCCACATATTATACTGCACTGCACTGCAGTAGTGCAGTGCAGTCAGGGCTCAAGTCGAGGGTACACGCGGGGGGACGGAGTCCACCCACTTTTTTCAGTGGGTGGACTCAGTCCCCCCAGTTAAAATGAGAAACATTGAATGTGCTCTTTTAGTTTATGAATTAAAGCCAACCTCACGGATCGAGCCACAGTCGTCAGGTTTGCAGGCCTGACACTTGCCCACTGCACTATATAACCTGATGAAAAATAACAAACAACTAAAGGTGAAAATGCCCATTTTCGGTACTGCAATTTTCAGGGAAAACATTTGTTTTGGTTCTCGGAGTTTAAACCATGCACACCTTTTAATGTTTTTAAAAACACTATTCGAAGAAAATATCCTCTCTTGGTTTTGTGTGGGTGTTGATTTTATGAAGGGCAAATGCCATTTGTCTTGTGCAATTTGGGTGGTGGTTATGCAAAGGCAGTTTAATGAAATGTGCATATTTCACCTTGATATGCTCATTTCTGGCAACGTCACATCCCATTGCGTTTCTTGATGAGTCCCCCCACTTATATTTTTAGGACTTGACCCCTGACTGCAGTGCATGTGCATGGTGCGGGCGGGAGGTCGGGGGCCAGCCAGGCAGATGACTAGTGGGTCGGGAGAGACGGTTCAGTGCCGTCCCTCTCTCCCGACCTGAGCATTTTTTTTTTTGTTTTGGTGCGGGCTGCCATAGGGCCCAATTGAAACCAGTCGGTAAAGGAGGGCATTGGGGTTCGTCCATCAGAGCTTATACCGTCAGTCTTGAACGTGTACTACCAACTAATGACACCAACTAATGATGGTCTCATTTTGAACCGCATCAATGTTCTCAGATTATTCCATAACATTCCACTGCTATGATTCCTCCGCTCAGAAGACATCTTGATTGGAGATTTCCCCACAGAGCAAGTCACAGACAAAGTGACACTCCATCTTAGGTCGAGGGGGACTAGATCTTAACTTCTAGAATTAGCCCATCTACTATTGCCCATGGGCTTTGAATGTACGGCTTCCATTTCCAAGTCGGTCTCTGAGGTACACTGCAACCAGACAGATTCTTTCAAAATCCATTCTGTGCAATGGTCCAAACCTGAGACAAGGTTGGGGCTTAAAGCTTAGTCCAGAAGTGAACTTGTCTTATTCGGAGAGCTCCCAAGGGGCAGTCCATGTGACCAGCCCAGACGATCAAACCAACAAATACGTTCAGAGAACTGACCACAGAAACAAATGCATCATCTATCTTGCCTGGCCCCCAGCCGATATATGGTCCTCTTAAGATCATGATTAATAATGCGACTACTCCTAATATCCCGATTATCCAGGAGGAACCGAGATAGAGAGCCGAATCCCGGGTAGTGCAACGCACAAGAGGTCTCTGGTGGAACCAAAAATGACCAATTAACAACTAGGCACTCCATGGAGTCTAGCTTACTCTCACTTGCCATTAGACTCCACGTTGTCCTTGGGTGTCCTGGAAATTATCTGCCTTCAAGAAACCTGGCTCTTCTATGAGCCAGCTTTAGACGATATACTACCCTCCTTAATCCTGCTCACACAGGCCTGCGAGGAAGGCTGAAATCTGGATTGCTGACATTTGTAAGAAACGGGAAGGGACTTGCAGTTAGCCTAACTAACAACCCCAGTCCATATTTGCAAGTTATTGGTATTAACATGATGTTCCATCAGGATCGACAATCGCATCAAGTACTGATACTCAATGTACATTGGAACCCGGAGAGAATTTCCACCCAAGCTTTTATTAATCTTGTGAGACAAGCCATTGATGATGCCATCTACCAGCATAACCCACACTTCATAATTGTAGGATGTGATTTGAACTGCCCCTGTGTCAAAATCAAGAACGTAGACCTGCCACAATTAAATTAGGTGATTTCTAATCGAGAGCGAAGAGCGGTGGTGTGGTTAGAAATGATGACCTCATACGATCGTCACATCCGAAGGGGACAAAGAAGCGAAGACTGCCCTCCCAGATCTACTTGGTCCAATGGCAAAATAACAAGTATTCTGGATTATCATTTTGTTTCCAGTGTTCTATTGACTGAAATCATGTTTGATATAATTGCTAAGTCCTTGAATGATCACTTGCTCCTACAACTTATTTGGAAGGGCTATGCCGACCACCATCCAACCATTGGCGCGATTCATATTGAACCTGCCCCTGGTTCTAATCACATATGATTGAAACATCGAGACCTCAAAAAGCTGTCTGCAAGTCTTTCGGAACAATTATCACAGAGTGGTGAGGTGAACAATATTCCTTTACTATTGGAATTTAAGATACTTGCTCCTGAAGCACCTGGACACATTCGATTGTACGCCATAAACATGTATTCGACACAAAGGTTAATCAAGAAAAAAAACTTATGCAACGAGAACTAAGGCATACAGATGGTCTACCTGAGCTAGAACACACCAACCTAAGGAAAAGAAAAAAATCTAACAAAAATGCAAGAACTGGCTGAAGTGTCATAAAGCGGAAATGATGCAACAAGATGCGTAGCGCATGTTGCAAGCACTATCAAATGAAGACACTAGAGCCACTTAGCAAATGCTCAACGAAACGGAGGCTTTTTGTCATTCTACGATGGTTAACACTGTGTCCGAACAGTCATGGTTGAACTTCTACAGAAATCTAATTGGTCTTAGATGCCTAATAACATCTACTCGACTCCCCAAGCCTAACACCGACTGGCACGTCACACTGGACCTGGAAGACATTCTACTCCTCATCAAGAAATCCAATCGGTCCAGAGCCCCGGGTCCTGACCGGATCTCTAACTCCATGATCAAGTCCTTTTCTGAGTTATGGGTGCCGCTGGTGCGTGACTTATTCAAGCGAATAATGAAAATATGTGAAACTTCGCCCTCCTGGAAATCTGCACTAATTTTGGCTATCTTTAAACAAGGTAAAAGATCTGACCCGGTGAATTATCGGCTGATTGCTTTGCTCGACATTTTGGGGAAACTATTTGGGGCCTTTCTCTTGAAACAACTCAAAATATGGATCACCAAGATGGAAAAAGAAGATGCCAGACAGACCGGATTCATGGCAGGTGTCGGAATAGACCTAAACTTACTTCTTCTAAACCTAATGAAAGGTACGGCTTTCAATGACAACAGGATCTACTTGGCTTTTGTGGACCTAAGCAAAGCTTTCGACAGCATTGATTGCCACCTTTTGTGGTCCAAAATGGAGGCTTGGCATTGTCCCAGCAACCTGCTGGCTGCAATCAAGTCTTTATACGAAGACACTGCGGTGAAAATCCAATTGAATGCTCGGGGCCACTTGACCAGTCTGATCAAAAATTCAGTGGCCTGAAGCAAGGTTTCCCATTTGCACCAACTCTATTCAAACGTTTTCTCTCTGACTTGGGGGAAACACCTAGCCAAGATTAGATCTTTCCCCCTTAAGATCGGCAATCAATCTTTGTTAAAGACTTCTTTTTGCTGATAATCTAGTCTTGATTGACATGTCTATTGGTTTCCAGAGAAGTCTCAAGGCACTAAATGAATATATGGCAGAGAATGGGCTGAAAGCGAATACTTCGAAAACAAACATTATGATCGTCGGCCCAAAGCCCACGCATAAAATTTCAGCATTCAACTGGTTTAGGAATGGCACTCTGCTAAAGAAAACAAGTGAGTTGACTTACCTGGGGACATTGATCAACAACAGCAGGATTGATTTGTCACGGCAAGTGATGCTTAAAACAAAAATGAGACTCCTAGTAAGCCAAGTGAGATTGATACAAAAAAAGTTTTGAAAATTCTCTTTAAAAACAATCGCTTTCTGTAATCAAAAGGTGACCCCAATACTGACAAAGAGCAGAAGCCTCCCGGTGGGAGCTACGGTTGACTTTGGCGGGATCTTTCTGGAGGAAGGTACCAAGACTACCTAACCTCGCCTCTACTGCGATTATCCGGTTTGAGTTGGGTCCGATTTCTCTTTAGGCACATACGGTGTGGGAAACCTTGTCTCTGTTCCGAAAGTGTATTTTACATAATCCTGTCAAACCCTTTCGGATACCGAATGGAGCCATACAAAGGGGAAACTATCCTTTATTGACTCAATGGAAAGAGAGCTGTAATGCACATCTGAAATTCCTTGCAATCACTCAGGAAGATCTCATTGACAACCCGAATAAGATAAAAAAGAAACTTTGGCAAATGGACTGGATCAAGACCCAAGCAGGCGAGAACTATAAACTGGCCACAGCTCTGATATGGGAAAGCAAACCATTGGTCTCCTTACTAAAATATCAGACTAAATTTCTCATCTGGCGTTTTTGATCACAGTTCATGCGCTTTAGACAGAACCTCTTCCTGACTAAACAGATTATGTCTGTCTACAAATAATCTACAGATGTAGAATTTAGATTTTGTGCTGAAAGGAGGAAGTGTGAGACACTCTAACATGTCACCCTCTTCTGCACCGGCTTGACTGATCTAAGAACTCGACATTTTTTTGAAATTAATTGCCCAGACTTTTTCGGAAGAGGCTGAGGACTTTTGGTGTTTCCTTCTTCGTGAAGAAGACAATTCAGCGATATTCTGTGTGGTGAAATTTCTGATGGATGTTTTTGAAATCCACAAGAAGTAAATTATTAACGGAGTGGCACCACAGAAGATTCCATTTTTCTTAGCTGTGACTGGTACAACGAGCTGTGGACATTGATTGTTTTAATTGTGTTTTTTCTATAGACTAAAGGTTTGTAATAAACTAAGTCTTAATGGAAAAATTTTAAAAAATGTTTGTGCAGATAGGCATCCGCGTTCGAGTGTTCTGGTCGTAGGGTCTCTGTGGGAGGACGGGAGAGTTAGTCGGCTGGTTTCTTGTCCTTCCCCGGTCTATGGCAAATTGTGAATTTGTAATCTTGGAGACGGATGCCCAATCTCGCAAAGCATGGGTGCATCCTTGCCATCGGGTTCCCATAGATGGTGAGGAGGGCCTGGTGGCCCGTGGCGATAGTGAAGGCCTTCCCAAACAGGAAGAGATGAAAATGCTTGCAGGCCCAGACGACCGCCAGACTCTCCTACTCGGCCTGCAAGTATTTCTGCTCCATGATGGACAGGCTGTGGCTGGTGTAGGACACAACCCTTTTGATGTGTGGGAACTTGTTGTCGTATTGGGCCAACCGCACCAAGACCCAAAGGGCTGGCGTCAACAGTCACTTCTGTTTCCTTGAACAAGCTGAAATATGCCATATCAGTGGCAGATGCAATGTTCGCCCTTAAGTCCCGAAACTTGTTTTGCACTCGGGGACCAGATGAACTTCTGTTGATCTTTAGTCAACTCCTGGAAAGGGGTGCTCACCATTGCATAGTTTTCCAGATAACAGGAGCAGTAGCTTGCAAGACCTAGGAATGACCTCAGGTCTGATTCGTTCATCAGGCACAGAGCCCCCTTTAGGGCTGCAACTTTATTGGGGTCAGGCGCATACCTTGCTCTGAAAATATGTGCCTGAAAAATAGAGTTTGTTTCCTGAATTCGCATTTGTCCTTGTTAAGTATCACCCTGGCAGCTTCTAATGCCAAACACACTCTATGACGTGTGTCATCATGCTCCTGAGTGGATTTGCCAAAGACTAAAATGCTGTTGCTGTATTTAAGGCAGTTTGGGATGTGTTTGATGACTTGGTAAATCTCCACTTGGAAAATGTCTGCTTCAGAAGGTATCCCGAAGTTCAGCCTTTTGTAGCGATATAGCCCCATGTGTGTCACGAACATGGTGATGCAGCGTGACTCTGGGGCAAGCTCCAGCTGGTGGTAGCCTTTGTTGAGATCCAGCTTGGAGAATAAAGTTGCCCTGTTGAGGAGGTGAAGCGTGTCCGTGATTCTGGTGCATGTCCACACAAAGGCAAATGGACCCTTCTGTTGATTTCTTCAGGACCAGTACAATCGGCGAGACCCAAGGGGTGGGTCCTACCACAGGTTCAATGATGTTGAGATCCAGTAGGCGCCGGATTTCTTCATCCACCTGTTTCAGGATATTTATGGGGATACCATCATAATGCTGGGCAACTGGTTTGACCGCTGGGTCAATGTGGAGACACACCTTGCAGTTGAGCCGCTTGCCAAGGCCTTTGAAGAGGTTGGGAAATGCCTTTACGACATCACACTCCAGTGCCAGGAATTTATGGGCCATCATGGGGTATAGGATGTGGATGAGGCCCATATCAATGGCAGTTCTGAAACTCAGTATGCATCCAATGTTGGCTTTGGTAGAGAGCAGGTGCAACTGGATGCGGGCAGTGTGTGACTTGTGCACGAATAACGTGATCATCCCTTTACTAGTAAGTGGTGTGTTGAAGCCGTATGGGAATATGTCCACCGTGGATGGCCTCTGCCTTGGCGGATGCAGGAGCCTGTTATAGGCCTCTTCACTCATGACGTTCACCGTTGCACCAGTGTCAATCAAGAACTTGGTCAGGGTGTTGTTGACTTGCAGGACTAGTGTGGGGCTGTGTTCATTTGTGACCTCATTGCCCAACACCCACACATAGCCCCTTTTCAGTTGGTCATCTGGAGAGGACGAGTATTCACTCCCAGACTGTAAACTCAATTCTACGTATCTTACATTCCGTCTCATCTTTTAGGACCCTATTATGTCCGGTCATCGTGACTGCAGCTTGTCGCCTTCTTTGGCCGGACGATATCTCCTGTATTCACGACCCGAGATCCGGTCATTGGAGCAATATTTCTGTTGTCTCCTGCTCTTTGGGGGGGCCCCTTGGGTTGGGGGGGTTCCGGTTTACCGCCCTAAAATAGTAATTGCCCCTGCAAGCCGTGCATTTCTGGCCCAAGGCAGGGCACGTGTCTTTGTGGGGGAATTCGTACCCGCACCGGAAACAGGTTTTGTTGGTGCTTCTGTTGTATCTTGGGAGACTCGCATCCCGCTATGACCCGAGAGCATAGCGCCTCTTTGTTTGAATATCAGTGGCATGTGCAATGTTTTATGTGGATGCGGAGGCGCATTTCTGAGTTATCCAGAGTTTCACCTTTCTCCTGCATGGTGGTGTGACATTTTATTTATTTAATTGCATTTGTTACACGCCCAAACCCAGGGGCATCACAGCGTTGGTTACTTGAAGACAGCACTTGTTACTGAACTAGGATACTGGTTACATACATATGATCCATTACTTGGGAACATCACTTGTTAGAAACTTAGGATGTTAGTTACATACATATGATCAGTTGTGTCGTGTAAAAAAGCATTGACAGAGATAGTTATAGCTTCGTCAAATTTGTCAAAGAGCCAAGTTTTGATCATTGATTTGAAATGAAGGTGGGATTGCTCATTTCTAATGTGAGCTAGGAGAGTGTTCCACAGCCTGGCTGCAGCTATTGGGAAACTAGAGCCTCCCGCCCTTATGTTCTTGAAGCGAGGGACATTTAGGTAGGTGAGAGTGCATGATCTTAAGGATCGTGTTGACACCTTTTGGGTTATGCTGTTGTTCCAGCAGGATGGGGCGTCATTAAGACCACATTTGTGTGCCGTGATCAGGGTCTTGTAGAGGATTCTCGCTTTGACAGGAAGCCAATGGACTTTTCTAATATGAGAATGTGATCATTCTGTTTTAGTCCAAAGGCGGCCCATAGGGCTTTGTTCTGGAATAATTGCAGTTTGGCAAGATTTGTTGTCGTGGTACCCAATAATAGGATGTTACAGTAATCTAATTTTGAGAGGATGAGGGCCCGAGCTAGAGTCCGGCAGTTCTGGGGTTTGAGGAATTGTCTTCTAAGCAAAATAAGTTTAGTAGTGTATGCAGTGGAGGAAGACAAGGCGCTGATATGTTAGTCACGGAGAGATTAGCATCTAAGTGGACGCCTACTGTTTTTACTTGATGTGGCACTGGGATAGATTTACCATCATTGTTTATAGCAGAATAACTATCGTCTTGAGCTTTTAGGAGAGCATGGGAACCTACAATGAGGATCTCTGTTTGCTCATTGTTCAGGCATAGACTATGGGTGGCCATCCAGTGTTGGATGATTGCGTAGATCTTATTAATAGTGCTAGTGTCTAGATTGTGGTCCCCAGTAATAGGGATCAAGGTCTTGGTGTCATCTGCAAAATTAGTATGGCATTAAGTGCTGCAAATAGCAGTTTGGTGTATGTATTGCAGTGTCGGTGAGAGACAGGAACCTTGAGGGACACCTAGTGATAGAATGAAAGAGATGTGTTTCATAGTCCACACTGGTATGTGGGGCAAAGTATGTGGCGAGTACTTCCTGAATCTCCCTAAACGTGGCCTTTTCCTCATCTAATAGTTTGTATAAAATGTCTTGGACTGATGCCCCTACTGCCAGGGTCAGTATGTTCTTTTTCCGGTCATCGTCCATGAGGCCCATTGCCCCTATGTACACTTTAACGTCTTTTGCCCAACGGATCCACCGGGGGCCCAGATTGCAGGTGTCAGTGAGTTTGAATACTATGGGCAGTTGCCTGGTTGAAACATCCCCTCGAGCCATCTTAAAAAAACTCCTGATGGGCGGGCATGCACATCAACCTCTGACATGGTGGAAGGGTGAGCTGGGTGTGTAGCTGGGAGGAGTGGAAGCTCCTATCAGGGTTTACAGTAGGGTTCCTTCCCCTGCCCTTGTATTGCTGCCTGCTTGTAGTGCAGTCTCTCCCCCCAAATATGTGCAGTTCTTTTGGCCTGATGTTGAGGTGTATGGGCAGAACAGTATTCCTGACAATTAAGTGTCTTGAGCGAATAGCAGCAGTTCCACCTCTGGGCCAGACAGGTCTATCTCTCCCCTGGGCCCACCCCCGCCCACCTCCAAAATGAGTTGTGGCCCCCTGCAGTCTGCATACACCACATCCAATAGTGTGATCAGGGCCCACAAGCCTGCAGACCACTCGCTGTCTCCTCGTACCACGTTTTACTGTGTAGGGAAAGCAGGGCTGAGGTGCAAGTTGGCTTGCTGGGCACCTGTTCGGCACCGGGTGCTGGGAAGAGGTGTGAAGAGCCAGTGAGATGTCACAGCGCAGCCTGGGCGTCAGAGAACACAGACTGCTCCTGCAGCGTGTGTCGGGCCCTGCCCAAAATGCTGCCAGGCCCACCACCAAGGTGTTGAGGGTTGTCGCCAATGTCAGCGCGGCACTGGCGCTGTAACTACGGTCAAGACACCATGGTATTTAACACTACGCAGCGTGTGAACAGACGGAGGCCCACACAGCGTAGACTGATCTCGACTTTATTATTATTTATTATTTTTTTCCCCCCACATACATTCACATATTATATTCTCATTGGAATGCCTTTAATTAGAATGTACAAATAATGTATTTTTCAGAACTGTGGGATTGCATCGTGTACTGACTGCTTTTTTGTTTTTAATTTTATTTGTATTGGCTTTTCAATTATCACAACTTCAACATAATACCCACCCCCCCTAATCCACAGATCTATCTTTCTGCTCCTGTATGTCTAACAAACATACAGTAGGGCTTCTGCTACTCTGTGTGCCAAAATTTGCTTACATGTTCTGGCATCCCAATATTGCCTCAGCTTCGGGCAGCCCCGCCATACATGCATTCTGTCTCCCTTTTTCCTAGAGTGCCTCCAGCATTTGCCTGAGATTTTGGGGTTCATTGGGTGCAAGTGCACCGGTTTGTAGTGCTATTGTACCATTAATGTATACCAGAATTCTCTAATCTGTATTGAAAGCGTGTGTTTTGGTATGTCTTGCCACAGCTGTTCCCCTTCTTTCGCCTATGGTGGCCTCTCACCGGTGCTTATGTGTAATCGCTTCGTCTGGGTCCCCATCTAGCAGAATTTTGTATAAACTGGAGATGAGATGTTTGTCTCCCAACTGTGTGACCAAACATTTTTCGAATGGGGTGAGACTTCTTGTGGCCGCGACATCAACCAGTGTGTAAATTGGGAAGTATTGTAGTCTTTATGTCTCTAGGAGTCCCAGTTCTGTCTTGCATTGGTCAAATGATTTAATTTCGTCCCCTTGAAACATATCCCTGTTTTGGGCAGCCAGTCTCTCTCCAGCGGGGAAAATAATTATTTAATAAGCCCGGGGTGCAGTGCGGATTGATTATGGAATAGTGGTGTCTCGTCTCCCTTCCCAATTTTACAGCATGCTCCTGTTAAACCGTGGCATGGAGGTCTAGGGGAGGAGTCGGATGAAGATGTGTGGAGGCGCACCATCAAAGAAAGTTCATGCCTCTATGGTATGTGTACAACATAAAGAACAATTGCTCAAAATGTTTTATAGGTGGTATTGGGACCCAGGATATATTTCATAATTTGGAGAGGGGAAAGCAGGGACATATTAGAGAGGATGTGAGGAGAAATAGAACTTGCACATTTGGTGGCAATGTCCAAAGCAAAATAGGATTTGGACAGATGTTTCTAAGGCAGCAAAGGAAGTAAATACAATGTTCACTATCAAGGGAACCTGCAGTGTGCTTATTGATTAAAGTAGCAGACAAAGACCTGCAAATTAGCAGAATACGTTCAGACTTGATTTCAAAAGTGTATTTATTTTTTTGGGGGGGTTTCTGTAAGAAGCCAGGCAACTGCTAGCAGAGGCTTCGAAATCGGGCCAAGATGCAAACGAGTGGCATATGAAATTATAGTCCATTATTAATGAAAAGATCTATTTTTCACTTTCCAATAGAATGTCAAGATGGTTTGCTATCTGGGGACCTTTTTATTTATTGTATTACTTCTATAAGGCACTACACACTATGAGGCCTCAGAGTATCTACACAAAACAAGGAAAGGACTAAAGAAGGAAGGTAAACCACTAAATTAATCAATTCCTTTATTAAAAAGGTTTCAAATCCTTTTTAAATCTGAGGGGGCAAGTAAGGTCACGAAGAGCAGAGGGGAGCTCATTCTATGCTCTTGGTGCCCAGTTATCAAAGCTCATGCCCATGTTTATAATCAATTTAAAACATGGTTGAAAAAGAGAGATGCTATCATTTGAGCGCAATGCTGTCACAGGTTTTATAATCGGTAGGCGATCCATGAGGTATTGAGGGGCAGAACCCAAGATACACTTTTGAGTTAGCAACAGTATCTCATGCTGAATCCAATGTTTAATGGGTAGCCAAAGAAGCGGTCGACACCGAGATGAAACATGTTAAATTATGCTCAAACCATAGATGGCCCCAACTGCCCTGTTCTGCAATACCTGCAGCTTCTTCACGTTGCCAGTGGAAGTACCGGCCAATGGGCTGTTGCAGTACTCTAGCCTAGAGTTGATTAAGGCAGTGGCAAGCAAAGTTCTATTTTCCACAGTAAGACCAGGGTGGATCTGAAGCTAAGGTCTGTTAATATACGAGCAGGACGAGCAAAGGAATTCTATATGTTTTGAAAAGAATAGCCGAGAGTCAAAGTAAACTCCAAAAGTTTTAACAGGGGGGGGGCAACCTTCGATAGTGCACCCCAAGATGACGAATTGATCATATCGAGAGTCCATTTTCCTCAGCCTAAGCCTGGAACGGTCTACAATTAGCTCTGTCTTATTGTCATTGAGAGATAAAGAGTTTGCCGGTGTCCAGTTAAAGTTTCGAAAACAAAAGGATCGAATGCCAAAGGCGAGAGTGCATTCGACCGAAAACAAAAGGATCGAACATTTTTTTTAAATGTATATATTTTTTGTTGTTGCTCTAGTTTAGCTTAAAAAAGGTGTTTTTACACCAAAAACAGGGGTTTAGGGGGGGGACCCCCCTACCCCCCCACAAAAAAATAAAAATAAAATTTGATCCTTTTTTTCGGTCGAATTGACTCGACCCTTTTGATTCAATACTATAACCTATAACCGAGTTTGCCATCCAAGGCAGCACCATAGCATAGATCTTTGCCCTTCTGGCTTCTCCAGGAATTCAACAGCATCCATTCCATTCCTTGCTGAAAGAACACACACCCGTGATCCCCAGGACCCTCGGTCCACAATGCATCTGGATGCACCACGACAGATGACTCTACCTTCCTCCTTGGGGAACCGGACCTGACTACCCACACGAGTTAACACTCAACATTCAAGCCACCCACATCTTTGCACTTGCATGGCCCCAACCACCAGTAGTCCATATCCTGCCTATCCTGAAGTAGGCGGCATCCTGCACCTAGGCTGCGCACTGCCCTAGATGCTGCTTAGCTCACAAGCGCCATACCTAAAATCGAACCTCCCTACTGTTGATTTTGCACTGCCTTAGCTAAAATCGAACCTGCCTATTGTTGATTTTGCACTGCCTTAGCTAAAATCAAACCTGCCTATTGTCGACTTACTGTTGATGCATTGCCCTAGCTAAACATTGAACTGCATCTACTATGCTCCTTAGGGCGCTCCTCCTCTTATTGCTCCACTTGGTGTCATCTGGAATAACAATCCTCACTCAGCCACGCACACATCCGATACGGCCGACTCATCTTCAGCCTCCCGACATTATGTCTCGCCTCAGTCCGGTCTCACAGACATTGCGCATGGCGAATTCTGCATTGACACCCACCTCAGGTACCCAACACCTCACCACCGACCTCAACCCCTACCTCAATGACCCAGCCCTCTGGCTTGAACGCTTTGCCAGCAAGCCCACGCCGAACCAACCATGCCCTTCTTCTCTTAGAAATAAAAGATTAGGCACCAGATTCCGCATACGCCCTACGCGCTGCAACCTTCCCAAGCAATCACGACACACACTCCCGTGCCTACCAGTAGCACCCAACGACAACAAACCTGCCTCTTCAGAGGTGAAACTGCCTGTCATCAAAGGCGCTCTTATTAACGCTAGATCCCTCCCAGCCCACGCCTTAGACATAGCAGACCTTATAACATCGTCAGATCTTGACTTCATTGCCATAACCAAAACTTGGATACATGCCGCTTCTGGTCCGTCACTATCCCTTGCCATACCACCCGGCTTCAGCATAATGCGATGCAACCGTACCTCTGCTTCCCTCTCGAGAGGGGGTGGCCTTGCCATTATCCATAAAATCACTCTGGATCTAAGAGTAATGACCAATACCAAACTTGAGTCAGCTGAACTACTATCAGTCAAACTCACACTAACACCCAACCAAACAGCCACCATCCACTTAATCTACCGGCCCCCAGGCCCCGCACCAACCTTTCTTGGTGACATATCCACCCTCCTCCTTGATAACGCCAAAACTAACTCACAAATCATCATCATCCTTGGCGACCTCAACTTGGGACTTGGTGACCCTAATGATCCCTCTGCACTCGATTTGGAAAACACCCTCGCCAATTCCAGCTTCACCTTGCACATCCTAGGGCCCACGCATTCCAAAGGCAGGACCCTTGACTGGTTAGCCAGTTCTAATTGCAACATCAACGTCCTAGCCACTACCCCTTGCCTTTGGTCAGACCACCACATTATCTCCTTTAATATTAAAGCCACCCCACGCATCCCGACCGTGATAGCACCTGCGCTCCCAACCAGAAACAAAAAGGACATAACCAAAGAGAAACTCCTCCCTCTACTACTCCCTACACTTAATGCAGCCACTGACTCCTGTAACGACCCAACTGCTTTAGCTGACATCTACAACTGTAGCATGCTGACAGCCATAGATACTATGGCCCCTATCAAACTGAGGAAGGCCAAACCACGTGCACACTTGAATTCCTGGTTCACCCCACAGCTAAGAGCACTCCGTAAATCCAAACGCAGCGCCGAAAACGGTTGGAAAAGCCACCCATCTGACGTGCATAAAGACGATTTCTTCCTGGCCTCGCTTACATATAAAGCAGCCATTATAGAAGCGAAAAAAGAATCCCTAAATCGCATTTTGCATGCGGACTCCAACTGTGAGGAACTATTTAAGATCCTAAAAGAGCTTGAAACCCCCGTTACCCCCCCTGACACCTGCATTAAAGACAGCAAATGGTGCGCCAATATCCAGGCAGCATTACTGAATAAAATCACCATGCTCCAATCTAAAATTACAGCCAAACAAATTAGCCTAAAATTGGACAATCAACCTCCAATCTCGGCAGGGGCCTTGTCCCCTGACGTCCCAAACTGCAATCAATTTGCCTTCTCACCGGTCACCAGTGCAGAGGTAGAAAACATTATCCTGCGGATCAAACCATCCAACTGCCAGGGCGACCCCTGCCCTGCCTCAATTATTAAGGAATCCGCCCACGATCTGGCCCCTTTCATCACATCCTTCATCAACGCATCCTTTAAAACGGGTACCGTCCCGGACAACCTCAAGGATGCTTGGGTGATCCCCTTGCTTAGAAAAACCCTCCCTAGACCCCAGCATACCTACCAACTACCGACCCATCACCACTGTCCCGTTCCTGTTAAAAATCCTGGACCGTGCAGCATACTTGCAAATCCAAGAGCACCTGGAAGCCAACAATCTCCTAGGCCTCAGACAATCCGGCTTCCGCCCCAGACACGGAACTGAGACAGCTCTACTAGACTTAAAAACCCAGATTGAAGTGTTAAAGGACAACGGCAAACTTGCCTTGTTACTTCTACTTGACCTCTCTGCGGCCTTCGATCTGGTCAACCACCAAATCCTATGCAAGCATCTTCACTCAGCCGCCCACTTACCATCAGCTACGGCCTGGATCAAATCATTCTTGAGCAATAGATCTATGCAGGTCTTTTCTCAATCTGCAGTTGCAGATCCATCCCAGATTCACTGCGGCGCCCCCCAGGGTCCTTATGTGTCGCCAACGCTCTGTAACGTATTTACAAAACCACTATTTGATGTACTTGACTATCTGGGTATCTCCTATACGAACTACGCGGACGACACCCACATACTCATTCCTATCACTGGTGACTACGTGACGGACACTAAGGCCCTGAATGAGGTCTACCTGGTCATCCAAGCTTGGATGGCGCAACACCAGTTATGCCTCAACGATGACAAGACCAAGCTCCTCATCTTGGGCACTATGCAACATCTCAGTAAACTTGAGCCATCCTACCGATCATTTATCGATGGCAACACCATCCATGTTTCGAAGGACACCAAAACTCTTGGCGTCTATCTTGACGCCACTCTATCACTAACCCGACAAACAAATGCAGTCAGATCCTCTTCAGCCTACACCTGCAAACTCATTACTGCCTGCAGGCCATTTCTGACTACACCCAACACTGTCACCTTAGCCAGAACTCTCATGTCCAAAATTGACTATGGGAGAGCCCTCTACCTTGGAACGAGCCAAGAGAACTTGAACAAACTGCAAATTCCCAAAATAACGCTATCAGAGCAGCCCTAAACATCCCTCGAAACCATCACATCTCGGAATCCAGATCTAACCTACACTGGCTACCGGTCAAACAGAGAATTTCACTGAAAGTCTTAGGCCTCACCCACAAATGCCTAACTAACCAAGCCCCACCATATCTCTGCAGCCGGCTTTCCCGACATGCGCCTACCCGCCTGCAAGGAAGGGCTCAGACCCACTGCCTAACCATTCCCAGGTTCAAACTCCAAAAGGCGGGTGGATCTAGCTTCCCCGTCCTAGCCTCTAAGCTTTGGAATGCTCTCCCTCTCACCATCTGTGCTGAAGAAAGCTTTAACGCCTTCAAATCTAAAACCAAATCCTGGCTCTTTAACCAGCCATGATGCCCAGACCCACTTCGGCAAATGCTTGCCCCAAGCTATGTCTGTATATTTGCATATATTGCTTGTATGCCCTGATTACTCTGTACTGTAAATTTGTTGAATATATGTAACTGTTTGCTCATGTAACCATGTTTAAGTTGCGCCCTGATGCCTCCGGGCCTGATGGTGCACGTTACAAATAAAACAAATACAAATTGATGTTTTGATCATAATCTTTGGATAGTTTAACAAAATTTGAGAATCGTCTGTGTAGTTAGTATAACTTACGCCGACATTGTCCAACAAATCAAAAAGGGGCCTAGTGTAGATGTTAAACAACGTTGGGGATAAGCATGAACCTAGGGGACACCACAATCAATATTCACCAAACAGGCGTGACAGTCACCCAATGCCACTCTCACAGAATATGGGCCTAAGAAAGACTTAATTTAGGCTGCTGCGTCCTCGGGATATCTTGCCACATCAACCAGTCTTTTAGCCATGAGAGTGGTCAATAATAGCAGTAACGCACAATGCCCCTAATCAATCATTTTGGTCATGTTGGTTTTGGAGGTCAAGCAAAGCAGATTCGGTTTCATGCCTGGCTCTGAAGCCATATTTGTGTGCTCCCGGAATGTTGTGTTGCTCAATGAACTCCTGCAGTTGCAGGTATGCAATTTTGTCTATGATCTTCATCAGAAGGGGCACATCAGTAATTGGCCTATTACCTGCTAATGCAGGGTCCACATTTTACTTCTTAAGAAGGGGGTGTTATCCAAGCCTTTGAGGCAGGTTGGAATACTTGAATCAGTAATAGAGGCATTGACCATCTGCATGATTGCAGGAAATAGGCCATCCAAGCAGTCTTTAATGGTCTGAGCTGGACAAGCAACCCCTAAGCATACTGTAGGTTTCAAGTTCTTAATAATGGCCCGTACATCATCTTCCGAAACTTGCTGGACGGAGAAACACGGGTAGTCTGCTGGCATCATAGATGTATTAGGCGGCTCAGGGGTGTAATGTGTCAGTTTATCAAACAGCAATTTGCGGGCGTTAATCACTTGTTGATGCTTGGCAATCTTACCAATGAGTTCACTTTGTCTTGGCACCAAGCATCTGAAATGTCCAAGGAGGCCTTGCGATTAGTCTTTCTCCCCAACTCTTAAAGAATTCCAAATAATTCCCTTGAGCTAGACTTAGCATTGGAAATTCTAAGGTTATAAGCAGCATTCCTAGAAGCAAGAATTGTCTGCTTATAATCCTTGACAGATGTTCTATAGGCCAACACAGACTCAGTGCAAGGGTTTTGAAACATGTTAAACATTAAGACTTAACTTGTCCTATGTGACAATGCTTGTCAAGAGACAAATGGGAGGGTGGAGGTGCATGGAGAAAGCCACAGCTAGCCCCAACTCTGAGGGCTGAATCTGTTGAGAAGTCCCCAACCTCTCTCTTTCTCCCCTATGGAACAAGTTACATACCTGTAACTCCTGTTATCCAGCATGGGTCTTACATGGATTCACATGCTCATGAATATTCCCTGTCAGGCTGTGAATCCTCAGTAATATTAAAGCAGTATTGCTTTAAGCTAAAACTGCTTGTCGCTTCTATAGCCTATTGGCATCACTTTAGTTCATACTGCCCAGCCAATGATATTCGTCCTTCTAAGCTTCACCCCCCTGTGACCATCTCCAGATTTGGTTGCACACGTTAAGTAGCAGTAGTAACCAAAAAGAGCCAGAGAGGGAAAGGAGGGAGGGTTTGCATATGAATCCATGTAAGACCCATGCTGAAGAACTGGAGTTACAGGTAACTTGCTCCTTCTCCAGCACGGATTCACATGCTCATGAATACAATTGCACAGCAGTACAGATAGACAACCACAGGAGGTGGCAAGGCTCACAGAAGCAAACTCAGGAACAGACTCACCCGATGTAAACAGGTTTGCGAAGCACTGCTTGGCCGACTCAGGATTATTCCCTGGAATCTCTGTCGACACAGTAGAATATTGTGAAGGTGTGGCAGATCTCCACATAGCAGCCCTGCAGGTGTCGGGCAGGGGAACACCAGAGAGGAACGCGGTAGTTGTTGAGATGACTCTGGTGGAATGGACTCTCGGCGGGCCTGGTAGCGCTCTGTTGGCCAGACAATGGTAATGAGATGGAAGCCTTAGACAGTGCCTTCCCATGCCCCACAGGTCCAGAATTGATGCAAAGCTGAGAAGTCTTTTGAAAGTCCTTTGTGCGAGCAACGTAGAACTTCAAGGTGCGTGCAATGTCCAGCAAATGCAAAGATCTTACAGCAGGTGTAGAAGGGTTTGCAAAGAAAACTGGTAGAAACAAAGGCTTGTTTAGATGAAAGTCCGATGGGACTTTTGGCATGAAGGAAGGATGAGTTTGCAGAACCACCTTGGCTGAATGGAATGAAAAAATATGGAGGCTTACGGGAGAGTGCCTGAATATCAGCTACACGTCTGGCCGAGGTGATGGCCACCAGGAAGACTGTCTTCCAGGACAGAAACTTCAAGGAGGCACGATGCATAGGTTCCAACGCAGGCTACATCAGTTTCAACAGTACCACAATTCAGCTCCCAGGTAGGGGCAGGAGTCTTTACCAGAGGGAATGTTCTGACAAGGCCCCTGAGGAACTCCTTAATGAGCCTGTGCGAACACAGATGAAGTTTGCCTGAAGCCTGGGTGTACCGTGATATGGCGGCCAGATGGACATTGATGGATGCATGGGCAAGGCCAGACTTGGCCAGCGTGTGCAGGTACGGAAGAAGATGTGGCACTGTGATGTGCAGCAGAGAAATCTTCTGTGGCTGGCACCACACTGTAAAGCGCTTCCACTTGCGTTTGGAGCAAGCAAGTGTAGAGGGGGCTTAGGCCTTGGCTATAATGTTCCTGCATTCCAAAGCCAGTGAGTTGTGTCCAAAGTCTAGGGCTGCAGGAGCCAGGCCATGAGGCTCAGACGCTGGGGCGTGGTGCAGCATTGACCCTCCTTCTCTGAAGAGCAGGTTTGGAAGCAGAGGCAGTTTGATGGCTGGAACCACTGACAGATGGAGTGGCAATGTCTGTGTGTTGATAATTCGTAGCAATAGAAGAATCAACAGGAATGCGTCCAGGCCCGTCCCCCAGACTCCTTGGCTGATACTAGCTGGCAAACTTCTGACACTTGCCATTGGTAGCTGACGCAAAGAGGCCGATTTGAGGGAGACCACACTCGTTGAAGGGACGAGACACTTGCTGGAGCTCCCATTTGTGGCAGGTCCACAGCTCCCTGCTGAGAGAGTCCGCAATGGTGTTCTAAACGCCTGCCAGGTGAAATGGGACGAGAAACATCTGTTGAGCAATGGCCCAGTTCCACAGATTATGTGCTTTGAGAGTGTGTGTGCGGGAGCATGTCCTGCCCTGTTTTCTGATGTAAAACATGGTGGTGGTGTTGTCTGGGAAGACCCGTACCATCTTCTCCTGGAGCAGAGGCTGATGGACTTTAGTCTGGAAAACTGCCTGAAGTTCCAGGATGTTTTTTGCAACTCCTTCTCTCCCGCGAGTCAAAGACCTCTGCTGTAAGAATGTTGTGTGTGGGCTCCCCAAACCTCCAGAGAGGCGTACGCCTTGACTGTCATCTGATAAACTGGGATCTGAAAGGTAGCACCCTGCAAGAGATGCAGGCGAAATGACCAACATTGCAGGGCCAGACAGAATGCCCGAATTTAGGGCGATCTTGTCTGCCCATGCACCAGTGACTTGCTGCCCTCTGGCATCCAGGAACTCTTGAAGGGGTCTCATCTGCAGTCTGAAAAAGGGCACTGGATGGATGCAGAGGACATCATCCCCAGCAGGGATGATGGATCAGACTGTTGCAATGGAAGCGGTCGATAGCCGTTGTAACTTTCCCAGGATGGCCTTCACACTCTCTTCCAAAGAAGTTGCTAGACACAAGAGTGTGTTGAAGCAGGAACCCAGAAATAGTGCACTCTGTGATGGCGCTATGCAGGACTTCTGATAATTTGAGAATCCCAGAAAAGTTAGGGTTCAGATCAGCCAATCATCTAGGTAGGGATAGACATGGATACAAGTGCAATGCAGATGCACCGCCAATGGAGCCAAGCATTTAGTGAACATCCTCGGGCTGATTTCATGACAAATGGCAGGGCCTTGAAATGGTAAAGTCTTCACTGAACGACAAAACACATGGACCTTCTGGTGTTTGTGATGAATGGGGATGTGGAAGTAAGCATCCTCCAAGTCGAGGTTCACCAGGAAATCTGCCTCCTCCAGTTGGTCGAGCATGTGCTGCAACATGATCATCCTGTTACGCTCACCTTGTCTCCACAGGGGCTTCGGGCGCTGCTGGGCGCAAGGACGTCTGTAGGGTGCTGGGTTCGGACTGCTCTGGAGGCCTGGTCTGCTTAGGGGTCTGGAATGAACAAGGAAATCGGGTTAGCTGAGGGGGTGCCAGTGCTTGTGTCTGGCCCGCGCCGCCCCTCCCGTGTCACTGCCCCTTCCCTTAACACTTAGTTTCTTCCCTGTGGATGTTCCTCACCTGTTGGCTGTATTTGGTAGGCTCTCCGTCCTGCTGTTCTGTGCAGGGGTGCTGTTGCAGGGGGTACGGGAGCTTGTGGGACCGAGTTGCGTTACTGGTCCTTGTAATTAGCCCAGACCGGCTGTGGATAAGGCTCGCCGTGCCCTGTGTTGCTAGTTCAGTCCTTGCTGTGTGGTTGTAGTCTGTTTTCTTTCACCTTCTTGCTTGTTCTACTTGTGTGTCCTTAATCACGCCTTTATAAGGGGCCTTTTGTCTAACGTGTCTTCTTTCGACTTCTTGCTTGTTCTACTTGTGTGTCCTTAAGCATGTCTTTATAATTGACCTTTTATCTAACGTGTTGTTTTCCTGGTTGTTTCCCCTGTCTCTGTAAGCGTTGTGATGGGTTTTGGTGCTGCTCTGACGAACCCCCGAGTGCTGACGAGCTGTGCAGGAAGAACGGAGCGCTGCGCCCAGTCGATATGACAGGCAAGTTGGATGCGCGAGGCACTGGCGTTGTAGCTTGCTAATTCTGACCTGTTGCTTTCTTTTGCAGGTGTGAGGGGCAGCATTTCTGTGAGGCGTTGATAAGCAGCCTAGTTCCATGTCAGGAGTCCGGGACGCGGTAACAGGATCTCGGGTAAGTGTTGACCCGCTACTAATGTTTCTGTATTTGTTATGTGTTTCTTGCAGCAGAGCGACAGCTGGGTTCGGTGAAGGAGTCGGAGTCCGTGGAATGCCGAAACTGATCACAGAGAGCATTACGCTGCTGGGAAGCAGAGCAACGCGAAGCACTTCTCTGGGCCGGGGCATGGCTTATATAGCTAGCCATGCCAAAGTGTCCAACCACACCCAAAACACTACTCTGCATGGTCAAACGCAAGGTACAGGGCTGTGGCTCTGTGCCCTCCATGTTCGAGTATCCAAGGTCCTTACTGTTTGCCACCATTCACTTGTTGATGAAACTCTGAGCCAATGGTGCCAGGAAAAGGACCAAGTGATCCTTTTCCGTTGTTTAAGAACGGTTAGGGTGGCACCCCGATGTAGTGAGCCCACTGTAGCTCGGGGGCCGCAGTACATTCGCCTTCCATGTCCACTGATCATGACAGCCCCCCCTCCCTCCGGTCCCACCAAGGCCCCTAAAGGATGGCTACCCTTCTAGTCCAGGGTTGGTCGGATGGTTGTAATGAAAATGTTTTACCAGCCGTGGAGCGTGAATATGATCACTGGGTTCCCATGTTCTGTCCTGAGGCCCGTACCCCTGCCAGTCTACCAGGTAGTATTGCTTACATTTGACTATCTTGGAGTCCAAGATGTCCTTGACTTCAAATTCTGGCTCGCCATCTATCAGTACAGGGGCTGGAGGTGACTTGATCCGAGTACCAGGTTGGACCGGCTTCAGGAGAGACACGTGGAACACCAGATGGATCTGCATGTTTGCGGGCAGAGCTAGCTTCACCACCAAAGGGTTGATTATTGCCTGGATGGCATATGGCCCTAGGTATCTGGGGCGGAAGGTTCAAGCTCCTTTCATGGGTACATGTTGGGAGGCTAGCCAAACTGCACCCCGACTTGGTAAATAGGAGCCTTCCTACGATGTTAGTCGGAGAACCTTTTGTGTCGTTCTTTGGCAAGGTGTTCGGCTGCCTTTTTAAAGATGTGGGTGATAGTGGCATGCAAGGTTGTCACTGCAGGCATCTCCAGAGTCTCAGGTGGGTAAAAACGGGAAGTGCGTGGGTGTCGGCCATACAAAACGTAAAATGGGCTCTGTCTGGTGCTGGTATGTATCGAGTTGTTGTATGCATATTCAGCTATCCCTAGGATGTCTCTCCAATTGCCTTCTGTTTGGTGCAACATGCATCTCGGGTATTGCTCCAGTACCTGATTTGTCCGCTCAGTCTGGCCATCGGTCTGGGGATGATGACTCGTGGAAAGACAAACATCAATTTGTGCGAGTTCACAACTCTTCTTCCAGAAGCTGGAGATAAATTGACTGCACCGGTCTGAGATCAGAGTTGAAGGGAATCTGTGTAGTTCAACGATTTATTCCAAAAAGACTTTTGCCAAGGTGGAGGCAGTCCGTAAACCCTTCAATGGGGTGAAGTTGTCAATTTTAGAGAACACATTCACCACGACCAGGATGGTGTTGTAGTGGTTACCGGGGGGAAGGTCCGTGATGAAATCGAGTGACAACGTGTGCCAAGGGGTAGAAGGAACTGCCAAAGGTTGTAAAAGACCTGCAGGTTTCTGTTTCTGGAACTTGTTTTGTGCGCAGACTCCACATGATAACACATATCGGCTTATGCCCTTTCGCCAAGTTGGCCACCAATAGTTTCTCTCGACTTCGGGCAGCGTCTTGACTATTCCCCGGTGCCCTTCCACTAGGGAGTCGTGGTAGCTGGTGATGACCTGTTCTTGTAGCTCTTGGCTTGGGAGATAAAGGCGCCCCTGGTAGTACGGAAGTCCATCAGAGATTGTGTGGTGTTCACTCCTTGCTGCCCATACTCATGCCTCCTCGTCCATCAGATGCTGGATCTTTTTTCTCAAGTTGTCCAAGGATAGGGTTGCCGTGTGGCCTAAGATGTTTTCCTCCAGGATGATGGCTACCGGGTCTGGTGTTGCGTATGCGTTTTCTCCATCCCCCATGTACGATAGTGCGACGGCTTTGCCATTCTGTACTCCTGGTCGGTATGTGATCTTATAGTTGTACTGCGCAAAAATCCAGGCCCACCGGAGATGGTGTGATTACTGGGCTTTCGCTGATTTTAGATGCTGCAATTACGGTGGTCTGTGATTACCGTGACGGTATGTCTGGCTCCCAGAAGGTAGTGGCTCCATGCTTTGAATGCTGCTTTGATTGCCAGGAGTTTTTTTGTCAGTTATTGCATAGTTTAATTCCGGTGCAGAGAACTTGCATGACCAGAACGCCACCAGATGTAATTGAGCAGTGGCTGGATCCTTCTGCAAGAGAACCGCTCCCATGGCTATGCTGGAGGCATCAGTTTCGACCACATACGGGAGGTCTGGTCGAGGATGTCGCAGCACTGAGGCCGAGGTGAATTTTTGTTTTAAGTCCTGGAAGGCCTTTTCCGCCTCTGCGGTCCAGTAGAAATGTCTTTTCATTCATAACAGGGATGTGATCGGATGGACTATTTGGGAGAACCCTGGAATTAAACAGCAATAGAAATTTGTAAAGCTGAGCACACTTTGGACCCCTTTCACTGATGAAGGAGATGGCCAGTTGAGGATGGCATCCACCTTGCGTGTATCCATTCGAATGCCTCTTGGAGTGAGGATAAATCCTAGGAACTCGATCTCTGTAACATGAAAGAAGCATTTCACCAGTTTGGCATATAGCCGATGTTGCCGGATTTTCTCAAGGACCGTTCGGACATGAACGATATGGTCTTGTTTTGTGGCTGAGTAAATCAAGATTTCGTTGATGTAGACTAACGCACAGACATCAAGCAGCTCCCGTAATACATCGTTCATAAAAAAAAAACTGGAACGCTATAGGGGCGTTGCACAGCCCAAAGGGCATGACCTGGTACTCATAAAGCCCATACTTTGTACGGAAGGCGGTTTTACATGTGTCTCCCTTTTTTACTCACACTAGATGGTATGCCCCTCTGAGATCCAGTTTAGTGTAGACTTAGGCATCCTTGACTTGGTCCAATAGTTCCGGAATGCGGGGCAAAGGATATCAGTTTTTCACTGTCACCTGGTTCAGGGCTTGGTAATCGATGCAAGTCCTCAGGTCCCCCTCCTTCTTAGGTAAAAAGAAGAGTGGAGAGGCTGCGGGAACTTGGATGGGCGGATAAAACAGTTTGCTAGATACTGGTCCAGGTAAGACTTCAGGTGGAGGTTTTCCTGTTCAGTGAGTGCGTAAATTCAACTGCATGGGATCTGCGCACCGTGGAGGAGGTCGATTTGGAAGTCGTAGGGCCAGTGAGGGGGGTTGCATATTTGTTTGTTCTTTTTGGCAAACATCCTGATAATCGTATTCCCGTGGCAGCATACTTATTAGACCCAGCACCACTCCTTTTCCAGGGAGAGATATTACCTGTTCTTTTGTAAGAGATCCCACTTGGTAGCACGAGTGAGCACATTCGTTGGAGAAGGTCATACTTTTGGCACGCCGGTCGTTTTGAGCATTATGAGTCTCTAACCAAGGTGTCCCCAAAATCACCCAGAATTGGGGAGCGCTGATCTTGACAAAGGAGAGTCACGTCTGCGTTGCATTGTGTCACCGGACCCGAAGATATTTGGGTGCCGTCGATGGTCGTGACATTTTCTGTTGTCTTTTGACAGAGGGGAAGACCTATCCTGTTTGCCAGGTCTTGGTCTATATAGTTACTGACTGTTCCACTGTCCATGTACGCCTGCAAGGCATGCATCCTAGATGGTTGTTGGTGGCTGATCAAGATCACTGGTATGGCTATGTGCGAGGTCTGTGGTTCCTTCTCACTGGTCGACTAGAGGACCTCTACGTTTGCCGGGCATGAGAATTTTCCGAGTCCAGTTCAATGTCTTCTTTGTCAGTGGCCACAACAGTTTTTCTAGGGGGTTTCACAGGACATTCTCATAGGAAGTGGCCCGGCCTTCTGCAGTATTGTCATGATCTCTGCTTCCAAAATGTCAGGGTTTTCCCAACTCCCTTGGAAGCAGATCCATAACCCAGGTTCCGAGTGCCAACCAGTCCCAATTGGGACCTTTTGGACCCAGTCCTGGCGCCAGTGGCACCAGGCTCATAAATATGCCCAGTCCCAGAGCTGGAAGCGCCGGGCTCATAATGCTTGGGTGGACTTACCTGCAGCAGACCATGCTGCTTACTTGCCTGCCAGTTGAGCCTCTGATCCTCTTCTGTTTGGAACTACTTTTCCTGTTGGGTGGGGCAGGAGCCACTCCCTAGATTCAGAACACTGGAACTCTTCTGGAAAGCAGGAACTCTTTTCTTACCTAGGCGTGGCCGTGGAAGGAGACACCTAAGCACTACAGGAGGCTATTTAAACCACACCCGATGGATGAATCTTGCTTTGCGTTATTCTGCATCCTCAGCAGCAGAACGCTCATCGTGTCTTCTGCATCTGATCCTGGGCCTAAGGAAAAAGGCTTACCACCCTGAATCCAGTCTTCAGCAACACCTATAAAGACAAGAAAGAACAGGTTAGCATTACGGTCTTCAGTGACAGCTCTTCACTTACCTGGTCCATCGGCTGTCACCAACGCCTCGCGCTGCATTCCGGCATCTGAAAGACAAAGGCTTACCTACTCTTCGTGCGCTCCGGAGGTCTTCACACTGCATTCCGGCATCTGAAAGACAAAAGCTTACCAACTCTTTGCACGCTCCGGAGGCCTTCGGCGCTGCATCCCGCATCTGAAAGACAAAACAAGGTGCGTTTAAAGACATTGGGGAACTTTAATACTCACGTGCCATTACTCCTTTCCACATCTAACCCAGTGGGTATTCCGGCACCCTGCAGCCGCTCCGAACTTGTACCTGCAAAATAAAAAGACAGTTAGAGCGCATCGTGAAGCAGGCAACAAGCGCTTACTTACGTGCTTCCAGGCGCTTCTATTCATCACACGGGCTCCATCTTCAACTCACTTCAGCCCGTCATCCGCCATCGCCGGAACCCTGCAAAACAAGAGACATCATTACTAAAGACTTTAAAGACATTAGAATTACTCGAAACTTACCGTTCGTGCAGTAAACGACGGACAGCAGTCCTCTGAAGTCAAGAGGCCTGCTCCCCTTATCCAGTGAAGAAACTGGTTACAGCACCCTGCCTCGAGGCAGATGGAGAGCACGGCGTTCACTTACCTAAGGTGAGAGCGTTAACCTTTGGGGTTCTACAGGAGAAGAGAAAGGGAAGAAGAGAGAGACATTCAATAACCCAGTTCATTAATCCCATATTTTCTATCTGCAGACATCTTACCCTTCGAGTCAGACATACAGTGCACAGAGGTCCAGCCCAAAGAGCCAGCCGTGTGTTACACATCACCTTTGAAGATACGGTATACGCCCAGTCAAGACCGGCGCCTCTACGGGAATCAGGTGAGCGTTACAGAACGCAAATCCTACCACAAAACTCCCTTCCAGGCGCTATGGAAACCTCGGATACCGACCAGCTAGCCCAGTTACTTGGGGAACTAAGGGCAGAAGTGCATGCAGCCCGTCAGGAAACGAACGCTCTAAGAAGGGAACTGATTATTTCCAAGGAGCGAACAGATGATCTCGCTAGACAATTGCTACAGTCACAAGCCGGACAGACCCCGTTACCCGCATCTGGGGGAAATCTTCCTTCTACATCCTCTATGAATCCAGTGCAGATCAACCTACCTGGGAATGTACCTCTGGCTCCGCCCGAACGATTTTCTGGTGACCCAAAGAGGTTTGCAGTATTTATCAATCAGTGCCGGTTGCATTTCTTATGCCGGCCAGCAGCCTTTCCAACTGATCAAGCTAAAGTAGCTTTCGTGCTTTCGTACCTTAGTGGCAATGCGGCATACTGGTCAATCCCTCTAGTAAATCAAGATGATCCGGTCCTCCATGATTTTCAAGCTTTTCAGCTCAGTATGGAAAAACTGTTCGCAAGACATTCACAGGGGCAGGCCTTGGACAATGAGCTTCTTTCGTTGCGACAAGGTAATCAAGACCTTTTGGCTTATATTGCGTCTTTCAACACACTGATAGTGGAAACTCAATGGCCTGAGGACAAAAGGATTACGCTGTTTTATAGAGGTCTACGTGGAGAGCTCAAAGATGTGTTAGCCCAAGTAGTGAATCCCCCACAAGATTGTTCGGACTATATAGACTTAGTCGTTCAAATAGATCACAGACTGCAGAACAGGAAGGCCGATCGTTCCAAGTTTGATGCTCGAGTATTTTCCAAACCGCCAACTCCTTCCAAAGGAGTAGACTCCGGGGAACCCATGCAAATAGGGGGTCTGAAAGGTCCTCTAACACAAAAGGAGCGGGAAAGGAGAAAACAGTTGCAATTATGCCTCTATTGCGGAAACTCAGGGCACTTTCTTCGAGACTGTCCGGTGAAACCTGCCAAGAAGGCAGTAGGAGCTGCAGTTACCAAAGTTACAAACTCTGAGCAGGGAAACGACCTCGCCCGACAAGAATAGAGGTCCTCTTGCCGAGCTTGAAAACCAGTTCCGTGACCTCGCATTTCGTGATACCTATGGTCCTCATTAGCCCTGATAATCCGGATCGATTACATGCAATTGAAGCTTACGTCGACAGCGGTGCCATCGGCAATTATGTGGATCATGAAATGGTTTTGAGGATGAATCTAACTCTTTGTCCCAAGGCTGTAAAGGACGTCATTACTACGGTGGATGGTACGGAGATAGCCTCCGGGCCAGTAACGCATACTACTCAAGAAGTGATGCTAGTAAGTCAAGATGGACACCTTGAGAAGATCGTGTTCGATGTGATCAAGGCCCCTCAGTTTCAGATTATTCTAGGAATACCTTGGTTAGAGAAACACAATCCTCTGATCGATTGGCGAGCAAGAACGGTCCAGTTTCCAGAATGTGTCTCTACTTGTCACCCTCCACCTGGTGTTGCACTGGCAGCAATTTCTTCAGAGACTCCCCAGTTACCTCCCGAATACCTAGAATACCAAGATGTTTTCCGGAAGGATCAGGCTAACTCTCTACCTCCTCATAGGTCTTATGACTGCCAGATAGACCTGATACCTGGATCTACTCCTCCTTGTAGTAGAATTTATGCCCTCACCGAGCCTGAGAACCTTCACCTTCGACAATACCTGGATCAATACCTGGCAAATGGGTTTATTCGTCCTTCCAAGTCCCCTGCTTCTTCAGCTTTGTTCTTCGTTCCAAAAAAGGAAGGAGACCTTAGAACTTGTATAGATTATCGCTCCCTGAACCAGATCACCGTTAAGAATAGATATCCGTTACCTTTGATCCCTGAACTCCTGGACCAAGTCAGAAAAGCATGCATATATACAAAGCTGGATCTTAGAGGAGCTTACCACTTGGTACGAGTAAAAGAGGGCGATTAATGGAAGACGGCCTTCCGCACCAAGTATGGGCTATTTGAATATCAGGTCATGCCCTTCGGACTTTGCAATGGCCCGGCCGCCTTTCAATATTTTATGAACTATGTCCTCAGAGAGCTCATAGATGTGTGTGTTGTTGTTTACATTGACGACATCCTTGTTTATTCTTCATCGGAATCTAAACATCGGAAACATGTGAAAATGGTCCTCGAAAGATTGCGTCAACACAAACTTTTCGCTAAGTTGGAAAAATGTGTTTTCAACGTGACTGAAGTTGAATTCTTGGGATTCATATTATCACCTGGCGGAGTGCGTATGGATTCAAAGAAGGTCGATGCAGTTCTCAAATGGCCATCACCATCCTCCGTAAAAGGTGTGCAAAGCATGTTAGGCTTTGCTAACTTTTACCGCAGGTTTATCCCCGAATTCTCTCGAATAGTCCAGCCCATCACTGCCTTGTTAAAGAAAAACAAACGTTTTGAATGGTCTACCGAGGCGGAACAAGCTTTCCAGGATTTGAAGACTAAATTTATCTCTGCACCAATCTAAAACACCCTCGCCCCGAACTCCCCTACATCGTGGAAACTGATGCTTCAAGCCTTGCCATGGGGGCAGTTCTATCACAAAAGGACCCGGTAACCAATCAGTTGCATCCCGTGGCATTTTGGTCCCGCAAATTCTCGCCTCCTGAAATCAATTACACGATTACTGACAAGGAACTTCTGGCTATCAAGTCTGCCTTTAAGGCTTGGCGGCATTATCTGCTGGGGGCCCCGACACACCGTTACTGTGATTACGGATCACCGAAACGTGCAATATTTGAAAACCGCAAAAGCCCAATCCTCTAGACAACTCCGTTGGGCATTATTTTTTTTTTATTATTTATTTTAAAGTGCTTTTGGTTAATTAAAACCTTATACACTACAAAATTCTTTTTTTTACGTTAACCATACCTAGTTACATATTTCACATGGAAAAACATTAGCCAACACATTTAATAATAAATTCTAAGACACATTTACAAAATACATCCCATTACACGCTTCCAAATATAAAAGGCTGCCCCAATAAAAACCTTAATTTCTCCGTCATAAATAACTGACCAAAATTGGTCTGATTCAATTCTTTGCATGTCCCCTACTAAATTTGAGTACCCTTTAGTGTAGTATTCTTTTAAGTTTGGGCAGAGAGTTAAAATATGTCTTACTGTCTCCACCTCGATATTACAGTATCTACACAATCTTTCTGCACGAGGAGTTTTTGTTCTTGCCCCGATAATTTCATTACACGGGAGAATGTTCAGCCGTAATTGCAGTATAAATCTTCTCATAGCTTTATTTCCCGTGTTAAGCAGATACTGTCTTGGTGTAGCAGGCTTGAGGCCTTGGAGAGCATAAAAGGAGTATCTAGACTTTTTATATAAATAGGACTGGTTTTCACATAAATCCCAAATAAAGGCCTTATCTTTAAGGCTTTTCTTAATGTACATAATGTTATCTTTTCTCATATGTACATTATATCCTAGGACTTCAAGAAATGTTAGTACTATTTTTTGTAAACTTAAAAAATAAGAATTCTTAAATCTGCCTTCTCTTTTATTTCTACCTATAAGGTTAAGCATATTACCTTCATCCCCCTCCCCTAGTATTATTCTTAAATAGAGTTTGCAACATTCTATTTTCCATAGGGTCGAAAGGGATATTAGCCCCAATTCGCATCTTATCGCTTGTATTGGTACCGAATTTGGGAGTCCTAGAGCTGGTCTCCAAATCTTCCCCTCAAGTAGATGCAGCTTACTCAAATATTTACTTTCTATAGTTTCCGATGCATACAAAATTCCAGGTATAATACAGCTTTTATATATCTCAAGTAGACCTTCGACCGAGTGACCTCCTTTACTGGTGATATATTTTCTTATAACTTTCCATTTCTTTACTATTTTTAAACTTACCGCCTCGTGGAAAAAATGTATGCAGGGATTGCTCAGAATAGGCATCCCCAAATAAGGGTAGGCCTCCACTACCTCTAGTTTTATCGAGTTTATCTGCCACCTAGTAATAAGCTTTTTCTTTTCGAGCCTGGTGGCTCCAAATACCATAACCTTAGTTTTGTTAATATTGATACTTAGGTTATTCTTTTCGGAATACAATAGTAGTCCATTCAACATTCTTTGCAACCCTACTGGAGTTTTATCCAAGAGGACGGTATCATCCGCATACATCAGGCCACAAATGGGTTTTCCCGCTACTATTGGTGGAAAATTGTTTATAGTCGAAAAACTTTCCCACATATCTGAGACATACAAATTGTACAGTATGGGAGATGTCACACATCCCTGCTTTAGACCAGTGTTAGTGGCGATCTCTGGAGATATCATCCCTCCTTTGCCCAAACAGATGGAGACAGTTGTTTCCCTATACATTTCCCTCAGAAAGTGCAAAATTTTGGGGCAGATATTTTTCTCACTTAGTTTCTTCCACAAAAGCCCCCTGTTAACACTATCAAAGGCTTTCGAATAGTCTACAAAGCACACATACAGTTTTTCCCCCTTATCCTTTAACCCTGCTATAATGTAATTCAGCATAGTTAGGTTATCGGTGGTACTGAACCCTTTCCGAAATCCAGTTTGAAGAGTAGATAGTAGTCCCTTTTCCTCTATCCAAATGTTTAATCTCTCCACTAAAAGGGAGCAGAAGATCTTACAGCTGCTGTCTGCCATGGCCAGCAATCTATAGTTATCAGGCAGTTTTCTATCCCCCTTTTTAAAAATAGGGACCACTATGGCTTTCCTCCAGCTATCTGGTATGCGGCCTGTCTCCCAAATACCAGTAAACAGCTGGAGCAAAATCACTGCCCATTTCTTAGGATTTTGTTTTATGACAGCATTTGCAAGGCCATCCGGGCCTGGAGCACGTGAGGATTTCATTTTAGAGATCACTTTCAAAATATCTAGTATACCAAAGGGGATACTATCTTGGTCATATGGGTATATCCCATTGAGATTAGCAGACATGTCACTAGTCTTGAAGTAGAGGTCAGTAATGTATTGCTTCCATGCATCTTGGCTCACATTGGAATTTTCCCTACAATCCTCATCCATCAGGAACTGTCTATATAGATACCAAAAATTTTTTGAATCATGGGTTTTACATATCTTGTATAAGCACCTCCAATTGGCATTGCTGGTGTTATACTTATAATCCTTGATCCAATTTTTGTAATGAGTCTTTATGTTTTTAATTCTCTTACTTCTCTCTTCTTCATCCAAGTCACATGTCTGCCTAAGTTTACGAATTTCCCCCAGCATTTCTTTTTTTCTATCATAGATCATTTGATCATATTTGTGTGCGTGATTTTTACCCCTTATATTTTTCACAATTACCTTGCTATTTAGCCTCCGAATTATACCCAACAAATTAGTTATTGGGTTAAGACCATTCAATACAATATCCTGCCCCTCAATGGGCAGCCGATCAAACAGCTCATTAAAGATGATTAGATTTTTATCCGACCATGTGATCCTATTTCCGGATGCTGAAAATTGTATGTCCATCTCTTTACTCACTTCCCAACCTTTACTTTCCAAGCCCTTAGTGAATGTGCCCCTAATGGGTGTATGGTCACTCAGAGTGGTAGCAATATGTTCAAAGGAGATTGTGGATAGGCTTAATTGTTTGCTTACAAACATATAATCTAATCTATAGCCTACCTTCCCATTTGTCCAAGTTGCTCCCTCACCTGGTCCTAAGTGAGGTTGTAGGTATTCTAGGTCCCAACTGGTCATAAGGTTCATCCACCGACAACCCTGCCTAATCTGTGCATTTAAACCCGCCATCAGGTTACCCTCTTGAGTTTCCAATGATGCAATAATGTCTGTTTCATCCCACAATTCTTTGCATCTGTTCATCTCCTTTACAGCGGAGTCACAGTGGGCATTAAAATCTCCCACTATACAAATATCAGGCTCAGGGGAATCCCGGATCCAACTTTCAATAGTGTGGTTTATGTATTCCTCAATCTCTTGTATATTTTCCCGCCCTGGTTGAGAGTATATATTAATAAGAAGGAAACTCCCTAATTGGTTTCCCCTGTCTATAATTGCACACATAACATTAGGTAGATTCCCATACATCTCATACTGTTTAAATGACATATGATTTTTTACCCCAATACATAGTCCTCCATAAGGCCTGCCTTTTTAACCTTTTTGGGCAGCTTTATTCCAAATACTATATCCATCTAATAAAATTTCCCCAGTTACCCAAGTTTCTTGTAAGGCGAAAATGTCACTCTCCATCAGTATTTGTATACCTTCCTTATGTAGAAGAGATTTGAAACCTCTACAATTCCAAGACAGGAGGTTAAATGTATTATTATATGCCTTATCTCAATTCTGGATTATAGTATTTGCCTCCTGGGAGTTAGCTTGTACATTTTTATTTCTTAATTCCATATTAATGGAAGTAACTCCCACCCCTTCCATGTATTTGTCATTCCAATCATTATGAATAGCAGAGTGGCATATCACAATTTCATAGTTGTTACCCCATATTCCATCAGAGTATTCTCTTACGAGGTCCACAAAAACCGCAGATCTAAATTGGACAATAACCCAGTTTTCCCAGCTTCCATACTCAGGAAGGATAATGGTTTCAATATCCCCTGAGTTAATATTTTGCAGTTGCGGAATATGTGATAGTTTATTAAGTAACCAGGCCCGATTAAGAAACGGGCTACCATCTGTCGGGGATTTTTCTATGATTTTAATACTTTTCCCCACTATAAGTAGGGGTTCTTCATTTGTTCCCACACTATTTACCCTACTTATTTTTTGCTTACTATGCATGGCCAGTCGTTCCATCTCTTTGGTATAAATTTCCTTCTCCCTTTTAGTAAGGGACCCAATATTACTATTATACGGGATTTCAACATATTTAAAGTTATTTTCGGTGGATACCGTGTCCTCTATTTCACTTTCCTCAATAATATCGTCCTTCCCCTTTAACCAATTTTCTAGACCCTTACTTTTACTTGCCACTTTTTTCCTTTCCTCCAACTTCTTTTGATGTTCCATAATTTCATAGTGGTTCCCTACTTCTACACATTCCGAGTCTAATGGGGCGGTGTTAGCAAGGGACATGGAATTTCTTTTCACAGTTTTATTCACTTTGGTCTTGGCCATCACCATCCTTTTTCGAGGTGCTTTCTTATTTTTCCTATTTCGCCTTGTGCGCCTCTTAGAGCCTTGGGCTACCCTTATTTCTATCTCACTCACACTATTATTAATCTCTTCGACCAGATTTTCCCTATAGTTGAGTTGTTCCATATGGGAAGTATTAGTCTGTGTAATAATATTCTCATTTTCCTTTTCAACCACCATAACCAGCTCACTCAGATCCCCTATAACCTGATTTGGCTCCGTGATAAGTCTTTTCTCCTTGTTAGGGTCATTGCCACAGTAATCCTGTATCATAATCCCAAGTGATCTAGTATTATCAATGTTCTGTAGTACCATTGATTTTATATCACTATGTTCTTTAAGCAATTTGGTACAGATGGTCAAAAGAACATCCATCATAGTAGTTAGGGCGTCTAATTTCTCACCTGATTTCAGTGAGTTTTCGCACCCCCTACTTCTATTACTTTTATCCTCGATTTCAGAGTAATTTCCCCTAGAGTTAAATGACTCATCACATGAATGAGAGTCCTCTTCTTGGGCAAATTTATTCAAGTCTGGGGAAGCTGACAAATTGGATCCAATTTTATTATTCATATCGGTATCTTCAACCACAGAAATTTCCAAATTAGTACCTGTTCCCATAGATTGTCGCCTAAAGTTATGTACTAATGTCAATAGTGAATTATTATCTATCATAGAGCTATTAGTGGGAGGTGGTGGAGATTGTATTTTATCAGATACCATTACTTTTTCCTTAATAGTTAGAAAACTGAGTATTTTAGGTTGATCTAATACACCTTTACCATCACCAGTAATTCCATTCGTACCACCCTTCTTAGATTTTTCCCCTTTACCAGGCTTCTGAGTGGCTAGTTTGGTGTTTGGTGTAGGTATGTTATTCTTCCCCTTTTTAGATCGTGTGCTTGGGGCCATATTAGTATAACACCGAGTAATAGGTATGTACAGATGTGATAGAAATAGAGATAGAAGTAGAAAAAGTTAGTAGTAATATATGTTAATTTATCCTTAAGGAGTCACGTCTCCATAAAATCCAACAAGTAAAAAATTTGATCAGTCCTACTATAACGGAGACTTAAGTATACCTATACCCAATATGCAATATGTCTATTAATAATAAATATATAAAACTAAGGAGAGGAAAAGATCCTTCGCAATAAAGGGCAGCCGGTACCATCAATTGATTAGTAAACAATTAAAAAAAAATGAGTGTTAGCAATCAAATACACCTTTTAGTTTATGAGTTAAAATCACATTGCATATAAGAAGGGAACGCCCAACAGCTTGAGGAGCGGCCTTAGTCCGACTCTCCCACCCTACCAGGTGGTAAATTGTATTATCCTGAAGTGGTGGAGTTAGCTTACTTCAGTTCCTGGGTATCAATGGTTATTTTACACACTCCACAGCACGTCCAACAGCCGTATAACAGCCGACGCCCTTTACCCCTAACGGGCTTAACGCCGCAAGGGTGAATGGCGAAGGGTTTAAAGGCTGAGTTGTATCACGTGATAGGTCACGTGGCAGGCACCTAGCCCCGCCTCCTCAGCAAAGCGTCTCTAGTGCCAGCACCTGCAAGAGCCCCCTCACAGCTCGCAGTGCAGGTTAGTTCCAAACTTTGCAAAACGAACGTTTTTTCCAGTTATCCAACGCCCTTTTCTCAGGCAGCAAACACACCGCTCAGGTGGATGGCGAAGGGTTTAAAGGCTGAGTTGTATCACGTGATAGGTCACGTGGCAGGCACCTAGCCCCGCCTCCTCAGCAAAGCGTCTCTAGTGCCAGCACCTGCAAGAGCCCCCTCACAGCTCGCAGTGCAGGTTAGTTCCAAACTTTGCAAAACGAACGTTTTTTCCAGTTATCCAACGCCCTTTTCTCAGGCAGCAATGTTGGGCATTATTCTTTGCCGAGTTTGACTTCATAATTACCTATCGACCTGGTACAAAAAACGGTAAAGCTGATGCCCTTTCTCGGATGGGAGTGGAAGAACACTTGATCAACCCTAAACCTGTACCAATCATTCCCGAACAAAGAATTCTGGGTGTAATCACCACAGAATCCATAGAGGAAGTTAAGGATAAAGCCAGGCAACTTGTAACTCCAGCAGACATTCAGAATTGGCATCTGCAGGGAAAGGACTTTGCAGTAAAGGACAACTTATTGTATTTCCAAGAACAATTATACCTACCCAGCACAGATTTACAGAAAAAAGTAATCTCTTGTTATCACGATTCTTTAATGGAAGGACATCCCGGTATGGCCAAGACCTCAGAAAAGATCAAGCGCTACTTCTGGTGGCCGTCTTGGAAAAAAGATATCAGAGACTTTATAATGTCCTGTGGAGTATGCGCCCAAAACAAGAGTCAAAAGGAAAGACCAGCAGGCCTCTTACGCCCTATTGACATCCCACCTCGCCCTTGGCATACGCTTTCTATGGACTTCATCACCGATCTACCTCCATGCTCCGGATACAATACGATTCTAGTAATCGTGGACTTATTCTCCAAGATGGCGCATTTCATTCCGCTCAAAGGCTTGCCAACCGCAGCAACTCTGGCCCGAGAATTTCTCGAAAACATCGTCCGACTGCACGGTTTTCCTTCGGTTCTAATTTCGGATCGAGGTAGTCAATTTATTTCTCATTTTTGGCGAAGTTGCTGTCGGTCGGCTCAAATTGATGTGAGACTATCGACCAGTCACCACCCTCAGACCGACGGACAAACCGAGAGGACCAATCAAACTCTGGAACAGTATTTACGCTGCATGCTGCAACAAACTGAAAAAACTTGGAAAGACATCCTTTGGATAGCTGAATATGCCTACAATAACTCTGTCCATTCGGGAACTGGGAAAACCCCGTTTTTTCTTTTGTACGGCAGTCACCCTCGAACCTCGGAGTTGGATCCCCTCCAAGATCTTGAAACACCAGCAGTAGACTACCTGCATTCTACAATCACCCAAGCCTTTAAGGAAGCTGTTTCTCTCCTTCAAAGGGCTAAAGAACAATACAAGAAAGGAGCAGATCAACATCGGAAGGAAGCCCCTCAATATCAAGTCTGGTTATCCACCAAATATCTACCTCTAAAAGGGCCACGCACATTCAACCCAAGATACCTTGGTCCCTATTCCATCACTACCATAGTAAACCCAGTAGCGGTCAAGTTGGACTTGCCCCGCACATGAAGATACATCCGGTCTTCCACGTCTCTCTATTAAAACCCGTGCAACCTCAAACCCGACTAACCAAATCTCCAAAACCTATCCTAGTAGATGGAGAACTCGAGTTTGAACTCAAAAGCATTCTGGACTCCAAGATCTCCAAATCTAAACTATTTTACCTAATTGACTGGAAAGGCTACGGCCCCCAAGAGAGATCCTGGGAACCTGCTGAATATGTCCACGCTCCTCGCCTAATCAAAAGATTTCACCGAACATTTCCTGACAAGCCAAAACCCCCGGAGAAGCCCGGTTTGGGAGGGGCCTTGAGGGGGGGTACTGTCATGATCTCTGCTTCCAAAAGGTCGGGGTTTTCCCAACTCCCTTGGAAGCAGATCCATAACCCAGGTTCCGAGTGCCAACCAGTCCCAATTGGGACCTTTTGGACCCAGTCCTGGCGCCAGTGGCACCAGGCTCATAAATATGCCCAGTCCCAGCACTGGAAGCGCCGGGCTCATAATGCTTGGGTGGACTTACCTGCAGCAGACCATGCTGCTTACTTGCCTGCCAGTTGAGCCTCTGATCCTCTTCTGTTTGGAACTACTTTTCCTGTTGGGTGGGGCAGGAGCCACTCCCTAGATTCAGAACATTGAAACTCTTCTGGAAAGCAGGAACTTTTTCTTACCTAGGCGTGGCCGTGGAAGGAGACACCTAAGCACTACAGGAGGCTATTTAAACCACACCCGATGGATGAATCTTGCTTTGCGTTATTCTGCATCCTCAGCAGCAGAACGCTCATCGTGTCTTCTGCATCTGATCCTGGGCCTAAGGAAAAAGGCTTACCATCCTGAATCCAGTCTTCAGCAACACCTATAAAGACAAGAAAGAACAGGTTAGCATTACGGTCTTCAGTGACAGCTCTTCACTTACCTGGTCCATCGGCTGTCACCAACGCCTCGCGCTGCATTCCGGCATCTGAAAGACAAAGGCTTACCTACTCTTCGTGCGCTCTGGAGGTCTTCACACTGCATTCCGGCATCTGAAAGACAAAAGCTTACCAACTCTTCGCACGCTCCGGAGGCCTTCGGCGCTGCATCCCGCATCTGAAAGACAAAACAAGGTGCGTTTAAAGACATTGGGGAACTTTAATACTCACGTGCCATTACTCCTTTCCACATCTAACACAGTGGGTATTCCGGCACCCTGCAGCCGCTCCGAACTTGTACCTGCAAAATAAAAAGACAGTTAGAGCGCATCGTGAAGCAGGCAACAAGCGCTTACTTACGTGCTTCCAGGCGCTTCTTTTCATCACACGGGCTCCATCTTCAACTCACTTCAGCCCGTCATCCGCCATCGCCGGAACCCTGCAAAACAAGAGACATCATTACTAAAGACTTTAAAGACATTAGAATTACTCGAAACTTACCGTTCGTGCAGTAAACGACGGACAGCAGTCCTCTGAAGTCAAGAGGCCTGCTCCCCTTATCCAGTGAAGAAACTGGTTACAGCACCCTGCGTCGAGGCAGATGGAGAGCACGGCGTTCACTTAACTAAGGTGAGAGCGTTAACCTTTGGGGTTCTACAGGAGAAGAGAAAGGGAAGAAAAGAGAGACATTCAATAACCCAGTTCATTAATCCCATATTTTCTATCTGCAGACATCTTACCCTTCGAGTCAGACATACAGTGCACAGAGGTCCAGCCCAAAGAGCCAGCCGTGTGTTACACATCACCTTTGAAGATACGGTATACGCCCAGTCAAGACCGGCGCCTCTACGGGAATCAGGTGAGCGTTACAAGTATAAACACAACTGCTGCTGTCTTCTCCTGTCTCTCTCAGCCTTAGTGAGCGGGCCACGCACTCCCCCAATTTGCATGGGCTCAGGATGGTTCTCAGGTTGTCGAGGTGGGATCTCTCTCTGGCGTACGTACACAGTATGACCCTCAGATCGGGTTCGGTCTTTCGGTCCTGCAGTCTATGGTCTGTACTGCCAGGTCGATAAACTCTGCGCATCCTGGAGGATGGTTCACTACTTGAGCTAGGACATCCTTTAACTCCCCTTGCAGGCCTCGATGAAACAGGGTGGTCCTTTTCTCTTCCAGCCAGCCAGTTTCCATTACTAGCCTATTGAAAGTAGCGATATACGTTAGTAGATCCTGACTGCTCTGCCGAATGGATAGAAGCTCATTGTCCAAGGCCTGGCCCCGGTGATGCCGGGCGAACAGTTTCTTCGAGTTCTCGTTGAAACCCCGCAAAATCCCGCAGTAAGGGGTCATCCTGGTTGAGGAGTGGTATTGACCTATCCGCAGCACTACCTCCCAGATCCGACAACACGAACGCAACCGTAGATTGGTCATTGGGGAACGCTCCAGGTCTTCAAAGGAAGTGCAGGCGGCACTGGTTTCATGAATATGGCGTATTTCTTAGGATCGCCTAAAAAGCATTCGGGTGGGGCTAGAGGGACTGCTTCAGGTAAGACTACCTATACCGGAGTAACGGGTGGCGTTGCAACTGATGGAACACCCCCAGGCAGCGGAGCTTGGCTGGCTTGCGTCTGAATTAGTTGTCTTACTAGTTCATCTGTGCGGTCTTTGTTCACGATCAGCTCTCTCCTTAGAGCGTTGGTTTCTTGCCGGGCAGCATGCACCTTGGCTCGTAGTTCCCCCAGTAATTGGGCTAGCTGTCGGTGTCTGAAGTCTCCATGACGCCCAGGCAGAGGTTTGAGTAAGGGCTTTGCGTTCTGTTACGCTCTCCTTGTCTCTGCGGGGACATCGGGCGCTCCTGGGCATGAGGATGTCTGCAGGGTGCTGGGTTTGGACCGCTCTGGAGGCCTGGTCTGCTTAGAGGTCTGCTCCTAGGAAGGACGAAGAAATCAGGTTAGCTGAGGGGGTGCCAGTGCTTGTGTCTGGCACACGCTGCCCTTCCTGTGTCACTGTCCCTTCCCTTAGCACTTAGTTTCTTCCCCGTGGATGTTCCTCACCTGTTGGCTGTATTTGTATTTGGTAGGCTCTCCGTCCTGCTGTTCTGTGCAGGGGCGCCTTTATAAGTGGCCTTTTGTCTAACGTGTCTTCTTTCGATTTCTTGCTTGTTCTACTTGAGTGTCCTTAAGCATGTCTTTATAATTGTCCTTTTATCTAACGTGTTGTTTTCCTTGTTGTTTCCCCTGTCACTGCAGGTGCTGTGATGGGTTTTGGTGTTGCTCTGACGAACCCGCGAGTGCCGAGGAGCTGTGCGAAAATTGTAGCTTGCTAATTCTGACCTGTTGCTTTCTTTTGCAGGTGTGAGAGGCGGCGGTTCTGTGAGGCGTTGATAAGCAGCCTATTCCACGTCAGGAGTCTGGGACGCGGTAACATGATCTCTGGTAAGTGTTGACCCACTACTAATGTTTCTGTATTTGTTTTGTCTTTCTTGCAGCAGAGAGACAGCTGGGTTCGGTGAAGGAGTCGGAGTCTGTGGAATGCGGGAACTGATCGGGGCATGGCTTATACAGCCAGCCACGCCAGAGTGTCCAACCACACCCAAAACACTACTCTGCATGGTCAGATGCAGGGAACAGGCCTGTGGCTCTGTGCCCTCCATGCTTGAGTATCCAAGGTCCTTACTGTTTGCCACTATTCACTTGTTGATGTACTCGGTGCCAGGACAAGGACCAGGTGATCCTTTCCGTTGTTTAAGGGCGGTTAGGGCGGCACCCCGATGTAGTGAGCCCACTGTAGCTCGGGGGCGGCGGTGCATTCGTCTTCCATGTCCACTGATCGTGACACAGCCTGAATTTTTGGGATTTGTGGAATTTGAGGCATTGCAAGTCTAGAATGGGTCTCCACTTTCCTGACTGCTTTCGTACCAGAAAGTATCTGGAGTACGCTCCGGAGCCGCTGAGGGATTGGCTCTATTGCCCCTTTGTTTAGCATGGCTTGAACCTCCTTTAGCAGCTGTGCTACATGCTGTTCTTGTCGTGGAACTGGAGGATGGTGAGGTCATTTGTCCTGGAATTCCAGAGAGTGACTCTGTTGAAGGATATCGCGCACCCATTTGTCTGTGGAGATCTTGTGCCACTGTTCACCAAATTGCGATAACCGGCCTCCCACCGGGGTGCAGAAGTGGTGGTGCGGGCCATGGGCCGATTCAGGCTTGCTTCGGCGACTGCGTCCTCGATGGAGGTCAACAATGATGCTGTTACCACCCATAGGCCTCGGAACTTCCCTTATATGCCTCCTGGGTGGTTGAACGGAAGGGCTGGCGATAGGGTGAGGTAAAGCCTTTGGAGGACCCAGAGACTTTCCCTTTAGAGGAGCGAAAGGATGGCCGCCTCTGTTGGAGAGTGCCCAAAGAACTTGCTGTCTCAGTGTCTGTCTTTATGGCCTGCAAGGTGTCATCGACTGCCTTCCCAAAGAGGTCATCAGTGAATGGCATGCCCACCACCTTTGTTTGCACATCCTTGCGGAAGTTGATGCCCTTGAGCCAACCCTGGGGGGGGGAGGGCCACTCCATTGCCCATCTGCTGAAAACTCAAATCAAGATGTCTATGGCATCGTTAATCGTATGGTCTGAGGTTACCTCCCCCTCGTGGAACAACGCCAGAGCCTTGGCCTTCTTGTTCTCCAGAAGGAAGTCAAGGATGGGTCCCAGCTTATACCAAAGCTCTCTGTCATACCTCGAGAGAATGGCTCGGGTATTGGTGTCTTTGATAGTAGACTCCGCCGTTGTGATGATGCGCTTCCCAGTGGCATCCAGTTTCTTACCCTCCTGGTCAGGGGGAACCATAGAAGAGGAAGATGGATTGGAGGACCTCTTCCTAGCTACCGCAGAGACCACAGATTCTGGCGATGGTTGGGATCTTCAGGCACTTTCTAGCTGAGTCCGGGACCTGGTACTGTTTCTCCAAACTGTCCCTTTTTGCCAAAGTTGTTCTAGGGGTCTTCGTGACCAACAGGCCATCTTCCCAAATGTCATCCAAATGGTGAAGTGAGGCAATAGACCTCATGGAGGACTCCTGTCGCTCGACAAGGAAACCATCTTCCTTCTCCTCAGGCATGAGGTTCAAAAGCTTTGCCGTTCTTGAGATCATGGAATGAAACAAATCAATCTCATCTGGAGGAGAGTCCCTGGAGGGCACCTCGACATCAGGAGGCTCCCCATCAGCGGGAATGTAGTAATTGAACTATCAGTCTCCTGTGTATCCTGGGTCATGACAGTATCGGTATCTGTCTGAGCTGCTTCTTCCACCACAGGAGGTGCAGCCGGCAATGGTTGAGGGGGACCAGGGACTGGATGAGACCGCGTCAGCTGAGCTCGGAAAGTCTTGGAGGGCTCCTTGAGGGAGCAGGTATGGGAGTAGCTGGTAGACTGTGCTGGATTTCAGAACACCAGCGTGTGTATAGTGGTAAGAATGTGTAAGGACATATCCCTTGGTGCAGGGGGCGGTGCTGGGCCATGAGGTGAAGGGCTAAAAGGCCAAGCTGGAGGCTCCTTTGGCTGGTAAGATGGAGACCCCTGCCGCAGCACTGGCAAAATGGGATCAGGCTACCCCTGACCACCCCCCTGGTCAGAGTAAAATCCCTCTGACAGGTCATCCTTAGAACTGGGGGAGTGTATGACTGGTGGTGGTGACATCATTGGAGATCCCAAAGGAGACAGGGTGAAAAGTGGTGCAGCCTTGCTGGGTCTAGGGAGGAATAAAGAGCTGGAGGCATCGCTCTCGCCCCTAAGTCGAGCACCTAGGAAAAGAGGCGATGACTGAGGCCTACGGAGCAGGAAAAGATGCTGCTGTTGATTGGCCCGTTGTCAGTACTTCTGAAGGCCAAGGCGGTAAGGTTACTCTGGCCGTGGTACCCATCATCGTGGCAATGGGGACTGTCGCAGATGCACTCCTTGGCAGGAATGAAGTCGTCAATGGAAGACTAATCTTCGTAGACAAAGTTGTCGATGAGGTAATCGTCGACGGGGCAATGGCCCTGATAGATGAGGACGACCGGTCCCTTGATGAGGTGGTCTCTGACAACAACTAGATTGACGGAGCCGGTGAGGGGTACGTGGACGGGATGCCCGTCGACAAGGTCTTATGCTTGGACGCTGGCATCAACGATTTACTCACAGACGGAAACTGCCCACTGGCCGGTAGGCTTATCGCAGACTGAGACGGTGACAAAGACCAGCCTCTCTCCAATCTGGGTCCCGCAGCCAAGGCAACAAAGTAGTCGTCGTGGTGTGGGATGATTTAGTTTTTTTGGTATCTTCCCCCGGGAAGTGTCCTCAAAGGATCTCAACCTCCTTCTTGTCAGAGGAAGCACACTCTTTGGTTCTGCCGACCCTGGAAGAGACATTACAGAGCACGGAGGCCGAGTCAATCCACATCACTAACCTCCTATGGCAGTCCTTACGCATCTTGGAGGAGAGAGCCTGGCATATTGAACATACATCCGCATCATGGTCGGGATGCAGGCAGTAGATGCACTTCAGGGGCTGATTTTCGATGAAGATGTTTTTCAGGCCACAATTTTAGCAGGCCCTGAAGAGGCTTTTCCTTGCGATGCCCGCCATGGCGTAAAGAAGGCCCAGGCCTGGGCCTGCAGTGCCCATGGGCTAGAGATCCAACGATGGAAAGGATCTCATCTGGCAATGGGTCCCTGCCACCGGTAGTCACAAAGTGACTTGAAGACGATGAAAAACAAATCGAGATGATATCTCGCAAATGTAGGTAAAAAAGTAATCGAATTTTGAGGAGTGAAACACGAGGACACCCAACACGAGAACATGCAGTACAAATCTGAAGATGGCCACCAGTGGTGGAGTTTAGGAGGACGAATGTCATTGCCTGGTGCAGTATGACCTAAAGTGACAGCAATAGGCTATAGAAGCGACGAGCAGTTTTAGCTTTAAAGCAAAACTGCTTTAATATTACAGAGGACTCCCAGCCTGAGGATGTGGAATATTCATGAGCCTGTGAATCCATGTAAGCACCCATGCTGGAGAAGTATCCTTGCAGAACCAATGTCTCCAGCCTTGCCTCAGAGTACATATGCTACTTCAGATCCTGTCCGAGACAAGAAGAGAAGCAGGTGAACTCTTATCCACACAAACATAGCTCAAGAATTAGCATAAGAGCTGCAGAGACCCAATGCAACATGGCCAAGGAGACAGAGAGGCCGGCTGTAGACGTGCACCACCACAGAGCGCAAACCCATAGGGAGAGGGCTTCTTAAGCAAGGGACTGGAAACAGGAAGTATGGGTTATTCAGGCAAGGACAGCAGTGGAGGTGGACCAAGAGACCAGCAGTAGAAAGGAAGGAGCAGCAGCTTGTGGAGGAGATTGTGTGAGCAGATGAGGTATTGGCTGAGGATTGACAGTTGAGCTGCAGTTTGAGTGTGTGCATTTGTGTGGTAAGAGGGTAGTGTAAGAGTGAAAGTGAGTTGACTGGTACAAAGTGAAAAAGGGTGTTTGTGTAGTTTGGAGGGTGGAGCAGTGGAAGAGTAGCAGTGGTAGGAGGAGGAGGAGGGTAGTAGTGGGGGAGTAGTAATACAGGAGGCAGTGTAGTAATAGTGTGGGAGACAGTAGTACTGCGGGATGTTGGGTGGTAACACTAGTGTGGGAGGCAGAGTAGTAGTGTGAAAGGTGAAGTAGTGTGGGGAAAGTAGTAGCGTGGGAGGTGGAGTAGTAGCATGGAAGGGGGAGTAGTAGCGTGGAAGGAATAGTAGTAGTGTGTGGGGGAGTAGTAGTGTGGGGAGATGTAGATGTGGGGGGAGCGGTAAAATCAAGGGTGGAGAGAGGAGGAGTCAAACATCTGAGGGACAGAGGGCTGGTGGGGAGGAATCAAGGGAGGAGAGGAGGAAGGTAGAGTAGAAGGTGACAGTGGGCATTAGTGGAACCAGTTGAATCCTACACAGCAATTGCACAGCATGACCCCAATCCCTGTTAGAACACTAACCTTGGGTGAGACTAGGGAAAGTTAGGCTGTCCCAGAGGGAGTCAGTGAGCCTATATTTAGGGAACCATCACAAGTCTAAACCAGAACATAGACAGCAAGGGCCAACAATCACTAGCACTAACCAAGGTTATGGATGCCTGGGGTAGGGAGGAGGGACCTGGCAAGGCGATAGAGATGGACGCCTTGGGCTCCACAAAGATCTTAATAAAGACCCTTGAATGGTCCTTGAGACTTGGAGTGGTTTTTGTGCCATCTGTGACACCTACTAGGCTGAGAGCACTTGGTCTTTTGAACTTGTAAACAAGGCAGGTTTTAGTGTTTTAGTATTGTACTGTGAAAATGGTGATGTAAAGATCATACATGTTATGAATTTCCTTGAAACTGTAGGTTTGAGATGGGGAAGCTGTGGTTTGTGTTCTTTATTGCATATCTTTCTGATAAAGTACTCCTGCCAATTGCAATTCTATACAGATTAAAATGACTGGTTGTCAATGATGCAATGGGGGTTTGCCTGAATGTAATTTTCTTATATAGCTGAATATGTAATTTCATAATACGAAGTTAAATCAAATTCTGTGACTTAAAGAGTTAAGCTACCAAATGAATTGTGTGGATTTCATCTGCTGGTCATGTTGCGTCAGCGGATATATGTCAACTTATCATTTTTTGCTGACCAGTTCAACTGGTGAACAAAACTCGCCCCAGCACAGACTAATCGACTGTTCACAATTGAAATGCCTTGATGTGCATCGCCTTTTAGTCATCAGGCAAGTTGGTAAGGTCAAAAAATGACCTGCCACTTGTTTATCTGGGTCTTCCCCAAACACACCTTACTGGTCCTCTCTACATCCCCTACTTAATGTCCTTTCCGTAGTCCCCCGTGCCACACCATTCTTCTCTGTTGTAAGTCTGGGGCCACAGTCCATAACAGACCCTAAACTTACTACTTTTTTCGGAGCCATCATTTGAACCTCCAATATGGGCAGCTCCCTCTCATAACTAAAACAACCCCTTTTTTTTTTACCTCCCCTCCCGCCCCCCAAGAACTACTTCCTGGTTGTTGCTGCTCATTTTGGCAGAGCCCCTCCATGTTTTCCCTTTGACCACTCCGCCTTCCTCCACAAACGTAAAAGGGTCTTCGCACAGCGCCTACAATATGTATGGTGTGAAGAGAGCCTGCAGCACTTGTGAATGGACTGCCTACTATGCATGTGGAGGACAACAGTTGAAGAGGTCCTTTACTATAGAAACACTACAGCACATACCCACACACTTCTGTTTTGGAACGTGAATATATTCTATGCAGCACGACAATTCTCTTGCCTAGAATGAACACCAGGCGGCTATGTCAAGGCTACAGACCTCTGGAGCAGAATGTGTTCTCGAAAACGTTTTGTTAAGCAGTTATATCTGTCAGTTGGAAGACGAGGAGAGGACACAGTGCTGTTAGTAGGTTTGGAATTGGTTGCTGCTGTACTGGTGGTTCAACTAGCATACGCAGTATATGTGGATATCTCACGTGCCTCACTGAAGTTGCTGCAATTAGGATGATTGTATTCATTTTTGTACGATTCTGTGGATTAGTAGCGTTGGGGGGGGAAGCGTATGCACATTTTGCTGGCCATGCTTGACATTGCTTGGAGATACCACTTCTGAGTAACTGGATTCCATGTTTAGGCATTTTGTGTTCATACCTGTTGCAAGTTCACCATTTTGTGATGATGTTTGAATGTACTTCTGTTGACTTCGCACTTACGTTGCTGCCTGTCTGCTAACGCTTTCCATTAGACAGTTGTTAGAAAAGATTTTCATTTTTGATGATTTGCTGACGGATTTCTGATCCAGATTTTGTAGAGGTGTTTTTGAACTTAACTCGCAACTGCAAGTCGTTGTTTGGGGGAGGACCTGGCACCAGGATTGCCAGTGCAGGTAGACCCTGACCCCAATTCTTTCTTTCAGTGTGTTGCACTACCACCTACTAGTAGTGCAGCAGGACCCTATCTCCCCTTTCTTTTCACCTGAAGTACATTTTCAGCCAATGGAGCACACTCCTGGCTACAAATTTATGTTCTCTCTTACCTTTGCCTTCAACAGCACGCACAGCACTGTTTTGAATAACTTGAAGTCTGGTTAGGGCTATTTTGCCTTTCCCAATTCCCTGACGCAAGCTACCACAGTAGTGATGTTTAGTGCCGATGATGGCTCTACCAATGGTGGTACAGCTTTTATGCGTCTGGAAAGATCTTAACTGGATGAACAACTTGCTGTATTAGGAGGAAGAGGAAACCAGGCCATTCACATGCGCCTTCATATTCATCTTCTGATCAAAGACAACTCAATGAGTTAACTTTAGGCAGGTTAATGATGGTACAACCTGCCATCACAAATTCCTCATAGTATCAAGCTTCCTTATCAGAGTCGCTGTCCCTACTATCATCAGTTCGTTATTAGAATCATTTAAGGCCAAACCGTTGTCCACCATCCATTGCTGGATGAGAGAATGGATCTCATTCATGTTTCCCATATCCAGGTCGTAGTTGCCAGAAAGCGAAATTAGGCAAGTATGTATCATCAGTGTAGGTGTTGTATATTATACCCCTAGCATCTAGCAACTCGAACAGCGGCTTCACGAAGATGTTATACAATGTGGGAGACCAACACGACCCTTGTGGAACCCCACACAGCACTTAAAACTCATCAGCGGTAGCTTCACTACTAAATACTCTGGCTGACTAATTAGTCAGGAAGGAGTTAATCCAGTTGGCTGCAGCCAACGGGCATGAAGCAGAGTGTACTAACCCGTTGACAAGTATATCATGATCATCTAGGTCAAAGGCCGCAGATAGATCAAGAAGCATGAGCAATGCATTTCTACCATTCTCCATTGTCTTCAAGTAATGCTGTTTCTTTGCTATGTGCATATCTAAAACCGGATGGCCGCTGACCTAAGATGTTATTTGCAGTTAAGACTTCTTGGACTTGAAGGTAGGCAACACGATCAAGGATCTTGAGCAAGAAAGGAACATTTGTTATTATTAGGGTAGAGAGTAGGCTTCTTTAAAAGACTGTATATCCAACGCTACCAGATTGTGAGGATGGATTTATGGGCGCAGAGGGAGCAAAAGCAGAAGATAGCACCCAGACTCATGCGAACAGAGAAGAACTGGCAGAGCTGGATGTGCTAGACGTGTCAGACAGTGGAGATTATAGCAGCATGGAGACGCTTAATCTCAGGGCAGCCTGTGAAACACAGAATGACCAAAGACCAACAATACAGTCGGCGTGGAATAATGATCAAGTGTGTTTTCACAGCTTTGTAGGAACGATATCTTGGAGTAATGTATACAGGGCTACAGATCCCAGAATGCCCTCCTTCGTTAAACGTGCAGCAGTAGGGAAAATGCAAGCACGAAAATCCAAACCGCCTAAAACTCGGCACTTACCTTACTCCCGAAAAGATTATACATTGGGGATGAGAACACGAAAGGGGGAAAAAGGGACCAGGTGAACAGGGGGAGGAGCAGGGAACAGGACCGAAGACGGGAGGTGGGAGGAATTGCTGCCAGCAATTAGGAGAGAAGAAACATCTGAGAATGGGAGGGGAAAGAAGACGGACACAACTCGGACTAACAGGGCACTGGGCGTTCTCTTTTCCCCATTTTGTTTGCAGAGCAGTGAATGGATCGAGGACCCTGCAGGATACGAGTGGGCATATTAAGTTGGTGAGCAACCATCTGCGGAGGTGCCCGTACTCGCGACCTGCCGGATTACCAGAACAAAGTGTGAGAGCAGCAACACCCGATTTTGGTTGAGCCCTATTTTTTCATTTTGTTGACCAGACGGTGAACAGCATCAGAGACTTATTGGCATTGGAGCTCCGGACCAGGAGAACAAGTTACTTTCTTACCTGGCAACGTTCTTTCGATGGGATGTTACTCCGACGTATTCTACATCTATAACAATGTAATCACCACAGGGGGATTGTTCCCACAGCTGTGCTGCTTCAGAAAATATTCGGCGTCGATGTCGATACGCTGTCCTCGAGGGCCTCCGTCGAGCCAACGTCACCGGATGTTAGAAGTAGGACGCACGACGCCCGTAGCCTCAGTTGGAGTTTTTCCCCAGAAATGTGGCACCAATCTTCTGCCAGTATGACTACAGAAATCCTTGCGGAAACGTAAGCTGCAATCGCATAAGGAATTCTGTAGAGGGGCAGGCTGGGAGGGTGCGATGTGGAGTACGTCGGAGGAACCTCCCATCGAAAGAACGTTACCAGGTAAGAAAGTAACTTGTTCTTCAAGGGGATTGTGTCCTCTGACGTATTCCACATCTGACAGACTCCCAAAGCAGTACCAATGTATGGAGGTGGGAAAAGAATTTCGAATTTTAGAATGCCCAATTAAATTGCAGAATAGAGGACCGCCTTGCCAAAGGCCAAATCTTGCCCATGGCGTATGGACAGAGGCCCATGTGGCTGCTTCACATATGTTACGAATGGAAACACCCCTCTGCAGAGCAGTAGAGGCAGCTACACCCCAAGTGGAATGGGCCTGTAGGCCTACCGGAGGATCCTTACCAGCCAGACTGTAGCATTCAGAGATTGTCAAGATAATCCATCTGGACAAGGTCTGCTTAGTAACAACTTGACCCAAACGCCTTCCAGCATATCCTACAAAGAGCTGGTTGTCCACTCTGACCCGGGACATGCGTGAGATATAGAAACTTAAAGCTCTCCCAGGATCCAACCTATGGAGCCTCTCCTCTTCCTTACCAGGATGTGGAGGAGGATAGAACGCCGGAAGAATGACCTTCTGGCTCAAATGAAAGTCCGACACAACCTTCGGAAGAAAAGGACGACGGACCCTAGGGACAACCCTGTCCTTATGGAACACTGTGAAAGGTGGCTTGGCGGATAGTGCCTGCAACTCACTCGCTCTGTGAGCGGAAGTAACCGCAACCAAAAATACAGTTTTAAAGGTCAACAGTTTTAAAGGACAAGAATGTAAGGGCTCAAACTGAGCTCCCATTAGGAATTTCAGAACGAAGTTCAAATCCCAACCGGGCACCTGGAAAGGAGACAGTGGGAACACATTAGTTAGCCCTTTCAGAAACTGAGAAATCAAAGGAATCTTAAAATAAGAACACTCCTCAGACGAGCGCTTAAATATGGATAGCGCTGCCAGGTAACCCTTAATGGTACCCACTTGCAGGCCCTTGTGGGCTAATGAAAGCAAAAGAGACAGAACCACAGGAATGGCACATGAAAAAGGATCCACATTCTTTACTCTGCACTAGTCGCCGAACTTTCTCCAACGGCAACGGTACAGGGACTTTGTTGCAGGCCTCCATCACGTCTTCAGGGAGGTCCCAATCCTTGTACCTCAACCTTTCAGAAACCAAGCATGAAGGTTGAGAGACTTGACCTCTGAATGGAGAACCTGACCCCCCTCCCATGAGAGCAGATCGCCTCGGTAGGTAAGACGGCGTGGAGGGCAGATGGACATGTCGAGAAGGTCTGGGTACCACGCTCTCCTGGCCCATGCCGGAGCAAAGAGGATCATTCAGGAACTGAACCTCCTTCACCTCTGTAGCACTTGCGGAATGACGAGGACTGCAAGAAACGCGTACAGCAGTGGAAAGGACCACTCCACTACGAACGCGCCCCCTAAGGCTCCTCTTGGAGGAAATTCCCGCAAGCAGAATCTTTCGCACTTCCGGTTGACACTGGTGGTGAAGAGATCCACTTGTGGGGTCCCCCAAAGGGCGAAGATCTCCAGGAGAACCTCGTGAGCCAGCTCCCACTCGTGAGAGACCGTGCTCTGCCTGCTCAGAGCATCTGCCACCTCATTTTCGTCTCCGGCCAGATGGACTGCCAAGATCGAAATTTCCTGCTGGATGGCCCAGAACCAGAGCTGCATCACCTCTCTGCAAGGAGGGAGAGACCCTGCCCCCGCTTTTTGTTGAGGTAGTGCATGGCCACTGTATTGTCCGTCAGAATCAGGACATTCTTCCCCTGCACAGATGGCAGAAAATCCTTCAGGGCTAGCCTGATGGCCCTCAGCTCCAACAGATTGTTATGGAGTCTGGACTCCGATGGAGACCAACGACCGCTGACTGTCAACTCGTTGGCATGTGCTCCCCATCCTGTGAGGGATGCATCCGTAACGATCGTCACCTCCGGCCAGGGTAGCCAAAATGGAGCCCCCTTCATCAGATTGCCTTCGATGGCCCATCACAGAAGATCCTGGGCGACCGAGGGCGGCACCCAAACGGGATCTGACATCCTGCCGGAGGCTTGCGACCACTGCATCTTGAGAGCCCACTGCAGAGATCTCATCCGCAGCCTGGCCTCTGGCACCAGAAGAATTCAGGAAGCCATGAGGCCGAGCAACCTCAAGAACTCGAACGCCGGGAGACTCTGGGCACGTTGAAACTTGTCCACCATCTGCAGAATGTGGTGAGCCCTCACCTGGGGAAGTGAACACTGCCCCAGAGATGTGTCGAGCACTGCTCCGATGTACTGGAGCTGCTGGGTAGGTGTCAAGTGGGACTTCTTTAAGTTGAGGGAGAAGCCCAGCTTGTGAAGGGAGTGGCAGGTGACTGACAGATAATCCAGGACTTGCTCGGGAGAGCGGGCCCTGATCAACCAATCGTCCAGGTAGGGATAGACGTGAATCCCCCCTTTCCTGAGATACGCTGCCACCACCACCATGAGCTTGGTGAAGACCCTTGGGGTGAAGGTCAATCCGAACGACAGGACCCGAAACTGAAAATGTGAGTCACCAACCGCGAACCTCAGGTACTTCTTGTGCTTGGGATGTATCGGCACATGAAAGTAAGCATCCTTGAGGTCGAGAGACACCAACCAGTCCTGAAGTTGAAGGGCCTGGAGGATTTGAGAAAGAGTAACCATCATGAACTTGTCCTTCCTGAGGAGATTGTTCAAACCACGCAAGTCCATGATGGGTTTCAATCCCCCGTCTTTCTTCGGGATCAAAAAATTTGAGGAATACCATCCCTTGTTCCTCTCCGCTACAGGCCTCAGTTCTATGGCACCTTTCTCCAGCAGGGATTTGATCTCCTGCGCAAGGAGCGGATCCGGACTCTTCAAAGAGAGTTTCCCTGGTGGATTGTCGTGAGGCCCCCGCCCGGAAAGGAAGACAGTAGCCGTCGCCTATGATCTCCAGAACCCACACATCTGAAGTAATGACACGCCATTCTCCAAGATGCTGTGCCAGCCTTCCCCCCCCAACCGGTGAACCATGGGACATGGCCTCATGACTGAGCTGAAGCGGCTGCGGCAGTGCCTGAGGGCAAAGAGGCAACTGCCCGAGTGGCTTTGGCACCTCGTGTACCTTGTTTTTCCACCTCTGGTACTCCTACGTTGGCCCCTTTGACTGGCAGCTCCCCTCGATCTACCAAAGGTCGAGTAGTATCGAAAGGAACCTCCCCTCCATTGCTGTCCCCTAGGACGAAAAGGCAGAGGTTGACGAACTGCATCGCACAACGACTTTGCCGTAGCTTTGAAGGTCTGCAACCTCTCAAGGCTTTCGTCAGCCTTGCTGCCAAAAAGATGGTCACCATCAAAGGGTATGTTGAGAAGCCGGGATTGTACATCAGGAGCAAATCCCGACTTGCACAACCACGCAAACCTGCGCATCACGGTGCTTGCCGCCATGGACCGGCTGACACAGTCTCCCACGTGCAGACTGAACAGATTCACACATGGCATCCTTGCCATCCTGAACGAGGGCAAAAAAAACATCCCGTTCCCCCTTTTTGTGGAGTTATGTATCTTTGCGGCAGAACATATTCCCGGAGTGTGAGTGACTCTTGCCAAGGCACAAACTGGGTTGGCTGCCTTTAAAGCCATACCCCCAGATGAAAACCCTTTCTTTGCCCAACCGTCGAAATGCTTGTCGTCCCCATCAGGAGGGATGGTAGGGTACAACGCCTGCTTTGCTGCGGCCATAGCCGCCTGCACCACCAAACTCTCTGGAGTGGGGTGCAAAGACAAGTAGCTGGGGTCTCCACTGGCTGGACGGTATTTTTTAGGCAACAACTTATTCACTGCCAGGAGACTCTGCGGAGCAGTCCAAGCCGCCACCCTTCTTTGTAAGGCCATATGAAATGGCAGCACCAGGTCAGTGGGTGGACCTTGGTCCAAGATATCCGTCAGGTCGTCCTGCAAAACATCCACGGGTGGAGCAGACCACCCCATATACTCCATCACCCTCGACATGAGACGCCTGTATGAAAATTTGGTGTGAGTACCAGGCTCGGGCCTGCTAAATCCAACCTCTGGGGAGGTGTCCAGACCACTGGCGTCATGCAAATATTGATGCAGGTCTTCCAACTGGCTATGACCAGACAACAGTTCATCAGGAATCTCCTGAGGAACCAGACCTTCCACATCCGACCCTTCATCCACCTCAGAGATATAATCCAGAGGTTGGAACAAATCCCTGGATGAGGGCACAGAAAAAGGCTCAAACACAGGCCTCACTGACTTACTCAGGGCCTTCCTCGGTGTATCCACTAGTCTCCGGGGTACCTACAATAAAGCCTCCTCAAAAGGCTTCAAGGGCGTCGACAGAATCGGCTTCGACAGCGGCTTCGAGGCCGGAGCCCCGAGCGTGTCCTTCGACAGCCTCGATGGCGTCTAGGACTTCCTCAGAGGTGGAGCCTCTAGAGAGTCCCTCGATGGAAATGGCGCTGATGTGTTCTTTGAAGACCTCACAGGCTCCGACGGTCTTGAGGGCGTTGAGGACCGGGACCTGGAGCGGGCATGACTAGAGCGATCTACCTTGTCGGATCGGGACCTCGAAGGCTCCCGATGATCGCACCGACCACCTGAGCCCGAAGGCGTGCGAGCAGTGGCCCTAGCGCATTCCTTGCCGGCTTCTCTCGAAGGCGTGGACGGAACGGAGCCCTGCGATTCGAAAATCGCCATCATCTCCTTACGAAATGCGTCCCATTCCGCAGGAGAGGAATGCTTGTTGGGACAAGCTACCCGCCGTCTGGCGGAGTCCTTGGACGAGGACTGGGAAGGCAACCGGTGACGGCGCTTCCGCGAGTGCCTAGAAGAGGCAGAGGAATGGCGGGAACCACTCTGGGACCTAGATCGCCTGGATTTAAGCCCACGTGGAGAGTCGCCCCTCGAATCGTCGGTCGAAAGCCCAGCGGATTTCGACTTTCGGGGTTTGGAAACCCTACCTACAGATAGTTTCTTCTTCCTCTCCTGCAAGGCCTTCGATGTCAAAGACTGACAATCATCACAGTCAGTGGCGTGGTCCTCGCCGAGGCACCAGAGGCAGACGTTGTGCGGGTCCGTAAGCGACATCTTGGAACCGCAGTCCTGACACTTCTTAAAGCCCGACTGCCGGGTAGAAGAAGATGAAGACATGAGTTTTCACAAAACGAAGAACCGATTCAATCAGGAGAAGAACCGAGGCGCACCGAGATTCTGAAGCGAACACGTTCGCGGAAAAAACAGAACTGAGGCTACGGGCATCGTGCGTCCTACTTATAACATCCGGTGACGTCGGCTCGATGGAGGCCCTCGAGGACAGCGTATCAACGCAGGATGCAGAACATTTTCCGAAGCAGCACAGCTGTGGTGATTACCTGTCATAGATGTGGAATACGTCGGAGGACACAATCCCCTCGAAAGCAGGGGTTCTTGTTTCTGCTGTTCGCTTGATATTGTTCTCCTTTTTTTTTGGACTCGAACGGGGAGCAGCAGGTCCATGTAAGTCTGCCCTCTCGTTCTAAACAACCACGGAAGACAGAAGAAACGTTGAAGTGGTGTGTGTTTCTACAAAGTGTAACCAGAAATAAAGGTGATTGAGTTGCATTCCTGACTGTGTCCCGACTGCTATTTAACAGTAGTGGCAGAGGTTGGATTCAAGATGAATGCCAACGTGTTATCACATCATGGAAGCGGTAATAAAAGCCCTAGTTGAAGGACAGCAGCAATTAGAACAATTGATACAGGTACAAGGCCATCAGGCACAGGCAGACCGCCAAGCTCTACAACAAGCCATACCGGTACCGAATGTAGCACAGGATCAAGGAAGAGAAGCTCTAAGGATCCTGAAGCTCTAAGGATCCTGGGTGAAGCAGTGGCTGCCAACAGAACCCAACCCGCCATCCCTCCTATGGTCTTACAGAAATACCAAGCATGGGATGACCCCAGTTTTTTTCAGTTAATTTCGATCGGATTAGTAGAGCAGCCCAGTGGCCCCAGGACAGATGGGCCTTCTTCCTAGCCCCCCTGCTAACAGGAGTGATGCAAGGGGCCTATGAGGCAGCAAATCACACAAGGGACACCCCATATACAGAACTCAAAAAACAATATTGAGAGGCTTGGGATGGATGAGGAGTCCTATAGGATTAAGTGCAGTGGAACCCGCTTAAAACCAGGGCAAAGCCCCAGGCAATTGTTTTACCAAATTCAAGACCTAACAGAGAAGTGGCCACAACCCAGCACCGCCACTGTTGGACAAATAAAGGATAAAATAATGTTGGAGCAATTTGTGGAGGCCTTACCTAGTCCAATACTGTTTATCTAATTTCACTGGCTATTCATTTCTTCGTCCCTTTCTGTACATTGTATATATCCTGTAATCATGTAAAAAAATGTATATCTTTTATGTAAATATTGTAACATGTGTATACGCAACTATGTAAGTCTTGCATCTCCATATTACGGCGCCCTTTTACTCACGAGTCTGGTGCGCTTAACAAATGAATAAACAAACAAACAATACAGAGGTGGGTCAGACAGCACCATCACCTGACCCTACCTGACGCAAGCGACGTGGCCACGGCATACCAAAAAGCAGGTACACCCTGATAATTTCTAATACCACCGGTGAAACAGACACCAGAGCCCGTTACAGCATGCCACGGTCCTTACCGAGGTCCCGCTACAGAGCCCCGAACTAGGCAAGAACCCAGACCAGCAATTGGAAGCGGTATACCAAGACCACAGGCCCTGCAATGTTTAGAGTGGGGTCACATAGCCCGGTTTTGCTCCAAGAAACCAAAAGTGGAACCCATGGAGATTGGGATACTGCAGTCTCAGGAAATCTGAAGGAAAAGATTGCCCTACGTAATAGAGGTGACGGTAGACGGACATCCGGCACAGGCGATGATGGACAGCAGTAGCAGTCAGACGGCTATCCAGCCACATGTGGGCAACACTGAAGACAACCAGGTGAGAACATTAGCAGTAAAATGTGTGCATGGGGATATTAAGGAGTATGCAACATGGGACATCACATTGGGCATAAGGGGTGACCGGGTTCCCATACGGCCATCAGTCATCACCACACTCCCAGCACCAATAGGAACAGGCTTACCTATGTTTGAGAAATGGTTAAAAGAAGCACCTTATTCTGGAACAGAACTGGAAAGACACCCCACAAAGAAACTCCTACCCCGAGCTCAGAAAAGAATGGCCAAGGCAGAGGGGAGGAACCAATGTACGGACATAGCCATAGTGAATTGGAAGGTGGAAGAACATATACCTTCATTTCGTACAGAAACTGGGTTAGACGAGACGCTTACAATGGCTAGACAACAAGCCCAGAGTATACCATACACCCCCGTCACAACTCCTTATTTTAAAGAAAAACAAGGCCTCCTCTACAGGGTGACCAGAGGCCCCGACAATCGAGAAAGAACAACTGCTGGTTCCGCAGTCCTACAGAGAGAAGTTGGTGCAGTTAGCCCACGACCACAATACAGGGGGGGCATATGGCTGAACACATGACATTAAAAAGACTACTACTGTAACGCTCACCTGATTCCCGCAGAGGCGCCGGTCTTGGCTGGGTGAATGCCGTATCTTCAAAGGTGATGTGTAACACACGGTTGGCTCTTTGGGCTGGACCTCTGTGCACTGTATGTCTGACTCGAAGAGTAAGATGTCTGCAGATAGAAAATATGGGATTAATGAACTGGGGTTATTGGGTGCCTCTCTCCTCTTCCCTTTCTCTTCTCCTGTAGAACCCCAAAGGTTAACACCCTCACCTTAGGTAAGTGAATGCCGAGCTCTCCATCTGCCTCGGGGCAGGGTGCCGTAACCAGTTTCTTCACTGGATAAGGGTGCAGGCCTCTTGACCTCAGAGGACTGCTGTCCGTCGTTAACTGCACGAACGGTAAGTTCTGGGCACTTCAAATGTCTTAAAAGTCTTTTGTAATGCTTTCTCTTGTTTTGCAGGGTTCCGGCGATGGCGGATGGCGGACTGATGAGAGTTGAGGATCGAACCCGCTTGAGGAATAGAAGCGCCTGGAAGCACGTAAGTAAGCGCTTGTAGCCTGCTTCACGATGCGCACTAACTGTCCCTTTTATCTTGCAGGTACAAGTTCGGAGCTTTAGAGAAGCTGAAGGGTGCTGGAATACCCACTGGATTCGGCGTGGGAAGGAGTAATGGAACGTGAGTAATAAAGTTGCCCAATGTCTTTAAACGCACCTTCTTTTGTCTTTCAGATGCGGGATGCAGCGCCGAAGGCCTCCGGAGCGTGCGAAGAGCTGGTAAGCTTTTGTCTTTCAGATGCCGGAATGCAGTGCGAAGACCTCCGGAGCATGCGAAGAGTAGGTAAGCCTTTTTCTTTCAGATGCCGGAATGCAGCGCGAGGCGTTGGTGACAGCCGATGGACCAGGTAAGAGATGCGCTGCCACTGAAGACCGTAGTGCTAACCTGTTCTTTCTTTGTCTTTACAGGTGCTGCTGAAGACTGGATTCCAGGATGGTAAGCCTTTGTTCCCTTAGGCCCAGGATCAGAAGCAGAAGACACGATGAGCGTTCTGCTGCAGAGAATGCAGAATAACGCAAAGCAAGATTCATCCATCGGGTGTGGTTTAAATAGCCTCCTGTAGTGCTTAGGTCTCTCCTTCCACAGCCACGCCTAGGTAAGAAAAGAGTTCCTGCTTTCCAGAAGAGTTCCAGTGTTCTGAACCTAAGGAGTGGCTCCTGCCCCACCCAACAGGAAAAGTAGTCCCAAACAGAAGAGGATCAGGGGTTCAACTGGCAGGTAAGTAAGCAGCATGGTCTGCTGCAGGTAAGTCCACCCAAGCATTATGAGCCCGGCGCTTCCAGCGCTGGGACTGGGCATCTTTATGAGCCTGGTGCCACTGGCGCCAGGACAGGGTCCAAAAGGTCCCAATTGGGACTGGCTGGCACTCGGAACCAGGGTTATGGGTCTGCTTCCAAGGGAGTCGGGCAAGTCCTGATCTTTTGGAAGCAGAGATCATGACAACTACAGAATTACTATTGGCCAGGAATCTATGCCAAGGTAAACTGATATTATCAGAACTGTTCCACTTGTCAGAATACCAGTACCCACATACCTCCTAGGGCTCCCTTGCAGAGAATGTCCATCATTGGAGAACCATTTCAAAGAATTGGGATGGACGTTGTGGGACCTTTAGAGCCCAGCAGCCGTGGATACAAATATCTATTGGTAGTAGTGGACTATGCTACAAGGTATCCGGAGGCATTTCCCTTAAGAGGGACCTCGACCAAGCAAGTCTGTGATGTTCTGCTACCATATTTTGCCAGAGTGGGAATTCCCCAGGACATTTTTACAGATTAGGGAAGCAAATTCATGTCCGTAGTAATGAGGGAAGTGTGAAAAACTTTGGGAATTGCTCATCTGAAAACTTCTGTGTATCACCAACAAACAGACGTGCTTGTGGAAAGATACAATCAGACCATAAAGCTTATGATGCACCGAGCCACCAGCCCCACAGGGTTGGGGTGGCCCTACCCTGGGTTTTGATGCTGTTATGGGACACTCCACAGTCATCAACAGGGTTTTCCCTGTTATTTGGGAGATAGCCAAGGTCCATACTGGGGCTGTTAAAGGAAACATGGGAGAACCAAGAAGAGACCAACCTAACAGATTATGTGAATGACCTACAGGACCATCTTGGAAGGCTTCAGGAGTATGCACAAGCACAAATCCAACAAGAAAAGTATTATGACAAAGGGGGCAGGCTTAGATCCCTTAAGGTACGGGATAATGTGTTGGTCTTATTACCCACTTCAGCAAATAAGATGTTAGCTCAATGGAACGGGCCGTATCAGATAACAAAAGTATTGGGACCTGCAAACTATGAAGTGGAACAGCCGGATACCCAGCCAAAATACCAGAATTACCATATAAATATGATACAATTGTAGAAAGAGGCACTCCAGTTCTGTGTAGAACGACCTCAGATTTGACAGTAAACGAGCAAACCCATCCCAATAACCTTAGCTGTATAAAGGATGTAATGCTAGGAGAGAATTTACAAACTGACCAAATAGCAGAACTGTTTTCCAAGCTGGAGCCCGTATCTGGGGTTTTCTCTGTACTCCCTGGCAGAACAAGCCTAGCATCTCACGCTATAAAACCGGATTCAGGAAAGTGAGACTCAGACCTTATAGCATACCTGAAGCAAAAAGAAAGGACATAGTGCGTGAAATCAATGAAATGCAAAAAATTGGCACAATAGTTCCTCCCAAGAGCGCTTGGTGTTCCTCGGTGGTACAAGTACCAAAACCTGACGGTACCAACAGGTTCTGCATGAATTTCGGCAATTAAATGCAATCTCGCACTATGAAGCTTACCCTATGCCCAGATAGATGAGTTAATTGAAAAATGAGGGGCTGCATCGTACTTAAAGTACATTGGACTTAACCAAGGGATACTGACAAATCACTCTCAACCGGGAAGACCAGGAGAAAACAGCATTTGCCAACCCACAGGGATTGTTTCAGTTCACTGTGTTGCCATTTGGGTTGCATAGGGTTCCAGCTTGATCATTGATCAATTATTGATGGACCAGATCCTAAAACCCCATGACAACTATGCAGCAGCTGCATATCTTGATGACAGTCGTATTCAGCAGCACATGGGAGGAACACCTGTCTAACCTACTGGAGGTGATCAAGTCCTTACAAAAAGCTGGGCTAAATATAAACCCCAAAAAATCCAAACTGGCAGCGGAAACAACCAAATATCCGGGGTATTCAGTGCGGAAAGGGTTGATAACCCCTCTACTGGACAAAGTGCACACCTTAAAGAAACTACAAGTCCCCACCACACAAAAGGGGATACATGCCTTTCTGGGATATGTGGGATATTACTGAAGGTTTCTTCCTCACTTTTCCACAATCACAGCTCCTCTAACGGATGCCCTAAAGACCAACCGGACCTTCATGATCACGAAAGAAGCCTTGCAGGCATTTCATTCATTGATCAATAGGATTACCACCCAACCGGTACTTCACTGTTCAGACTTCTCTCAACAGTTCTTTCTGCAAGCCGACGCCTCAGGATGTGGGTTGGGAGCTGTTCTGTCTCAAGGTCTCAAGGTACAGATACAGACTTGCGTCCAATCGCCTTCATCAGCAGGAAACTCTTGCCTCACGAACTTCCGTATTCCACCTTGGAGAAGGAATGTTTGGCAATTAAATGGGCCGTCGAGACCCTACAGTACTACTTACTAGGAAGACGCTTTACAATATTCACAGATCATGTTCCATTACGTTGGTTGGCAGTGCAGAAGGGCTCAAACCAAAGGGTGCTTAGGTGGTTCCTTACTCTACAGCAATATACCTTTGTGACTGTTCACAAACGGGGAAAATATCAGTTGGTGGCTGACTATCTTTCCCGGGCTGGGGACCAGCCTGAACGGCTTGGACCCTTGAGGGGAGTATGTGAGGATGGACCTATGGGTGCAGAGAGAGGAAAAGCAGAAGATAGCACCCTGAATCATGCGAACAGAAAAGAACCGCCAGAGCTGGACGTGCTACATGTCAGACAGTGGAGATTATAGCAGCATGGAGACGCTTAATCCCAGGGCAGCCTGTGAAAGACAGAATGACCAAAGACCAACAATACGGTCGGCGGGGAATAAGGATCAAGAGAGGAATGATGTCTTGGAGTAATGTATACAGGACTACAGATCCCAGAATGCCCTCCTTCGTTAAACGTGCAGCGGTAGGGAAAATGCAAGCACGAACATCCAAACCACATAAAACTCAGCACTTACCTTACTCCCGAAAAGATTATACATTGGGGATGAGAACACGAGGGGGGGGGGGGACCAGATGAACAGGGGGAGGAGCAGGGAACATGGAGGACCGAAGATAGGAGGTCGGAGGACTCGCTGCCAGCAATTAGGAGAGAGGAAACACCTGAGAATGGGAGGGGAAAGAAGACGGACAAAACTCTGACTAACTGGGCAATGGGCGTTCTCTTTTCCTCATTTTGTTTGCAGAGAAGTGAAGGGATCGAGGACGCTGCAGGATACGAGTGGCCATATTAAGTCAATGAGCAACTGTCTGCGGAGGTGCCCGTACTCGCGACCTGCCGGATTACCAGAACGAAGTGTGAGAGCAGCGACGCCTGATTTTAGTTGAGCCCTATTTCTTTATTCTGTTGACCAGACGGTGAACAGCATCAGAGACTTATTGCCATTGGATCTCCACACCACGAGAAAGCAGTGGTTCTTGTTTCTGCTGTTCGTTTGATTTCTGTTTCCTTTTTTTGGACTCCAACGGGGGCAGCAGTCCATGTAAGTCTGCCCTCCAGTTCTAAACAACCAAGGAAGACAGAAGGGACGTTGAAGTGGTGTGCGTTTCTACTAAGTGTAACCAGAAATAAAGGTGATTGAGTTGCATTCCTGACTGTGTCCCGACTGCTATTTAAACACAGATACATGAGTTTCAGCAAAAGATTTATTAATAAACTTAGTAATTATACTAATCAAGGACGGCACATATACCTTAACAACTGCCGCAGGACAGCCATCTCTGTTGTAGAAAGTGGGTTTAAGTCGGGCTACAGTACTAGAGATATCTGATTCGGTTACAAACCTAAACTCAAAGCATGTCCTAGAAGTGTCAATCACTGGTACAACAGTCTCCGGTTTAATTCTCTCAAGATAAGTGCTTTTACTAGAGACATTATCTCTGACCATCTGCGCTTTTGTCACCATGGCTTCCTGGATTACCATGTACCATGCCTTGTCCTTTGTGAGTTGTGTTGTCGAAAGGCATGAATTTTCTAGTTCTTTCAGAATTCTAAATAACTCCAGTGTCAGAGCTGGCATTCTCAATCATTTCATCGTATTCTGCCTTTTTGGCCTGACCAATAGCAGACTTATAATTCTTAGATGTCATTACATAGGCTTCCCTATTCTCTGCAGAATTAAATCTAAGCCATGCATCACAAGCCTTATGTTTAGCTACTTTTAATCCATGGACTTCAGAAGAGTACCATGATCTAGAGCTATTTCTAGAAGCACGCTGAGTTTTCAAAGGAGCAACCTGATCCACTGCCTTAGCCAAAGTAGTATTGTACACATCTGCAGGTCATCAGCTGTCTCATACTTAACTAGATTATGTGAGAGTGATGCCAAAAATGGAGTAATAGCCTCAGGAGTTCATCTTTGCATGTTCCTAGAAGTGATAGTAATTCTATCTGCTTTAGTCGCATGTTTTTTTTATATTTATTCTTTATTGCATTTGTGTAGCGCTCAGACCAGAAGGTATCACAGCACTTGTGCAGAGTAGGTAAAGCAGATATGTTGTAAACAAAGAGACAGAAATAAAAGACACAAAAGTAGATGACAGCTCAGTCATACTTTTTGAACAATCAGGTCTCGGGTCTTCAAGAATTTTCTGAAGGTGTTGTACGAGCGCTCGTTTCTGATGATGCTGGGGATTGCGCTCCAAAGTATCGGTGCTGTGTAGCGGAAGTTTGATCCTCCTGCTCGTTTGCAAATATACCTGGGGGTGTGGAGAGCGATGCTGAGATTTTGGTGGCAATGTGGTGTGTAATGTAGGCCGGCGCGTTGTCGTGGAGGCAGCGGCGGGCGATAAGAGTCTTGAACTCTATCCTGGCTTTAATCGGGAGCCAATGTGCCTCGCACCTTGTGGTGGTGATGTGTTCAGAGGGTTTCAGACCAGTGGCAGCAAGGGTTTTTGATGATGTGCCTGTGAATAACATGTTGCAATAATCAGGTTTGCGGACTATGAGCGCACAGGCTAATGTTAGGCAGTTAGGCGGCGAAACAAATTTGTAGCCCAGTTAAATTAGTTTGGCTGTATAGGCAGTGGATGAGGAGACAGCGTTCACATGTTTGGACATAGAAAGTTCTGCATCCAGGTAAACACTCAGTGTCTTGACGTGTTTGGACAGTTGGATGGATGTGCCATCTATGGGGATGGTTGAGGTTTTTTAGTCGGTGCGGGGGGCCTACAATTAGCAGCTCCCTCTTGTCATCATTGAGGCATAAGTTGTGAGAGCCAGAAACTAAAGGAGGCTGTGGGCTATTTAAATGACACAAAGGTTCTGTCCATAATACTCATACAGCCAAAACTAAGGAATCAGTGTGTCTCCTCTCTTTAGAACCTCTTCCTTCAATATCTCCCTTCCAACTCTTTAATACTCACCCAGTCCATGTACCAAATAAGTACTGGGTATTACACAAATGAATTTATGATATATAAAATCTATTTTTATTTCTATCAATAATCAATATTACACAAAAAAAAGTCTCAAAAACACAATCTTCTTAAAGCCCAATGTGGTTTAAAAACGTTCAAAATACAATGTAGACAATCATAAAAGACTACATATTGTAAACCGTACCTATGAATAAGTACCTTAGTTTGGTTAATCTCTCTGCAGTGGTCAATTGCCCACTGTGGGTGGATCATCCCTAAAGTGCAAAGTGCAAGCTAAACAATGATATCAATCTAAAATTTAGTGCAAATTCTGCGTTGGATCTTTACAGTTTAAGAGCCTTTTTACATCTAGGTACCCTTAAATCTTTTTATTTTAATACACATGCCTTACTCCTTTCTTATGAAAGGTATCTCACAATTACTAACTTTGGTCACACAACACTGTTATTGAATCACAGTGCTACACACCCAACATGTTTCGTTCTTCTGGAGCTATTTTGCTCTAAATGCGACAACTTCTTCAGGGGGACCAACATAATCCCACTACAAACACAAAAACACAAGATTTAGACTACTTGAATCCTGATTAGAAATATATTCTTCTGGATAATTTGACACATAAATGTGACTACTTAGGTCCCGTAAGGAAAAATATCACTCGGCACCATTTTCTTTACACCTTCAAATCGAAGAGAGGGTAGCTAAGCTATAAAGGGAGAGAAAGAGAAAAGGAAAAAAGAAGGAAAAGTAGCAATTACTTCATTGTGTCCAATTTAAGCTACTGAAAACGTTTCAAAAGCATTTGATTATGCTTTCTACACACTTACCATGCACTGGTTGAATTTTAATCCTGCGCATGGGAATATACAGATGTCCTTTTGCTGGACTGCTCCCTGTGAAAACACCGTAGAGACTAGGATATAAAAGTGCCATAGACAACTCCATCATCAAAAGACAGTTTGTTATTCTTTTTGGAAAAGTAAAGAAAGAAGGACAAATATATATACATTCCGTAATATTAGTCTCAAACTCTTTTCAATGTTTGAACTCTGTTGTTGTCTATAAACTACTCTTATGGACTTGTATATGTATATATATCTCTCATCAAGGTCACATAATTCGTTTGGAGCAATTTATCTTACTACCACACGGTGTTTCTTATGAGCTTATATATGTAAATATATCTGTCATCAAGGTCACATAATTCGTTTGGAGCAATTTACCTTGCTACCATACAGTGTTTCTTATGAAGTCCCCGGTAGTCTCTGCTGCCATGCGTTTAGTGGTTGTTAATTTCACTGCATACGAGATCCTCTTAGCCTCGGTCGGGCGCCTGTGCTCACTAATAGTGCTGGTCAACACTAGGAAGCAACAAACAACAAACTGTCTAAATGGGGGTTTGAATGCCTCATTGCTCGAAACATTTCTGTCCGTTTCACTCTTTTAGCTAAAATGTTATCTCCCTTCTACTCACTGTAAAGCACCCAGCCGAGTTCGCATGTTCATAAACCTCTCTCTTCCTCTCTCCGTAATAGTGCAGTGCGTACTTCCCGTCACTTTTAACACACCTCATTTCCTTATTGGTGTCGTTCTTCAGTCACGTGACAGCACGTATCGAGAACGGGACCTGTCGTTGTGCGTCCTTCTTTCTTCCAATCTGACTTTTGCATTCATATACAAGAGGCTGACGTCAGTTATGTTTACCAACTTTGGTTCCACCCACACTGCGTACGTTCGCCGTGTCAAACGAAACCACCTTGTGTCGCATCCAAATGCACGATCCTCCGCATTCACAAACACGGTCGTTCACCGTCATCAGGCATGCCTCCGCTGGGGATTCGGATCAACAGCGTCCAAAGTCAGCATGACGCTGGGGTCGCACCTGTCGCGTGCCGTGTCTGTCACACAGAGAGAAGCCCCTTGCTATGCGGGACTTCAGCAAAATCACCACTCTCAACCTATATCTGGCTATTTGTGGTAAGGTATGTTCTCCCTCATAGTCTATCATCGAGAGGGATATATACCACAAAGGATTCCTTCTTTTAATTTTTAATATGACTGCACCATCCTCAGCACTTCATCCAGTATACTTGTTCGTTAAGACCTACCTCGGATGCATTAGTTAAAAAAATCAACCATTGTTCACGACTAAAACGTTTTTGTTGGGGCTTAAATCAGAAGAAATATTTTTCACTTGAAGTAGTACAGTCCAACATAATGTGTCATGCCCATGTGCCATCGATAGGAAATGTCCTACCATAGGTGCTGCGATCACTTTGTTCTTTATGTTGCTTCAATGTTCACTGATCCTTATTTTCACCTTCCGCTCAGTCACCCCAATGTTTATTTTTGAACAAGGGCACCAAATAGCATGCACTACGTTTGATGAATTACAATTTGTGAAATGCATTTGGGACCAGGGTTTAGCAAGACCTATGTCCGCCTCTGATGATCTGGAGGTAAACTTACAGTTTACACATCCTCCGCAGGGTGAGTGCCCTTTTGTCGCCGGAAGTCCCCAACTTTCTGTGATGCTGTGTTTCGGTGGTCGTACTGAGATGTCACGGAGAGATTAACCAAACAAAGGGTACATATTCATAGGTACATTTTACAATATGTACTCTTTTATGATTGCCTACATTGTATTTTGAACGTTTTTAAACCATATTGGGCTTTAAGAAGATTGTTTTTGAGACTTTTGTTTTGTAATATTGATTATTGAGATATATATATATATATATATATATATGATACATTCATTTGTGTAATACCCAGTTCTTATTTGGTACATGGACTGGGTGAGTATTAAAGAGTTGGAAGGGAGATATTGAGAGAAGAGGTTCTAAAGAGAGGAGATACACTGGTTCCTTAGTTTTGACTGTATAAGTTGTGAGAGGCCATCCAATTTTGGAAGATGCAGTATATGTGGTTTGTTTCGATGTCTTGGGCATAGCTGCCTGAAATGGGAAGGAGGATTTGGGTATCATCTGTAAAGTTGGTGTAGAGGGTGTTAATGGAGTCCAGGTGGTCAAAAGGGGTTTTGTGTAGGGGTTGTAGAGGGCTGGGGCGTTACAAGATCCTTGTGGGATGCTCAGGGGGATAGGGATGGGATCAGCGGTGGCATCGCCAATAAAAACTCTTGAAGAGCAGTTGCCAAGGAATGATTTGACCCATGTAGTGGCATCTTGGGAGAAGTTGAAATTGGCAGAAAGGTGTTCACAAAGGATGCTCTGGTCGACAAGATCAAAAGGCCGCTGATAGGTCAAGGAGGAGTAAAATGGCTGTGTTGACAGAATCACGGATGGTGTCTAGCTGGATTTTCTGGTTTAAAAGTACTGTCTCTGTGCTGTGTTTGGGTCGAAAACCTGATAGTCTGATACCTAGTAGGTGTGAGTGTTCCAGGTGGGCCTGTATTTGGGTGTATGCTATATGGTCAAATATTTTCTAGAAGGAAGGGAAGAGTGGTGATGGGTCGGTAATTGGCAGGGAGTGAAGGGTCAAGTGAGGGCTTCTTGATGAGGGGTGAGACCCAAGTTTTTTTAAAGCAGGTGGGACAGGGTTGGTGGGGAATGAGGCATTGATGAAGACAGTGATGGTGGAGCGAGTGTCTTAGAGCAGAGTTTGATGATGCATGCGGGTCAGGAGTCTCTCCTCAGTTCAAGGGTTTGAGGCGCTGGATGGTGTTGGACCTCCTCAATGGTATCCAGAGAGAAGTGGAATTGTGGTGCTAAGGTAGGCTGTTCCAAGCAAGTGGGCAGGGGTAATTGTGTTGGGGCCTTTTGAAGCTAATCAGACCTTTTTAGTCGTGATCTTTTCTCCTAGTTTGCTTCAGAGATTCTTGTGTTGTACGAGTTCGCTTTTGTGGTGATCAATGTTATGTGTGTAGGCTTTCGCTGCTAAATTGAATGCTTCTAAGTTGTTGGTAGAGGGGTGTTTTCTCCAGAGGTGTTCTAGTGTGGATTTTTGTCTGCAGAGAGAGTTAGGTTCTTCCTAGAACCAGATGTTTGCATGCTTGCAAAGTTTGGGAATTATGGATTTGAAGGGGGCATGTTAGTTTAATGCGTGTGTGAGTGAGTGATTGGTTAAAAGCAATGGTTTCCGGGTTTGCTGAGCTGGTGTCAAGGTCCATAAGATGCTTAATTAGGGTGGCAGCGAGGGTTTCCTCTGTAGGTCTTCGGGTATTGTAAGGATGGGCGTGGGTTTGTTTCATTAGTGGTAGTACTGTGATGCAATATGTTGAATTCAATAAGTGAGTGGTCTGTCCATGGTACAGGGTTAACAGCTGTGATGTTGGCTGAGATGTTGAAAGTGAGAATCCAGTCTACGGTACAGCCTTTGTTGTGGGTGGGAGCTGTGATGTGCTCGGTACAGTTCATCTTGTTAAGGGAGGTCGTTAATGCGGTTGCCTTGGAGTCAGAAGCGTCTTTAAAGCCTAAATTAAAGTCACCTAGGAAGATAAATTTGGTATTAGGTTTAATGAGGGGAGAGATGAGTAAAGGGATGTAAAAATCAGGGGAGCTCATGGGGTTAGGTTGTCAATAGATAAGGAGTAGGTTGATGGTTGTTTTGGGGTTAAGGGATCTTAGTTAGCAGTGTTTCAGGGATGACTAGTGACTACCTGTAGATGATGGCTAAACCTCCACCTGGTTTATCAGTTAATGATGATGATCTGTTATTTATATAGTGCCTTAATCCAAAGCGCTTTACAGAGCACATATTTACATTCAATATCACCCAACCGAAATTGGTACTCATTTATCAACCTCAGAAAGATGAAAGGCTGAGTTGGCCTTGCTGGGATTTGAACCTGCGACCTGCAGATCACGCTCAAATCACAGCAGCAAGCGTTCAACCCACTGAGCTATCTTACCGGCATAAGTTGATAAAATACTGAAGTGGATAAAAATGATCGGACCAAGGGAATGGAGAAAGTTCTACTTTATCATTTAGGGCATTGTTGCTGGTAAGCCAGTCCAGTGTCATACCTTTAATATGTGTTGGGTCAAACACATGATTAGTAAACCACAAGTCACTTAGTGCAAATTCGACCGACCTTGCAGTGGAATCAGTGTGGTCTGAGAGCCACAAATTTAGATGTAGGCTTAAGCCTCAGGATAAGCATGTCACAAAATTGAACCTCAAATTCTGGCATTAGATTGGGTGGAGAGTGTAGAAGTACAAGATTCACTGTTTTATTAGGGTCCATTAGAACTTGAACATGCATAATGTCACATCCCAGTGGACCCTGAATATCAACCTTGTGAATGTCCAAGGACGTCTTGTAAATTAATGCCACCCTGCCCAGTTACCCAGCGTCCCGATGACCACTGGAACCTGGATCCGAAGTACAATATGTCACAGAGGGACAGTGGAGGCTACTGCCATGGCAATTCCCAATGGCAATCAACCTACGGAGAAGCTCTTAATACTTTCAACCAGGGAAGGCCTTCCAGGGTGTCTCCCTCGAAACAATAGACACAACTGATTTACCGTTCCTGCTCATTGTTGGAAGCCCTCCTGAAGCACCAAGATCCATAGGCCCGTTCCATTCTTGAAGGTCTGCATCATCCAGAGTGTAGTGCTTCTTTGTGTTGAGATAGCATGCGCCCTCCTGCACTGTGCATCTTGTTGGGTAATTTCGAGTGTCTGTCATCGTGGCACCGCTGCTCTTTGTTCTAATAAAAGAAGTATTGCTAGCGCTACATCCCTTTATCACCATTCTTTAATACCCAACACTTTGGAAAGTCTCCTCCATGACTGGAACTGATCTCCAGTCAGACCTAAAGCAGACATCAAAACCTGCATCTACACCGTTATGACACCTGGGCCATCATAGCAAATGATGGCGAGAGTAGTCCCCCAACCACAAGTCCGTAGCTTAACCTGGAGTAGTGGGTCTTAATTTGGGTGGTTCGAGGAACATGCTAGCATGCGACTTTTGCATGTACCTATTACATGCTCCCTGGGGCTGTGTAATACTCCAACAAAGAATTACACACGCAGAGTGAATGTGCAGAGTGGTCTGCAAATGAATTGGAGACTACAATGTTTCTTCACTGGCTGCTTATTTAGAGAGAAGAGGCTGCACTGAGCATTATTAAAACAGCACGGAGTGGAGGTGCAGAGTGGTCTGCAGTGGTCCACAGGGACAGCACACATTTCCTGTTGGTACTCCTTGGTGGTGGTAAGTAGGAATTTCCACAAACTTCCAGGTGTTCTTCTCCTTGGACATGCCTCCTGTCACTATCCCTGCCCGATGACACCCCAGCAGTGGGAGACAGAATTGGAAAACCAAAGCAGAAATCAGAAGAGCAAGTGTTTGTTTAAGTGGCCAGAAGCAGGCGTTGAGGATACAGCGCTGTAGCACTGTGGACTGTTGATAACTGCAGACATTGCTGTGAGTTTTTAACCTCTGTTAAAAACCCCACTCTCTTATCCTCCTCTGTAATGTGGCTATTGTGACTGACGGATGCAATTCATCGTCTTCTAATTGCTTTTTGATAACCTTGCTGCCGGAATCCGTTTGTAAGAGGAGCGAACGAACCATAGTCGAAAATACTAATGATCTGGCAGTGAGTTGGAGTCTCATTGAGATTAAAAAGTCAATTCAATTTAAAGGGATAGTCCAGTAAAAAATGTTATTTAAAAAATAGGCAACATTAAAAAAAAATACTAGCACTTTTTTTTGTTAAACTTCCTATGTAAAATTTTGAGCTATTCAAGCTCAAAATTCGCAAAAGCAAGCACATGGGCGCATCCATTTTGTGAAATGGATGCCCGCCTGTGCTGGCTTTTGCGGCACTAATGAAGTTAAAGCCAGCCAGCTGTAGTAAACAAAAGCTACCGGTGGGTGGCTTTTCCTTCATTGGTGCCGGGACTCGGAGGACGTGGACCGGAGACCAGAGCAGGAAAACGGAAAAAGAAAAGTCAGGGGGGGATACAGGTGTACAGGTGCGGTCAGTAAAAGAACCGAAATAAAAAAATACAAAGCACTGCATTATTAGGAATTGTCCAAAACAAAAATTCCTATGTGCCCTTTCTACCTTCAAATCGGAAGGAGCATGTTGTGGATCTTATAGAGGTCTCTGCAAAGAGGGGGCAGGGAATCTATTAACATGCCCAGAATAGCACTCATCTTCCTGAATAAGAGCAAGAACTCAGATATCAGTATGCCCTGTGTTGGGGAAAGCAGTGACATCTCTGGATCAACTGACATTGCGTGCTAAACAGAGGTGATTGCTATAGAGCCTTCTGGTTAATTTATACTGATCCCCATGGGAAATACCAGACATGGGATGGGTTGCAAACAGGATCCCGAAATTCAAACCAAGAAGTGCAGTCCCTCATGATTCCTTTTGTGCCATCAAAGTCACAGCTTATATCCCCCCAAAATACCCGACCACAAATAGATACTCAGATGGGAGGGCCCTTATAACTACCAGCTAAAGGGAAAGAATGTTGTTACCTTGGAATTAAAGTGTCAATAGGGTGAAACATTCAGATTCTCAGGTCAGGACAAGGAGATTCCCAAAAGGGAACTCAAGGGCAGAGTAACTGATTCATTATGGAGTATATGTTCCATGACGAAGAACACCTGGTCATGAATCGGAGTACCATTCTCACTCTACTGTATGATATTCCAGCCTTGGGAATCATTGCATCAGGGAACATTGGCTGAGTGGAACTCATCTCAGATAACTGCTTGACAATGGTGGTGATTGACATCGCCTCTACACTGTATTGATGAGTTAAGACAAGGGTGTTTGATGTGTCAAGCTACAATTATTCACCGATCCTGCTGCCATAACCAACCTCTACTGGATGGGCAGGAAGATGGGCGTGTGCATCCCAAAGCGAGAGGTGTCGTTAATCAGGAGACCCAGGGGAGAATTGGATCTGGGTCCTGGACACCCAGAGAAGCGATGCCTGGGATGATCAACCTAATTTAATGGGTCTTATGGGCAGTACTTTGGAATTCCAGGGGCTTCAAGGACCTTACTAATCAAGAGAATTTCATTGCAAAGTTGGGTGCTGTGGAGCTAATTTTAATATAGGAAAGTTTTGACAGATGAGGTCATTGATAATTTCCTAATATGTCAACAGAAGGCCCTGACAAATCGTCTGGGTAGACCGGGAGGAGAGAGGGGGGGGTATTAGTAGCAGCCAAGCAGGATTGGCATAAATCGTACCACTGTTTTCGTATCCTCCCTGTGTTCAGGCTGTGTTGGTTACTACTCAAAGGATGAGGGATTAATGGCAGATTATTTATCTTCAGTCACTGTCACATTATTTATCTTCAGTCACAGTGTTCAGGCTGTGTTGGTTACTACTCAAAGGATGAGGGATTAATGGCAGATTATTTATCTTTATGGTAACTACTGATAAGTAAAACAGGCGTTACTCATCAAGCAGCTGGAATCTATCCTTTTCCAAGATCAGAATGATATAAATGCTGAGACATGTGTGAATAGCTGCATTTTAATACAGACTGCTTAGCCTACAGTGTGAGCAAGGAGGGTTCTAGTTGGGTGGCATTCCTGAGGCAGTAGGATCTTGCACCACTAAATGGAAACGTGAACGGAAACCTAGATGACAGAAATACTTGGCATCGTGAAGTACAAGCCTTGAGGATTGATTTTATGTTTGTTTCACAGGCTCTATACAATCAATGTGAGCAATGATTTGTAAAGAAGGTTGAACAGAGTGATCACTCTCTGCTATCTGCCGGTTTTGTAGGGATACCACGGACAAAGATGGGGGGCCAGTGGTTTGTGCGGCCGTTAACAGAACCAAAAATAGGTTAGTTTGAAGTGATCGAAATATGGATAAAAGTATGTCTGTTTATTAAAGCCTGGAAAGCCAGGTGTAGTGGGAACAAATATTATTAACATCTTTGCCCTAATGTTCTACAGGATACCACAATGGCAATTAAGAATAGGGGGAACAGGGGGGGGAAAGGGGGTGCTATTGTCCAGAAGTGCAGAAAATAAAGAGGGAAATGAGAAGGGATATTCGAAGTATTAGACATTGGAATATGAGCTCAGATAATTGCAGTCCGACCATTAAGATAATAGAGCCTTTAAAAACAAGTTAAAGTCCAGGCGAGTGTTGAGCCATCAGTAAATGGGGAGAACATCCTGTTGGCTGTTCTGCGAAGGTCCGAAATACACTTTTGGGGAATCGTAAACAGGAATGAATGCTCACGGGGCTGGGGGTTCTGCAGGAATGCCCCATTTTGTAGGAGCAGTGGGTTAGTCATTTCTCTCAGTTATTCTGTTCTAATACGTCATCTGTAACAGAGAGAGAGAGTGGATCCTGGCACCTTAAATTCGATCAGGAAGATATTGAAATGTTGATATTGCAATTGAGTCAGAGGTCCCCGGGGCCCAGCAGACTTTGTATTGCGTTATTAAAGATGGATCCATTGTTTTGGGGTACCTTGCTATATGGGCTATTTAAATCTGTCCTCCTACACAAAAGCTTCCCAGAATCATGGCATAATGCAATTATTGTTGATAAATCTTCCCCATTTAACTTTAGGCCAATAGCCCCTTTGGACTCTGAGTCGAAGGTTTTTGCCCTCTTGGTTTCTAGTAGCGCTTTCATCATGGCAGTCAAGGGAGGCATCCTAAATGCAAATCAGATGGCTTTTGAAAAGGGGCTTGGGACAACCGCTGCAGGATTTTGCAGATTATGGCAAAAAGGAGCTCCATGCATTTATGCAGTCTGGGTAGATCTTCTGTTGGCTTTCGACAAGGTCGACAGGGGACTGATTTGGAACAAAAATAGGGCATCTCAGGTAACTTGCTATCCATATTTATTGGTTTGCACATAAAGACATCATTACGGGTGAGATTGGGTGGGGCGGGGGCAGACATCTTCAAGAATAAAAACATCTAATGGCTTGCGACAGGGCTGTGTCCTGGTGCCCCACCTGTTCAATCTCCACTGGTTAATATCAGAAAAGAACTTTAAGATGTAGCTTTCGTTATCCCTTCTATCTTGGGCTGTAAAATGTCTGGATCACACTAAGGTATGCATTCTCCATCTTCTCAAGGCCTTTGATGTTCACTCATTGGAAAATGCTCTATCTATTAATACAATTAAACCACAAATGTCGGTGTTCCATGCTGGTCATAGAAAGCTGGCAAACAGCTGGATGTTGAATTCACACACGATAGAAGGTTTGTTTTAGTATCTACAGGGTAAGGGGGAAAATGCGCATGTTTGAACGGATGACAGCAAGTACAAACATATGATGTGCAAAATGAGGCAATTGCAAAGTCACCTTGGCAGGTTTACTATAAAGCCATTGATCACATTTTATGAGTCAAAAGTGATCCCGACGGTCTGTTATGGTCTTAAGATCCATCACTTGCTGACTGATAATATTGACATCTTGTAAGGGCAGCTATGGAAGAGTACACTAGGCCTTTCTAAGTCAGTCCCAATAGCAGCTATTAGGGCAGAGCTGGGCCTGACCTCTTTAAACACAAAGATACAGTGGAAGAGGTTCCAGGTTTGTATAAAGGTCTTTAAGCCCCAAGAAAATATCATCTTTAGGGAGATGGATCCAGGTAGAGCGCAAACTGAAAACGCTCTAGTTCAGTCATGTTGTAAGCATTTGGAACTGTTCAATATGACCTTGGAAGAGGCAGCCAATTGGATCAACAATCGTGAAAAATGTCCCTATAAAAAGATATACAGATTTAGATAGGGTTCATCGTAAAGAGGGTTGTTGCGTGCCTTACCCGCTATTGTACCCATCATTGCCATTTGCAAGGAGTATCCTATGTTTCTGTTTAAATCTGTTATTGACTAAGGAAAAACAATTCTGTTGGAAGATAAAAGACGTGTAAGAACCAAGTTGAATCTGTTTTTTGCCTCCAGTAGAATCAATTAAACATTTGTTATGTGAATGCCAAGATTTAACTATGATTAGAAATTAAGTTTTGGGTGAATTTATTGAAGGAATGAGACAGCAGCTGTGGGAATGTATTTCAAAATAGTTATTGATTGCCTTGTATTGTTTTTGATGGAAATTAAGTTTGGGAATGTATGGCATTATTGCATTGTAATGATGTTAATGTATGGAATGTACGTAAATCTTATTTTCTCTATTAATTGTGATAATGGTGTTAAGACCTCATTTTATTGGGTCATAAGACACTAATAAAAGAATTACAAAAATACTCAGAGTGTAAATTCATCTTCTGCAGCCACCCTGGCCTTACCTTTTGTGGGTGGAATATGGGTACAGGAAACTCATGTGGGATCCCAGACACTTGGGACAAATGGCTGCCCTATACTTCAATCAACTTATACAGCATGATGGTGTAACCACCCTTGACCAACATCCATTAAACCGATGGAGACCCAATCTTGTGACATTGAGCCTCTCCTAAATGAGTCAACACTAGTTACATACCTGTAACTATTGATGCACAACTGCTCGGGGACTAGGGTTGGACTACCTAAAAGTCAGTATAAGTATTGATGGTGTCTTATAGTTTTATAAAACCAGCATTAAAAACAAACTTCTTTCCTTCCCCCACTTTATCTCAGCAACAGTATAGGTGTCCCTTTTAAACAACGTTATGTACGTATATAACTGTTATTTTGTAGTATTCTCCATTTACTTACACCTGTTCAGTTATACTAAATTAGCTTTTATTTAATACATACCCATCAGGACAATCTATTGCTTGACAGCCATTGTGTATGGCATCTGTTCTTTATACCAAGTTTCCTCTCCTCAGTTTCAACCTTATTTCGAAGTCACGTTGCCATGAGAGATTTGGTCTAACTAGGGGAAATCCTTGCAGGCCCACCAAGGTTGGTCTCAGAAGCCCACACCAAAGACCAATGAGGCCCACCAAAGTGAAACAAAGGGACTAACAAGGGGAACCCTCCTCACCACAATAGACTTACCTGATTTTACCACCGGAGGTATTATTCCCCAAGACTTCATACTCTCTCTCAGTGCCTGAATAAGGGAGAAAGCAACAGGTTACATATTGACATTATTTTATCGGAATACTACTGGTTGCCACGAGGAACTCTTCATTGGGGTCAAGCTGCAACCTGCAAGGAATCGGACAAGAGTGAAAGTCAGGCATTTGAACTCTTACGAACTTTATACTTACGGCGTCTTGCCGGTAATCTCAGAGTCAATATTGTTCTGGAACTCACCAATTCCTTCGAGCCAGTGAAGCAACTGGTTATCAACGCGCCCCTGCGCTCAATGCAGGATGGAGAGCTCATCTTTTCAAACCATCAGGTGAGACTATAAGAGGGGACATCACAGGTGATCTGTGGGGAGAACAGCGGGGGTGGGGGATTTACGCTCAAGTCCACGGGTGGTTAATTCCCTTTCTCCATTTGCAGAAGAATATTCCTACGGGCCAAGCAAACGAAGCTAGGTGGACCAGTCCAGTCCTTCATCTCGGCCCTACGCATCACATTGGTGGAGACTGCAGATGTCCAGTTCCGATCGACGCCTCTGTGGTAGCCAGGTGAGCGTAACAGAACGCAAAGCCTACCCACAAATTCCCACCCGGGCGTTATGGATACCTCAGAGACTGACCCATTGGCCCAATTACTAGGGGAACTGAGGGCTGAAGTGCATTCCGCCCGTCAAGAAACCGATGCTCTTAGGAGAGAACTGATTTTGTCAAAGGAGCGAACTGATGAACTTGCTAGGCAACTATTGCAAAGCCAGGCTGGACAAGCACCCCTACCTGGTTCCGGGGGAAATCCAGCTCCTGTGTTATTGAGTAACCCTGTGCAAATAAACCTACTAGGAAATATTCCATTAGCTCCACCCGAACGCTTTGCCGGAGACTCCAAAAGGTTCGCTGTGTTTATGAACCAATGCCGCTTGCACTTTTTATGCAGACCTGGAGCCTTCCCAAACGATCAAGCCAAGGTAGCCTTTGCATTGTCATATGTCAGCGGCAGTGCAGCTGATTGGTCAATTCCACTAGTTACTCAGGATGACCCAATTCGTCGGGATTTTAAGGGTTTTCAAACGAGCATGGAAAGACTATTTGCCCGGCACTCCCAAGGACAGGCCCTGGATAACAAGTTTTTGTCCCTACGACAGGGTAACCAGGACCTTCTATCCTACATCGCAACCTTTAATAGGTTGATAGTGGGAACTGGATGGCCTGAGGTAAAACGAATCACGTTATTTCATCGAGGGCTTCGAGGAGAACTCAAGGATGTCTTGGCTCAAGTCGAGAACCCACCTCAAGACTGCGCTGAATATATAGACTTAGTGGTCCATTTAGATCACAGACTTCAGAACAGAAAGGCTGATCGAGCCAAGTTTGAGAAGTGGGTGTTGGTCAAAACCCACGCTAACCCCAAAAGAACAGATGCTTCAGAACCCATGCAAATCGGAGGGGTTAAAGGATCCTTAACCCAGAAGGAAAGAGAAAGGCGACGGCAAATGCAATTGTGTCTATATTGTGGAACTTCTGGGCATTTTCTACGAGATTGCCCAGCAAAACCACCCAAGAAGGTGGTAGGAGCTGCTGATAAAAGCCATATGGAGTCAGACTCGGGAAACGACCACGCCCGACAAGCGTAGAGGTCCGCTTGCCGAGCTTGAAGAAGGATACTCAGACCTCGCATTTCATCATACCAATGGTCCTCGTAGATCCAGGGCAGCCATCGCGTATGCACGCAGTAAGGGCATACATTGATAGCGGGGCCATAGGAAACTATGTGGACTATGAATTGGCTTCCAGGATGAATCTGGGCCTGTAACTCATTCCACCGCAGAGATGACACTATTGGGTCAGGATGGGCATCGAGAGACTATTGTGTTTGATCTAATCAAAGCCCCACAGTTCCAAATAATACTGGGGATACCTTGGTTGGAAACACATAATCCTCGTATTGATTGGCGAGAGAAGAGAATAACCTTCCCGGATTGTGCACAAACCTGTTACCCACAGAAAAATCAGAACGCAGGCCTGGCCACAGTAACCACAGCAGTCATGCAACTACCTCCAGAATACCAAGAATTCCAGGATGTCTTCCGAAAAGAACAGGCAAACACCTTACCTCCTCATAGATCATACGATTGTCAAATCGATCTCATACCCGGTGCACAACCGCCTTGTAGCAGGATCTATGCCCTTACGGAACCTGAGAACCTTCACCTATGACAATACTTAGACCAGTACCTTGCCAAGGGCTTTATTCGCCCATCCAAGTCCCCTGCATCTTCAGCTTTGTTCTTCGTGCCCAAAAAGGAAGGTGACCTCAGAACGTGCATAGACTACCGCGCATTGAACCAGATAACTGTTAAGAACTGATAACCATTGCCTCTGATCCCTGAACTACTAGACCAAGTGAAGGACGTTTGTATATACACTAAATTAGATCTCCGGGGGGCATACCATCTGGTATATGTAAAAGAAGGCGACGAATGGAAGATTGCTTTCTGCACAAAGTATGGGTTATTCGAATACCAGGTGATGCCTTTCGGGTTGTGCAATGCACCAGCAGCCTTCCAATACTTCATGAACGATGTCCTTCGTGAACTCATTGACGTTTGTGTTGCCGTATATATCGATGATATTCTAGTATACTCCTCTTCAGAATCTGACCATGTGAAGCACGTTCGAGCAGTCCTTGAGAAATTGCGCCAGGACAAACTATATGCAAAACTGGAAAAATGTGTTTTTCATGCCACAGAAGTTGAATTCCTTGGGTTTATCCTGACCCAAAGGGAGTCCGAATGGAATCACGAAAGGTGGACGCAATCCTTAAGTGGCCATCACCAAGTTCAGTTAAAGGAGTACAAAGCATGCTTGGCTTTGCCAATTTCTACCGCAGATTCATCCCAGATTTTTCACATGTTGTCCACCCATTACAGCACTCTTGCCAAAAAATAAACGCTTTATGTGGACGGAAGAAGCTGAAAATGCCTTCCAAGAGCTGAAAGCGAAATTCACGTCTGCACCTGTATTAAAGCACCCGCGGCCTGAACTTCCATACATAGCGGAAACTGATGCATCCAGTTTAGCCATGGGCACTGTCCTGTCTCAAAAGGACCCTGAAACTGGCCAGCTTCATCCAGTAGCATTTTGGTCCAGAAAGTTCTCGGCACCCGAGTTAAACTATCTGGTTAGCGACAAGGAGTTATTAGCCATTAAATCCGCCTTCAAGGCTTGGCGGCACTATCTTCTCGGTGCCAGGCATACCATTACTGTGATCACCAAAATTGACAGTATTTAAAGACAGCCAAGGCCCAATCGTCACGTCAACTCCGATGGGCATTGTTCTTTGCCGAGTTCGATTTCGTTCGATTTCGTAATAACCTATCGACCAGGTTGTAAGAGTGGTAAAGCAGACGCCTTATCCCGAATAGGGATGGGAGAGGCAGAAGTGAACCCAGATCCAGTACCTATAATTTCCGAACAAAGAATTCTTGGCATGACTACTCTACAGACACTAGAGGACATTCAGGTAAAGATCCAGCAACTCTTTGATCCTACAGCCCTGCAGGACTGGGTAAAAAAAGGCCCTGACTACTGTCACCAATGATTTGCCTTATTACCAAGGGCGGCTATTTCTGCCACACAAGGAACTACAAGAGCTAGTCATTTCCCGTTATCATGATACCCTAATGGAGGTGCACCCAGGTATTGCAAAAACTGAAGCTAAAATTAAAAGACAATTCTGGTGGCCCACCTGGCGAAAGGATATTAAATCATTTGTGATGTCTTGTGACATTTGCGCCCAAAACAAAAGTCAAAAGAAAAAAACAGCTGGACTCTTACAACCTTTAGACATTCCGCCTACACCATGGCACACCTTATCATTATACTTTATTACTGATCTACCCCCATGCAATGGATTTAACACCATTCTAGTTATTGTGGATCTTTTTTCCAAGATGGCCCACTTTATTCCTTTAAAGGGATTACCTTCCGCTACAATCCTGGCCAAGGAGTTCCTCGAAAACATTGTTCGCATACACGGATTTCCGTCCATATTGGTCTCTGACCGGGGCAGTCAATTCATTTCACATTTTTGGAAAAAATGCTGTCAATTGGCGCAAATCGATGTGAGGTTATCGACCAGTCACCACCCCCAGACCGATGGTCAAACGGAGAGGACCAACCAGACTCTCGAACAATACCTGCATTGTATGTTACATCAGACTGAGAGTAATTGGAAAGACATTCATTGTATCGGTAAATATGCATACAATAATTCAGTACACTCTGGAACTGGACAAACCCCCTTTTATACCTTATATGGGCACCATCCTCGAACCTCAGACCTTGACTCACCCCAACACTTAGAAATGCCCGCAGTGGACCATCTGCACGCTACGATTACACAGGCCTTTAAGGAAGCAACTACACATTTAAAACAGGTGAAAGAAAAATACAAGAAAGATACTGATCGGCATATAAGTGATACTCCACAATACCAGATAGGGGACCAAGTATGGTTAGCCACAAAACATATACCTCTAAAGGGAACACAGACCTTTAACCCCAGATATTTGGGACCTTACCCTATTAAGGCCATTATCAACCCGGTGGCTCCCAAGTTGGACTTACCTGCTAATATGCAAATTCACCCCGTCTTTCATGTGTCACTTTTGAAGCCGGTGCAACCAGGGACAAGACTACCCAAGCCACCAGACCCTATCTTTGTAGACAGAGAACCCGAATTTGAAGTTAAAAACATCCTGGACTCCAAGCTGATAAAGTCAAAACTCTTTTATTTAATCGACTGGAAAGGTTATGGACCACAGGAAAGGTAATGGGAACCTAGTGACCATGTTCATGCACCCCGATTGGGAAATTTCGGTGGAATTTTTTCACCAGACAAACCGAAACCATAGGGAAGAACGACTTTAGGAGGGGCCTTGGGGTGGAGTGCTGTCATGATGCCTCCCCCTGGGGACCCAGACCACGTCCAGCAACCCCGGAAGCAGGCATCAGGTTATCCTAAGCAAGCCCAACAACCCCTGCTAGGGGCTGTTTGGGTCCAGTCCTGGCGCCAGGCTCATATGGAGAGTCAGTCCTGGTTCCATAGGCGCCAGGCTCAAAGATTAAAATTTACCTGATGCAGACCATGTTGCAAACTTACCTGATGCAGACCATGCTGCAAGAGCTCCAAGCCAAAAGAGGCTTGGAAGGGACTAATTTACTTAGGGAGTATTTTTTACTCGGGTGGGGCTGGGGAGGAATACTTACCTGGGACTACTTTTTTACTCGGGCGGGGCTGGGGAGGAATACTTACCTGGGACTACTTTGGAGGCTATTTAAGCCACGCCCGAAGAGCAGCACACGCTTCACGTTATTCTGCATCCAGCAGCGTAACGCTCACCGTGCCTGCAAGTCTGCATCCAGCCTTCTGCCACGCCCACCTCGAGTTTGGAGCTCCTAGAAAAAGGGAGAAAGAAGGAGAAAAGGTTAGAACAAGAGCAATACCTTTAATCCTTTCCTGAATTCCCGATCCATCGCACCTTCGAGCTGGAAGAAAGAAGTTATTTTATGCGTGTCGCCTCGTCTGCTGCAGCGCCGCGCTGAACTCACCGGCCTTCGCAGCATCTTCACATTCCACCGCATCCTCCTGCATGTTCCCGCCGCACTCCGGCACCTAAGGAGAAGACAAGAACAGCAAGGTGAGCCAAGGGAATACACAGAGGAATATTAGTTACCCCCCCATAGACTTAACCGATTTTACCACCGGGGGTACTATTCCTCTTCACGGGTCGGCGTAGCTTCCACTGCATCTTCGCCAAAGCCCGCCCCCTAAGGGGAACCAAAAGGACAGCAAGGTGAAACAAAGGGACTAACAAGGGGAACCCTCCTCACCACAATAGACTTAGCTGATTTTACCGCCGGAGGTATTATTCCCCAAGACTTCATACTCTCTCTCAGCACCTGAATAAGGGAGATAGCAACAGGTTACATATTGACATTATTTTATCGAACTGTGTTGGAAAATACAAATCCTTACCGGAATACTACCGGTTGCCACGAGGAACTCTTCATTAGGGTCTTGCTGCAACCTGCAAGGAATCGGACAAGAGTGAAAGTCAGGCATTTGAACTCTTACGAACTTTATACTTACGGCGTCTTGCCGGGAATCTCAGAGTCAATATTGTTCTTGAACTCACCAATTCCTTCGAGCCAGTGAAGCAACTGGTTATCAACGCGCCTCTGCGCTCAATGCAGGATGGAGAGCTCATCTTTTCAAACCATCAGGTGAGACTATAAGAGGGGACATCAAAGGTGATCTGTGGGGAGAACAGCGGGGGTGGGGGGATTTACGCTCAACTCCACGGGTGGTTAATTCCCTTTCTCCATTTGCAGAAGAATATTCCTACGGGCCAAGCAAACGAAGCTAGGTGGGCCAGTCCAGTCCGTCATCTCGGCCCTACGCGTCACATTGGTGGAGACCGCAGCTGTCAAGTTCCGATCGACGCCTCTGTGGGAGCTAGGTGAGCGTAACACAAAGCTTCTCAAAGACCATTCTAACAACCATTATCTAGTTCTGGCACATCTTTCTGAAGGATACAGAAGCATAATTTTACTTATTATGTGCCCATGTCCCTTGAATTCTAGGTGGCCTTTACACCCTGCTGTGAAAGCATTGGTTATAACTGTTAGTGGCATGGGACAGGGATTTGTAAAGGGGTACCTCTTAGACGTATATATGTTCCTTGAGTAGATGGATGATCTTTTGTGTCACGACAACTAGACTAGATCTTCTCAATCCCCCAGTGCCTGGGACCATTGTGCACTGAGCCATTTCTGGAATCGTCTAATTTGCAGTCTTGAATGTGGTACCAAAGGTATACATGATGCCATCACTCACAACAGTTATATCACCATTCACACTCATTTTGTTGATGACCGATAAAGGGGAACAGTTGACAGGAAGGCTTAAATACTTTCTTGGGACTGGACAGCTAGAGCCCAATTAGAGTGTAGTTCTGCTCCCAAAAAAGTCTGTTAGGTTTAGGGTTGAGCTTGGTACATTGACTGAAAATCTTAGTCAGTGTGATGTTCCTAGTGTTTGCTCGTCTGGCTTTGTGTTAAACTGTTCCTAGTAATCAGTCATTCAAGTAAGGGTCTGTGGGGAGTTGGAAGAACTGACCAATGTAATACGTGAGGGGGCGAGCAGCAAGGGTTTTGGTCTGGCCGCTATCTGATGCGTCTCCCAGGCGGTAGAATAAATGTGATCCCACCAGCTAACCACCCCCTTCTGGTGTCCTAAACTTCATCAGGGGTGATAAAAACCCAAAACCCAGTGTAGAATACCAAGAACTATTGGAGCACTATTCAAACAATGCACGTGTCGGACTGGAAACTTGTTGGGAGACCCACTGCATTTGCCGATGAGCATGTAGAGTTTGGGAACTGTTAAGGATTCCAATCGGGTGTCACACACTGGACTAGGACACTTAGACTTAGCCTGGGATGTGGTGCTCAATAGGAATGTTTTTTCTTTAATTTCCACGAATTCAAATTGAGTCGGTACCCGACCCGTCTCACACCCCCTTTTACAAATACCCCGGGTCACAATGGACCATGAACCAGGCCAATTGGTGAAAATAAAATATTTATTTTTTAAATTCACAAAAATCACACAATATTTTAATATTGGGCAGCAATCACCGATGGGGTGATAATTGCAATAGAAATAGAAGCAATGCACTTGGTTAACCTTCTAGCAGAACATATCTAAAGCACAAATGAATAGGAACACTTTTTGAATTATGATAGATAGCACGTAAGTAAAGGTTTCCCCCTGCAATGTTCCCTCAACCCACCAATAATCAAAGTGGATAGAAAGAAGCAGCAGGTAGTCCGGTAGCAAAGGGCAGCAAACAGTATCAAAATCCAACCTTCCCCTCACAAAATAAGATTTTAAAACCTTTGCAAAGGCCTAAAGTGACATTCGGATTTTGTAAAATAATTAATTATATGTGCGTTTAAAGAATGGTATCCATATGTTTCATCACAGTATTAGGGATGTTATCTAACTATCAACCCTAAGGTAAGGTATCACAAAAGCATACAGTTCACCAAAACAGATTGAAATTGAAAATCCAGTGCAGCCGAATTCACACTTGGAAATGTTGCATTTTTTCTGGTTTGCAGTTTTAAATGCAAAACCGTTTTATTTTTTAAAAACAGTGAAAAACACTGAATCTAAATGCGGTTTTTGGGCAGGGGGATAGAATGCAGAGCACAGGGACAGTATAGAAGTGAAAGGAGGGCTACAGCTGGTGAATTGAGAGAGATTTAGAAGGTAGAAAAAGGTTTGTTTTTAGGAAAATAGAGCAGCGAAAAAAAAGAGAATATCGGTTTTAAAGATGAAAGGCACATTTTACTTTAAACTAAATTATTTAGACTATATTGTTAAAGAACGCCACGGTACATTCGAAGATTGATTTGCAACGTCAACCTTTTCCTGCTGTGTTCTGATCTATGTGGGAATTAATTTAAATTACTCCAAATATCACTAATGAGTTACAAGGTGAGGTGAATAAAAGAGTTGCGCTAACACTAGGAAACAAGAACAGGGTGCACAGAAAATTGCAACAGTCTATACAAGTTATCAGGGTATGGATAGAGTTGCTTAGAGAGTGGAACAAAGACAAAAGTCAAGATGGGGTAGACCATGTATTATGGGATGGGAGATACTCACAGTCCGCTCTTAAATTTGGCATTAGGATCAGTCAACCAGGTTCTGGACTCCAGGGCTCGGGGCCCTAGGTAATGGCAGACTCTCCTAGCAGAACAACAGCTGGGCCTGTCTGGTCACCAGATAATCAGGACAGCTGGATGGCAGGGTTGCAGTGGGCATGCAGTTAGTGGGCAAAAAGCCAGTCTTATTTCAGGATGCTTCCCAAAAGAACATAACAGCTTTTCCCTTTGGTTATTGGGATTTTGTTTAGCGGGATCTCTGGATTGAGGCCTTGCTGGGATGGTTAGCAATGCTTTGGCCCTGCAGTGGAGTCTAAAATCAGCTATGCTTTGGCTTTGCAGTGGGATCTGGAATCAGCTATGCTATGGCTTTGCAGTGGGATCTGAAATCTGGCAAGATGAACGTAGAAGATCGAGAACGCAGGCGCAGGAAATTCAGGAAAGAGGGTCTAGAGTTTTGTCAGCCACCCTTTTTATAGAGGACGTGACATCGTAGAATTATACGGCAGGGCAGGCTTAGCTAAGCACGCCTCTAAACAACTGGATTGTCAGGGGAGATAGCTACCACCTTCCTCTCAGTTGGTTGGGTTTCAAGGACATGATGTCAGATTTATGATGTGAGTTTTACAATGTCCAGAACCTCCCACAGTTGCTTTAGCTACAATTCAGTTTTGCCATAAATGGCACATTTGTACAGTTGGGGCATCTTAACAAATTACATAAATAGGTTACATATTTTCTGCAGAGCATGCCAGTTCAACTCTACAGTCTGTAAGACATTGGGCCTCATTACACGGATGGCGGTAATGGTTAACGGTGACAGTTAATGGTAACGGTGACCGTTAACCATTACCGCCTTACTACGAGGTACCTTAGCGGGTTGGTGCTTTAACGCCTGCTTTTTGCAGGCGTTAATAACCAACCCGCTAAGGGACCTTGGTGCTAATTACGGCACCGCAAAATTGCGGTGCCGTAATTAGCACCTTCCCCATTCCCATTATGCCCTATGGGGCAAAAATGGGAATGGGGAAGGGCAGTGGTGGAAGGGGGAATTACCGCCCCGCCAACCTTGGAATGGGGCGGTAATTCCCCCTTCCACCAAGGCGGTGCCGGTATTTTACCGGCATGGACCAAGGTGCTAATAGCACCTTGGTCCATGTGCTAATACCGCCATCCGTGTAATGAGGCTAATTGTTTTACCCTTCTAATAATTGTTAGTCATTTTTAGTGTGAAATATTTGGCCTAAAATTCTATGACTTTACACGTGTGTGTGGATCATCATTAGACATGTCAGTGTTATTTTACATTGGCATCATGTACACTTTCCGTAGAATACCCAATTCTCTGCCATTTCTGTTCCCAAGGTGGCAGTGAAGGCTACAAAATTACATTAAAACGGTTAACTTTTTACATTCCTGCGAATTTCAGTTGCAAAAATAACCGTCAAAGTTTCTCAATAAAATAGTCTTTTGAAACAAATGGGCATCCTTCGTCTTTCACTGGGACCATTTTTTTCTCTTCAGCTACCTCCAACTGTCACTTCAGCCTAGTGTGGGGAGGGGTTTTCCCAGTTTGATTGAAGGTTTATGGCCGCTTCCACTTCACAGGTTGGTGTCCCGGAACTTCCATTGCAAGAAGCCTCAGCGCAGAAGAAAGTCTGCCAAGGTAGCAATCATCACTTGTGTGTTCTAGCATCTACTGTGAGTGGCCTTCTGTTGCTGGCAACCCCGAAGCAGAAACCTGTTTGGGGCTGATGTCCCCCATGTAGCAAATGTAATTCAATATTTTATTTATTTTTGTTATAAATCAGAATAAAGCCTGTTGAATAAGCTTTCCGATATCTGTTTCACAGCACAAAACCCCTTCACAATCCTAGATAAGGGTAGGGCCTTATCCAACATACACTTTTAAACAAGTATTTTTCTTAGATTGCAAAAGTACATTTTAAACGTGTGGTGACTGCCCACATTGTTTTGTTGCCAGAATTAGCTTCTGGTATGCAGCAATGGATTAAAACACAGAAGCACTGAAATTGACATAGGCACAGAGAGCCAGGGCCTTTTTGACGCATTGATCCTTGACATTTTGTAGCCAAAAAGTAAAGCTTTTCCCATGTAGCTGATTTCTTCACATCTGAACAACAGCCTGTCATTCAGGGATACTGCTCTTTCCTGCTGGAGCACAATGTGAATGTGGATAAGCATGGCAAGGTCTCATTAATAAAAGGTGGTGTGATGAGGAACAGAGGAAAAAGAGCATCACAGCTGCACCATTTTTAAATGTAAATATTTCTCTTTTTCAATGGGAACTTTGGGCTTGCAGCAAAGCAGTGCTGCTTTTTTTACTCCCTTTCTTTTGTATATGTAAAAACACAATAGCGGGCTTTCTCAGTGAGCCCCCTTGTTTCATCCTGCCCAATATGTGCTTGGCAAGATGGTGCAGCCATCTTTTTGTAACTGAAAACGCAGTTTTGGTGTGAGGCAGTGGTGCTCACAGGAGTCAGGGCAGCCATTTTGCTATTTCTGCTGAAGTGCAACTTGGTTAGGAAGGGAGTACAGCTGAGTGGGTAAATATATCCCACCAATTCCCCCCCCACCTCTTCTGAGATTCCTAGTTAAGGGAGATTAGGGCAAAGTGGGATTCATCGGTAGGGCAAAATGGGGTTCTTCAGGTAGGCGAAACGGGGTTCATCAGGTGGAGTCCTTCCATCATCAGGGAGCGGTACTCCACAATCCTCCTGCTGTCTCTCGTTGTAGTGCGGAGCGACACCCGGAGCTTCCCCTTTGGTCTTTCTTTATGGTGTGGAGCGACACCCCCAGCTTTTCCTTGGCTCTTTCCTTTCCCGGTCCCCAAGGAGGTCCTCCTTGGTGATGAATGGGCGAAACCATTATGAATCTATTAAATAAAATAGAACCTACTACTACATTTTCCCACTGACTGCCCTCCAGCGAGGTGGACAGCAGTGGGACACATACATTTAATAATGACAGTTATTTAGGTAATACAGGTAATTGATCAGTCCTTATACACAGATAACTATGGATTTGGCTAGAATTTTGGGGAATCCCTTTCGTCCTAACAATGACGAAACATACTCCCTGTTAAATAATTATACCTCTAAACCTATCTGTTCCCTTCTGCTTCTTCTTTGTCTGGTTCTCATTCTCCAGGTGTCTCCTCTACTTGCTGCAAAGTGTCCCTGGGGTGACAACCTTTTAACTGATTAATATGGACCCATTTCTCTTCTGTCAGTTCTCCTTTGGGGATGCAGATTCTGTAGGCTAGGCCAGGGATGGTGACATTTTCTCCATTTTTGAACTTCAACTGCCTACGGGAGCAATGGGGCTGACCGGAAGGCTTTCTTTAGGGCTGCCAGGGCCCCGAGAGGTACTGTCCAGTTGGGACAGGGCTTGGCAATAACTGGGATCCAAATTAATTTCGAGTCGGTTGAGGATATGACTGCCCATGTAAAAGGCGGACAGAACACCTTGCACGACCCAACAATTATGTTCTGTGCTTTTGTCACCTATAGCCATTTTTAGCATACAACTGCTAAGCAGAAGATGTTTGGAACGGGAATTTCCAGGCTCCATACCCACTGATAAACTGACTCAACAGCGGCCAGGGTCTGGTCTTTTGGGTGTTTCCTGAATAATACTTCGCTGATGAAGATTTCTTCGCTATTCAAGTAAACTCGGGCGAGAACAGACTCCTTCCCCTCATTTTACTGAATCGGGAAGAAGAGCTGTTCACCCTTTGCCTGAATGCCAGCTACGCTTTGTGCTGGTTTGTCCTGAATTTGACTATAGAATTGGGATTTTCAGATTGTGAATCAGTATACAATTTCAAAGTATTTCCTTCCAGTGTGGAATGCCACTTAAAACTAGAAGGAAGGTTGATTTTGATTTTCAGGAATGGAGGAGTTCACATCACCAGTTTGTTGTCCTACAGAAATTAATGTAACGTCAGGTATTTTATTATTTTGAAGATGAAACTTGATTTGATTTGATTTTTGTTCAACCATGTGGCATGTGTCATTTAGACTAACACGGTCTGTTTTAATTTTATTGGCCTGTGAGTCGGAGTCCAGAGTACCTTGTTCACACAGTCTATTAGGGGGGATAACCTGCACAGGATGTGTCCTCTGGAGTCACGACTATGACCGGGTGTTTCACTTTGTGTCGCCCAATTTTTATTTCCAAATCCGCTCTCCCCTCGACGGGAATTTCATTCCCGTCGAAATTTTGGAGTTGTCCAGGAAGAGGGGTGAGAGGGATCCGGTATCTCTACCCCCTTCCTGAATTTAGCTGATCAAGGGCCCTTTTATACAGAAGAGTGACTTGGGACCCAGTGTCCACCAGTGCTGAAAATGTACATTGCACTTGCACTTGGACCGGGGCATAACATCTACCCTCCTTCTCAAGCGGACAAAGGTAATGTGCATTTTGGGTAAGCTGGGTGGTCATTTTCTTTATTTTGGACTCGGACAGTGGCATTTTGGAACATTTTCTGTGTCAAAGTCTGGGGATCTGTAATAAAAATTTGACATCCTGAAATAGTGGAGATTTTGGAATCCCCTGTTTCCATTAGCTCTGCGTTGCCCCCGCTTATCGGGTGGCAGTCACTACAACCAATTTGTGGGGAGGATCCCTCCATTACTATTTCCTTCTCAGGATGACAATTCTGGGGTTCAGGGATGGGTGACTCTGCATCAGTCCCCACTCCCACCCAGTCTTCATTTAGATCTCTTGGGACCCATTTTTCTTTGGGAGGAATTCCCCCATCCCTGATGAAGATTGTTTCCCCAGAATCCTCTAAGGATTCTTCTTCAAATTGGAGGACACCAACTTCCTCCACACAATGGGCCATTTTGAGGTCTTTATTTCTCCTACCCACCCTCTGTTCCCTGGGTTGCAGATTTTCAGGGGCATGAGATTTTTGTTCCAGTGTGTCCAGGGGCTTTTCACAGGTGAAGAAGGAAGCTTCCTCTAGGGCTTTACACTCCCTTTCCTACATGCCTCCTCCTCTGGAACCAGTGAATTGTCGGGATTCTCTCCCCGTCATTGTTCTGGGGTGCCAGACCCTTGGTTTGTGGGGTTCTGAGCCGTCATGTTCACCTGAGGGTTCTTTTGAGCCCTCAACATGCGACCCAGATCCTGGGTAAGGTTCTGGACCTGGTGCTCCAGTTGGGACACCCGTTCCGGCTGGTACGGGGGTCTCTGCTCATACCTTTGTTGTTCACAACTAACCTTTCTCCCGTAGTACCCTGGGTATTGTGGATTTTGGAAACCCTCCCCCCTTGGCCTCTCCTCTCCCAGATTGGGTTGTCTGGGCTCCTGGAACCGGGGAGAGATAGGAGGGTTGCCCTGCAGGTTGGGGTTTTGAGGGTACTGGGGAAAGAAACAACCTGGGATTTGGGGGATTACTGCCCTCCTGAGGGAAGTTAGGAGGGAAGTTTCCTGGGGGAGTACTTACCTGGCAGGACCCCCCCCCCCTTGGGCTGGAGCAGTCCATACCTACCCCAAGATAGGCCAGTTGCCCTTGTACCTGGGACTTATATACTAAGGAGAATTAGGCGTCCCATTAGTGGGATTAACTCCCTGATTGCCACATGTTTTTGATTGGCCTGAAGGTTTTCTTGGCCTCTGGTTTTGCTGGTTTGCGATTGGTGCATTTTTAGGTTCCCCCATTTCTAGGTCTAAAATGGGGGAACCTTCACCTCCGCTATCTTAGCAGCAGCAGGGGCGCTGGCTGGTTTGGGGTTTTTGGTCTGATTTTTATTTTCTGCAGGTTTTTGGACTTCATAAATGCGGGTCGCCTGCTCGATTACCCAGTCCAGAGATCTTTTATCGTGGAAATCCCTCACCAGCTGGGTCATAATATACTTTGGGAGCGCATGAAAGTGGTTTGTGCAAAGGTGAGTTTTTGCTCCTGCACAAATTCTCGTGGGGCCTGATCTTCCCTGCACTGCAAATTGTAGGCCGCTTTGCGAGCCTCTTGGGGGTTTCTGTGGGTGGAAAAGTGTTTCGAGATGGCTGTCCTGTAGGTGGACCATCTTGAATGGTTCTGGTCATCCAGGCAATCAAAGAAGCTGGAGTACTCTGGAGAGAACGTCCACTTAGCATACTCTATGCAGTTCTAGTTGTCTTTAAGGTGGAAAGTGTCCATCATCTGCTCATAGAGTTCCAAATGTTCCCAGACAGAATATTTTGCGTTTTCGTGGTATGGAGTTAACAAACTCCTAATGGCCTTAATCTGCCTAATGGTGTCTTTTGCCATAACTCTCTTTACTTTATTTGCCTTCTTTGGCCTCATCACCCGAGTCCACTCGCCCTCAGACTCAGAGGCGCTACTGTTGGAGGACCCCTCCTGATCTTCTAGGCGCTCACTTATTCTTTGAGCTTGGGAGCGGCTCGCAGAATGGTGGGGCTTAGTTTCTACTCCCCTGTGGCGCACAGCAGAGTAGTCTTCCGACTCCTCCATGCTTCCAGGGCTGGCAGAGGATCCCCCCCACTGACCTGATTGGCTGGAGGCCTTCAAAAGAACAAGTTACTTACCAACTGGTAACGTTCTTTTGATTGGATGTTTCTCCAACGTATTCCACATCTTTGACATGTAATGTCCACAGCTGTGTAGTTCGGAAACTTTTTCTGCAGAGGGGATCCTGCGTTGATGGCGTCTGGTCGATGTCCCGCGAAGGCCTCCGTCGACGGCGACGTCACCGGATGTTATAAATAGGGCACATGGCGCCCGTAGCCTCAGTTTATATTTTTTCCTCCATAACGTGTGACATGCACATATCCAATGCTTGATTGACAGCACATAGCCTTGCGGAAACGTAAGCTGCAATCACATTGGAAATTCTCCAGAAGGGCAGGCTGGAAAGGGGATAGCGGGAAAACATCAGTGAGGCCTTTAAGAAATTGTGAAACCAAAGGAATCTTAAAGTAAGCACATTCTTCAGACAAGCGCTTGAAGATAAACAGCGCCGCCAGGTAACCTTTAATGGTACCCACTTGAAGGCCCTTGTGGGCCAAAGAAGGCAAGAAAGACAAAACCGTGGGAATGGAACACTGAAAAGGATCAACATTTTGTCACAGAATTTACGCCAACGGTACAGGGATTTTGTTGCTGGCTGCCTGGCTGAAAGCAACACCTCCATCATGTCATCCGGGAGGTCCCAATCCTTATACCTCAACCTTTCAGATACCAAGCGTGAAGTTTGAGGGTCCTGACCTCTGGATGGAGAACCAGACCACCCTGCCCCCCTCCCTCCCTCACGAGAGAGAGCGCAGATCCTCTTGGTAGGGAAGACGGCGTGGAGGGCAGATGGACATTTCTAGAAGGTCCGGGTACCACGCTCTCCTGGCTCAATCCGGAGCAAAGAGGATCATGTGGGATCCGAACCTCCTTAACACTTGAGGAGTGACGGGGACTGGAGGAAATGTGTACAGCAGTGGGAATGACCAATCCTCCATGAATGCGTCTCCTAAGGCTCCTCTCAGAGGAAATTCTCTTGAGTAGAATCTCTCACACTTCCGGTTGGCACTGGTGGCAAAGAGATCCACTTGTGGGGTTCTCCAAAAGGGCGAATATCTCCAGAAGTACTTCCTGATCCAACTCCCACTCGTGAGAGATCGTGCTCTGCCTGCTCAGGCTTAAAATGACACACAGATTTTGTAAAATAATTAATTATGTGTGTTTAAAGGATGGTATCCATATTTTTGATCACAGTATTAGGGTTGTTAGCTCCCTATCAACCCTAAAGTAAGGTATTATATAAGCATACAGTTCACCAAAACAGAATGAAATTGAAAACCCAGTGCAGCCGAATTCACACATGGAAAACATTTTTTTCAAAAAAATGGGTGAAAAACACTGATCAGAATGCGGTTTTTGGGCAGGGGGATAGATGCACAGCACAGGGACAATATTGAAGTGAAAGGAGGGCTATAGCTGGTGAATTGAGAGAGATTTGGAAGGTAGAATAAGGTTTGTTTTTAGGAAAATAGAGCAGTGAAAAAGAGAATCGGTTTTAAAAATGAAAGGCAAATTTTGCTTAAACTAAATTATTTAGACTATATTATTAAAGAAAGCCACGGTACGTTCAAAGATTGATTTGGGACATCAACCTTTTCCTGTCGTGTTCTGATCTATGTGGGTTTTAATTTAAATTACTCCAAATATCAGTAATGAGTTACAAGGTGAATACAAGAGTTGCGCTAACACTAGGAAACAAGAACAGGGTACACAGAAAATTGGAACACTCTATACAAGTTATCAGGGTATGGATAGAGTTGACTAGAGAGTGGAACAAAGACAAAAGTCAAGATGGGGTAGACTATGTGTTAGGGAATGGGGATACACACAGTCCGCTCTTAAATTTGGGATTAGGAAAAGTCAACCGGGTTCTGGACTCCAGGGCTCGGGTTACCAGGTAGCGGTGGATTATCCTAGCAGAACAACAGCTGGGCCTGTCCGGTCACCGGATAATCAGGACAGCTAGATGGCAGGGTTGCAGCAGGCATGCAGTTAGTGGGCAAAAAGCCAGTCTGGTTTCAGGATGCTTCCCAAAAAAAATAAAAAAAAATAAATCACAGCTTTTCCCTTTGGTTATTGGGTTTTTTTTTTTAGTGGGATCTTTGGGTTGAGGTCTTGCTGGTATGGTCAGCAATGCTTTGGCCTTGCAGTGGAGTCTGGAATCGGCTATGCTTTGGCTTTGCAGTGGGATCTGGAATCTGGCAAGATGAATGTAGAAGATCAGGAACGCAGGCGCAGGAAATTCAGGAAAGAGGGTCTAGAGTTTTGTCAGCCACCTTTTTTATAGAGCATGGTGACATCATAGAATTATACGGCAGGGCAGGCTTAGCTAAGCATGCCTCTAAACAACTGGATTGGCAGGGGAGATAGCTACCGCCTTCCTCTCAGTTGGTTGGGTTTCAGATTTATGATGCAAGTTTTACAATGTCCAGAACCTCCCACAGTTACTTTAGCTACAATTCAGTGTTGCCATAAATGGACATTTGTACAGTTGGGGCATCTTAACAAATTACACAAATAGGTTACATATTTTCTGCAGAGCATGCCAGTCCAACTCTACAGTTTGTAAGACATTGTTTTGTCCTTCTAATAATTGTCAGTCATATTTAGTGTGAAATATTCGGCCTAAAATTCTATAACTTTACACGTGTGTAAGGATCATCATTAGACATGTCACTGTTGAATTTTACATTGGCATCATGTACACTTTTCGTGGAATACCCAATTCTCTGCCATTTCTGTTCCCAAGGTGGCAGTGAAGGCTATGTCATAAATTAAAACTCACAAAATTACATTAAAACTGTTAGCCTTTTACATTCCTGCGAATTTCCATTGCAAAAATAACCATCAAAGTTTCTTGATAAAATAGTTTTTTGAAACAAATGGGTATCCTTTGTCCTTCACTGGGACCATTTTTTTCTCTTCAGCTACCTCCAACTGTCACTTCAGCCCAGTGTGGGGAGGGGTTTCCCAGTTTGATTGAAGGTTTATGGCCGCTTCCACTTCACAGGTTGTGTACCGGAACTTCCATTGTAAGAGGCCTCAGCCCAGACGAAAGTCTGCCAAGGTAGCAATTATCACTTGTGTGTTCTAGCATCTATTGTGAGGGGCCTTCTGTTGCTGGCAACCCCCCAAGCAATAACCTGTTTGGGGCTGATTTCCCCCATGTAGCAAATGCAATTTAATTCCTTTTTTCTGTTATAAATCAGAATAAAGCCTATTGAATAAGCTCTCTCATATCTGTTTCACAGAACAACACCCCTTCGCATTGCTAGATAAGGGCAGGGCTTTATCCAACATACACTTTTAAACAAGTATTTTTCTTAGTTTGCAAAACTACATTTTTCTTGCAAATCCGTTTTTTCTCTTCCCTCTGAATTCCCACATTGTTTTGTAGCCAGAGTTAGCTTCTGGTATACAGCAATGGGTTAAAATACAGATGCACTGAAATTGACATAGGCCCAGAGAGCCAGGGCCTTTTTGACGCATTGATCCTTGACATTTTGTAGCCAAAAAGCAAAGCGTTTCCCGTGTAGCTGAAGGAAAGCTTCTTTGGATTTCTTCAGATGTGAACAACAGCCAGTCATTCAGGGATACTGCTCTTGCCTGCTGGAGCACAATGTGAATGTGGATAAGCATGGCAAGGTCTCATTAATAAAAGGTAGTGTGATGAGGAACAGAGGAGAAAGAGCATCAAAGCGGCATTTTTAAATGTAAATATTTCCTTTTTTCAAATGGGAACTTGTCTTGGCCACTGGCCAGAAACCACAGACCCCACAATATAAAGGGTCCAGTTGGACCTAGTCCTGGCACCTTTGGCGCCAGGCTCATGAATAAGTGTGCATTGCACACTTATTTTTGTGTCTGGTGCTTGCCTCCCTTGCAGGAGCCTCCACGGGCATCCAGATCGGACGTGGCCTTGAGAAGGAGCTGGGCTGCACGTGCAGCATACTAGGAGTGGTAGGGTGGGGCCATGAGTCCGAACTAAGGGGGCGTGGCCGGAGTCAGGCTATTTAAGCCTGCCACGCCCGCGGGGATGCGCTTTGCGTTAATCTGCTTCTAGCAGCGTAACGCTCACCACCGCCTGAACGCATCCTTACCTGTTCCAGCTACCGCAGCCTGAGCGCATCCCTGCCTGCATCCAGCTACCGCAGCCTGAGCGCATCCTTACTTGTTCCAGCTACCGCAAGCAGAGCGCATCCTTACCTTTTCCAGCTACCGCAAGCAGAGCGCATCTTTACCTGATTCCAGCTACCGCAGCCAGTGCACATCCTTAACTGTTTTTTCATCTTACGGCCAGCATCATCGTAGACCAGGCATTCTTCATCCGCTTCGGAACGCAGCTTCCACCCCGATATCATCCCATCACGAGCAATCCATCGGAAGACGGAATCTGCAAGATAAAGCAATAAATACAGGTTAGAATTCACAAAAGACATAACGTTTAAGGTTGTGCTTTAACAAATCCTAGCGCTAGACCTTAGATCAACACTCACCTGCCGTCGGAGCACTGCAAACTCCATTCTCTCCTTAATTGGGCCCCACTTCATGCACCGCAACTACCGCTGGGCCGCATACCACCTATTGGGAGAAAGCAGAAGAAAGACATTATCAAAAGAATACGGACAGTAATCAAGAATCAATACTAAAATACTTAAAAGCCAAAAGGCACTTACCTGAAGAGTGGTTCAGCCACAGCTGACCTAGGCTGCCACATACATGGGCCAGTGAAGGAACTTGTTCCATGAAACGCACCCCTGCAGAGAGAAGCAGGATGGAGAGCTCACCATCATCAATAACAGGTGAGACTATATGGGTCGGCGCATGCTCAATACATACTGGGAAGAAGGGTTCGAGAGAGACAGCAACCATATCGCAGCATTCTCACACTCTCTCGTATCCTCGCAGGGGCAGTGCCGACAAGCAGTGCAGTCCATAGCACACAAGCAGGGGAAGAAGCCTGACAAGGGGAATCCACTTCCAGGGAGGGCTGCAACCGTGCCCCAACGTCCCTGCAGAGACCAGGTGAGCGTAACAGAACTTTGGGCTTGCAGCGCTGCTTTTTATCACGCCCCTTCTTTTGTACACGTAAGAACACACTGACGGGCTTTCTCAGTGTGCCCCCTTGTTCCATCCTGCCCAATATGTGCTTGGCAAGATGGTGCAGCCATCTTTTTGTAGCTAAAAACGCAGTTTTGGTGTGAGGCAGTGGTGCTCACAGGAGCCAGTTAAGCCATTTTGCTGTTTCTGCTGAAGTGCAGTTTGGTTGGGAAGGGAGTACAGCTGAGTGATTAAATATATCCCGTAGAACTATAGAGGTGTTACGCTCACCTGGCTCCCACAGGGGCGTCGGTCGGACCCGGACTGCTGCGGCCTCCACCCACGTGATGCGTAGTGCAGCGATGACTGACTGGATCTGCCCTCCTAATCTTGTCTGCTTGGCCCGTAGAAATATTCTCCTACAAGTGGAGAGATGGATTTAGCCACTTGTGGATTCAAGTGATAGCACCCCCACTGTCCTCCCCACTAATCACCTCTGAAGCGCCCTCTCAGCAATCTCACCTTATATTCTTGAAGGATGAGCCCTCCATCCTGTGAAGCACGCAGGGGCGCGTTGATGACCAGTTACTTCACTGGCTTGAAGGTATTGGAAGAGTTGTAGACGAATCCTGACTCCAAAAGATCCTGGCGAAGAGCCGTAAGTATATAGTTCGTAAGAGTTCAAAATGTCTGGAATTCACTCCTGTCCAATTCCGCTTTTATCTTGCAGCTTTGACCCAATAAGAAGATTGACAGCTGAAAGCGCTCCGGTAAAAGTCTGTGTTACCCAACACTGTCCGGTAAATAATGCCAAGGGTTAAACTTGCTGCTTTCTCCTTATCTTACAGGTGCGGCATAAGAAGATGTGGCGTGCTGATGAATTATACCTCCGGCGGTAAAATCAGGCAAGCATATGGCGGCTAAAGAGATTGGGCCTCATTACAACCGTGGCATTGGACCATTGTGCTATTAGCACCATGGTTCATGCCGGATTCTGCCATGGTAGATGGCGGATTTACCACCCCATTCCAAGGTTGGCGGGGCGGTAAATCCCCATTCACCATGGCCCCTTCCCCATTCCTATTTTTGGCCCATAGGGCTCAATGGAAATGGGGAAGGCGCTAATTACGGCACCGTAAATTACGGTGCCGTAATTAGCACCAAGGTCCCTTAGCGGGATGGACTTTAACGACTGCAAAAGCAGGCGTTAAAGTGTGAATCTGGCGTTAAGGGTTTAATGGCGCCGCAGCCTTTTACGGCGCCGTTAACCCCTTAACGCCAGGGTTGTAATGAGGCCCATTGTCTCTGTCTGTTCTCTCTGCTCACCTTGTTGTTTCTTGTCCCCCTTAGGTGCCGGGATTCGGCGATGTAAAGATGGAGACCGCGCCGGATCGAAGAGATGCTGCGTGGAACAGTGAGTTTGGCGCGGCGCTGCTGCTGGCGATGCGACGCGTTTAAAACAAAGTCTTTCCTCTGGTTTGAAGATGCGATGAATCCGGAATCAGGTAAGAAATCAGGTAATACTCTTGTTCTAACCCTTGCTTCTTTCCTTCTTTCTAGGTGCTCCTGGTTCGAGGCGGGCGTGGCAGAAGGCTGGATGCTACTGCTGGCACGGTGAGCGTTACGCTGCTGGATGCAGAATAATGCGAACCGTGTGCTGCTCTTTGGGCATGGTTTAAATAGCCTCCAAAGTAGTCGCAGGTTGGTATTCCTCCCCGACCACACCCGAGTAACAAAATAGTCCCTAAGGTAAAGTAGTCCCTTCCAGGCCTCACATGGGCTTGGATCTTCTTGCAGTATGGTCTGCATCAGGAAAGTGTGCACCTATGAGTCTGGCGCCTATGGCGCCAGGACTGATGTCCCATATGAGCCTGGTGCCATAGGCGCCAGGACTGAACCCAGACAGCCCCTAGCAGGGGTTGCTGGGTTTTCTCAAGGCGAGATGATGCCTGCTCCCGGGGCTGATGGACGTGGTCTGGATGCCCGGGGGTATGCATCATGACAAGAGGTTATGGTCCAGAGTTTACCAGATGAGGGGGGAGAGAGGAAGAAAAGTATCTGCAAGGCATGTGGGCAGACAGGGTAGTCACCAGAGACCACGTGTCAACCTCTGGCAGATGCAGAATGCTAAAGAACTGCTGCAAGAGAGTCCAAGGTGGCACTTAGCACTGTAAATGCTGCAGTAACAACAGGAGACATTCATTACTTAATCAAAGTAGAGAGGATAATTAATACAAATATAAAGATCCATTAGGGAACATCAAACAAAGAGCCCAATACCAAACCCCTGACACGAAATCCTAGATACTAGAGTCAAACACAAACGCAGGTACAATTAATGAAACCAAGTAGCCACCAGAGCCAGACAGAGCTTGGTTGAGGTAGCAGACCGAGAGCAGAAGGATATGTTCCAACCCGCTTCCTGCCCGACCAGCAATTGGGTACAAGGAGGCTACATTGCTGGAGAATCTATGTGCTACCAGGACCCTGATACAAGGTTGCGCACTTTACTACAGTTCCAGGAAGGACCTTGATGAGAACCCAGGTTGTGGAGAGACCTGCCCAAGCGAAAGCAAGTAAACCAGGTAGTGGTGAGACAGGACGAAGTGAATGCTGGGAACCAGGTCATGGAGAAACCGGGCCAAGTGAATGCAGAGAACAAAGATTGTTGAGAGACCCTGCAAAGGGAATGCTGAGAACAATCTTTGGGGGAGGTACATAAGTGGAATTACCAGAGGTTTGGAATTAACCCAACAGTACAGTGAAGTGCACAGGAGATAGGACTATTGCAAGCTGGAAGATAAATAGGCTGAGGGAAGCCAAAGAGAAGTCAAAGACCTGAAGAGAGGTCCAGAGGGAGATTGAAAGAAAGCAGGATCGAGACTGCAAATAAGCCCTGGAAGATTCTTCCCAGGACATACTGGATATTATAGTATAGTTTACTTGTGTTTTAGAATAGGGATGAGGATAAGGACTTGTTAAGTATAGGTTTAAAACTTTTTTGGCAAGATTATTGAACACTGTTTTGTAGATGAGGTGGTACATGGAGTGACAAAGATGTGCAAGACTAGGTTTCAACTTGTATACTTTGGAAGAACATGGTTGAAGGTGATGGATGCCAGAGAAATATCTTAAACTGTGTTGACACATCTCCAACATGGTTTATTAGGTACTTATTTGTAGAAATGTCCCTAGCTCCTATAGGTGTACAGGTGTTTTGTACAAGCCCTTCCCAGAGATAAAATGTAATAAAACCACTTGTTTGAACTAAATTTTCCTTCAGCCGTGTTTCATTGCTCAACCTCCGTAGCGAACACACATGGATCCTTTTTCTGCAAAAGTGTGCTGCAACCATGGACATCTCCTTAGGGAATACCGATCGACTGAGGACCACATATAAATCACAGCAACAAGCTGTTAAGAAGCACTTCTCAGTGTACCCACTCTTCTTTGGCGAGGTGCCTAACAAAAAAATACACACAAGAAATATATCACAATTGCCTTGATAAAGACCTTGAATGGTCGAAACGTGTGTCGGCACCCACGGTGATAATAAATGACTTAATGGCACTAATACAAAACGATTGGACGGTTTCTTCGTCCTCATAGAACTCCACAGAATATAGGACATGCTTCTATAATATGCAATCTATAAGTCAAGCGCCAACATTGTAGAGATCCAACACACACCCACCTGTATCAAGTAACCCACCGCCAGAAAAACACTTTGAGAATAATGTGCAAGACATACAAGGACATTGAAGAGCTGTCTTGAATATTACTGAACAGCATTTTGTGAAACCTATGGTTGCGTGACCTGTGATCAGTGGACTGTGTGGTCTGACAACTGCACCTAGACCAGGAAGCTTCCTAACCACCGACATTGCCAACATGCAGAGGCAATTTACAGACAAGGCATGTGGTTGCTGGTTGTGTGACCTGTAGTGGGTGGACTGTGTGGTCTGACAACTATGCCTAGACCAGAAAACACTAAATATTGGAAAAGCAGCAAATAGGTGTGTCTCCTTGGTGAATCTAACCAAAGGAAGGGTCAAGTGGACTGTGTATTCTTTTGTAAGCTTGTGAACAGAGGAAACAAGTCAAATGCTCAGTATAAGGCTTGGGGAAGGGAACCCTGAGAACTAGTGAAAGCTTATCTTGGGCAAGGGAGTCCCAAGATCACAGTGTTGTATGAACTTGGTTACATTTGAACTTGGGAAAGGCAAACCCAATACCCTCTTTTGAGTTGAACTGTGACACCTGTGAATCTACAGAAGGTAACTTCAGAACATGATCAAACATCTTTGAAACAAAGTTACATTGGAACTCTATTGAACTAGAACACTTCCATTTGGTTGAGAACCTTTCCCCCACTTGATTTTGTAGTAGTTGAGGACATGCATAGGTTTTGACGCAGACAGACATTTTATTTGGACTTGTAGCAACAGACTTTCATTAGATTTATTTAGGCAAGGAAAATCCCACCATAGCATAGGGTTAGTTAGGCGTTACACCATCCTGATCATTAATAAAGTTTTGTTGAGAAATATACAACTTTTGTCTGTGTCATCTCTCGATACCATGCCCGTCTAACATAAGTCATAATGGACTTTAATAAGTGAATGTGGCTTATATCTCGGGCCAGAATCAGGTAACACTTGGCAATAAATATCTTTTTAGGATTATTGCATTTGCAACTTGACTGCCCAAGGTGTCTGCAGCAGCTAGGTTTCTCATTATGATAGTATTGGAGGCCAGTTGGCTCTCTAGGACAACGGCCTGAGCTCTGATGTCTTCTGCCATTAATTAAGAGTTTTTCTATTTAGCTCTGTTTTAACTGCCAATTGTTGAGTTTGTAGCTGGATCCTTTGTTGGGGATTGAAGAGTGCTGCACCCCTTCCTTCCAGTTACCACCAAAGAGTCTGCCCTTGGTTGTCATTAATCTAAAACAGATCAATTTGGAGACAGTATATTTACATATACAATTGATATAATAAAAAGGTGCTAGGTTATTTGTCTAGCATTTCCTCAAAAAAAATCATTCGCTCCCTTCATTTGCATGCACATGTTAAACCGTGTCATGGCCTGCAAGGATCACTATGTATTTAAGTTGTTTTTCAGTGTGTGGGGGTAGGCGGCCATACATTAGTGGACCCTGCTCTTCTGTAGAATCCTTGGGATATTCTTCCCAGCTGCCAGCCCCTTGATGTGGGGTGTCTTCCTATAGGTCTCCCACATCTGTGATGGGGTTATCAGCCAGTGCATTGAGGGATTGTTTGTAGGTGGTGTGAAGCAACTTTGTTGGGATTTTCACCAAGCATGATTGAATGTTTCCCTTGGCCTGACTTTCTCTTATTAGAAGGTCTAAATTGGTCAGTGCACACAGAAAGCTGTGTTTGTGTTCCCCGTCACCTTGACATCCTAAGATTGAAGAGAGATCCTTATGTCTGAAGAGTTCTTCACTTCGTTAAAAGTCTGAATATCGTTGCCAACTTCCCACATAATAAGGGGTCTCCTTTGTCATGACTATGCCTGTGCCCATTGCTCTAGAATATCACCAGCGAATGAAGCAGATGCAGGAGTAAACCAAGATGTTGAGTTTGCTGTGTGTTGCTATCTAGATGTGCACTTTCCTTGCTATTTTCGTTGTTGCCAAGTAGCCCAGCTATATGTTTGTCCTTGCTACTCTTCTGTGCTGTGTTTTTAAGTGTCCTATACCCTGATGCAGTGTATCAGTGCCATGGTATACTGCAACTTTTAAAGCAGGCCCTCTGGTCTCTTATTGTGCCTTTTGCCCCAAGCGGTCAGCACTCGTCTTGTGGTGGGGCAGTGGGCTAGAGCCCAAACCTCTACTATTTTTTGTAGTTCCAAGTCTGTAGATGTGGGGATTGTTCTTACACAGCCTTTTGCGTGCCATCTCTTCTCCTGTGCCCCTTATCGGAGGGAGGGCTAAGCCCTGATGCTACCAGCATGTTGCACCATGTACGCTCTCATCAATTTCATTGTTTTTAGCCTGTCTTCTCTAGGTATTTCACTCCCACCTTACAAGTTACTCAACTGTTAAAATCCTACGTTCCCCTTTGACTCTTATCTCAGCAGAGTCTTTCCATCTCCATGGCAAGCAAACCAGCATTGTGTCTTATGGCTTTTTAAGGTTCTCGGCTTGTTGCGTGGGAAGCTATGGCCGCACACTTAATGAGAGTCAATTGACGGGAATCTTTTACCACAGTTGGGGCAAAATGTTAATTGATTCTTCTCCCTGTGTACTGTCAGCAGCAGGAGATAAAGACTGAAAATCATTACCATTATTTGTGTCATGCTCATATAACCTAGCCCTATGACGAATTTCAGGACATTTTATCTTCTGGGATGGTGGCAGGTTTGACTGTCCCAGTTCTTCTCTGCATTACGTGCGCTTCCAAATCTGAGGATGGCCAGCAAGGGTGGAGCTGAGGAGGGCCCGTCACATTGACTGTGGGTGGTGTGACCCAGGGTGGCACTGGTGGACTGCTGGAGTGATGGCCAGTTCTGAATCTGGACTGCTTTAACATTGCAGAGGATTCCCAGCTTGATGGGGAGTGTTCAGTGAGCATTGGAGTCCATGAAGAATACCAATGCAGGAAAACAGGAGTTACAAATAAGTAACTTGTTCCTTATTCTTTCCCCAAGAGGTAGACCAATAGTTATATGGTTCTGGAACAGGGGTGCATATCTTGGATGCAGCCCCAGCGCTGCAGAGACTTGGCAGTCGGATGGGCACCCGTGACCTAGAGCTGCTCTGTGCTACTGGTGGGGCAGGTGCAGTAGATTGGCATGCTGCTGCGGTGGGACACAGGTGCGCTGTGCTTTTGTCATAGAGCTTGTGGGAGGGGAATTTGATCAGCAGATTTCCCTCTCAGAGTGGAATTATCTGCAACGTAACATTTTAATAATGTAATACAAATTAAAAAAGCCACTCTCCTACACCCTTGCCAAATGGAAATCCATCACAGGAACACTTCAAAACGTTGTTCTTTGCATCTATGAAACGGTTACATGCGATTATACCAAATGAAATAAAAACAAATGATATAACGAATGAAAAAAAATATCGAATGATTTTTTTAAATTGGGGGGCCGCCCCCCAATCCCCGTTTCCCAATGCTCCTAACCCCACCCGAACCCCCCCCCACAGTTTTTAACCCCTTTCCCCAAACCCCTATATTTATTATTCATTATTTATTTAGTTATTATTTCAATCTTTGTTTTCTCGTTAAAATCACTGCATACCTTGTGAAACATGGTGTGTATCTTGACACAATGTATTCTACGTCTCACCCTTCTATGCACTTGCGCATTTATCTTTTCCCTTTGCAATTTTAACTTTTGCACAGCTTTGAATGTGGAGCAGAGGAGGGCAAGCAGAGCTTGTTTCATGTTAGTGACCCCCTCTATTGGAAGGTGTCTTCTTGACTTAATGTGTTTAATTTTGTAAAGTGGTACTTTTCTTTAACCCTACATCTGTATTAGTAATTATATAAATCCCTCAGGAGCACTAATCCCGTTTTACTATAAGTAACAAAAGCAAGTGTAGGACTAAGCTTGCAGCAACTTCAGTTTTCCAGCCTGCCCAAGACCCTAACGTGCATCTCCAGTTGCAGACTCCCTCTCCATCACCTTGGGATAATGGTCTGCTTGGAAGGTTATTGCATGGTGCTTCCTACCATTGATAACATTTACCAAAATTCCGTAAATGCATCTAGATTGCATGCGAGTGACCTCTCCAGTGTTAGGCTCAGCAATAACCAACTTAGAATGGTTTTAACAAACCTGCACTTAGTTTGTATCAATAAGGAAAGGGTTGAACATATGCCTATTGGTACAAAAAGGATTTCGCTGTCCAAGGATAGGTTAAAACAAGTGGAATTTTCTTAGGATGTGCTACACCTTGATATTCAAACATCAGTAGTTCCAAAATGTCCCAAGCTTGAGTCACCTTCTACAGACACACTGGTCTGCAGATCAAATGTCCAAATGAAGTGCATGACTTAACTCCAGGCGATATATTAAGGTTCCAGTTCAGACAACAGGTGACCTAACTAGTCTTGAGTCCCAGTGGACCGAGGGGGCAGGTTGGGGTCAACAGTACCTAGTTTCAGTCCTTGGTGGGTTGACGTATTTCGAGCTCAGTGTCTAACATAGATGCGAACAAATCAGGCTCAGTTCAGGCATGTTGGAACGTGTGGGGGCCATGCAACAAGCGGGCACAGAGTAGGGGTAAATGTGGTTCTCTGTGCTTTTGAAGGGGCTCAGTGATGCAGTTTGGTGCGGTCCCAGATCTCTTTGCAGTGAGCCTGGCTTCTAGCCGCTGGGAGGGGTTGATGCATGACGCTCCAGCAGACCAGGTCGGCAAGTGACGGTCGTCAAAGGTGGTGATCTTGGGTGCGCCTATGTGCAGGTTGGTGAGGCGGCCATGGTTGTAAACCCTGGTCAGAGTCCACGTGTGGCTCGCTAGCGATTCCGGTTGGATCCTGGAGTCATTCAGCAGTAGCTTCTGGCCTAGCAAGGGACAGGCGCAGCTAGGGTATGATGTAGCGTTGAGTTGGTTGAAGTGCAAGCAAAGAATTTGGATTGTGGAGGAGCGCAAAAACCAGCACCAGTGTCTTCCCTCTTGTTCTAGGTGCAGTGAACAGGGAGCAACTAGTTCAGAGCGGCTGCTGGTCTATCTTCCAGCGGCTTTGAGGCCCACTCAGAGCAGACCCTGAATGGAACCCTCCTGTCCTAGAGTCCTTCCCAGCTTTAGGAGATTCTGGTGCAAAGTAGCAGGTTGTGGGCCACAGCAAAGCTTTACCCAAATGTGGTCTGGGAGTGGGAAGGGGGCAGGGGGCAGATTTTCTGCCTTGGATGGCTCCTTCACCTCAGGCTTAGGGCTTTGGAAAGTGCAATTTTTCCAAAGGAAGTCCAGTGATTTCTTCTATGGTGCTTCAGATCAAAACCTTAGTGTCTTGAGAGGATTTAACTAGTGGTGGAAGACCCATTCTTTTTAAAGCCTGTAGGTGATTGGACCACTAAGGCAGGCTAGCTTTACGCCAATCGCTATTCTCGAAAGAATGCTTAGTTACTTACCAGTAACTGTATTTCTCCAGCATTGGTATCTTTTCATAGATCTTTCCTGCCAGTACTCAGCGGGCAGTGGTGATGGTGTAGACGGACATCACATCGATGCACTACACGAATAAACCAGGGGGCACGAAATCCAGCATCTTGTCACTAGAAGCGCAAAGAGTCTGGATTTGGGAATTGCAGCACAGGATCCCCTTGAGGGCAGAACATCAACCCAGGAAGGACAACATGCAGGCAAACAAGCTCAGCAGGCAATTCCTACAATTCCACGAATGGGAACTGTGCAACCGGGAACTGAACAAGCTGTTCCGCAGGTGGTGGAAACCCGAAATAGACCTATTCTCAATATTTGAAAGCGGCAAATGCAATCAGTTTGCTTCTAGGGACCCAGAGAAATACTCCCTGAGGGCACATTCTCAGTGAACTGGAGGGGGGGGGGAGAAATTACTTACCGTAATGTTCTTTCTATGGATTATTCTCTGCAGATTACTCTTTGGATAGATATTCCATCCAGCTTTGCTGCTTTGGAACGTTTTTTTTCGACAGGGGGTGCTGTGGACCTCGACCCGGCCGTCGGTCTGTCTTGCTTGGCATCTGGTCGTCGGCTCTTGACGTGACGTCCTGCGTCGTATAAATACCTCGTCACTACACCCCACACCTCCGTTTCCCCCTTTTTTCCCCTCGAGCACATCACTCTGCATAAGAAAACAGAGAGAACAATGGGCTAATGAGCCCTTAAAAAAAGAAATAACCATAAACCTCCAAAGGAGGAAGAATTTGCAACAGACACTAACAAGCAGGGCCAAAAAAATCCTTTTTTTTGCAAAACATATGGCAGGAAAGACAGAAAACAGACACGGAGGACCATTACCAAGTGAATGTGAAAGAAGATGCGCATCAACCACCGTCTTTCTGAGCGGTGATGGATGGGAGGGGAGATGAGGAATCTGCTGGAGAAGAATCCATAGAAAGAACATTACAGTAAATAATTTCTCTGTCAATGGATTGCCTTTCTCCCACAGATGCCTCATCTGATAGACCCCCAAAGCAGTAGATGAAGGAGGCAGGCAGAAAGTCACACTAAGAAATTTTGCAGCTTTGCTCTGCCAAAATGCGTATCAGCTGTACGAGCCACATCACTTTAGTGAAAGTAATTATAAGTTACTCACCGTAGTGACTAACGTACTTAGTCCATAGTCCCCTTTCCTCCATACTGTAAGGGCGTCCCTTCCAAGGGACAGGAGACAGAACCTTTTTCACCAGAAAAAACCTTCCCCTTTAAATTTAGAGGTGCGCAGGGGCGCTGCCCAGGGAGCATGCACTGCCCTGACTCCGCCCTCTGGTGTCACACCTCAGTCCCCATTGGCACATTGACAATAGATTTAACATTGCCTAATGACACCAGTATTCTTAAGGGGGAGGTTGGTGGGATGAAAGGGGACTATGGACTAAGAGTACATTAGTCACTACGGTGAGTAACTTATAATTACTCATACGCCCTGTCCCCTTTCCTCCATACTGTATGGGCGATTACAACAGATTGTAGCCCCAGGTTGGAGAGGAGACCCTCCTTAAGTAAATAGGTTCCTGATAACCGCCTGTCCGAAAGCCGCATCTGATCTAGATCCGGCATCCAAACAGTAATGCTTGCAAAAAGCCGAGGGAGAGGCCTAAGTGACCGCCCTGCTTATGACTTGCCAAGAGACATGGCGTTGGAATGCAATGGCCGCTGCCTTGGCCCCAACTGTGTGGGCATGCATGTTGGCCGGAAGTGGCTTGTGCTGGCCCTCGTATGCTTCTTTGATGGCAGAGACCATCCAGCGGGATATGGAGGCCTTAGAAGCCCGATAGCCTGGTCTTGAGCCTCCAAAAGTGCCAAACAGGGCATCCGACTTGTGGAAGCCCTTGGTCCTGTCCAAGTAGAATTTCAGAGAACGCTTGACATCCAGGCAGTGCAGCACCCATTGTTCTTTGTCCTTAGGATTGAAAAAGAATGTAGGAAGGACTATTTCCTTGTTAAGGTGGAAAGCAGACAGAACCTTGGGCAGAAAAGCCAGGTGTGTCCGCATGATTACCTTGTCCTTGTGAAAGGTGGTATATGGTTCTGAGGCGACCAACGTCTGGATCTTGCCGACTCTACGAGCTGAGGTAAGGCCGACTAGTAAGGTTGTCTTGATGGTGACCATCCTGATGTCCATGGACGCCATTGGCTCGAATGGTTTGTGTGCCAGTGCGCCCAAGACTATGTTGAGGTCCCACACCGGGTGCGGTCTCTTGATAGGTGGGTAGAGCCTACCGAGACCCGTCAGATGTTTTTTGACAATAGGGTTGTAGGAGGAAAAAATGCCCTTCTCCGAGTTCCTGTAAGCCCCAATGGCTGCAAGGTATGTGAGGCAGGTATCCACCTCGACACCTGAATGAGCGTGGTGCGCCGAAAAGGAGAGCACATCGTCCAAGGTGCAAGCCAAGGGGTCAATTCCCTTGGAGTCTGCCCAGTGGCAGAATCTGGTCCATTTGCTTTTGTACTGGTACCTGGTGGCTTTGCTCCTGGTGCCCTGTATGATCTCCAGATTGGCCTGTGAGAGGCTAATGTGCCGAAGTGTTACCTGCTCAGGTACCACCCTGTGAGGGCTAAATTCCCTGGTGCGCTGTGGATGATTCTGCCCCCCTGCTGCAACAGAAGATGTGCTGGGCCCGTCAGGAGGTGTATCGGGGGCACCTCCGAGAGGCTTAGTAGCATCGAAAACCATGGCCCGGCCGGCCACCATGGAGCTATTAGGATGATGAGCAGTCGGCGAGACTCCTTGATCTTGTAAATTACCCTGTGGATCAGAGGAGCGGGCGGAAAAGCGTAGGCTTTCATGCCGGTCCACTGGAGGTGAAATGCTTCGTCAAGAGAACCGGGGCCCTGGCTTTGCCAGGATGCGAACTGGGGACACTTCTTGTCGTGCCAGGTGGCAAAGAGATCCATGTGGGGGTGACCCCACCTCTTGAAGAGCTGCTGAATAATGAGGTTGTTTAGCTGCCATTCGTAATTGTCCGCTCCCAGCCTGCTGAGCCTCTCCGCTTCCAGGTTGGATTCACCCGGGAGGTGGACTGCCCTGAGGAAGATGTCGTTTTCCAGGCCCACTCCCACATGTTGATCGCCAGTCTGCACAGAGGAGGGGATCTGGTGCCTCCCTGCTTATTGACGTAGTACATGCTGGTCGAGTTGTCTGTCTGAATGAGGACAACCTTGCCCTTGAGAAGTGGTAGGAATGCTCCGAGCGCTAGCCATATGGCGTTCAGCTCCAGCCAATTGATGTGGTATTCCTGCTCCTGCTGAATCCAGGTGCCGTGGACAGAGAGGTCGTCCAGGGTGGCTCCCCTGCCCTCGAGCAAGGAGTCTGTGGTGATGGTGGTCTGCGGAGAGGGCGGCTGAAAGGGCTTGCCCGTCCGTAGGTTGCAGTTCATGGACCACCAAGATAGATCCGGGTAGAGCGATGGGGGAAGTTGATCCTCTCGGATTGAGAGCCCCTCTCCTGATTCCACGAGGCCACAAAGTGCAGCTGAATCTTTCTCATCCTTAGTCTCGTGTGCGGCACGGCTAGCAGAACCCTCGCTAGTAGACCCAGGAGATGTTGGTACCACCATGCCGAGGTCACCTTTCTGCTGAAGAAGTGGGCAGTGGCCCTCTTGATGGTTGAGATCTTGTCCTTCTACAGGAAAACCCTCTTGGAGCACGTGTCCCACATGAGTCCCAGGAATGTCAGAGACTGCGAAGGGAGCAGCTGTGACTTCTTGAGGTTCAGCGAAAAGCCCAGGTCGTGCAGTGTGTTCATAAGGGCCTGGGAAGAGTGGAGAACCACTTCTGGAGAAGTAGCCCTGACAAGCTAGTCTTCGAGGTATGGGTAGATGTGGAGGCCCTGCGATCGGAGGAGCGCTGCTACTGCGTTCATGAGTCTGGTGAAGACCTTGGGGGCCGAGTTGCGGCCAAACGAAAGGACTTTGTATTGGAAATGGTAGCCCATGATCCTGAACCGTAGGAAAGAACGATGGGGCTGCCAAATCGGGACGTGTAGGTATACGTCCTTCAGGTCCAGGGAGCACATCCAGTCTCCCTTGTCCAATGTCTCTGCTATGGCGTAAACATCTTGACTTTTTGCAGGGGTAAGGAGAGGTTGAGGGTGGAAAGGTCCAGCACAACTCTCAGGCCCGCCAGGTGGTTCTTCTGAATGGCGAAAATCCTGGAGTAGAAGCCAACGCCTTGCTGGGAGGCTGGAACTTCCACCACTGCCTGGCTCTCTAAGAGTGACTGGATCTCCGCCAAAAGAGTTGCTGTCCTAACCTGTGGGAGTGGAGGGGAGGAGGCAGAGGAGGCTGGGAATAGGAAGGCGGTACGCCATGGATACTACGGAGAGGATCCATTGGCCATGAAATTCTGGCGCAAGAAATGTGCATGGAGAGCAAGCCTGCCCCCCACCGGAGACATGTGGACCCGAAGGGGCGTGTCATGCCTTCTATTCCCTCAGAGTCTGAGGAGGGGGACTGGAAAATGCCCTTACCCCGGCGCCTTTTGTTGTTTGGCCGGTTCGACGACAGCGAGCGGTCCGGCTGCCTGGATCTGCGTTCCTGGAAGCCGCCGAACCCTCCATATGTACGACCCTTCTCAGAGCGCTGCTGAGATTGGGTGTAAGATTTGGGCATGGTCTTTGTAAGGATGAATAAAGACTTTGCCGTTTGTGAGCTGTTCTTTTTGTCCCGCTCTTCATCCGTTGAGGAGTGGAAGAGGTCCCCTCCCTCGAACGGTAGATCTAGAATGCGCTCCTGGACGTTTGGATTGAATTGTGTCACCCGGATCCAGGCCGTGCGCCTCATGTCCGTGGCAATGCAGATGGCATGACCCAAGGTATCGATATGAGCCACTGTGGATTACATGAGGTCATGTGCCACGAGGTTGGCCTCCGCTAGCCCCGCCTTAAAGCATGATTGGCATTGGGAGGGGACTTCTGGGAGGAAAACCACAATTTCCCGCCATAACCGTTGGTTGGCGGCAGCCAGCATGGCATCTGCGCTGGACTGACGCAAGTGCAAGGGGGTGTTGGAGTAGATCTTCTTGCTGTAAGCCTCCAAGATCTTCTCCTCCTTGCCTAACAGCGCCGCAGAGGAGGCGGCTGAGGACGACTGAGGCTTGGAGTAAAGTGATGCTGCAGCGATCACCGAGGAATGTGGCTGAGGATGGGTCGAGAGCAAGAGTGTGTCCCCCTCCATCTGCCTGTACCTGGCGTCCAGGCGTCGGTTGACTGGCTGGACTGAGTGGGGCCTGAGCCAACCCTTCTTGGCCAGGGAGTCTACATTGGTTTGCAGTGGAATCCCTGTGTTGGCAGAGGGGCGTCTTGTGAGGACTTCAGCCAGAACCCCCACTGCCGGCTGTTCAACCTCGGGTTGAGGGAGGCCCAGGTACTCCGCCAGGCCAGCAAGATGTCCATGGAAGGCCCTGGCTGAAGATGGTGTTTCTGGATCCTCCTCCTCCTCCTCGTCCTCGTCCGAGTCCTGCGTATCTGGAGGATCTTGTGGAGGAGGAGGGGTAGATGGCACCAGAGGCTGGGGTACAGAGACCGCAGCCGGAGGAGGCGGCAGAGGTTGCAGAGCTGGCTGTGGCGCTGGAGGAGGCAGCTGCACCGGGGTCAGCGAGCCCGCTTGAGGCGTCTGTGGTGTTGTTAGCATGGCAGGGAGGACTTCCCCGACTGCGTCCTTGATGATAGCCCCTATCTGGGGAGACCTCATGAGGCCGAGGAATTGGTCAAAGAGCACCTCCTCACTGGCCGAAGAGGTGGTATGGGGTACCGACAGGGTAGCGCGGGACTGCTCTGTACCCAGTCCATATGGACGCATGGGAAAGTTGCCCTACGCATATGAGGGATAGACTGTAGGCCACGTACCTGGATGCGACCAGTCCCACCTTGAAACTTGTTCTTCGCTGAATTCGTGGAATGGCGTCGGACGAGTGTTACTGCTTGGTGCGGCGGCCATTTTGTCAAGCTGCCTGCCACGTGCCTGCGACGTGTTGCCCAGCGCGCTGGGTCCGGACTCGTCCAAGATGCTGGCGTGTGGATCACTGGGCCTACCCTGCTCTCGGGTCTTGGCACGGTAGGTGTGACACCCTCGACCCGGGGGCCAGTAGAGCTACGTTTCGGCGCCCCTTTGGACGTATTGCCGGTATTAGGGCATAGCCCCTCAGACGTATCGCCGGTGCTAGGGCGTAGTCCCTCAGCCATTTCACTGGTAAAAGGGCAGAGCCCCTCGCGTGTAGGCCCGGTACAAGAACCTTCCGGTCCTTCGGCAATGGGTCCAGGAAGATCCGAGGACCCCACGACCCGTGGGCCGGTAGCTGTAGTAGCCTCGGTGCACGTGCCGATGGAAGGACCTGGCCAGTCCCTACCGCGCCGGAGAGTCCCTGGGAAGGAGTCTCCTTTGAAGGTGCGCCAGAGAATATCGGCCCTACCTTGGACGATGCTTTCTGAAGTTCTTAAGACCCTCTGGAGGCGACCTCTGGAAGAGCTCCCTCCACCTGGCTAGTCTGCTCTTCAGCGCCTTTGAGGACAGCGAGTCACATGCCGAACATGATTGCCAACCGTGGTCTGGGCCAAGGCAACATAGGCAGAGGGCGTGGGGGTCTGAAGTTGGGAAAAGCCTGTTGCAGGATGGACACCTGCTGAACCCCGAGTTGACATGCGGCGGGGAGGAGCGTGACGCCTGAGGACCGAATACCTGAATGATAGAAAAGACAAAGAAGAAGTACCTGTGCGTGGAATTACATGGCTGAAGCCAAACCCAGGAGCGCTGGTGAATTCGGCCCGTTCCCGTCGACGCAGAAAAGGGAACTGAGGGGATGCCGGAGGGCGGAGTCAGGGCAGCGCATGCTCCCTGGGCCGCGTGCGTCTAAATTTAAAGTGGAAGGTTTTTTTTCTGGTGAAAAAGGTTCTGTCTCCCGTCCCTTTGAAGGGACGCCCTTACAGTATAGAGGAAAGGGGACGGGATGTAAGAGTATGAAGGCATGACCATGTCCGCACGCAACAAATATACCAAACAGGGACTCCCCTCTGTAATGCTGCTGATGCTGAGACTCCCCGATTCGAATGAGCCCTGATGCCTGCTGGTAATTCATTCCGGTGGACTGGTAGCATTCCGCCATCCAGAAAATGATCCAGCGGCATAGCGTTTGTTTAGTTATGGGCTAAGGAATTAGCCACGAACAGCTGGTCAGTTCTTCTGAACTCAGTCGTCCCTGCCATGTAAAAACATAGTGCCATTTTGGGGTCCAGGCAAAGTAATCGCTCCTCCTCCTTAGAAGGATGCAGAGGAGGCTAGAAGACCAAAAGGTCAATGGATTGCAATAGGTGGAACTCAGACAATTTTGGGGAGAAAGCCAGGCCTTACCTTCAGTGACTTTCTCCCGAAAAAAAACCACAGGAATGGAACAGCATAAGGCCTGCCGCTCACTCCCCAGCCGTGCGGATGTAATTACCACCAAAAAGGCTGTTTTCAAAGAAAGAAGTCTTAAAGGACAAGTATGCATAGGCTCAAAAGGAGCCATCAGAAATGTCAGTACCAGATTAAGGTCCCATTCCGGGACAACAAAGGGAGTTGGAGGAAACAGATTTACAAGGTCTTTCGGGAATTGTGCCATTACCGGGATTGTACAAAATTAACCTTGATCCGGGGATCTCAAACACAGACAAGGCCACCAAATATCCTTTGACTGTAGTGACCTGAAGGCGTGCTAAGGCCAGTGACAGAAGAAACTCCATCACTGTAGTGGTGGGGCACGAGATGGGGGTCAATCTCGCGCTCCCTGCACCGCACCTCACATCTTCTCCATGTGTACAAAGATCTTGTAGACAGTCTGTGTGCAGCCAGCAACACCTGAAGCACTTCCTCAGCAGTCCCAGTCATCATACCTAATCCTCTAAAGAGCCAAGCATGGAGGTTGAGGGATTCCGGGGTCGGGTGGGGTATCCGACCTTCCGACTAGGTTAGAAGATCCGGCCTCTGAGGTGGACAGATGGAAAGATCCAAGAGGTCGGAGTATCATGTTCTCCTCGCCCAGTCCAGGACGATCAAGATCACGGTCGCTCAAAAGCTCTTTAACCTCCAAAGAACCCATGAATGATGGGAATCAAAAGGAAAGCGTAATGGAGAGGGAAGGTCCAATCTAACAGAAACCCGTCCCTTAGTTCACTGTTTGCTGGGAATTCCCTCGAGCAAAACTGTCTGCACTTCCTGTTGGACTTTGTTGCAAACAGATCCACTGCTGGGGTACCCCAGAGAGAGAGAGGACCTCCTCTAGGACTTCCCACTCGTGCGAGACCGTGCTCTGCCTGCTCAGAGCACCCGCTAAGCTGTTCTCTGTGCTCACCAGATGAACTGCCGAGACCGAGATCATGTTCTCCAGTAACCAGAAACAAAGCATCATCGTCTCCATGCAGAGGGGGCAGGAGTGCACACCACCCTGCATTGCCACTGTGTTGTCCATCAGACTGAGAAAATGCTTCCCCAGCAGAGACAGAGCGAATTCCTTCAGGGCAAGCCCGATGGTTCGCAACTCCAGTCTGCTGATGTGCCACTTGGCTTACGTTGCTGACCAGACTGCTCACCTGCAAATCCTTGCAGTGAGCGCCCCAACCCTTCAGAGATGCAACCATGACCACTCGGGTCTGAGGCCAAGGATGCCAGAAGGGTTCCCCCACCAGGAGACTGTTGCGGTCCGCCCAACAGGACAGGTTATTGACCACTGATGCAGACACCCTGAAGAGATCCGAGAGAGTACAGAGATACTGTGACCACCAACGCCTCAGGAGCCACTGCAGGGACCTCATGCGCAACGTGGCCTCTGGCACTAGAAAAATGCAGGAGGCCATGAGACCTAAAAGGCAGAAGGAAGCCCCTAGTAGAGTGTCATGGTTCCGGAACAAGTTGATCATTTGTGTCAAGCTGATGACTCTTCTTGAGGGAAGGCTTTCCCAACCCGGCTGTAATACTGCTCCGATGAACTGGAGTCTCTGGCCTGGGGTTATTTGGGACATAAGTTCAGGGAGAAGCCCAGCCTGTGCTGCAGCAAGCAGATGTCCTCTAAACGGGACAAGACCTGCACCGCAGACTTCCCTCATATCATTCAGTCGTCCAGATATGGAAATACGTGGACCCCGGATCTCCTGAGGTGAGCCGCAACTACCACTATGAGCTTGGTGAAAACCCTTGGGCCAGAGGTTAGATCAAAGGGAAGCACTTTGAACTGATAAACCTTAGGAACTTCCTGTGCTTCCAATGGATTGGCACGTGGAAATAAGCATCCTGTAGGTCTATTGACACCAGCCAGTCCTGTAGTTCGAGAGCTTGAATTTGTCTTTCCTCAGGAACTTGTTCAAGGCCCTGAAGTCCAGAATGGGAGATCTCCGTTCTTGGGTACCAGGAAATACCAGGAACACCAACACAGTCCTCTCTGCTCGTTAGGTACCTCTTCCATGGCACCCGTCAACAACAGGGCTCTCAATTCTTCCTGGAGCTCCTAGTCCCGGTTGGATTAAGGTGGCAGGGTCTGTCCGGAGGTTTTCTTAAAAATGGCAGAAAATACCCCCACGGGATGAGCTGAAGAGCCCAGGCATCGGAAGTAATTCCCTGCCATTGGAGCAAATGTTCTGTCGACCTTCCACCAACCGGTGCGTCGTGAGAGGGGAAATCAATGCGGCTTATGAGGCTGGGTCGGTTACCAGTCAATTGGTCGAAAACATTTGGTCGACAGGACAATTGGTCGACACCATTTGGTCGAATGCCAAATGGTCGATTTTTTTTTTTACCCCTTTTTTGGTTTTTTTTGGGGGGGTCCCCCCCCCCCAACCCCCTTTTTTTCTTTTTGTTTCTTTCCCCACACGAAAACCCACAAAAAAAATATATAAATAATAAAAAAAAATTCGACCATTTGGCATTCGACCAAATGGTGTCGACCAAATTGCAGTCGACCAATTGACAGGACACCGGCTGGGTCACCTCCACCGCTGCTTGTTGGCCTTTAGAAGCCTCTCTGCCCCTTCCGGAGAGCGAGAAACACTTCTGCCATTGCCTGACCGGTGGGGGCTGCGCTCTCCTGCCATAAGGAACATACTGCCTGTAGCCCTGTGCCCTACAGGCGAAGCTTAATGCAGGTCTGGTCGGCTGCGCAGCTAGGCCTAAAGATTTAGCAGCAATATTGGATTCTTTAAATTTCTCTAAAGAATCGTCAGCTTTCTGGCCGAACAGGAAATAGCCCTCGAAAGGCAGGTCCAGAAGCTTAACTTGGAAAGTAGGTGAAAAAATTATCAGTTACTCACCGAAGTGACTAACATACTCTTAACGTACTCTTAATCCTTAGTCCCCTTTCCTCCATACTGCATGGGCGTCCCTTCCTAGGGATGGGAGACGGAACCTTTTTCACTAGAAAAAACCTTCTTCCCCTTTAAATTTAGAGGCGCGTAGCGGTGCGGCCCAGGGAGCATACGCTGTCCTGACTCCGCCCTCTGGCACCACACCTCAATCCCCATAAACCCGTTGACAATAGATTAACATTGCCTTATGACACCAGTTTTATTAGGGGGGAGGATGGTGGGATGTATGGAGGAAAGGGGACTAGTCACTACAGTGAGTAACCTATAATTACTCTTACGTCCCGTCCCCTTTCTTCCATAGTGCATGGGTGATTAAAACTGAGTGTAGCCCCAGGGTGGCGAGGAGACACTCCTTAAGCAAACAGGTTTCTAAGAACTGCCTGTCCAAAGGCCGCGTCTGCTCTAGAGCCGGCATCCAAACAGTAGTGCTTGCAGAAAGCCAAAGGGATGGCCCATGTGGCCACCCTGCTTATGACCTGCTAGGGAACATGCCACTGCAAAGCGATGGCCATTGCCTTGGCTCTGACCGCATGGGTGTGCATGTTGGCCAGGAGTGGCTTATGATGTCCCTTGTAAGCTTCTTTGATGGGCGAGACCATTCAGCTGGCTATGGAGGCCTTGGAGGCCCGATACCCCGGTCTTGATCCGCCGAAGGTGACAAAAAGTGCGTCCAACTTGCGGAAGCCCTTGGTCATGTCTAAGTAGAATTTCAGGGCACACCCGACATCCAGGCAGTGCAGAACTCTCTGCTGCATTTTTGGGATCAGCAATAAACTTAGGCAGCACTATTTAATCATTCAGATGGAATGCGGAAAGCACCTTAGGTAGGAATGCTGAGTGTGTCCGCAGGACTAATTTATCCCTGTGAAACATAGTATATGGCTCTGAGGCGACCAGCGCCTGGATCTTGCTGATTCTGCGAGCCGAGGTGACAACTAGCAAGGCCGTCTTAATGGTGACTAGCCTGTTGTCCGCGGGCGCCATTGGTTCAAATGGTTTGTGCACCAGAGCACCCAGAAGTATCTTGAGGTCCCACACGGGGTGCAGCCTCTTGATGGACGGGTAGAGCCTGGCAAGTCCCATCAAATGTTTGACAATCTGGTTGGAAGAAGAAAAGATCTCTTCCTCAGAGTTTCTGTAAGCCCCAATGGCTGCCAGGTAAGTGCGGAAAGCGTCCACCTGCACGCCACAATGGGCGAGGTGCGCCGAGAAGGAGAGCACATCGTCCAAGGTACATGCAAGTTGGTTGATACCCTTAGAGTTTGCCAGTGGCAGAACCGGGTCCACTTGCTCTTATACTGCGCCCTGGTAGATTTGCTCCTGGTGGCCTGTATGATCTCTAGATTAGCCTGGGAGAGGCTGAGGTGACCTAGAGTGACCTGTTCAGGAACCACGCTGTGAGGGCTAGTTTCTGTGGAACAGGGTGTATGACCCTGCCCCTCTGCTGCGCCAGAAGATGTGCTGGGCCCGTCGGAAGGCAAATGGGAGGCCTGTCTGAGAGGCTGAACAGTTCGAGAACCATGGACTGGCTGGCTACCATGGTGCTATTAGAATTATGCTGAGGTGGCGAGACTCCTTGATCTTGCATATCACCCTGTGTATCAGCAGTGTTGGCGGGAAGGCGTATGCAGCCATTCTGTCCCACCGATTCTGGAATGCATCGCCCAGGGAGCCCGGGCCCTGCCCCTGCCAGGAGGCGAACAGTTGGCACTTCCTGTTGTCCCACGAGGCAAAGAGGTCCACCTGGGGGTGTCCACATTTGTAGATCTCCTGCAGTACTAGGTTGTTTAACTGCCACTCGTAGTTGTCCACTCCCAGTCTGCTGAGCCTGTCTGCCTCCAGGTTGGATTCCCCCGGCAGGTGGACAGCCGTGAGGTAGACGTTTTTCTCCAGGGCCCATTCCCACATGCTGACTGCCAGTCTGCACAGTGGGGGGGAAGATCTGGTAACTCCCTGCTTGTTGACATAAAACATGCTGCTCGAGTTGTCTGTTTGAATGAAAACGACCTTGCCCACGATAACCGGAAGGAAGGCTCTGAGCATCAGCCAGATGTTCTTCAGTTCCAGCCAATTGATGTGGTACTCCTGCTCCTGCTGGGTCCAGCTGCCTTGGACGCAATGGTTGTCCAGGGTGCCCCCCCCCCCAACCTCGAGAGAGGAGTCTGTGGTGATGGTGACCTGTGGGGTAGGTTGCTGGAAAGGCTTGCCCGTCCGCAGGTTGCAGTCCCTGGACCACCATGTGAGGTCCGGGTGAAGCGACGGAGGAACGTTGATCATCTCTGACTGGGCGCCTCGCTTCTAGTTCCAAGATGCTGCAAAGTGCAGCTGTATCCTCCTCAGGCCCGTGTGGGGGGCAGCCAAGAGGACTGCTGCCATGAGACCCAGTAGGTGTTGGTATCACCATGCTGAGGTGACTTCTCTGCTGAGGAAGTGCATTGTGGCCCTCTTAATGGCCGTGATCTTGTCCTCCGAAGGGAAAACTTTCTCGGAACATGTGTCCCAGATGAGACCCAAGAAGGTCAGTCTCTGTGTAGGCTGCTGCTGCGACTTCTTGCGGTTGAGTGAAAAACCCAGCTTGTGCAGTGTTCATAAGAGCATGGGACGTGTGGTGCACCGCTTCAGGAGATGTCGCCAAGACGAGCCAGATGTCGAGGTACGGTAGATGTGGTGGCCCTGGGACCTGAGGAGGGCCACCGCTGTATTCATCAGCCTGGTAAAGACCATGGGGCCTGAATTGAGACCGAAAGGAAGCACCTTGTATTGGAAATGGTAGCCCATGATCCTGAATTGTAGAAAAGAATGATGGTGCTGCCAGATCGGGACGTGCAAGTACGCATCCTTCAGATCCAGGGAGCGCATCCAGTCTCCCCTGCACAATGTCCCCGCTATCACTGGCGTAACCATCTTGAATTTTTGTAGAGGTAGGGAGAGGCTGAGGGTGGAACGGTCCAGCACAAATCTCAGGCCCGCCTGGTTCTTTTTCTGAATGGCGACAATCCTGGAGAAAAAGCCCAAGCTTTGCTGGGAGGCTGGGACTTTCTCCACTGTCTGCCTCTCGACGAGCGACCGGATCTCCACCAAAAGAGTTGGTGTCCCAACCTCTGGGAGTGGAGGGGAAGAGGGAGGAGAGGCTGGGATAAGGAGGCGGTAGCGCGTGGATACTACGGAGAGGATCCAGGGGTCTGCAAAATTCTGCCACCAAAACTGTGCATGGAGAGCAAGCCTGCCCCCCACTGGAGACACGTGGACCCGGAGGGGCGTGTCATGCCTTCTTTCCCTCTCAGGCTGTTGCAGAAGAGGGAGACTGGAAAAAGCCCTTACCCCTCACCCCCTTTTTGTTTCTTGTGCCTATGCTGGGTCGGCAAACGGTCAGGCTGCCTGGACCTCCGATCTTGGAAGCTGCGGAACCCTCTGTACGCCCCTTGTCCGAGTGCTGATGTGACTGGGTGTACGTTTTGGGCATGCATTTGTAAGGATGGATAAAGACTTGGCCGTTTGTGAGCCGTTTTTCTTTTTGTCCAGCTCCTCGTCTGTGGTGGAGTGGAAGAGGTCACCCCCCTCGAACAGAAGATCTAAGATGCGTTCCTGGACGTCTGGGTTGAATTTAGTAGCACAGAGCCAGGCTGTTCTTCTCAGGTCTATGTCTATGCAGATGGCCCGGCCAGAGGTGTCAATGTGGGTCACGGTGGACTCCATGATGTCGTGTGCAACCATCTTGGCATATGCCAGTCCCGCCTTAAATCGTGTTTGGCTTTGCGCTGGAAGCTTAACGGCTGCCAGCATGGCATCGGCCGGACGAAGATGCAGGGATGCTTGGAATACAGCTTCTTCCCGTATGCCTCCAAGATCTTCTCCTCCTTGCTAGCAGTGCCGCGGAGGAGAAGGCTGAGGCTTGGAGTATATAGTGATGCAGCAGCGATCCCTGAGGCGTGCGGCTAAGGGTGGGCATCTAGTAGAAGTGTAGCCCCCTCCATATGCCTGTACTTGGCATCCAGGCGTCGATTGACGGGTTGGACCGAGTGGGGCTTGAGCCAACCCTTTTTGGCCAAGGCAACCACATACTTCTGCATTGGGATCTCTGTTCTTGCTGTGGGATGCAGCGTGATGACTTCTGCGAGGACCTCCTCTGCTGGTTGCTCAGTCTCGGGTTGAGGAAGGCCCAAGTACTCTGCCAGCCCTGCAAGACATTTGTGGAAGGCCTTGGCTGATGATGGTGCCAGGGTCCTCCTTCGTGTCCACCTAAGGGTCCGGTTGGTCCAGCACCGGTGGAGGTGTGCTGGGGGCCGAAGGCTGGGGCATGGAGACCGGAGCCTGAGGCAGCAGCGGAGGCTGGTACCTAATCGCCTGCACGAACGGTTGGGGGACCGGAGCGGGTGAGAAGCTGCGCAGGGGCCGGAGGCACCTGAGCTGGGGCCTGCTGTGCTGGAGCCAGTGGCAGGAGCACGTCCCGGATGGCGTCCCTGAGGATGACCCCCATCCGAGGAGATTTCATGAGCCCGAAGAATCTTTCAAAAAAAATCTGTCCTTATAGGCCAGAGTTGTAGGTGATATTGACGGGTAGTGGGCGGCTGCTGGAGCCGTTGCGTGCCCTGCCCATATGGACACAGTGGAAACCTGCCATGCGCAAATGAAGGGTAGGCTGTAGGCCACATACTTGGTTGACACCAGTCCCACCTTGACACGTTCCTCCACATGCTCCCTGCCTTGGTGCGGTACTGGGCGGATGTCAGGAATGTCTGGCACAGCGGCCATTTTGTCGAGTTGCCTTCCACATGCCTGTGTTGCGTTGCTCAGCTCACTGGGCCTGCCCCATCCAGGACTCTTGTGTGGATCATGGGGCCTACCCTGTTTCTCAGGCCGAGGCCTGGTAGGCGTTTCGCCCTCGGCGGATCTGCTGGTAGAACTGCGTATAGGCGCCCCCTCAGATTTGTTGGTACTAGGGTGTGGCCCTTCAGGTGAAGACCTGGTAAAAGAAACTTCCGGTCCCTCAGCACTGTCCCCGGGAGGATCCACTGACCTATCGGCCTGTCAGCCGGTAGCTGATGTAGCGTTGGTACTCATGCTGATATGAGGACCTGAGTGGTCCCTCCTGTGGGAGCGAGTCCTTGGGAAGGAGTCTTTCTTGCGGGGCACGCTGGAAAAGGGCAGCCCTATCTTGGGCTTGGATCGATGATAGACAAAGTCCTTTAGGTCCTTTGGATGCGATCTCTGGAAGAGCTCCTTCCACCTGGCTAGTCTCTTCTTCAGAGACCTCGAGGAGAGCGTGTTGCATGCGGTACAAGCCTGCCAGCCGTGGTCTGGGCCAAGGCAACATAGGCAGAGGGCATGGAGGTCTTTAGTTGGAAAGAGCCAGTCGCAGGATGGACACCTGCTGAACCCTGTAGAAGTCGACATGCACCGGGGAGGAGCGTGACGCCTGAGGACTGAGTACCTGAATGATAAAAAGACAAAAAAGACAGAAGAGATGAAGGAGCTGCGTGTGGAATTACAGAATTACATGGTCGAAGCCAAACCCAGGAGTGCTGGGGAATTTGGCCTGTTCCCGTCAACGCGGAAAAGGGGACTGAGGTGCATGCTCCCCGGGCCACGCCTCTGAATTTAAAGGGTAAGAAGGTTTTTTTTCTGGTGAAAAAGGTTCTGTCTCCCGTCCCTAGGAAGTGACGCCCATGCAGTATGGAGGAAAGGGGACGGTGTGATGCTGGAAATGCATCGGAGGGACATGGCCTCCATATCCTTGTCCTTTACTGTTTATCGTGTCTTCTGTCGTATTTTCCATGCAGGAGTTCATGTGGGACTACTGGCTGTGCAGCTCTCTTTTGGTTTGGTGTACAGACCCATGGGATACCCTATGGCACCCATGGTTGGGGTTACAACCCTGTGCCCCTAGTGTATGTTTTTGGGCACCTGTGGGTGGACCACAAAGCAGGGTATGGGCTGGTGGCAGCTCCATGCTGAATCTGACAGGTGCTCCGAGTATCCTGCATTTTGGGATACCCACGCCCTGGCATTGGAATCAGTTGATTCCTGATAGGAAACAAGATGGCCCCTGTGGCCCATTGCTTTCTATTGCCTGTTACCTTACCATCCGAAAGTACGGCGTCGCTGCCATCGCTGAAGGCTCCCACTAACTCCATGGCCTCCAGTTGCCTGGCGTAGTGGGCCCAGCGCTTAGTGGAATGGTCCTTCAACATCTTGGGCTTGAAGAGCCTGCACGCTTGACAAGACGTCTCAACGTGTTCTCTCGGGAGACACAAGTTGCAAACTAGATGTTTGTCTACCCAGGGGAATTTACGGTTGCACTTAGGGCAAAACTGAAATGGTGTGTTTTCCATAATTCTGGGTTAAGGAGATGGCAACCGGGCGAACAAAGTTTAGGAAGGGGAGAATATGCATTCTAAAATGGCCTCCTAACAATGTCCTCCCCCCTCTCTACCTATTGTCTGGGCCGAGGCCCGGGGCCGCCTTCCAAGGCCGTAAAGTCCGTCGAGATGGTGTCCGACGGGCAGTATTCTTTCCCTTTCCTCAGCGTGGTGTTACGGCAGTCGATGAAAGGATAGAAAGAAAAACTTTCGTAATTATACAAAGTCAATGGCTTATTGCCGAAAGCAACTCCGCTATACACGTCCGTCTAGCATTGCGGAAAAAACAATCTGTGGGACCTCGACGTGTGAGGGATCATGGGTACAGTAGACGTCACACTAGGGATAGTATTACTGGCACGCTCTGTCGACGTCCCTTTTCGAGTTTCGAAAACAACAACTGTAATACTCCGCAGCTTCCACTAGATTTCGGCCTATGCACAGCATGTGATCTAAGCAGATTCCACAAGCCTCAGAAATAGAAAATATATATATATAATTATATATCTCTCAATGAAAAAACGTTCTTATAGGGACGTTACGGTCAAGTTCGACAAAGACATGCCATTGTCATGGAAGAAAAACTAATTTCTACGGTGGTAAGTAATATGAACCTCACAATGGGATTGGAGCTTCTGTCGTAGATGTGTAAACGTTTATCTTTGTGTTTTGTTTTTAACGGGTGTGCAAGCAACTTTTTTTGTTTTTCCTCTTTATATGCTTATTTGTTTGCCTCTCCTCATTTGTTTACCACATTCTGCGCAATGTTTCTTGCAGTGTAAATGAAAACCGCATTGCCAATGGCGCTCAAATAAATGCCATTTCTACGGAACCACTGCATGTTGTGCAACCTCATAATGGGTGGACAACATGCCAGCAGTCTGCATAAAATCATGCATATATCGGTTTATAACGTGCCTTCCGACCTCTGGCTGTGGAAAAAAACACACCGTCATGGGCCCATCCTCCTCTTGGTGTTATGCATCAGAAAACAACCTTAACAGTAGGAAATATCCCCATCACTGCATTTCGCAAACTCTTCAGATGGCGGATTAAAACGTCCACACGACATAACCCAAAGGTAGACTTCCATAGTGCACGACAACAAAGTCAAGGTTCGTGATGGAGGCTACATATCTGCAAAGTGGAACCTTTCCACAGACACTGCAGTCACCCCAACAGCCCCAGAAAGCGTGCACTCCTTCCAACCCGAAATTACCAGCAACACCTTTTTGCATACACCACCTGTGCATATGGCGCACAAAGGTGTCACTGACAATAAGCACTGTGTGTCTCTCCATCTCCACCAACCTCACGAGACAGTATTGGGATGATTTGGTACCACCCCTTCTTGGCAATCACACTCTAAACACTGAATTGCCTATTTCCCACAATTCCATTTCCATTTGTACCATGCTCATAATGGCATAATGTGGCACGTGCGCCTTCCCATCCACAGTTAGGGCCATAGCCCAGTAACGCACACATAATACTTCTTCCCTTTGCACAAGCATTTTTGCTGCACTCGCCCATTAGGTGCTGGCAAATTGTCAAAACGCGCATGCAGCATTCAAAACTTCTGCATAGCACACTATCATTCCAGTACACCACTCCATATTTACCATTACACACTCTCAGTACACGTCCCGTTTCGTTCCAAAGCCCCTCCACCAGAAACCTCTGCTAAAGAATACACGATTGCAGCATCCACAATTATCCAGAGGCGCACCCACCACACCTTCGGCCATGCACACAAAGGTGCAGTCCTTTCTACACCCATGACAACACTATGGATCCATGCATACCACCATTTTGCCACCTAACATAATGCACAAAAGTAACATATGTGGCGCCACTTCTACCCAACTCCCCCACACAGATTAACACCCATTCACTGAAATGTATCCCAATGAGCAGAATCCACAAACATCACAGCCTGCACCACCCCTACCCACTGCCATTCACAAAGTATTGTGTCACTGGCAACCTTCTCACAACAGCTTCACAACATTGGGCCTACTTCAATAAATGTGCACACATCACAGTAACCAAGCACATGTAAGCTGCACTTCAACCATACCCTCTTCTATACTTACATAAAACTGTACCCTGTGGCCACAGTACACAACTTTGCACTGCACAATCTCCTACCGTACATGCACCCAATAGTCCAATACTTCAACAAACGCACTGCAAACAAATCTACACACACCACAGTAACCAAGCACATGTAAGCGGCACTTCAACCATAGCCTCTTCCATACTCACATTGCATAAACACTGCACAGTGTGGCCACACTGCACAATCTCCTGCCGTACACCAAATACTGTACCATGTTCCAACTTACACCACAACCATGGAACGCACAATACACCCTTTAGAACTCACTTGTGCTGCTGTAGCACATGTACAATGTGCTCCACATCCATTCTCCGAACATCACCACCCTGTGCCTAACGCACTGCCAAACCTGCAAGGCTGCAGTGGCTGTGCTCCACACATTCCCCGCACAGTTACTGTACCATGTGTTACGCTCACCTGGATTCCACAGGGGCGTTGAACGAAGCTGGACTGCTGCGGTCTCCACCAGTGTGACTCGTAGCGAAGTGATGATCGACTGCACTTGCCCACTCAGTTTCGTCTGCCTGAACCGCAAGAATATTTTCCTAAAAGCAGTAAAGGTGATTAGCCACCCGTGGTAGAGAGGTTACACTAACACTATTTTCCCTGACAACTTCCAGTATTCCCCTTCATAAAGTCTCACCTTATTGTTTGGAAGGATGAACTCTCCATCCTGCGTGGAGTGCAGGGGCGCGTAGAAGTTCAGTTACTTCACTGATCCAAAGGTATTTGGCAGAGTTCCAGACAACAATGACTTCGAGGTAAGTAGTGTGTAAACCGAATGTATAGTTCTTTTAGAGTTCAAATGTGTGTTAATTCACTCTTGCTCCTTTCATACTTTTTCCCTTGCAGCGTGATCCAAGGAGTGAGTTTGCCTCAATGGATGAAGGTAGCGCTTAGGTAAGAGTCAGTTTGTACCAAGCACTGTCTAGCAAGTAATATTGTTCCAAATGACATTAACCAATAGTTCTATCTTCTTTGCAGGTGCGGCACCTTGCCGAAAATGTCTAACGTAGGATGGTGACCAGCGCTGCCTCGAGTGGTAAAATTCCGAGTAAGTATCTTGCGGTAAGTAAAAGAATGTCTTTGGCGGAACCCCGTTCACCTTTTGTTTGTTCTTGTCTTTTCAGATGCTGATGTTTCAGGCGGCGATTCAACGGGTGCTGCGCCGGGTCGTGGAGATGCTCCGAAGACAGGTGAGTATGGCGCGGCGCTGCAGCTGGCAATGCGACGTGGTTTATTTTAATGTCTTTTTCTTTATCCACAGGTGCGGCTGCGCCAGTAAAAGATGACCAAATGGAAATCTCCTTGTTCTAACCTTCTCTTCTTTCCTTTTCTCTAGGAATGGCTCCGGACACAAGACGGGTGTGGCTGTAGTCTGGATGCTGGACTGCAGACACAGAGAGCATTACGCTGCTAAGATGCAGAATAACGCGAAGCGTGTGCTGCTCTTCAGGCGTGGTTTAAATAGCATCAAAAAAGTCGTTCCCAGGTAAGAAGTTCCAGTACCACACCCAAGCAGCAAAATAGTTCCTAAAGGAAAGTAGTCCCTTCATGGCCTCATGGACTGTACAGGAGTTCTATGCAGGATGACCTGCATAGTTTAAAGTTGGCAATATGAGGTTGCCGGCTACGGCGCCAGGACTGAACCCATATAGCCCCTAGGCGGGGTTTTGAGAATTCCTGTGTCTTCTTGGGTGCCTGTTCCCTGGACAGATGGACCTGTTCCGGATGTCTGGGGGCAGGCATCGTGACATGTCAGCTTTTCACCATGTACCGCTATGCACATACGCACCACTGGCACCAGCACTCCTACCCAACCTCCACACCGCAATGCATATGCAGTGTTATGCAACAATCACTGTAATGTATTGACATTACACTGTCTCTGGATCCCCTATGCCCTTTCATTCACATACTTTTGTCTTATCCACTTCCACTCAGAAAGTATTAAATCACTGCCAACCTAACCATAAACTACTCACAACAGTGCCCATACTACAATCAATCTGCACATAGCACACTAACCCAACCACATATAAGGTGCCCTTCAACCATACCCTCTACCATACTGACAGGATGCAGACTCAATAATACATTAGTGCCATCGTTCTGCTCGAAGCCTAGGCTCTTGAGTGCAAGGCCTTCGGCCATGCACCAAATAGTTTAGGCCTTACACACACCCACCCAAACGTAATGCCACAATACATGTCACCAACTCACCCAATCCACATACACAGCACCCCCACGAGCACTCCTACCCAACCTCTGCACTGCCATTCAGCTATCCATTAGGAACGTGCAGCATTTACCATATTGTCAAAATAAAACACTGTCTCCTGCACCCCTGTGCACTGTCATTCACATACTACGGACATACAGACTTCCATTCACTAACTATTGTCTCACTGCCACTCTACCCACATACTGTTTGCAACAATAACCCTAGTCCAAACAATCTGCACACACCACACTATGCATGCATGCCCCTCTACCGGATACAGAGTCTGACATGCATTGCTACGATGGGTGCACTCAAGCCCTAGGCTCTTCAGTGCATGGCAGCCGGCCTACAGCCCTCAGCCATGCACCCAATAGTCCAATCTTTCAACAAACCCACTACAAAGAAATCTACACACAGCACAGTAACCAAGCACATGTAAGTGGCACTTCAACTGTACCCTGTTCCATACTCACATAAAATAAACACTGCACCTGAAGTGGCACTTCAACTGTACCCTGTTCCATACTCACATAAAATAAACACTGCACCTGTGGCCACACTACACAACTTGTGACTGCACCATCTCCTGCCGCACACCAAATACTGCACCATTTTGCAACTATCACCACAACCATGGAACTCACAATACACCCTTTGTACACGTGCTACAGCAGCACACGTGAGTTCCAATGTGCTCCACACCCGTTCTCCAAACATCACCTCCCTGTGCCTAATTCACTGTCAAACCTGCAAGGCTGCAGTGCAGGCAATCTGCACAGAGCACTCAATTCAAGCACATATAAGCTGCCCTTCAACCATACCCCAACCATCCTGACAGGATGCAGAGGCAACAATACATTAGTGCCGTTGTTCTGCTCAATGCCTAGGCTCTTGAGTGCATGGGCTGCAGCCTATGGCCTTCAGGCATGCACTGAATAGTCTAGGCCTTGCACACACCCACCCCAACGTAATGGCACCATACCTGTCACCATCTCACCAACTCACACAATCCACATACACACCACTCCCACCAGCACTCCTACCCAACCACTGCACCGCCATTTAGCTATCCAGTACTCAATTGCCACAGTTACCATATGGCAAAGATAAAACACCGTCTCCTGCACCCCTGCGCACAGTGATTCAACGTTGTACGGACGTACTGACTTCCATTCACTAAGTATTGTGTCACTCCCAAACTACCCACATATTCCTCTCAACAGTAAACCTACTTCAAACAATCTGCACACACCACGCTTTGCACACCCCCTCCATCTACTGGATACAGAGTGACAGGCATTGCTACGGTTGGTGAGCTCAAGCCCTAGGTTGTTCAGTGCATGGCCGCCGGCCGACTGCTTTCCGCCATGCACCCAATAGTCTAATGGTTCAACAGACCCACCAATACATCAAGCACTCATGCATGCCTCCATGTGGCCAACAACCGCTATCCATCCACATAGCACAGGCATCTGCGCTCCCACCCAGCCTATGGCATATGCAATTCACTCCCCTTCTAAAAATCACTTGCCAGCCCTCACCACGGAAAGTGGTCACCGAAACAGGTTGCGGCACAAGCTATTGGGCCGTAACGACAGCTGTCTACAATCACCACAGAAAGTAGTCAGCTATCTATGTACCAGTGAATCACACAATACACACTAATATTGCAGGCACTCCTCAGTCTTTAGTCACCTAATAATCACTCATCTGTGATGAACCACTTCTCTCCCCCACCCTTTCCATCTCCGCTTCCCACCACCACATGCCCTACGTTATGTTTGTCAGTACCGGTCGCGGCGCACTTTCCTACAACACTCCATGGCAGTGTTTCCCAAAAACTTTGACGCACAGCACGCTTCCCTCCAGCCAACCACCGGCTGCGTCCAACGTTCGCCTACATCACGGCGTGCCGCAAGCCAATGACTCTTCGGTCCGCGGAGGGAACAGGCAAATGGGTCCGCAGAGCGGACCCAGAGATCACTAGTTTTTTGGAACATACATTTCAGTAGTTTGCAACAAAAGTACTGCTCGGATTTCCACCAAACACACACAAGCGCGCTTTCTGACCCAAGCCCCCGCTCCTGCTGCAAATTTGGTGAAAATCCGTCCAGCCATTCAGTCTATGGAAAAAAATGTTTGGGTTGCCCCCTATAATTCTCCCCCCTCTCCCTCCAACTTGGCAAAAAAATTCTGAGCCGGCCATATACTTTTTTTGCAAAGTTTGGTGAGGATTCGTCCAGGGGGAGCGAAGTTATAAGCCGCAGAATAAGTGCTCTTCCTAGGAGTTTAGCAACTTAACCATAAATAACTACATGGCCGCTACTGCGGGCCATATTATATATATATAAAACATTACTTACCGGGTAATAGTCTTTCTATGGCTTGTATGTGCTTAGAATCACATGCTTTGTACAGCCCATCTTGCAGTTGTGCTGAGTATTGCATTTTGTTTTTCTTTTGCGAATTCGAAAAGGGCATACTTGTTATACTATCACTATCCTACGTGCACAGTTACCCATGATTCAGTCAGTGTCCACAGACTGTTTTTCTGAAATGAGGTAACTACTTGTATGTGTTGTTGGAAACTAAATTATATATATATCGTTTTTTGTTTTAATTCCTTTGCTCCAAGTGGGGAGGATGGCAGAGCGCAAGTGATAAGCAGATACAAGCCACAGAAAGACGATTACTGGGTAAGTAATGTTGGTCTTCGGAGGATTGTGAATCTGCATATATTCACATGCACTGCATGTATTAGCAAGTACCTTAACAGTGGAGGGTGAGCTGAAGGAACAGTTGCAAATAAATGTTTTAAAATTTGTTGTCTCACCTGAGAATTTTTTTGTCTTGCTTCTAGGTTGTGCTTCGTGAAAGTGTGAACAGAACTCCAGGTTGAAGCCTTACAAATCGCTAGCACAGGTACATTGGCAATGTACTACATGTTGAAAGCCCTCTAGGGGTGAATGGCAGAATGTGGTTTGCCAGTGTGGAACAGAGTTGTAAACACCCAACAATCCATCTTGCAATGGTTGCTTTTGTAACTGAATTGCCGTCTCCTCCTATTGCCATTGAAACAAAGAATATCTGTTTTTCTTAATTCTTTGGTTCTATTGAGATAATGCATGAAGTCTCAAAGGACATCATGTGTATTTAATGCCCTTCTTCGTCCTCTGTTATGTGGATTTTGGAAGAAAGCTGGCAATTTAATAGATCAAGTAACATGGCATTAGGAAATATATCTTGAGAGAACCTCGAGTGTGTCCTCAATACCACTCTGTGTTTGTGTATTGAGACAAAAGGTTCTGAAACTGAAAGCTTCTAGTTCTCATTCTCCCGATTTAAGGGACAACAATGTGAAAGTCAACCTTATGTGAAAGTTACTTTAAGGGAGCTTTGTGCATAGGCATAAATGGAGGACCCATTCATTTACAGAGGACGGAATTTGTAACCCATGCAGGGGGAGGATGAGATCCCATGCAGGGAGGGTCACATTTAAATCCCAGGATTGGTGGGCTGGTATTGCAGATGGGAACATGTGTGTGAGCACCTCCAGATCTTTCTTGACAATGGGGTCCGAGACGGAGAAGACCAGTTCCTTTGAACCTCGGTAGCTAACAATAGCAGTAAGATACCTTCTGTACGATTTGACCTTTAGAGCTGAATGGGCCGAATGAAGTTGAAGGACAAAGCATGATCCAGAGAAGCTTGCACAGGATTCATAGGATTGTCGATGCCCCAGTAAAACAACCGTGTCCATATACTACGATACTGGATCATGGTAGACTATTTTGATCATCATGTTAAAATAAGGAAAACCTAAATGCTCCATGATCATGACCTCATGAACAATGCTGCTAAGCTCAGTGACTGAGGGTAAGGGAGCTAATCCCCGTTGCTGACGGAGATCTGAAGACCGAGGCAGAGGAATTGTAGGGGTTGGAGGCCAGCATTTGAAGCTCTGAAAACCAGAACCTAATTAGCCAATGAGGAGAGAACAATGCAAGACTTCAGTTCCTTGTGTACAAAAGGAATTGGACGGAATGCATAGGCTACCATGTTGTCCCAAGATACCATCATCACATCCCCTATTGACGGAGGCTGGGAAGGAAAGCTCCAAGGGCCAGGAAGACTGCTTTCAATTCTAGAACATTTATATGCAGGAGAGCATTGTGTACATTCCATAAGTCATTAATGTAAAGGTTGTTCACAGGCGGTCTCCACCTGAACGTGGACTAATCAGTCATTGTGGTTTCATTAAAAAGCGGGTCTTGGAAGGGAAGCATGATCAGGAGAATTCAAACCAAGGCCCACCAAACAAGACCCTGCTTAATTTCTGCTGTTCTCAGAAGTTGGGTAGTTTGACTCCCTATTCTGGTGCCATCAAGATCATACACCCCTTCTTTATGCCAAAGGTTCCGTCTGAATTCCTCCTCAAAAAGCCTTTGGTGTTGCCTGAGCAGCTTGCGAGATCTAGACTGCGCCTGAAAGGTCTTTTGCAGCTGTTTGGTGAGTGACACCAGGGAATGGGAGATGTGTGTTGGTGATCCTTTTTTGTGAGTTAATCTGTAATAGGCTAGAAGAGCTGAAATCCACTATTTGTGCTGGGCATCAGTTTGAACATGACCTCTCTCTGTTGGAGCACATACACATCCCTCTTGCGGCTATGTCAATATGGTGGATGGTTGATTGTGTCCTGTCTGCTGCCACATAGTCCTGACAAACGCAGCCTTATGCTCGGGAGGCAAGAGCCTCAAATTGCAGCTATTTATTATTGCTTCTGGTTACTTGCATGCAGCATGCCATTGGCATTAGCTTGTCACAAATGGAAAACATAGTACAGATATTAAAGTTACTTACTGTAGTGACTAGAGTACTCCTAGTCCATTGTCCCCTTTCCTCCATCCCCCAACATGGGGACGATACCAGAGCCTTTGGCGGCAAAAAAAGGGAGCTTCCCCTTTAAATTTAGTATAGCATGCAGGGTTGGGCGTGGGAACGCCTTGCCGAAGACCCGCCCTCTGGTGCCTCACCCCAGTCCTCTTTGAACACATTGGATGCTTACATACCTGGCTACACTTACTACATATTAGCCCCTGGTATACTACCGAGGGAAGGTGTTTGGGATGTACGGAGGAAAGGGGACTATGATAACTCTAGTCACTACAGTGAGTAAGGAACAAGTTACTTACCTGCAACTATTGTTCTCCAGCATGGGTCTGGTATGGAATCACATGCTCATGAATATTCCCTGTCGTCAGGCTGGGAATCCTCGGTAAAAGAAAAAACAGTTTCACTTTCACTTACAAACTGCATTTCTCCTCTAAACCGATCGCTCTTGTGGAGTGGGCTCTTGGACAACCATTCAGCAGTTGGTTCGCCAACAGATGACAGTGCGTGATGCAGCCGGAGGGCCACCTTGAGATGGAAGCCTTGGACAAGGCCTTCCCACGGTTCATAGGACCAAACTTCACGAACAGTTGAGACGTCTTCCGAAAACTCTTTGTGTGTGGCCATGTAGAACTTTAGAGCACAAGCGATGTCCAGCGAGTGCAAAGTCCTTTCAGTCGGCAACAGGGCCGTCACAAGAGGGGGGGAGGGGGGCAGGAGGTGGCAAACTGCCCCGGGCCTCGCGCTCAGGGGCGCCTCGTGTAGCTGCTGCTGTTATGTCACGAGAGAAAGGAAAGATTTGTGCGAGGTGTTTGTGCCATTGATAATTTGCTGGCTGCAGGGGCAGTGCAAGCCTACAGGCAGTCACAGACAACAATACAAACGTTAAGTGGGGGGTGGGAGGGTGGTTCGCCCACTGAAGACTTGTTAATTTCCAAGGTGTGAATCACACCATGAACAACAGGCTGGCCTGGCCTCACTGCTGCCTGCCCTGGATGCAGGGTCGGATTGGTGCTATCTGTCAAGGACCTTGACGACTTGGGGGTGGGGGTGTCAGTTTTCTTGCTGGCCTGCCTGGGCCGGTTTTATGAAATTTTCATTTATCTTTCTATGAACATTACAAGTAGTTTGCCGCATAGCCGGTGCCGCATCGCAGCATTGTGTGCATTTTATTGAACATCGCCAGTGACGCCAGAACATCGTTTTAATTGTTAGTTTGAATGTTTCCCTTTCAGGCTCATGCTCAAACGTGGCACCACCCACAGGCAAAGAACCTCTGGGCTGGAAGGCTCTGCTGCCCACGCAGCAGGCCGCGGCCACACCAGCAGCCAGGATGGCGTCGGCGTGGATGCTATGCAGGGGAGGGAGCAGAGGGGTTGGGTTGGCTGGGGCCGTGGGGGCGGCAGCATAAATCATCAAAGCAAGGTAACACTCATTGTTACCTTGCTTTGATTTGCAGCATGATGCATGCATCAGGCAGCAAGCATGCAATCCAATTATGCAAACAAGAGGGCCGGGGTCCACGGACGGTGCTCGTGCTGGGCTCCCGCTCCATCGGCTCACACAGATAACAAGTGCCTCTTTGCAATTGCGTGTCGGTGTGAGATTCACACCTGGCCTCCTGGGCTGCTGGAGGAGCCTAGAGCCAGGCTGCCTGCAGGGCTGGGGAAGCGGCGTGCACATGAAAGTTGCTTTCAACTTTGCATTGCAGGAAGCAAGCAACAAATTTGTTGCACGCCACTTTGCAAAGTTGAAAGCAACAATGGCCAATGAAAATCCAGTGCCGGCCGGCGAGACTGTGCCGCCACCAGCCATCACTGCCCGGTGGGCCGCCCCTATATTTTGCTCTGACCCTGCTGCCCTGACACTAGCTGACAACAGGTGCTACACAGAGAGGACTTGGGCTGGGCTGGAGAGGGCCTCTCAGCCACGCACAGAAACAGAAAGGAGGACGACGACCAGTGCCAGGAGTCCAGGACAGACCACAGCCGTGGCCAGGTGAGTCAAGGTCCAGGACCAGGTCGAGGAGGAGGCCGCTATCTGGATGAGGCCAGGCCTCTGTCCACAGGAGTCAGTCAGGAGTCCCCAGACAATCGGGGAACAAAGCACAGACAGCAGACCAAGCAGCAGCAGCCAGAGAGGGCCGCCCAACGCCCCCGAGCCAGCCAAAGAGGGCACAGAGAGCGGCACTAGTGAGGCAGCCACCCTGACCCAGGCCGGCGGCCGGCACAGGACAGGCGACCCACACTTGAAAAGGTAAGTTGGGAAAAAAATGCATGCCTGAATGTTGTGATTACAACGTATGCATAAGGTGTGTGCTGTGCATCTGTATGAATGCGTGTGTCTCTGAGTGTGTGTATTGCAACACAATGTGTGTGAGTTTATTTGTATTTGGTGGCGGCGGGTGAGGACTACACCGACAGCGCTGAGCGCCCAGATTCCCACTGCGTGATTGCCGCGGCGCGGCCCGCGCTCAATGAAACTCCCCCATAAGGATAATACCATATATTGGATGCTTTGTGTAGCCAGTATGATACCGCCTGCGCAGTATTGATCTCACAGGACAATGTTGAAACAGACTGGGTGAAGCTAGGCAGCAGCAGGTGAAATGTTATGCAGCTTGCTTTTTTCTGAATCTTCCATACCAATGGCACATCTATTTCCCTTGTGTTTCTGACCTACCGACCCTCTACCCCACACACAGCCCAGCTCAGCCTCGCCCACCACCACATAGACGCCAGGTGAGCTTCTGGATTCTGGAGATGCAACTCTTTACTCTATTGGCTTTTAAGTCACGTATTTGAATTGCACTGTTTGGTAATGCAGTTATTTTGAGTAATGCCAGGCAGCAGAGGGCATGCTTCCCGCAATCTGCCCACTCCATTCCCACTTCCGGGAGCACATGTCTACATGCTTACAAAGGGGGGAGGAGGGGTCTGCCCTTCTTTTGTTCTTCAGTTCACCGCTTGATTAGAATTCTATCGGCAATGGCGAATGTGAACAATGCTTTTTCCTCTCTGTCTGGAGCTCTCCATTGATTCATGCAATTGAAGACTTTTGTTTGAAGATGGGACCATAGACTAGCCTGAAAAGTAGATGCATTGTTAGGGAGAATTCTCTGTTTAGGCTGAATTTCCTAACCTAGTCCCCCAGCAGCTTTGCTGGATTTCTGGAGTTTGTTTTTTTCTCCTGCCAAGAGTGAGACTCTTTCTCCCACTCTTGGACATGATTTATGGTGTTCCTTTGAATGTTAATGTGTTTCATGGGCTATGGGGTCTTTTACTACATAGGGTCTCATATGTTTTTTTATGTGTGTTACACAGCACCCTCCGTGCAGTAACACCGGGGTGTCATAGTGACCCCCCACCATAGACTCCATACCCTGGGACTGACTACTGTCTCCCAGGGCATGTAAAGTCACCATTGGCTTTACTAGTCCCAAATTACTAACAGAACCAGTACAAACCATCATATTGTGGACGTACTGGTAGGGGCAATTCGATTGCCCCTGGGTCTGTTGTTCGAGGGGGCACTGTCCCGTCCCCCCTCGTCGAGTTTTGGCTGGTGGCAGTGGATACTACTTTTTATATTCAACCGCAAATATATCTCTATGGGATTTTCCCATTGTTCGAGGCTAATACTTTTTAACATAGCCTCTAACATATTGCCGGTTTATTTATTTAATATTAATTCACTGGTTCGTATTTTCTGCCAGAACTCGGTTTTAAAATGGCGTTTGTGTTCGCCTCTAACTCTAAACCAAAGGTCGAGCCCTTTGTTCCACTTTTTGGCAGGCTTCTCCACAGAAAGCCTCCAAAAGTGGTGCCACTCTGTCTGGGTACCACAGGGGGTGTGGGAGGGGGGTTTAGGCACCCTGGACTGAGTTGCCTTGGCAACTCAAGTCGCACTCTTGTGTGATTAGCCCAAGTGGTGAGCCGGCCAGCTCACCACTTAGCATGTTTGATTGACAGCTAGGCTGAGTGAATGGGGGTGTGCTGCATAAAAGCAGGGCTTTTGGGACTGGAACTTCAGAAGTCGCCACAGCACCTGAAAATCTGACGAGGGAGAAGCTGAGCGACCTGCTACGACGACACCACCGGTGGAGCCCTGCTGAACCGACTCACCACTTCCCAACGACAGAGGAGATCTCCCGGCTTCTTCCCTTGACTGGTGGGCACAACCAGTTTACCTTCTTTTCTCGCATCCCAGGACCTCTTGTGGTCGAATTGCCCGTGCCAAGCACCCCGGCAACTGGATAGCCACTTACCACTGGACCGCGAATAAAAGGACAGCTCCTTTTAATTGAGAACTATGCGGCTGGTTTCTTCCCTGGCAGTGCAACGGACTCCTGCTTTCCTCCACAACGAGATCCTCTCTTGCCCCGGACGAAACACTGACTTGCACCCGCTGCCAGGAACAACTGCCCTCGCTGGAGCGTTCTCACCATTTTAAGGTACCGTGTCCGCCAGGCCTCCCTTTCTAAAGATTGCTACAAGGTAACAATAATCCCTTCACCTTCTGGACTGGGCTGGCCGCCTTGACCATCTAACTGGTCCCTTTCTTTTTGGTCTAACTCTTTCTGAACTTTTTGCGAGACTTTTGGGCACTTTCAACCGTGTGACCTTGGACACATTTTGTCTGGAGCCTCTTAAAGTGGGTCCAGCCTTTTTGACTTTGACTTTACGGTTTTAACCTGCCTTCTTCTCCTACTGTGTTCTTCCGAAAGTGTTGGGACCTGTTTCTATCTTTGCTCTGCCTTTCTCTCCCTTTTTAACCGATTGATTAGAGTGCCATCTTCGTTAAGCGCTCACCGCTGTCTAAAAATAAGTGTTGCTTTACTTACGACTTGTCTAATAATCGTTGAACGGAGTGTATATCTTTTAGTGACTGTTTTTGAACTGCTTGAGATTAGTGCCAGTGTGTTTAACTAGATGTGTTTTTAAATAAATAATTATATCTCTTTTACACCAAGCTCTGGTCAGTGTTTGCTTGTTCTACTATGTTCTTTTGACCTATTGTGAATACTCTGTATACCGCCTAACTCTTCTTGAGAGAAGTCTGACTGCTCAGCCACAGCTACCAGGTAAATCTGGGTGGTACAGACTGCTACCAATTGGGTTTACTGCCAACCACCTGTAGTCTTAAATCTTTTGCAGTGGTCCCAGAGGGAACTGCACAGGTTTCTGCCTAACACTGGTGTACAGCGGTGAGATTTGTATTGAGTATACACTTTAGTGTGCTTTTTGAATACTTAAGGACAACTAACCACAAAGCTTAGCACTAAAAATCTGATTTTCTAACTATGTCTGCTATGGAGAGTTATACCCTAGGTTCATTGTCTGCCAAAACTGCCGATTGTTTAAAAGTGTTGTGTAGACATAAGAATCTCTCTGAGAAGGGCAAGAAAATGGAACTTGTAGAAAGATTGTTAGAAAACCAAAGTCTGGGTGGTACAGAGGAATCTACCCCCCCCCCAGCAAATGTAGAAAACAGTGATGGTATTGATCTGAATCAAAGTCTTGATAATGAGTCAGAAGAGGAAAGTGAACCCAATGAAGTTAGCCACTCTGAGCCTCTGTCTGCCTTACCTACTGTACCTACTAGGCCTATACCAGGTCCTACATGTAACCCTGCTTATCTTGAACTTGAAAAAATGAAGCTTGAATTAGAGTACCAACGTTTTACTGCTCAATCTGAACGAAACCAAGAGCTAGAGTTCAGAAGAATGAATGCCCAAGCTGAGCAGAAGCAAGCTGTGTTGAGACTCAGAGAAATAGAGCTTAATCATGAACTAGAAATGAAAAAGTTGTCTGTGGAAAATGCTTCTCTCTCCTCTGGTTCCTCTAGGAGTTCCAGTCCCAAAAGACCCTGGATGCCTAAGGAATTAGTGGGTATGTATGAACCTAAGTTGGATGTGTTAGATTGGTTAAAAATGTTTGAGTATAATCATGGGCTCCAGGACATCATAGGGAATGAGCTACTTCCCTGGTTGTTCTCTAGGCTTCCCCCTGTTGCAACTGATGTGGTAATGGAGTTGGGGGAGGTGGATAAGAAGGATTATGAATGTGTGAAACTAGCTTTAATAGCTAGATTTGAGAAGACCCCTTCCCAGTACCTTAAGAGGTTTAGGACCCTCAAAAAGCATGATGGTACCCCTTGGGCTACCTGGGTGAGTGAAAGTTTGAAAAACTTAGAGGGATGGATTAAGGGTTACAGGGTTAACACTTCTGAAGGAATGAAGAATCTTCTAATGTTGGAGTCAATTTATGATGCCTGCTCTCCTGAGCTCAGACAGCACTTGGCTGATTCAAAGGAATTGGATTCCAAGAAGTTAGCTAAGGCTGCTGACTTGCGAGTTGCCAACAGGGCCACTCACAAGGATTCTGGGGCTACTCAGAAAAAGGATGAGGGAAAACAGCCAAAAAAGGACTCCAAAGAGAATTCTAATAATTCCAATTCCAAAGAGGGCCCCAAACAAAACCATAAGGGTAAGCCACAAGGGAAACCAAATCAGGTTAGTGTACCTCCTGGTGCCAAACCAGAAGGAGGTCAGAACAAGCCACCATTCCAGAAAGCATTTGGTAAATGCTTTGTGGCTCTACTGACCATGTGAAAGGAGATCCCAGATGTAAGGGTAAACCTTCAGGGGTCCAGCTTGTCTCCTTAGCCTTCGCTCCAAAGGAGGAAGTACAAATGGCAAGTGGAAACTTTCTATTACTGGCTGATGAACCCATTGGAGTCTCAGCCAGTGTTTTAGTGTCTCTGGGTTTGTGGTAACAACAGAACTTAGATGTCTATAATTCTATCCCAGATAATACTAAAGAGTATTAGAAGGACAGTGTCCAGGTGAATGGTCAGGAGACTCCTGCCATTAGGGACACTGGGGCCAGCATAACTGTGGTGGACAAATTGTTTTTTCAGGCTGAGAATGTTGCTAAGGCACCCAAACGCCTCACCAAGTTAGCTGGAGGGCCTGTGCAGATGCTTCGCCAACTACCAGTTCTCATCCAGTGTAATGACATGACTGTGAAGATACCTGTCAGCATACAAAGTGAGGTGCCAGGAAGGGTTCTGTTGGGTAATGGCTTGAAAACTCTTGGAGTAGTGTCACATACCCCCAGACCTCCTAGTAAAAGGTTACAGGAGCTCACCAGACCTGCAAGGGAGAGAACCATGAGAGGTGCTCCCAAGGAGATGAAGAGAGAGATCACTCCTGCTCCACTGGAAATGTCAGCTGCTGTCTCTAAGAAACTAGAAGAAAAAGGGAAACCTAAAACTTCTAAAAAGAACTCCACAGCCAGCACTCCAGTGCAGCCAACAAAGACTTCCCCTAGGTTGTCCAAAGTTCCACCAGTAACTCCCCCTCCAGCTGAGGCTGAGAGGGAGGTATAACCCTGTGTGGTTGAACTAGACTGAGGAAGAGCTAGTGGAAGGATCCTGTTGACCATCCTGAGCTGCAGTCTTTACTGACAGAAGGTGGACCCAACAGGGCAGACTTCAGTAAGGGACAGAGAGAATGTCCAACTCTGGAAGGTCTCGCCACCAGGCAGATGCTCAGGCTGAAGGGCAAGAGCCTGGGAAATATAGGTTAAACTGGGAAGATGGCCTCTTCTACAGTGAACCAACGGAGTCTGCACCTGGGGACAACAAACGACTTGTAGTACCCCAAGGGAACAGACCACAGTTCTTGCAGTTAGCCCATGAGACTCCTTTGGCTGGTCATTTGAGTTTCAAGAAGACCAAGGAAAGGCTCTCACTCTACTTTTATTGGCCAAAGATGGGGGCTGAAGTAGATAAGTACTGCAGGAGCTGCCACACCTGCCAGACTTCTGGTAAGGTTGGCTCCAAGAATGTGGCACCTTTAGTGCCTCTCCCAGTTGTGGGAGTCCCATTTGAGAGAGTAGGGATTGACATTGTTGGTCCCCTTGATCCTCCAACCTCCTCAGGCAACAGGTTTATACTTGTTGTAGTAGACCATGCTACTAGGTACCCTGAGGCAATTCCTATGAGGACTGTTACAGCTCCGGCTGTGGATAAGGCCCTCCTTGGTATTTTTACCAGGGTTGAGTTTCCTAAGGAAGTAATCTCTGACAGGGGGTTGAATTTTATGTCCCACTACATGAAAGCCATGTGGAAAACCTGTGGAGTTACTTACAAGATCTCAACAGCATACCACCCTCAGACGAATCGGTTGGTTGAAAGGTTCAACAGAACCGTGAAGAGCATGATGAGTGCTTTAGAGGACCCCCTTAAAAGAAAGTGGGGCCTTCTGCTGCCATGCCTTCTCTTTGCTTATAGAGAAGTCCCTCAGGAGGGAGTAGGTTATTCTCCCTTTGAACTTCTTTATGGTCATCCGGTCAGAGGTCCATTGGCCCTGATCAAGGAGGGGTTGGAGAGTGCTCCTTCCCCCAACCCAGTCAGAGTGACTGACTATGTGATAGGTCTCCGATGGAGAACGTCGCACATGATGGCAGAAGCAAGTGACAACTTGAAAGCTGGACAAGCATTGGTCAAGCACTGGCATGATCAAAAGGCTAATATCGTTGAGTTTACTCAAGACCAGCTAGTTCTTGTTATGATTCCAACAAGGTAGAGGGCCTTGCAAGAAAAATGGATGGGACCCTTCAAGGTTGTGGGTAAACTTGGAGAAGTCAACTATCTGGTGGACTTGGGCAATCCCAAGGAGGCTCCAACAGTCTTCCACACCAACAGACTAAAAGCGTATGTCTCCAGACCTGATGTAGGAGCTTTGCTTCTAGCATCATCAGAGGAAGAAGAAGAGAGTGAAGCTCTTCCTGATCTCCTCAGAGGCTTACCTTTAGACGAAAAGATTGAAGGAGTAAATCTCTCTTCAAAGCTGACACCTGAGCAACAGGAAGAGTGCAAATCTATGTTAAATCAGTTTGTCTCTCTGTTCTCACTTTCACCAGACTTGACCCCTTGGGGACAGCATGACATACTCACTGGTGACTGTCTGCCAGTCAAAAGCAGAGGATATCGAATGTCAGAGAATGTAAGAACCCACATCAAAGGTGAGGTCAGCAAGATGCTTGATCTCGGGGTAATAGAGCCCTCTACTAGTCCATGGTCTAGCCCAGTTGTGTTAGTACCAAAGGCAGAATCTAAAGAACTTAGATTCTGTGTGGATTACAGAGCTCTTAATGCAGTCACTAAGACTGATGCCCGCCCTTTGCCAAGGACAGATGAGTTGGTGGATAGACTTGATGCAGCCAAGTTCCTCAGCACATTTGATTTGACGTCAGGCTATTGGCAAATAGCCCTGACAGACCATGCCAAGGAGAAAACTGCATTTTCTACCCGTTGGCTTATACCAGTTTAAGGTTATGCCTTTTGGATTGAAAAATGCACCTGCTACATTTCAAAGGATGGTAAACCAGGTTCTGAATGGGATGGAAGACTTCTGCATGGCACACTTGGATGACATAGCAGTGTTCAGCAATTCCTGGGAAAAACATGTGGACCACCTGAGATATGTTTTGCAGGCTCTTGGAAAGGCCAATCTGACCATAAAGGCGAGTAAATGCCAGATTGGACAGAGTAAAGTGGTCTACTTAGGACATGAGGTGGCGAAATAAGGTCTTTGCCCAGTAAGATTGAAGCTGTGCAAAATTGGACAACACCTACTACTCAGACCCAGGCGAGAGCCTTCTTAGGCCTCACTGGGTACTACAGGAATTTCATAGAAACTATGGGACCATAGCTTCTCCACTGAATGTCACCTCCTCTCCTAAATTCCCTAAAAAGGTTAGATGGAATGAGGCATGCAATCAGGCCTTTGAAACCCTGAAAAAGGCTCTTTGCCAAGCCCCAGTACTCAGAGCTCCTGACTACCACCAAACTTTCATTGGGCAGACAGATGCTTCAAATGTAGGAATAGGTGCAGTCCTCAGTCAACTGGATGGGAAAGGTAGGGAGCACCCCATTTGCTTCATCAGTAGAAAACTGAAGGATCCTGAAACAAGGTGGGCAACCATTGAACAAGAGTGTTATGCTATTGTGTGGGCTCTGAAGAATATGGTTCTACCTTTGTCATTTAGACTGACCACCAACCCTTGAGATGGTTAATGTAAATGAAAGGGGAAAACCCAAAACTATTGAGATGGTCAATCTACCTGCAAGGGTTTGATTTCACCATTGAGCACAGGTCAGGGTGTCGCCACCAACATGCTGATGTCTCTCTAGATGTATGTCATCGACTAGAGGAATGAGATTCATCCAGGAGTGGATTAAATCCTCCTGTCCCTTAGTCTGGGGGGTGCGGGGGTGGGGCGAGTTAGGGAGAATTCTCTGTTTAGGCTGAATTTCCTAACCTAGTGAGTCCCCCAGCAGCTTTGCTGGATTTCTGGAGTTTGTTTTTTTCTCCTGCCAAGAGCGAGACTCTTTTTCTCCCACTCTTGGACACGATTTATGGTGTTCCTTTGAATGTTAATGTGTTTCATGGGCTATGGGGTCTTTTACTCCATAGGGTCTCATATGTTTTTTTGTGTGTGTTACACAGCACCTTCTGTACAGTAACAATGGGGTATCATAGTGACCCCCCACCATAGACTCCATACCCTGGGACTGACTACTGTCTCCCAGGGCATGTAAAGTCACCATTGGCTTTACTAGTCCCAAATTACTAACAGAACCAGTACAAACCATCATATTGTGGACGTACTGGTAGGGGCAATTCGATTGCCCCTGGGTCTGTTGTTCGAGGGGGCACTGTCCCGTCCCCCCTCGATGAGTTTTGGCTGTTGCAGTGGATACTATTTTTTATATTCAACCGCGAATATATCTCTATGGGATTTTCCCATTGTTCGAGCCTAATACTTTTTAACATAGCCTCTAACATACCGCCGATTCATTTATTTAATATTAAATTCACCAGTTGGTATTTTCTGCCAGAACTCGGTTTTAAAACAGTGTTTGTGTTCGCCTCTGTAACTCCAAACCAAAGGTTGAGCCCTTCGTTTCGCTTTTTGGCAGGCTTCTCCACAGAAGCCTCCAAAAGTGGTGCCACTCTGTCTGGGTACCACAGGGGGCGTGGGAGGGGGTTTAGGTACCCTGGACTGAGTTGCCTTGGCAACTCAAGTCACACTCTTGTGTGATTGGCCCAAGTGGTGAGCCGGCCGGCTCACCACTTAGCATGTTTGATTGACAGCTAGGCTGAGTGAATGGGGGTGTGCTGCATAAAAGCAGGGCTTTTGGGACTGGAACTTCAGAAGTCGCCACAGGACCTGAAAATCCGACGAGGGAGAAGCTGAGTCGACCTGCTACGACACCACCGGTCGAGCCCTGCTGAACCGACTCACCACTTCCCAACGACAGAGGAGATCTCCCGGCTGGGGAGTCTTCTTCCCTTGACTGGTGGGCACAACCAGTTTACCTTCTTTTCTCGCATCCCAGGACGTCTTGTCGAATTGCCCGTGCCAAGGACCCCGGCAACCGGATAGCCACTTACCACTGGACCGCGAATAAAAGGACCGCTCCTTTTAATTGAGAACTCCGCGGCTGGTTTCTTCCCTGGCAGTGCAACGGACTCCTGCTTTCCTCCACAACGAGATCCTCTCTTGCCCCGGACGAACACAGACTTGCACCCGCTGCCAGGAACAACTGCCCCCGCTGGAGCGTTCTCACCATTTTAAGGTACTGTGTCCGCCAGGCCTCCCTTTCTAAAGATTGCTACAAGGTAACAATAATCCCTTAACCTTCTGGACTGGGCTGGCCGCCTTGACCATCTAACTGGTCCCTTTCTTTTTGGTCCAACTCTTTCTGAACTTTTTGCGAGACTTTTGGGCACTTTCAACCGTGTGACCTTGGACACATTTCGTCCGGAGCCTCTTAAAGTAGGTCCGGCCTTTTTGACTTTACTGTTTTAACCTGCCTTCTTCTCCTACTGTGTTCTTCCGAAAGTGTTGGGACCGGTTTCTATCTTTGCTCTGCCTTTCTCTCCCTTTTTAACCGATTGATTAGAGTGCCATCTTCGTTAAGCGCTCACCGCTGTCTGAAAATAAGTGTTGCTTTACTTAAGACTTGTCTAATAATCGTTGAAGGGAGTGTATATCTTTTAGTGACCATGTTTTTGAACTGCTTGAGATTAGTGCCAGTGTGTTTAACTAATGTGTTTTTAAATAAATTCTCTCTCTTTTACACCAAGCTCTGGTCAGTGTTTGCTTGTTCTACTGTGTTCTTTTGACCTATTGTGAATACTCTGTATACTGCCCAACTCTTCTTGAGAGAAGTCTGACTGCTCAGCCACAGCTACCAGGTAAATCTGGGTGGTACAGACTGCTACCAATTGGGTTTACTGCCAACCACCTGTAGTCTTAAATCTTTTGCAGTGGTCCCAGAGGGAACTGCACAGGTTTCTGCCTTACATGCATACAGGCCTGACATGATGTGGCCACATTTACACCACACCTGCAGATGAACTTAACTGGTCTGCTGTTAAATCTCAGTTACCAGTTTAATGGTATAATCCACTACAGAATAGTTGCTCATTTTACTATAGCCGATATGATAGCTCAGTGGGTTGAGCACTCGCTGCTGTGATGTGTGTGTGATCTGCAGGTTGCAGGTTTGAATCCCAGCAAGGCCATCTCAGTCTTTCATCCTTCCGAGGCCGATAAATGAGTATCAACACAGGTTGGGTGATATTGTATGCATATTTGTTCTATAAAAAACAGCTTAAGTGTAAGTGCTAAAAGTTAACATTATCATTTGGCCTTGGGCTTCTGCTTGTAATCAGTCATTTGATAATATGGATCTGTACACACAGATATTAATGATACATATGGCGATCCACTCTTGTATGAAATGTATATCACAGTTAAATCATAACCATATTTTTCGTAGTGCAGTGAACAATGCTATTTCATGTGTTGCGAAGGGGTGAAAGGTCGTGTCTCAAGTAGAGATTCCTTGCTCTACTTATTTACGGTGCCACTGGCCAAGTGCAAGAAATGAAGGGGCCTCACCAAATTTTTTGCCCCGGGCCTCACCTCATCCTGTGACAGCCCTGGTCGGCGACAAAGGTTTCGCAAAGAACACAGGCAACACCAAAGGCTCATTGAGGAGGAATTCAGACAGAACCTTTGGCATACAAGAGGGGTGTGTCCGCAGCACCACACTAAATTTGTGAAAACTCAAGATATGGCGGTTTGCAAGAAAGGGCCTGGATTTCACCTACCCTCCTGGCAGAGGTGATGGCAACAAGGAAAGCCATTTTCAATGAGGGGAACATGAGGGGTCTGATGCACAGGCTCCAAAGGACCCCCATGAGCCACTTTAGCATCACGTTGAGTTCTCACGCCGGGGCAGGAGCCTTCACCGGCAGGAACGATCGAAAACAGTCCTTTGAGGAACTCCTTGACGAGACGTTGGGACCAAAGAGAAGATAGTCTTGGAGGCCTGGTGTAGCGGGAGATAGCCGCCAGATGCACCTTGATAGAGGCATGCGCAAGCCCCGCCTTGGCCAAGGACAAGAATGGAAGAATCTGCGGGGCCGTAACCTTCAGAGGGTTGATCTTCCGCGCCCGGCACCACGTAAGTAACTTGTTCTTCGATTGGATTGTGTCCTCGCATATATTCCTCATCTTTGATAGACTCCCAAAGCAGTGTTTGTTTTGGTGGAAAGAGTAAGAATGTTTCTATCAATGGTTTTCATGAGCAGAATGGAGGACAGATTTTGCATGCCTTCCATCCTGACTTAAGGGAGAATCAAGGCAGTAATGCTTAGTGAAAGTGTGGATTGTAGACCACATAGCTGCCTCAAAAATGATTTTAATAGGAACACCTATTTGCAGAGCCGAAGAAGTAGGCATGCTCCTAGTGGAATGAGCCCTCAAGCCTTTTGGAGGATCCTTGCCCGCCAGCTTGTAGCATTCTGAACTAGATAGAATAATCCATCTGGATAAAGTCTGCTTTGTTACAGCCTGACCTACTCTGTAACCTTATAACCTATGAATTGGTCATCCAGACAAAGTTTTGACAACCTTGAAATGTAGACGCTCAGAGCCCTAAATGGAAAGTCTGTGCAACCTCTCCTCCTTCTTGCCAGGAAGAGGTGGAGGATAGAAAGTGGCTAACACAATCTTTTGTCCTAAATGAAAGTCTGAAATGACCTTAGGTAGAAATGAAGGCTTAACCCTCAGGACGACTTAGTCCTTGAGAAATACTGTAAATCGTAGTTCAGAGGATAGTGCCTGCAACTCACTCACTCTAGGGGCTGAAGTTAGTGCTACCAACAAGATGGTCTTGAACGTTAGTAACCTTAGGGGACATGAATGGAGTGTTTCAAATGGTGCACACAAGAAATTTTAACACCAAAGGGGAACCTGAAAGGGAGATGGCGGGAATACATTAGTGAGTCCCTTCAGAAATGTAATCACCACGGGTATCTTAAAATATGACTGTTTCCTCAGACGAGCGCTTGAAGATGGATAGTGCTGCCAAATAACCTTTAATTGTTCCATCCTGGAGCCCCAGATTGGTTAAGTACAGTAGAGAAGACAACACATCTGGTGTTTTGAATAGAAAAGGGTCCACATTCTTGTCACTGCACCAGCTGCAGAATTTGTTCCAACGGCAGCGGTACAAAGACTTTGTTGCTGGCCTTCTGGCCGAATGCTAAATCTCCATTAAAGGACGTCCCAATCCTTCTACCTCAGCCTCTCAGAAACCATACGTGAAGGCTGAGTGTCTTGACTTCTGGATGGAGAACCCGACCCTCCTCTCACGAGAGAAGGTCCTCTTTTTGTGGAAGACGTATTGGAGGGCAGATGGACATGTCCAGAGGGTCTGGGTACCACGTCCTGCTGGCCCAAACCGGGGCAAATAGGATCAAGCGTTTCCCAAACTTTCTCAACCTCCTGATCACGTAAGGAATGACGGAGACTCTAGGAAACGCATACAGGAGTGGAAACTCCCAGCCCACCACAAACGCGTCTCTTAGATCTCTTCTTGGGGGAAATTCCCTGGAGCAGTACAGTCCGCACTTCCTGTTGATACTGGCTGCAAACAGATACACGTGAGGGGTTCTGCAAAGGGTGAAGATCTCTTGAAGGACATCCTGAGCTAGTTACCACTCGTGGCAGACTGCGCTCTGCCTGCCCTGAGCGTCTGCTGCCATGTTTTTCTCCGGCTAGGTGAGCCGCCGACAGAAAGATTCCTTCTCGAATTTCCCAAAACCAGAGCTGCATTGCCTCTCTGCACAGTGGTAGTGACCCTACACCTCTCTTGTTGAGGTAGTACATGGCTACTGTGTTATCTGTCATGATCAGGACATTCTTTCCCCGTACCGAGGGCAGAAAGGCCATCAGTGCTAATCTGATTGCCCTGCGCTCCAAAAGGTTAATGTGTAGTTTGGACTCCGATGGAGACCAACGACTGCTGATTGTGAGATCTTTGGCGTGTGCTCCCCACCCTGTGAGTTAGAGGTCTCCGGCATTGGTTGCCAAAAAGGTTCTTCCATCAGAATGTTGTCCTTGCAGGCCCACCACAGGAGGTCCTATGCGCCTATGCTTGGAACTGGAAGTAGGTCTGACATGTTGCCTGAAGATTGAGACCACTGCGTCCTGAGAGCCCACTGAAGGGATCTCATTCTCAGGCGAGCCTCTGGCACCAAGAAAATGCAGGATGCCATGAGGCAGAGCGACCTCAAAATGTCGAAGGCCGGGAAACGCTGGGCTTTTGCAATAGTGTCATATGGGACTTCTTGTAATTGAGGGAGAAGCCCAGTCTCTGGAGAGAGTGACAGGTGATGTTGAGATGATCCTTGGCTTTTTCGGGACAACGCACCCTTATCAGCCAATCGTCCAGGTAGGTGTAGACGTGAATCCCCCCCACTCTCCCGAGACTCTGTGCCACCACCGCCATCAGTTTGGTGAAAATACTTCGGGCATAGGTCAGCCCGAACAAACTCAAAACTGATAATGCGAACCGCCAACTGCGAACCTCACATACTTTCTGAGCTTGAGATGGATTGGCACATGAAAATAAGCATCCTGAAGGTCAAATGACACCATCCAATCCTGGAGCTGGAGGGCCTGTGAAAGTGTGACCATCTTGAACTTGCCCTTCCTGAGGATCTTGTTCAAGTATCTCAAGTCCAAGATGGATGTCAGCCCTCCGTCCTTCTTGGGGGATTAGGAAATATGGAGAATACATCCTTTGTTCCTCTCCCCTACAGGTACCGGCTCTATAGCACCCTCCCCTAGCATGGTCAAAATTTCCTGCACAAGGAACGAATCTGGAACCTTCAAAGAATGGCTCACTGGAGGATGGTTCTGAGGTCTCTGAATGAAGGGGAGGCAGTAACCTGGGGCTATGGTTTCTAATGCCCAAGCATCCGAAGTAACGGCTCGCCATTCTTTCAGATGCCGAGATAGTCTGCCTCCCACAGTATAGTCGCCTCTCGCTTTGTCAGAAGGTTTCGTCGACTGGGTAGTCAGTGGGGATTTCTTAGGGAATCTACCTACAGCCAATTTCCCCTTACGCTCCTTCAGAGCTTTTCCGGTCATCAATTGACACTTTGAACAGGCCGAGTTCTTGTGCTCCACACCCACACACCACAAGCATACTCAATGCGGATCTGTCAGCGACATTTTGGCATTGCAGTCTTGACACTTTTTAAACCCAGTCTTCGGGGTAGTCGGTGTTGAAGATTAAGACATTTTCTGAAATCCTCCAGACGGGGGACATTGAGTCGATTGCATCGATGCACAGCGCCCTCTGCCACATTTTATTTTCTGAAGCTGGATATTGGAGATATCAAAGATGAATATGGGGGAGGGGACAATCCATTCGAAGTACCCTTTAGCCTTGCACCCCTAGAAAGAGCAGATCGTGGGAGGGGCACAACTGACTTCCTATAGTTGAGGGAGAACCCCAGCTGATGGTAATATCAGCCAATCTCTGGCAGGAGTGTAACACCACCTCGGGTGAACCCGTCCTCACTAGTCAGTCGTCCAGATAAGGGTATAGGTGATGGCTCTCTAGGCGGAGGACACCCGCCACTGCATTCATCACCTTCGTGAAGGCATGAGGGGCCGAGTTCAGACCGAAAGGCAGCACCTTGTACTGAAAGTGGTACAACATTCGTGAAGTGGTTTTAGAGTGGCAGGGAGGCTGTTCCAGAGGGAGGCCGCAGCTGAATACAGAGATCTACCCCCCACAGCTCGTTTCTTTAAACAACAACTGACCCTGAGGGAATTAGAGGAGCAAAGAGCTCTAGAGGGGAGGTATTTGCAGTGGGATAGCTGAAGGTATTTTGGACCCAGGCCCCAGAAAGCCTTGTGGACAATGCAGAGGGTTTTGAATTTAATCCTTGCATCCACTGGGAGCCAATGGAGGGATTTCAGAGCTGGAGAGATGTTCCCAGGGCTTGAGGCCAAGGACAAGTCTTGCAGTCCTGTTCTGGATTAGTTGCGGAGGGTGGAGAGTAGAGGCGGGTAGATTTAGAAAGAGGCTGTTACAATAGACCATCCTAGAGAGAACAAGAGCTTGGGAGACAATGAGCTGCTGGGGTAATATCAGCCAATCTCTGGCAGGAGTGTAACACCACCTCGGGTGAACCCGTCCTCACTAGTCAGTCGTCCAGATAGGGGTATAGGTGATGACTCTCTAGGCGGAGGACATCCACCACTGCGTTCATCACCTTCGAAAAGGCATGAGGGGCCGAGTTCAGACCGAAAGGAAGCACCTTGTACTGAAAGTGGTACGACAATCGTGAACCGCAGAAACCTACGATGCGGATGGTAGATGGGTACATTCAGGTACACATCTTTGAGATCTATAGAACACATCCAGTCCCCTGCACAGAGACTCTACAATGTACGCAGGAGTAATCATCTTGAAGCGTTCTAGTAGTAAAGACAGATTGTGAAATGACAGGTCCAGGACAACCCTTAGGCCTGCCTAGTTCTAAGGTACTGCAAAAATCCTGGAGTAGAAATCAGTGCCCCTCTCTGAGGAACCGGTTCCACCACCTGCATCACCAAGACCAAAAGGAACTTCGGTAAAAGAGCTGGGGACCCAATCTGACGAAGAGGAGGAAAGGCTGGTAGAGGAAGAGGAAGACTGAAGCCAGTGCAGACTATAGATAGGATCCAAGGATTCTTGAAAAGACACTTCCAGCTGTCCTGGAAAAGAGCCAGTCAGCCCCCTCCTGGGGGGAGCTGTGTTCCCCGACCATGACAGCACTGTTTCTTGGCGTCGGAGGCAGGAGCAGAGGAAGGGGAGCGGAAAAACCCACACAGAGTCCTCCGCTGTTTCCTCCCGTTGTCGCTGGGCGGCCTGCCAGGCATCTGTGTACCTCAGTCCCCAAACCCCTTGAAGCCGGTGAAAGCGTAGGGTTTGAATTCGGTCTTGCCCCGAGACTGAGGGAAGGACTTTTGCTCTGGCTTTGTGAGGATGCCCAAGGACTTGGCGGTTTGAGTGGAGGTTTTCTTCTTTGTCAACTCGTCATCAGTTGACGAATGAAAGAGGTCCACACCCTCGAAAGGGTAGATCTAAGATCCGCTCTTGCGCATCAGATGAAAATTTAGTGGAATGCATTCAAGCTGTCCTTCTCATCTCGACACCCAGGCATAGCCCTCTGCTGGCTGTGTCGATTTGGGAGACTCAAGACTTCACGACCCGGGCATACGCCAGACCATCCTTGAAGGAGGCATGCCTCTCCATACTGACGTCAGGCAGAAGTTCCCCAACCTCCCACCACAGCTTATGTTAGCAGCGGCTAAAAGGGCATCAGCATTGGCTTGCCGCAGATTAAATCCCGATATGGCATAACAGCCTATGTCCAAAGACTTAAGGACCCAGTATTCCTTGAAAAGACAACTGGAGGCGGCTCCTGAGGAGGAAGATGATGGTTTAGAATAGAGGGAGGCCGCAGCCACCACTGAAGAATGTGGTAGAGGATGGGAGGCCAGGAGGATTGGCTCCCCACCCGTCAGCCTGAACTTGCTGTCAACTTCTTGTTCATCTGGGTGCTGGCCCAGAACTTCTTCCAGACCTTCCTTGCCACCTGCAGAACATCCTTCTGGTGAGGGATGCCTGACCGGATTGTGGTGCGTTTGCCCAAAACCTCTGCTAGCACTCCCGACTCCAGGGAGAGGGGGGGGGGGGGCTTCCTCAGGCAGAGGGCCCCCCTCCCCCAAGAACTCCACCAGGCCATGAAAGGCCTTAATGGATGATGAGGGTTCATCAACCTGGGCGTCACCATCGTCATCGTCTCCTCCCCCATTTTTACAGACGAGGGGAGTCCGGGCCCTGCGTCACAGGTGCCGGCAGGGTCCCACCTAGGTCGGAAGCTGAAGACCGGTCTAACGGCTGTTGCGGGGGAGGCGGTGGTGGTACAGGAGGAGGTGCAGTGGTCTAAACAACCGGTAGAGCCTGGACCGGGGGAGGGACCGGCACCGTTAGCGCTGGATGAACAGGCGGAGGACCCAGAGGAGGCGGCTGGGTAGGCACCAACTGCGGGTTCACCTCCTTCACTATATCCTTCAGGAGCCCCATCATCTCAGGTGAACGCATGAGGAAGAAGGACTCGAAGAAGCTATCCGCACTAGTCGCTGGATCCCTAGGGGCACAGCCCTCTGAAGCACTGGGCCGCCACTCCTGGTCATAGTGCTGAGGCGTGCAGCCATAAGGATGCGATGGGTAAATGTACCCCCGAGGAGACTAGATGCCTGCACCACACTATCTGCCATCGCTTCCAGAGGGGAGGGGACTGGGATCTTCTTGCAAGACCCATTCAACGGGCAATAGCACAGGTGATATCCAAAATGGCCGCCGGCCTAGTAGGCTCTGCCACATGCCTATCAGCGATTTTGGGGGCTTGCGCCACGCCCTAGGTGGAAGGGCGCCAAGGCCCCAAGTCATGTGCAGGCTCAAACATGGGAGGACACCTCCAGGCTCTTGAACGCGAAACAGCAGCGTCAACCTCAGAGACCACTCTGGTAGGTGCAGAGCCCACAGCCGACCGGTTGGTAGTCAAAACGCCCTGACTCACTACCTTGGAGCGCACTCCGGTAGGCTGTGCACGCTCGGCTCCTGTGCCGTTATTCGTGCTGGATCGAGCCGAGGACTGACTTTGTGGTAGCACCAGATGATCCTTTACCCCTTGGGGTCAAAGAGGACGAACTTGCTCGCCCTTCTTAAGATAGGCTGATAGGGCCCCCAAACCACTTGGGTTTGGAGGCAGTAGCTTTAGAGGCCTTGGGCCTGCCAGAACCTGAATCCAAGGAACCCTTGCCCATGGCAACCCCTGGGAAGGAGTCGCTGCGCTGAGGAGCAGTGCTCAACAGAGGGCATGCTGTGTCTTGATGAGGTCCTCGAGACAAAGTCCTTAAGGTGCGCCAAAGGAGAAGTGTGGACGATCGCCCTCCAACGACACAACCTATTCTTCAATGCCAAGTGACGTAGAGCGATGCAAGCAGCCCACATGTCCCAGCAGTGATCGGGCCCCAGCACTCAAGGCAGAGTGCATGAGGGTCAGAGACAGGGAACGAGCAGTCGCATGAGGCACATCTCATGAATCCTCCTTTAGCTGACATGTGCCGGGACAGGCGAGATTGAGAAAAAAACAACAGGGATCACGTGGAAAGTTAAACAAGTGTCGGCTCTGACTGCCAGGTCCGGCACCGTCCGTGCAGAAAAGGGGACTGAGGTGAGGTGCCGGAGTGCAGATCATCCCGACGCCGCGCCCCTGCATGTGCCACTAAATTTAAAGGGGAAAGCTCATTTTTCCGCTGCCAAGGGTTCCGTAACCGTCCCATGTTGGGAGACGCCCACAAGGATGGAGTAAAGGGGACGGGACGTATGAGTAAGACTTTAACCGTCAAATAGTTCAAGCACTCTTTTCAAAAGGCTGGTGCACACTGTCCCTCTGGACCGAATTCTCTCCTCTTTCCCCCGGATCTCCTAAAAATGATTGCCTCCCTCAAACCTACTTACTCTGACAATATAATTCTGTCCTCCATCATTAAACAATTGACAGGTCTGGCGGTCAATGAGCTCCTATGCATCATCAATGCCTACCTCGCAAAAGGATAATTTCTGGAGATCCTCAACACTGGTCTCAAACAACCTCTTGAAAAAACCAACCCTAGATAGGCTCAGACAACCTGGCCAACTATTGGCCCATTACAAACCTCCTGTTTATTGGCAAAATCTTGGAAAAAGTAGTTGCTACACAACTACTCGCCAGAATCGAACAACTCATTTGATGTTTAATGTAGGAGGTCCTAAACGACTATCAGTCACGTTCCGCCCAAAGTGTAGCATCGAGACAGCCACCATCCAGGTGGTGGAGGATGTTCTCCAAATCATGTATAAGGGCGACTCATGCCTCCTCGTCCTCCTTGACCTCTCTGCAGCATTCAACACCGTCAACCACAGCTTCCTTTTCTTTCTCCTCGATGACCGGATGGGATTCTCTGGCACTGTCCTGAATTTGTTTACGTCCTTTCTCTCAGGCACACACCTGGCTGTCCAGATGAACTTGTTGCGCTCTAACCAACTCCAGGTCTGAGTCCCCCAAGGAACCATCCTCTCACCAATCCTTTTTAACCTCTGCATGGAGCCTCTGGGCACTCTCCTCAAAGAACTGAATATAGCCATCCACCAATATGCAGACGATACTCAGTTGTACATGAGAGTAAATAGCGTGCAGGACATAACTCGTCTCTGCGATTACCGAGTCCTGGATGTCAGCTGCCTACCTCAAACTGAACCCATACAAGACTGAATTCCTCCACATTGGTCCGTCCGCTATAAACAACTTTTCCAAAAATGGTTCATTGCTATGCGCCTAGAAGGATTTGATCCACAACTCTCAGACTCAGCAAAATCCTTAGGCTTCACCATTGACAGCAATCTGTCCTTCCAGAAACACACAACCAAGAAGGCACAAATAGCCTGGTTCAGAATCTCTACCTTTTGAAAAATCAAACCCATCATCCCTACAAAGGACTTTCCGACCGTAGTGCATGCCCTTGTGGTCTTGCACATTCATATTGATATTTTATTTCTATCGCACTCGTAAACAAGTGTTTCAGAGCGCGACAGGCAAGGCAGGGGTACAGGGGAGAACAAAACAACGGTTTTACTAGGCCCAGTGATATTGAGAACGCGCAAGTGCATGGAAGAAGGGGAGGGGAAAAGTGCATGGAAAGGGGGGGGGGGAAGTGGAAAGTGCGAAGCAAAGGAGAAACAGATAAATAATAAATAGTAAAGACAACAGTGGTAGTGCAGCCAGCAATTTGCAAGTTCTAGGTTTAAGGCAGCAGACATGGTAGGTCTGGAAAGTGCAGGAAGAAAAAGGGGGGCTGTATGGGTACAGATACAGGCTCCAGTGCAAGGGGTGGCCCAAAGGCAGTGCGGGAGGGTGGCAGGGTGAGCAGGTACTTGGGCCCGGAGGACAGATGGTGGCCTGGTGCACGGTGCCAAGAGAGAACAGATCAGCAGGGGAGAGGGGGAGCGAAGGCAGAAGAAAAGAGGAAGGTCTTGAGGTGCTTCCGGAACTGGAGATGGTTCTCCTCAAGTTTTAGAGTGGCAGGGAGGCTGTTCCAGAGGGAGGCCCCAGCTGAATACAGAGATCTACCCCCAGCTCGTTTCTTTAAAAAACAACTGAACCTGAGGGAATTAGAGGAGCAAACAGCTCGAGAGGGGAGGTATTTGCAGAGGGATAGCTGAAGGTATTTTGGACCCAGGCCCCAGAAAGCCTTGTGGACAATGCAGAGGGTTTTGAATTTAATCCTTGCATCCACTGGGAGCCAATGGAGGGATTTCAGAGCTGGGGAGATGTTCCCAGGGCTTGAAGCCAAGGACAAGTCTCGCAGTCCTGTTCTGGATTAGTTGCGGAGGGTGGAGAGTAGAGGCGGGTAGATTTAGAAAGAGGCTGTTACAATAGACCAAACAGAGAGAACCAGAGCTTGGGAGACCATGATCTGCTGGGGTAAGGAGAGGAAAGGCAGAGTACCTCTGAGGAGATGGAGTAGGAATTTTTAGAGACATCAGAGATGTGGGCGAAGAAGGAAAGTGTGGAGTCAAAGATAACCCTGAGGTTCTTAGCCTCGCAGGTGGGGGTAGGAGGAGGGCTGAACAGAGTTCCACGATCTGATATTAGTACTGATGGGAATCCGTGTAATTTGACAATCTGTTCCAAAAACACAGTGGCGAGGGCGGAAGCAGTGGGGAGTCCTTTTAATTGGATAAAATAGGCCATTTTGGAGAACAAATCCACAATAACTAAGATGTGTTATATCCATTGCATGGAGGAAGATCTGTGATGAAGTCCATTGACAACATATGCCACGGTACCGTCAATGGATGCAGTAACCCGGCTGGATTTAGCTTCTGAGATTTATGCTGTGCGCAGACACCACAGGTTGCAATACATTGGGCAATGTCTTTTCTCCAGGTTGGCCACCAATATCCTTTTTGTATTTTAGCTTGAGTCTTGGCAGTCCCTGGATGTCCTTCCACTAGTGAATCATGATAGTTAGCTATTATTTGGTCTTGTAGCTTCTTGTCCTGAATGTACAACCTCTCTTGAAAATACGGGAGATCATTTTCATTGGTGTATTGGTCCTAGATAACCACTCCTGTCGTGTTGCTGGGTTCATCTGAGATTGGAGATCGGTTTTCAAGTCATCCAAACAGGTGGTTGCGACGATTTTGTTGGCCACAAGCTCAGATGTGGTAAAAGCTTCTTGGTCCTGACTCATGCGCGACAGAGCTGCTTTCCCATTGCGTACTCTGGGTCTGTAGGTGATGATAAAATTGTATTCCGCAAAGAAGAGAGCCCAATGAAGTTGACGAGAGGATTGGGCCTTGGCTGTCTTCAAGTATTGCAGGTTGCAGTGATCTGTGATGCCAGTGACTGTATGTCTCGCCCCCAAAAGCTAGTGCCTCCATGTTTTGAAGGCTCCCTTAATCACTAAAATTTCCTTGTCTGTGATCGCATAGTTAAACTCCGGTGCAGAAAACTTACGGGACCAGAATGCTATGGGATGCAATGGTCCTGTGTCGGGGTCTCTTTGTGATAATACTGCCCCCCCTGGCTATGTTGGAGACATCTGTTTCGACCACATAAGGCAGATCTGGTCGAGGGTGTCGGAGAACTGGTGCTGTGGTGAAGGCAAGTTTCAGCTCCTCAAAGGCTTTCTCTGCTTCTGGAGACCAAAGGAATTTCTTGTTTTTTTCTCAGCAGGGAGGTAATTGGATGAACTATCTGCGAAAACCTAGGAATAAACCGACGAGAAAAGTTGGCGACTCCGAGCATACTTTGTACTCCTTTTGTGGATGTCGGTGATGGCCATTGAAGGATAGCATCCACCTTGCGTGTGTCCATGTGTACGCCTCGTGGAGTGAACATAAAACCCAAGAATTCAACAACTTCTGTTACGTGGAAGAAACACTTTTCTAACTTGGCAAACAGCCGATGCTGTCAAAGTTTTTCCAATACTGCAGAGTAAATGAGAATGTCATCTAAGTAGACAACTGTGCAAACGTCCAATAATTCATGAAGAACGTTGTTCATGAAAAATTGGAACGCCGCCTGGGAGTTGGCTGTCCATAACTGGATAGTTACCCAGAGTTTCCATGTTACGGGTCCTTTTATAGGTGGGCTGGGAGACCAGTCTTTCTCCCTGACGCAGGAGTTTTGAAACCCGGAGAGGCTCTGGAGCCAATCCTTTGGTCGACCACTGGAGCAAAAGCATGAGAGGCCTCAGAGTGGTGCCAGAATACTGCGGCTGGGACAAGCATTGCCCACACAATTTTAATTGCACGGCCAAGCTTTGTTGATATGGACAACACACTCTTGCCAGCTAGGTGCGCTTGGGTCCCACACAGTCCAGTTTCTGTATAACAGGAGGGGACCTGGAGCCATTCTGGTGGTCATCCACTGCAGCCAAGAATCTGATGCACAAGAAGTTGCAAAGACATGCTGGAACCTGCTCCTAGGACATCCACTGCCCAAGCCAAGTACCCCCAGGTGCTTATCTGGTTTTAAAATTAAACACCTTTCACAGTGCCTTCCTCGCTTGAACTGGTGGGCCCAACCAGTTCTGAATCCTGCAACTCTGAGATGGTCGCCCTTGAGCTCAGAAGAGCCATGGGCCTGTAGTTGGCACACATCAGGAGTGCAGATTCCCTTGCTTGGATATCGCACAGCTCTGGGGCTGTGAAGCTTGCAGTGCAACCTTGTCATTGGCCCTGAATCTTGAAGTTCTGCTGCTCTTTGCCAAAATGAGTAGCCTTGCTGGAGCCTGAGTCCTTCTGTCCATCTCTTTTGTGTGTGTAGACCCTGTACGGAGTCATGACTGCAACAACCAGGTGGTCTTCTATTATTGTGGGAATCTGAAGCAGAACACATTCATCCAAGTCCAGTCTGGTGGCATTCAGGACAATGAGCTTGCTGATGGAGACCGGAGTCGCCAGACCCAGATGTCAAATTTGTCAAAAGACAACTCTGCAGCTACAACTCCAGGACCGTCAACAATGCAACAGAGAAGATGTCCCCAATTACCTATAGTGGAGTAGGGTGTTGTCCTGCCTCAGTTTGGTGCTTTTGAGTTACCCAGTTTCCATTCAGATCTATTGGGAGTAAAGGCCTACCCTGAATACCACACTTGCCTTTCCCTGAAGTGGTGGATCCTGGGTATAGGAATCCCGTATGGGGGACACCAAGCCATCCAGGTTTGGCAGCTGCCCCATCCTTTCACGTGAAATCCATCATCTCTAAACTATAAAAAAAAGTGGCACTTTCTACAACACCAGACTTCCGAATTATGCCTGGTTTCCTATGGGAGAACTCTGGGTGAGTTTTAAGAATTAGGTAAAGTATCCAAAACGTGGTTACTTACCCAGAACTTTTTTTTTTACACTGGTTTCTAATTAGGGTTGGACACAGTAAATTGGCATTTAATGTATAATTTTTTATCACAGCCTGGGATAACTAATCTAACATCTCCCCCATGCCCCCAATTTAACTCTTGTAAGAGTATTGCATTGAACTGTATTCATTCTAAAGTGTAACTGTATATATGGGTTTCACATATATGTTGTAACTTGTAGGATTCCACTTAAATGCATCTGTGCTATGTGATACCTGCGTAGACAATCTATTGCTTGTCAAACCGCTGTGTACGTTAATTTGAACTTAAACCAACTTCTGAGCTCCTAAGTCTAAGCCTTATTGCTAAATCACTATACCAAATGAGACTCTGGTTAGGCTCTGTTCAACCGTGCAGGCCCACTAAGTTTGGCTTCCCTGAACCCTACACCAATAGTGGTTCTAAATACCCTCCCAACACCTTTTCTGGGATTGAAATGATAAAAAAAAAGAAAAATCTAAATTTGATGGCACTGGTCGTCAGATTTATTTCATGTTATGTCTGGGCATTAGTCCAGAAAGCCTAGGAACACTCGACCCGCACTGTTGCGCTACAGGAGCAGTGGACCATTCACCAGCCGCGCCATTTGCTGTGTCGAGTACCTCAGGTAGCACGTTGCTACACAATATCCCATATCTTGCGAATCTCCTACATTGATCATCCCAAGTGCCGGCCTGCCGGCTGATCTCGTGGCCAGCGCAACGCCTACTGTAAAAGTCTCCATTTATATGATGTTTGTATTTAAACACACTTGCTTGCTTGTGGGATGTACTGACCCACTAAGCTCTGCCCTGCGACATCACTGTGTGGTTGGGGCACCAGAACCAGCAAAATAGCTGCAAAAAGCCCTATGCGCGCTAAACCTAGGAAAATTGCGCTGTGAAACCAGAAAAGATGGCTGCCAATCTACTTTGCCTGTGTCAGTGGTGGAACAGGAGACCACACTGCTGAAACCTGTCATTGAGCTGCCCACATAGTGCAAATGGAAACTTCATGAAAGGCAGTGCTTTATTGCAAGGAAACCCAAAGGTGCTCTGAAATCCTTTTTTCCTTGGCTGCTGAAATTGCTAAATAATGGTTAAAAACATCAGGAAATATCCAACATCCTTGCTGGGTGTTACCCATCACCTTATTTAAGGAATCCACATAAGCACACAATGGGCCTCATTACAAATCAGGCGGTCCGGACATAACAGTGGCGGTAAACCCGCCGCCACCGTTGTTTCCGGACCGCCTGATCCCGACTCCTGCAGACGGGAGGTGATGTTCCCGCCAGGTCTGACCTGGCGGGTTTAACAACGCCCGTCTGCAGGCGGACGAGGAAACACCGGCAGCATTACGAGATGCTGCCGGTGTTTCCATGATCCCCATTGAGTCCTATAGGACTCAATGGGAATGGGGATTAACACCATTCCGCCTCCGTGATTCCCGGGAAACCGAGGTTGTAATGCCCCAGTAATTCCAGGAATCACAGAGGCGGAATGGTAATACGAGTCCGGCGGTAACCAGGCGGTTTTACCGCCTCGGTTACCACCAGACTCGTAATGAGGCCCAATGTCAGGAAAAGCAGAATCCATCATAAGAACATCCACATTAAAAAGTGTGCTTGTCTGTGAAAATCTGTAAAATTAGGGCGCAGTAATGTCGGCCGCCTGTGTGACAGCTGTCATTTAATTACACTAGAAGCTTAAACTTGTGCAGTTAAAATCAAATGGTTGGAATTAAGTGACTTGCCATCAAAAGCAACTATTTAATCTCCATGGTTAAAAAGACTGGAATTAGAGATGTTTGCCTGTTTTGAAAAATATAAGTTTATTTTTCAACTAAGAATAATGTAACAATTGACTTTAAAGTAAATCTGATGCAAGCCAAAGAACTTCAAAGCAAATTCCACAGTTGCCCCAACAGAAGGCATCTCTCCTGCTTCTCATCAAAGCCCAGGAACTCCCAGTCAGGTGTTAATGAAGAGGGGAGGGGATTTTGCTCTGCTGCTCCTGGGAGAGACAAAGGACTCCCTTGGCTGAACAGAATTTGCAGATGCAAGTGTCAACAGAAACCCCTGCTAGAGGAAAGATGCGGGGGGATTGCTCTTGACCCACCAAAACTTTGGGGGCAGGACAGATAGTGTTGTATATTCTGAAAACCCAGAAAAGTATATTTTTGAAAAGGGCTGACACAGAACTGTGTGAAATTGTAAAAATTGTAAAATGACAGTATTGTTAATATGAAAATTCTGGTCACGTTTTAAAAGTACTCAGACCTCTGTGCTATGTTCAGGGACAAGACTACAGAATTTGTGGTTTTGTAGCAATTGTGGTGATGCCAGAAACCTGAAACTTCCCATGATTATGCCCAGATATCATGCGCACATATGTTTAAAATTGGGGATAAATCCAACATTGGGTACCAGACCAAAAGTGCGAAAAATTGCCAAATCTAGACCCAAGATCTCACCGCGATGGGGTTCGGATTAATACTTGCTCCACCAAATATGGGATATAAATATGTTACTGGTACCAAGTTTGCAAAATTGTAAATATGTCTTGTATGAAAAATAGATTTCATGTGCAGAAACAGAGGGGAGGTTCTCCCTGGATCATAAAACACTGTCATGATGACACCCTGTTTTCTTCTCAAATCAAGGAGAGGAAAGGCCCTAACCAATAGAATACCTAGGGGTGTGCCTAGCATAATACAGCATACCCACCTCTTTAGAAAATACATAAATCGAGATATCTTAGGACCTAGAGACACACAGTCACTCACCATCCGATTGCTGGCAGAGCACTTTGCAAGAGAAATCCATATTCCAGACTCCAGAACTCTGAAAGCAGAAATGCCCATTTCCAAAGCTGATTCATTCTCAGTTTGGCCTTTTAAAATCCAGAAACCAGATTTTACCCCAGACCTCTAAGGGGAACAAAGAACAGCCTGGCTGTGCTGTTGCTGATTTCTTGCTAAGAATTCTTGCCAGAATCTAAAGATCCAACCCAGTAGAGCTGAGCTGTGACCAGATAGCTGCAAACCAGAACCCGTGAGATCCAGTCCAATCCCGCCGTGCAGTGTCCAGAGTGCCTTGCTGATTGCAGAACCAGAGCGCCTTGAGTCCAGTCCGGTGTGCTAGCAGAATTCCAGTCCAGAAAATCTCTGACAGGTCCATTCTAAACATTGGTAGTGAGTATCCATAGCATAGGATTGTCCCTAGCATATGTATTATCCATAAGTCATCCTATCCAAACCCATTCTTTTATTTCCCGAACTGCATTGTTGGATTCTTTTGTCTTAACCTGAACTCTTTCTCTTACCCTTACCCTATAGTCCTTTGGTAATAGTAGTGTTAAAATCATCTTTGCGCTAATATATTTTCTGAAGAAAGGCGAGCGTCTCGGCAGGCCAAATCAACCAGTTATATCATGGTCTGGTGGCTGGGCTGTCGTGTAGTTTGCGGCTTTATAGTCTACACCTAGTGTAAAGAAATTAAAAAGCGCATCTTTCTTTTGCAAATTTGGACTCTTTCTGAAAAAACAACCTCCACAAAAAACCTTCATAACTTCGTCACCGTGTATCCTAGAAACGAAATTTAAGTGTCTACTTGAAGCGAACATCCTCAGCTTTCCAATAAACCCCAAACCGCATCCCAACTCCTAAAAAAGTTTGCCGCTAATTTTTCGTTTGGCTCAAATTTATCACGTGTGAAATAGCTGTTCATTGCATCTGACCTCAGAATTAAGTTTTCAACCTGCTAGTTATTCAATAATCATTGCTAGTGTTTGTCTGAAGTTATACAAAGCGGCTCCCACTAGTATTGAAACCATTTCAGTGAATTAAATCAATTTTCAGTGTTCTTACCATTCATGCAAAGCCAACTTTAAAACCGTTTTGACAAGTTTGCAATCATTCCTGTTTTTCTCTCTGTGTTTGCTGGGGGAAATTGGGATGGATACTCCTTTGTTGTCCTGAAACCTGTTTTTCTCTCCTTCCGTCTCTTTAAATTGCATATTAGGGGGACTGGATGGCGTGCAGGGGGAACGAGTAATCACATTGCATTTTGATTGAATCCACACAAAGTATTATTCTGTGCTGCATTATTTTTCCTACCATTACTCTGTGTGATTAAAGATATTTATTGCGTCATCACCCCATTGGTGATCATTCTATAACCATTAAAATAGTGTGATATATATATTGTGCAAATCCATAAAATAAATATTTTTAACTTTGCAAAACAGTCTGATTCCTGGTTCAGTGTGACTGGGGGGGGGGGGGGGGGGTGGATTCAAAGAGGGGCGTGATATAAGGGCACATCATTCAGAAATAAAAGAACTTCTAGACATAAATATTTAAGGGTTTCAACTGTGCATCTCACGCTAGGCATTGACTTAGGTGAAGTGCTGGGTTGAAATCACTTACATGCTGACTTCCAAGATGGTTGCCGCCTAATCGCCGTTGAATCCCACTACCTGGAGGGAGATTGCATTGTTGATCTGATTGGCTGACCTATCCTACTTTGGCCTATCAGAAGGCCCGGCAGGCGAAAGCCGGCCCTCCCATCTAAGGCCCGTAATCAAAGGCTCCTGTCCGAGCCTGGAGCAGCGAGCTGCAACCTGCGGTCGGGAACTCTACTAGCCCCTCCCCTATCACTGAGACTTGTTGGTAAACCCTCACCCTCCTGCCCCAGCCAACCGTGCGTGCACGCACCCACAAGGTTCCTGCATATCCCCCAATTTATATAACATTTTCACCAGGCCACTCTTCAATATCCTTGACTCGCTAGGCATCACATATACAAACTACACTGACACCGACGCACAGGTCCTCCTGCCAATATCGGGTGACTACGAGTCCGACACTAAAACACTAAACACTGCCTATTCCACTATCCAAACCTGGATGGCAGAGCACTGGCTGTGCCTAAACAGAGACAAACTGAACTACTCCTAATTGGCTCGTCTGAAACATTAAACAAACTCGACAACCATTACAGTGTTTTTACCATTGACAACACCCAAATCAGTCTCCCAAGCAGTTAAAACCCTTGGAGTTTATCTAGACTCCAACCTCTCCATGACTAGGCAGGTACATGCTATTGCCTCCTCAGCAGCATACCACTCTAAACTGCTCAATGCAGCTAGACCTAACTGAGCAAAACTGCCCGACCATAGCGAGCGCCATAATTGGGACCCGACTAGATTATTGCAACGCTCTCTTGGTTGGCACATCTATAACAAATATCAAAAAACTACAAACTGTCCAAAATAATGCACTCCGGGCTGCTATTGGCATCCCCAGAAGGGACCACATATCAGCTGCCAGGAAACAAGCCCTCTGGCTTCCCATTAACAAATGTGTCATTAAAACATTGGCCCTCACTCACGAATGCATCCACCATGCAGCCCCCAGTACGTAACACAAAGAATTACCAGACTACCCAGAGCTAGACCAACCAGAACCCCATAAACCAACCTACTCACAGTGTCCAAGGTCCTAAGAGCACGGGTGGGAGGGCTCCAGCGTCCCTTTCATCGCTGCTACCCAATGGAACTCCCTGCCACTCAACCTCAAAGGAAGATCATCCCACATAGCTTTCCGCAAAGCAATCAAAACCCTGCTGTTTGACTGAACCTTCCAGTGCCTACTCCACTGGACACCAAATGTATAGTAAGATCCTGCCGTTAAACACTGCTACACCGCCTGTAACTAAGTCATTTGTAAGTATCCTACGTTGCTACCCATGTAACCTTTCAACATATGTACCATGGAACTAAGCCACTCTTGTAACAGCGCCTTGATGCCCCTGGGCTGCCAGTGCGCTTTATAAATGCAAACAAAAAAACCAAAAAAAAAAAACTCTTGCTGGAGAAACAAATGTTATGTTACTTTGCATTTATATAGCGCCTTATGTACCATTGGTATGGTCTCAAGGTGCTGGTAGGTTGAACGCCCTCGGGAACCGAAGTTCAAGTCAGTAGAGAGAATCGAGAGTCATAAAGGTGCGTGTGAGCACCGGATATGCGTGCAGCTGGTGTGGCATTCGGCCAATGCCAATTTCTTTGAAAAACTCGGTCAACGCAGGCCCCAAAGTGCGAGGGAACTGCATGAAACATTTTGAAACTTACAGCGGAAAGTGTAAAATGTCTGAAGTTTTTTTTTCTAAAGTAAATTTAAAAGGTTAAATGTAACCTGCTCAAAGATTCTTCTAATGTGCCAAATAAAATAGAAGTACCAGAGCCCAACTTGGCCTCCCAGGTTTAGCCTTCTACTCTGAATTCCAGGGGAGGAGGGAGAGGTCGGTTTCACAGCAACATAACGTATGTGGGGTGTCTTTAAGAACAGTGTCCCGCCTCTTACCTTTCAATAATCAGAAACATGGCATCATTCTTCATATTCTGTCACTATCAAATCAACACACCACTAGGAGGATCAATTTTTATACATATATATTTTTTCATTTTAATTTCTTTTCTTTGTTTAAAATGGGTACTTATAATAAAAAATAATTCCAATCCCGTTGCTCAACATCAATTCCACTCATCCACCACCTCTGAACCGTTTTCTCTTCAGGGCGTTCTGTTTTTTGGCATCTGGCATGAAGCGTATTGCTGTTTTGTTCCAGTTTCATACATAGATTTACAGTCTGTTTTTAATCGCCTTTAACATACAAAGGAGGTAAAGATAGAGGGACGGGTTTTGGAGGGGTTTTCTTCTGGCCTTGGAAATCTTTAAGTGTCTTTACAAGGGGTCAGCCCATTCTCTTTCACGCACATTTTGCTCTGGCTCAGAGATGCCTTCCCCAACTAGTGATGTCTTACTTTGCTGAGGAACAGAGGCAAAAGGAATGTTTCCTCTGGAGTCAAGGTACTCAAAGATCATCTCCATCACAAACCTGTTAAGAAGTAGTGCCCATCATATACCTTTTTGCCAAACCTGCCTCTTCTAACAGAAGGGGCAAACTGGGACCTCTTGTACAGCCAGAAAATCAGGGAACACTACTTCCACCAAAAGAATGTCCTCATATTTCGACTGCTAGGAGAAGCCCTTTAAAAGGTCTGTTAGTTTATGGGGTACAGCATTGCCATATTCCCAGGTTTGTCTCATCCGCACTTTATGAATAGGAAAAGGTGAGAAAGGGAGTAGATGCATCCCTCTTTCCACCATGGATAAAATAGATATGTACACACCTGAAATTCAGGAAGATGACTGTCAAAGGATGGAGAACTCAGAACTCACAAAATATTAATAAAAATAATAAAAAAAGGTAAGAGTGGGTGATGCCGCAGGGATCATTGCACAAAACTGCCTCCTCAGTCTCTTCGTTCAAAAGGGAAAGCTTTGCCGCTGCCCCAACCAAGCTGCGTAAAGTCTTGAACTTGAACAGAAAACAGCTTCCCACTCCCTTCATGAATCACCCCCCCCAACACTTATTTCAAACCAGCAACAGCCCATCTGCACCCCACCCAAGGATTGTCTGCTCTGCGACTGGTTACAAATGTACATGCACGCGACCAATCTTCTGGTCTCCGACTGGCTGTGGGTACAGCAGTTCCTGCTAGTAGCCAGAGTCTGCGCATTTGCGGTCTCTTGAAGAAGGATGGACATGATGTGGTAGTATCTCATACGGAAATCTCATATGTTGTACCACCCACTCCAGAAACTTTCTTTACTCCACTGCTGTTTACACTGCCGCCACGTGTGGGACTCAAAGGAACCTGGCTCGGTGGAGGCGATGGGGAGGCCGCGCGGCCAAGGCTCTTCGGCTGCCCATTGGATTTACTGTAGGATGACTTCATCTGAATTTCATCCCTGAAAAGAGACATAAAATAAGTCAAGACAACGCAGTAAAAGTGAGAATTCTCTAATGGCATTAAATAAGTCATCTTGTGTCAGTTAATGGGTGATGTGGTTGATATATAATGAAAAAATGTGTCGTCTCATTTTTTTTACAAGTCAAAAGGTGCTGTAAGAGGCAGCTATGGTGATTTAAGATAGCTTATAACTTTTAACTTTGGTACTTATGCTCCCCTACTTCATAGAGGAATATTTGCTCTGAGAATTGAGAGGTAACAGAGTGCTTTTTTTCAATTATCTTGGAAGTCTTAAACTCAAGTCTGATGTCATGCACATGCTGCCCACCCCACAACATGCCCACTTGACTTGTTCTATTAATTTTCTCTGGCTTCCTGGTGGATAGATTTATTAGGGTCAAAGTAAATGGAGATGGGCTGGTTTCATAAAAGAACATAATTTGGTGTTTTCATACACAACAAGCAGGACTCACTAAAGTGAGCAAAATTGAGTTGCTGGTCAGTAAATATAGTTTTCCAAGATCAGTACCTTTCAGAGATTCACCGAATTGTGATTTTACTCACAATTTCTTTGTTCATTCCACATAGTAACTGAAGTTGTGAAATTGAAAGATTTGAGTCATGATGGTTACCTTGTAAATATGAAATAATGTAGGGTTCATCAGCCAGGAGAGAACTGGTTGTCTCTTACTCTCTTTGTAGAGGGGATACCGACGGGGACACTGGATTTCAAGTATGATATTTCAGATTTCAATCATCTATGGGGTTGAAAGGACATTTCATAATTCTCTAAAGCATCACAATCTATTTCCAGAAAATACCAGATGGCCTAACAGTGGGAAAACCTATGAATCGGTCTCAGCAGGAAATCATTATCTATAGGACGAGACAACAGTTCCTACACTGGTTCTATCTTGAATAGTAAGGACACTGCTAGGTGGTCTTTAAGAAAGGAACGTTACGATATGGAAAAATGTGGGAGGGCACCAGACAAAGATTCCTTTCTATGTACTGTAGCACAATGGGTTACAAGATATCGCACCTTGAGGATTATCACAGGGGACATACCATTGACCCATGCCATTCCTGATCCTTCATTGCCTGCCTTGGTGCCCCTGGCTGCTGTGGCCACAGGTCGAAGCCACTGGTTGACAGGCGCTATGTGACCAGCCTTCGCATCACCCCCACAGCCAGCCATACGTCAGGCAAAAAAGGAAGCTGGCAAATGGTAACTCTTAGCCCGGATCACCCACCTCAACTTTACCCATCGCTATACCTGCAGGACTAGTGGCACTTCCTATAATCATGTAACAATTGCAAACAATTGTAAACCCTGCGTTTCTCAACCACTGCTCAGAAGACTGCTGCCCTTTTTTTTAGCCTGATTCTTCACAGATCCTACCCTGCTCTTGATTATCCAATGGCCTAACAGAGGGTTGGTTCCCAGGTGAAAGGGACAGTGTGTGCCCACTGCCTTCATGGGTGTTTTGCTCTCATTAAGCCACCGCTGGACACAACAGCATCCCTTCTACACTGCTGCACTTTAAAGTATCATCATGAGCTACAAAAACCATGGGTCAAACATTTTGCACTCTGTCGCCATAGCAGTACGAGACCTCTGCCCTCCAGCTACCAGTACTAAGCGCTGGTCAGCGGTGGATGCATACAATCAGCCACAATGGAAATTACGCTAGCTTCAGCACCGTCGGCTTGGTTTTTGTGATTCAACCTGCCAATGATCATTGAGAATAAAGAAATAAAATGTCACCTTCTGCTAAACTTGGTTATGCACCGAATTGCATACAAGGCAGTTGCCACACACAACTCTAATTGAGATTATGTTCTGTTTCCAGAAGATGGAAGTATTAATGGCATTATGTTTTGATACACAAGTTGCCAATGTACGATTGTCTAACTAGATAATTGCCCGGTTTTGCCTATACTAGCCCTGAGAGCATCACCCAGTCTCCCCCGATCCCTTAGTACCCCGTTAAATCCCAGATGGGAGGGTGACTGGAGCGGACTGTAAATGGCCCAGAAGTTACAATATTTGCAGCATGGTAGATGGCCAGAAAGGAACATGTTGGGGCCCTTTCACCAGAACCAACCCAAATTAAATGTACCTGGCTGGGGTTATAAGATTGTCATTCACATAGGCCTCTGCCATCCAGGCTAGCCACCATCCTTGCTCCACTCATCATAGTCCTGAGACACTCCCAAACCTTTGCCAACGGCTTCGAAATATTAATATCACAAAAGACAACCCAGGGCCCATCACGCATGAAAGGCCCTTTTAGATGGGAAACTAATGTTATCAAATTTCAAACCAAAACTATCATGATCATTGTTCAAAGAAACAGCAATATCTTGTTCCAGACTAAACATTTTCTTCTGGTGTCATTTTACATCATCCCCATTCTGCTTAAAACTGCTGTAGTTGTTTACATGGACACACTCATAGGTCAACAGCCAATTCATACTCTTCTAACAACCCCCTTTCTGGTGGGCAAATGGCTCCCACACCTCCTCCAGCATCACCAACCCTTCCAACACAAAACAATTGTAATGAAAGAATTCTCAGAGTTTCATCTAATATGTCCAAACGAACACACATTTGAAAGTAAGGACAACAAGCCCAAGTACATCAAGCAAATCACTCCCTAGTGCCAGTAAGCAACACTGCGCCATAACACTAGTGAGGGTTCGAAATTGCTGGGAACCAGTTTGCTCCTCGTTACAGCCTATGAGAGCCTGGCTGACTTGACAAAGACAGCTATCAGGAGCCAATTTTGGCTCCCCAAGAAAACTGTCGCTGTGCAAACATACCTATACGACATTAAATCTCGGTTTGGGAATGGATATAAATGCATGATTGGTCTTATATTGCTGACAAAGTAATAGTTTACAACTTTTATGGGAGTTATATTTGCAGGAACACTTAATGACAGCTCCTGGTTTCCCAGAGGCAGCTCCTGCTTACTGAGCGATGCCAAATACCCAGGAGCTGCCTTTTAGCCCCTGCTAGTAGCATCCTTATTTCAATCCCTGCATCTGTGATTTAGAGTAACAAGTAAGCCAAAATCCGATTCGCAGCTGAGGACCAGAAAATGGACATCCTGGTAATTAGGAAAACCTGGTTAATGAAAATCGTCATCCCCAATCTAGATGCCTCATCAACGGACAAGTACAAGATTCAAACTAATACATCCAAACAGACCTGTGTAGGGGCTAGCGCTTATGTACTCAAACACATATTTGGCCACAATCCCACCCTATACCAAAAATGTATTACTTAAATCGCTATTCACTATGAAAGTGCTATAATATTTATAGTGATTTATCTTCCACCTTGTTTTAACCCTTCGTTAACGTAGACATGGTCAGACCTCCTCAATGGATCACTGGCAACCAATACGATATTAATAGGCATCCTTTGCTTGCATTGCACCACCACCAAACTAACAGAAAGATTCAGGACCTACATTGGCAATCTGTTTCTCTCTTGGTTCAAGGAACCCACTCTCAGAGATGGCCATGGACATCATTCTGTCCATTAACATCCTATAGGAGGTGGCGTCCCACACCACTGTCAGATCTTCAACATATTCTGAATAACTGGCTGCGACAAATAAGCCCCCAAACAAACCAAAACACAGTCATTAACTGACCAAAAAGGATCTTTTTCTCACTGTAGTGACTACTTTACTCCTAGTCCATAGTCCCCATTCCTCCATACTGATGGGATACCTTGTACTGTGGAAACCGGACCAGAGCCTTTTTTACACTGCATTATAACTTTCCTTTTAAATTAAGGCACGCAGGGGTGCACGCACCCACGCGACTCCACCCACATGCCTAATTTACCAGTCCTTTTGGGAGATTTCAAAGCATGAAACACTTATGTTTGGAGGCTATGTACTTACAGGCAAACAAGTTTCGCAAGACTTCCTACCCAAATCAGTCAGCCTGAAACTGGTATCCAGACAAAAGTACTTGCAGAAGGTTGACTGTGTGGCCCACGTTGCAACCCTGCTAACGACATCCCACTGGACGTGCCTCTGGAAAGCTACTGCAGTGGCTTTTGCTCTCAATGCGTGTACATGCATATCCTTAGGCGGAGGCAGCTCCTGAGAGGAATAACAATAGTTAATGGCGGATATGCCACTGAGCAATAGTGGACTTCGAGGCTTGACTGCCTGGTTGTGTCCCCCAAAGGTGACAAAGCACATCAGAATTTCATAGCCGTTTGGTCCTGTGAAAGTAAAATTTAAGCACCCTACAGACATCTAAAGTGTGAAGGGTAGAGTCTGCAGAGGACTGTAGTTCCAGAAAATACACTAGCAGAACCACCTCATTAATATGTTATGTTATGTTACTTTGCATTTATATAGCGCCTTATGTACCATTGGTATAGTCTCAAGGCGCTGGTAGGTTGAACGCCCTCGGGAACCGAAGTTCAAGTCAGTAGAGAGAGTATAAAGGCGTCAAAGATGCGTGTGCGCACCGTATATGTGTGCTGCAGGTGTAGCATTCATGTGGAGGCAGCTTCTTAGCATTAGGTGTGGTGGTTGAGGGTTGAGGAGTATGTGTTCGTTCTGGCTGGATTATCCAGATCGATTGAGGCTGCGTTAGGCCTGAGGAGAACGCCGGCTGGAGGGTGTAACCAGCAGTGTTTAGTTAGAGTGATGTGTAGTATGAGGAAGATGTTGGTATGAGAACAGCTATACCGAATGGTGTCATAGTATCGCTGTGTTCTAGTTGGGTGATGGTGTAAAAGAAGAGAGTAAGCGTGGTGATGTGATATGATGCGTATGAGATCGGATTATATCTACATACTTCCTAATTCGTCGCTCATGCGTTCGTTCGATCATGCATTCAGCTGCACTAAGGAATCACCGGCTCTACTAGCTGGTACTTCGTCTGGTCTGCGCACACATACTTCTGATCTATACACAGGTGCCTGCTCTACATACACACACACACACGTCTGCTCTACACACACACACGTCTGCTCTACACACACACACGCGTGCATGTCTGTTCCACGTCAGCTCTATACACAAACACATATACGCGCGTCCGCTCTACACACACATAGTCTGTTCTACACATACACGTCCGCACATACACATATGAAAGGAGGAAACCACCCAGGGTAGAAAGGCAGAGTGCATGGCCAGGACGACCATGTCTTTGCGAAAGAACGTACAAGGTTCCATAGTTGAGAACGCTGGTATCTCGCTCAGTTTCTTAGCGGAAGTGAGAGTGACCAACAGGGCCACATTCCAAGAGAGGAACTTCAGCTCTGTGGAATGCAGAGGCTGGAAAGGCCTGCCAGTTAGTGCAGACAAAACAATGTGATCAATGTTACCTCTAAGCTGTGCGCATGTGCGCTTGCCCAGCTTCCCTCTGGTTGCCGCCCAGAAGAATTTTAGCAGCGCACACAGACAATTCCCACTTATTTATAAAGATGTAATAAGGGACAAGCCACAGTAACTACCTTATATTTGCTTTCTCTCAAAATGAAGATAAATTATACTAACTATTCTTCATAGTCTGGTCTAGCCTATTTACATTGCCCTACTATACAATCTTGACCTTGAAAACCTAAAAACCCTAAAAACAGAATACACTGACAAGAGGTTAAAAACGAATATGAAAAAGTGGCTGTATGAACAGAACATGTAACTAAGATATGCCTGCACACATTAACCAAATTATCTTCCCTCCACACCGATGGCTCCTATACTTCATTCTACAGTATCCCTACAAAATATCCCCACCAAAAATATCGCCGTACATATGGCCGTTTGTCTCGCCATAGGCGATATATTTGGGGGGGGATAATTTGTGGGAGCGGGGGTGTTCCCTGCACATTTTAAAATAATGCAGAGGTTTCAGGGGTGTCCCCCGCAGGATCCATGGGTCAATATCGCTGTAAAAATATGGCAATATTTTTGTATCGCAATATTTGTGCGGTGATAGTAACACATTGATGCGATTCTACCACATTACTCGAACTCCACCCAAGGCCACATTCAGATATTACCAGACTTAGATAATAGTCTTGCTTTGTGTTTGTTATAATATGAATGACGCTCAAGCAAATGCATTTGTTACTCATGGTGCCTTAGCAAAAGCATTACCCACACTATGTAACCCAAGTTTCAGCTCAAATATTGGACACCAAATTTAAGTAAGCAGTCTACTAGGATGTGTAACCTCATCCCATGCCTCATATTCTCTGTACATATGTCACACAAGCACTTTGAAAAGCCCCACTTGCAAGTTAACACATTATAAAACTCAAATATTAATTTGGCCTGTAAGGATTTTGAGTAGGCATATGTCATTGTCAGTGTCAGTGTCTCCTATTTAGCACTGCTAACATTACCATATATGAGGCGAGCAACATTGCAGTATACTTTACTTGGCCTGCAAGGGATAATTGGTATGGACTCTGCCTGGCATTGTTCATATTTAAAATTAGGGCAGCACTATCGGATAACTAGAATGTTTTTCACACGGTCTCCAACCTTTCAAAATGTTTAGATTTCCATGGAGCAGAGACCTTAACAAATGATATGTTAACTCGCTGCTATACAAAAATGGTTTCACTGATCACTTGTATAATCCTACCCAACAATTTAAATAGTAATTCTACACATGCAGACTTGTGACATTTTCTTAAACTCTACATAATATTGTGAGGCTTTACATTGTATATGCTTGCAAAGTATTGTAGGTAGGCACATCTCCCAGTTATTGTTTTACTGCTAACAATCCCTCACTTTTTACAGAGCCCTGTCAACTAATATTTGCAGGAGCCGGGGTGGGGAACGGGTGAAAGGGAACAGGAGAACACTCCTTTGGGGTGAAGAACAAATCATCAACTTGCAAAACCAAATCAGATGTTTTGGCAGTACAGTGAATGAAATGAACAAGTTACTTACTTACCTGGTAACGTTCTTTCGATGGGATGGTCCGGCGACGTATTCCATATCTATGACAGGTAATGTCCACAGCTGTGCTTCTTCGGAAAATCTTTGGCGTCTGCGTCGATGCGCCGTCCCCGGGGACTTCCTACGACGGCCGACATCACCCGATGTGATAAGTAGGACGCACGACGCCCATAGCCTCAGTTATAGTTTTTCCCAGAACGTGTGCCACCAGTTTTCTGCCAGTCAGACACACAAGGCCTTGCGGAACGCAAGCTGCAATCGCAAAAGAAATTCTGCAGCGGGGAAGGCAGGGAGGGAGCAATATGGAATACGTCGTCAGACCATCCCATCGAAAGAACGTTACCAGGTAAGAAAGTAACTTGTTCTTCGAGGGGATTGGGTCCTCCGACGTATTCCATATCTATGACAGACTCCCAAAGCAGCACCAAGCAAGGAGGTGGGAAAGAATTTAGAATACAAATTTAGCATGCCCAATCAAATTGCGGAATTGAGAACTGCCTTGCCAAAGGCCAGATCTTGCCCTCTAATGGAATCGAGGGAATAGTGGCGTACAAAAGTATGTACTGAAGCCCAAGTTGCTGCATCACAGATGTGACGAATAGGAACTCCCCTCTGCAGGGCAGTAGACGCAGCCACTCCTCTGGTAGAATGGGCCCACAAGCCAGCCGGAGGGTCCTTACCCGCCAAGCGGTAACACTCGGAGATAGCTAAAATAATCCAACGAGACAAAGTATGTTTCGTCACAGCTTGTCCCAAACGCTTTCCAGCGTAACCAATGAAAAGTTGATCGTCCACTCTGACCCGGGACATGCGCGAGATATAAAAGCTCAACGCTCTCTAGAATCAAGCCTATGGAGCCTCTCTCCTCTTCCTTACCAGGATGTGGAGGAGGATAGAATACCGGAAGAACAACCTTCTGGCTCAAATGAAATTCCGAAACCACCTTCGGAAGAAAAGAAGGACGAACTCTAAGGACAACCCTGTCCTTGTGAAACACAGTGAAGGGTGGCTTAACTGAAAGTGCCTGTAACTCACTCACTCTGCGAGCTGAAGTAACCACAACTAAAAACACAGTTTTCAGAGTTACCAGCCTCAAGGGGCAAGAATGTAAAGGCTCAAACGGAGCACCCATAAGAAACTTCAAATCCCAACCTGGCACCAAAAAAGGTGACGGAGAGAACACATTAGTGAGCCCTTTCAAAAACTGCGAAATTAAAGCAATCTTAAAATATGAACACTCTTCAGACGAGCGCTTAAATATGGACAGCGCCGCCAGGTAACCTTTAATGGTCCCCACTTTCAAGCCCCTGTGGGCCAAAGAAAGCAAAAAAGACAAAACCATGGGAATGTCGCATTCAAAAGGATCCACATTCTGAACTCTGCACCAGTCGCAGAACTTTCTCCAACGGCAACGGTACAGAGACTTTGTTGCCGGCCGCCTGGCCGAGAGCAACACCTCCATCACGTCTTCAGGGAGGTCCCAATCCTTATACCTCAACCTTTCAGAAGCCAAGCGTGAAGATTGAGGGATCTGACCTCTGGATGGAGAACCTGACCCCCCCTCCCGTGAGAGCAGATAGTCTCGGTAGGGAAGACGACGTGGAGGGCAGATGGCCAAGTCTAGAAGGTCTGGGCACCACGTCCTCCGAGCCCACGCCGGAGCAATGAGGATCATCTGGGAACCGAACCTCCGTAACCTCTGCAACACTTGCGGGATGACGGGGACTGGAGGAAACGCGTACAGCAGTGGGAATGACCACTCCACCACGAATACGTCTCCTAAGGCTCCTTCTGGAGGAAATTCCCGCGAGCAAAACCTTTCGCATTTCCGGTTGACACTGGTGGCGAAGAGATCCACTTGAGGGGTCCCCCAAAGGGCGAAGATCTCCAGGAGAATCTCCTGAGCCAGCTCCCACTCGTGAGAGATCGTGCTCTGCCTGCTCAGAGCGTCCGCCGTTTCGTTGTCGTCTCCGGCCAGATGAACTGCCGAGATCGAAACTTCCTGCTGGATGGCCCAGAACTCGAGCTGCATTGCCTCCCTGCACAGCGGAAGTGACCCTGCACCCCCCTTTTTGTGGAGGTAGTGCATGGCCACCGTCTTGTCCGTCAGAATCAGGACACTCTTCCCGCGCACAGTCGGCAGAAAAGCCTTCAGGGCAAGCCTGACGGCCCTCAGCTCCAACAGATTGATATGGAGTCTGGACTCCGACGGAGACCAACGACCGCTGACTGTCAGCTCGTTGGCATGAGCTCCCCATCCCGTGAGGGATGCGTCCGTCACGATCGTCACGTGACGGCACCCTTCATCAGATTGCCCTCGACGGCCCACCACAGAAGGTCCGAGGCTACCGAGGGTGGCACCTGAACAGGGTCCGACAGCCTGCCAGAGGACTGAGACTGACCACTGGAGCTTGAGTGCCCACTGCAAAGATCTCATCCGCAGACGAGCCTCTGGCACCAGAAGAATGCAGGATGCCATGAGGCCGAGCAGTCTCAAGAACTCGGACGCTGGGAGAGTCTGGGTAAACTGAAACTTGTTCACCATCTGCTGAATGTGAAGAGCCCTCACCTGAGGAGGAAAACACTGCCCCAGGGACGTGACGAGCACTGCTCCAATGTACTGGAGCCGCTGCGTTGGTGTCAAATGGGACTTCTTTAAATTGAGGGAGAAGCCCAGCCTGTGAAGGGAGTGGCAGGTGATGGACAGATGATCCAGGACTTGCTCGGGAGAGCTCCCCCTGAAACCAATCGTCCAGGTAGGGGTAGACGTGAATCCCCCCTTTACTGAGATGCGCTGCCACCACCACCATGAGCTTGGTGAAAACCCTCGGGCGGAGGTCAATCCGAACGGCAGGACCCGAAACGGAAAGTGCAAGTCGCCAACCGCGAACCTCAGGTACTTCTTGTGCTTGGGATGGATCGGCACATGGAAGTAAGCATCCTTGAGGTCGAGAGACACTAACCAGTCCTGAAGTTGAAGGGCCTGGAGGACTTGAGAAAGAGTCACCATCTTGAACTTGTCCTTCCTGAGGAGTTTGTTCAAACTGTGCAAGTCCATGATGGGTCTCAATCCCCCGTCTTTCTTTGAAATCAAAAAATAAGGGGAATACCATCCCTTGTTCCTCTCCACTACAGGCACCAGTTCTATGACGCCTTTCTCCAGCAGGGCTTGAATTTCCTGCGCAAGGAGCGGATCAGGACTCTTCAAAGAGAGGTTCCCTGGTGGATTGTCGTGAGGCCTCTGCCGAAAAGGAAGACAGTAGCCGTGGGTTATGATCTCCAGAACCCACACATCCGAAGTAATGGCTTGCCACTCTACAAGATGCTGCGCCAGCCTTCCCCCAACCGGCGAACCATGGGACCTGGCCTCATGACTGAGTGGTAGCGGCTGCAGCCTTGCCTGAGGGCAAAGAGGCAACTGCCCGAGCGGCCTTGTCACCTCGAGTACCCTTGTTTCCACCTCTGGCACTCTTACGGTGGCCTCTTTGACTGCTAGCTCCTCTCGCTTTACTGAAGGACGAGTAATAGCGAAAGGAACCTCCCCTCCATTGCTGTCCCCTAGGACGAAAAGGTGGAGGTTGGCGAACTGCAGCGCCCAACGACTTCGCTGCAGCTTTGGAGGTCTGCAACCTCTCAAGGCTCTCGTCAGCCTTGCTGCCAAAAAGGTGTTCACCGTCAAAGGGCATGTTGAGGAGCCGGGACTGCACATCAGGAGCGAACCCAGACTTCCTCAACCACGCAAACCTGCGCATTACGGTGCTCGCCGCCATGGACCGGCTGACACAATCCGCCAAGTCCAAACCCGACTGAATGGCCTCACACATGGCATCCTTGCCATCCTGAACCATAGCAAGGAAACCATCCCGTTCGTCCCCTTCGGGAATATGATCAGCCGCTAATGCAACACAGTTCCACAGTGTGTGTGTGAAACGAGACAAGGCACATATGGAGTTGGCCGCCTGAAGCGCCATATCCCCAGAAGAAAACACTTTCTTCGCCCAGCCGTCAAAACGTTTGTCATCCCTATCCGGAGGGATGGTAGGATACGCCGCCTGCTTTGCCGGGGCCGTAGCTGCCTGCACCACCAAACTCTCCGGGGTGGGGTGCCTAGACAAGTAGCAGGGGTCACTACTGGCTGGACGGTATTTTCGCGTCAAAGACTTGCCCACTGCCGGGAGACTCTCTGGAGCAGTCCAAGCCGCCGCCACCCTTCTCTGCAAAGCCATATGAAAAGGCAAAACTGGGTCAGTGGGTGGACCGAGATCAAGGATGTCCGTGAGATCATCCTGAACGAACTCCCCTAGGGGAGCTGACCAACCCAAGTACTCAGTAACCCGAGACATAAGGCGCCGATATGACGAATCGGCATGAGTGCCAGGCTCCGGCCGACAAAACTCCACCTCCGGAGAGGTGTCCAGTCCACTGGCATCATGCAGTGACTGCCTCAGGTCATCAAACTGACTATGGCCCGAGATAAGGTCATCTGGAACCGTAACTGGAACCAGGCCGCCATCAGAGCCTTCATCACCCTCTGAAATGTACTCCAGGCGGGGAGAGGAAGACCTCTGCGGACCTAAGCAGTGCCGGACCTTAGCCATAGCCTTTTTAGGGGCAAACCCCGTGCCACGGGGCCCCTCCGACACCACCGCCTCGAAAGGCGTCGAGGGCGCCGAGCGAGTCGGCACCGACAGAAAAGGCGTTGACGTCGAGCGAATCAGCGTCGACGTCGGCTGCAACGCCTCCAGCATCTGCAGCGTCGACAGTCCTCGAAGCCGGAGCTCCCAGCATGTCTCTCGACAACCTGGGCGCCGACGGCCACCTCGAAGACGGAACCTCGAGAGAAATCGTCGACGACCTCGGCGCCACAGGCGTCGACGTCTTCTTCGAAGACGGCACAGGATCACGCGGTCTCAAGCGCGTCGAGGACCGGACCTGGAAGGGGCATGGCGAGAATGGCTACCCTTGTCCGAGCGGGACCTCTCCCGTGAGCCGTGCCGACCACCCGAGCCCGAAGGCGTACGGGCAGTGTCTCTCGACCGGTGCCGACCGACCCCACTCGGAGGCGCAGACGGACCGGTGCCCTGCGATTCCAGAATCGCTAGCATCTACTTCCCAAAGGAAGCCCATTTCTCCGGTGTCGCTTGCATGTAGGGATAAGCGACCCGCCGACGGACAGAGTCCTCGGAAGAGGACGGGGAAGGCGACCTATGCCGGCGCTTCCTGGAATGCCTAGAAGAGGCGGAGGAGTGGCAAGACCGACTCCTGGAAGGAGACCCACTGGACTTCCGACGCGGAGAGTCACCCCTCGAGTCATCGGTCGAAAGCCCCGCAGACCTCGACTTACGGGGCTTAGACACCCGACCTACCGACAGTTTCTTCTTGCGTTCTCGCAAGGCCTTCGCAGTGAGCGACTGGCCGTCGAGACAGTCGTCCGTATCGTGGGCTTCCCCGAGGCACCAGAGGCAGGCGTCGTACGAGTCCGTGACCGACATCTTGGACCCACAGTCCCCGCAGTTCTTGAAGCCCAGACGCGGGGTCAAAGATGAGAAAGACATCGCCACGAACACGTCTTCACACCAACCCGAACAGGTTCAACGAACCGAGAAATAAACAGCAACTCCAACGAGTCGAGGCGTACCGAGATTCACGAAGCGAACACGTTCGTGGAAAAAACGGAACTGAGGCTATGGGCGTCATGCGTCCTACTTATCACATCGGGTGACATCGGCCGTCGGAGGAGGTCCTTGGGGACGGCACATCGACGTCATCGACGCAGACGCCAAAGATTTTCCGAAGCAGCACAGCTGTGGACATTACCTGTCATAGATATGGAATACGTCGGAGGACCCAATCCCCTCGAAGTTTGTTTACTAAAGAATAGGAAACTATATTAATAGTCTAGGAAACTGCACCTTCACTTTCTGTCTATGCCTAACTGCTGAGGGCTTTTCAACATAATCATGGGTTTGCATGTATTGCCTCTAGTATCCCCATGCATCCTGTTCATCTGATAACAGTGAATTTCAGAGGAGTCGTCCCTACTTAAAGAAGAAGGTACTCAGTATGTTGAACCTGTGAGCATTGCTACTGTTGACAGGGCAAATATATGTAATGTTCTTTAACAGGGCACCAGAAGAAACCTCATTAAGGCTCTTGATGTTTGCCTAGGCTGTGGTGAGGAAGGGTGGGCAAAACTATATGCTGTATTATGTGCCCTGTAATTTCACTTCCAATGTCAGGGCTACAATCAGGGTTTGTATAGGATTTTACTCCATACTTGGAATCAAAAGATTTTTCAGGGAGTAAGAAGGTAGTTGGCTTTTCCAGTAGGGATATTTCATACTTATTAAAATATGTTCTTTCCTCTTAAAATTCCTCTTGAGATCGGGCAGTAATATTATTTGAGTTTCTACCAATGCCACTGCTCCGGTGGTCATTGATTCAAAAAGATATCATTGGAAGTTTGTGGGTAGAGGCAGGGGTAGATTCTTATATGTTCATGGCTTCCTGTTTTTGTTGGGCCCATTGCCCTGTTTTTAGGGAGTAAAATGGATGGTGTATATGCCTCCTAGCTGTAAGACTGGTTTTGAGTTTGTTGTCACAACACACAGACCAACATAATGTTGATAGTGAGCAGATGCCCAGGAATTCTGATAATCACCTACTATGTACAACATCTTCACAAAGCCTTTGACAAATTAGACTATCTGGGTGTCACCTACACTAACTACGCAGATCACACCCAGATCCTCCTTCCTCTAAATGGTATTTATGACAGTGATGTACTACTTGTGAACAATATTTATCTAGTCATTCAGGCATGGATGGCCACTCGTAGCCTCTGCCTGAATGACGATAAAACCGAGCAACTGATTGTGAGCTCCACAGCTAACTTAAACAAACAGAACAAAGACTACGCCTCCTTTAACATCGACGGGAATAAGATCCCCGAGGCCAAAGAAGCAAAAACATTAGGTTTTTACCTCCACGCCACACTTAATTTACACAAACAATTGAACGCGACGGCTTTGGCCATCGCCTACATGGGTTAACTGATTAGGGCATGCAAACCTCTGCTCTCTAAGGAGAGCTGCATCACACTTGCTAGAGCATTATTATCCAAGTTGGATTACTGTGATGGACTGTACTTGGGAGCAAGTAAATATGTTCTCAACAAACCACAAATCTTGCAAAATAACACCCTTAGGTCGGCGTTGAGTATCTCACTCAAGGAGAGATCATATATCCGAAATCAGAAGACAGTATAAATGGCTCTCCATTAAGGATAAGATCCAACTTAAAACCATGTCCCTTACGCATAAATCTTTGAACCATGTGGCCCGCCTATTTAACAGAAAAGTTCAACCTTAGTACATCCACCAGAGTTACTAGGTCATCCAATTCCAATGGCTGAATAGCCCCCAAGTATAAACTTAAAAAGTCAGGAGGGACAAGCTTTGCAGTCATGGCGGCGCAGCTATGGAACTCGATCTCTCTCTCCTTGAAAATGACCAAATCATTCTCTAATTTCATCAAATGGCTAACCGAGAAGGACTAACCATAATAAGACAACTGCAGTTCTCCAACCGTGCTGTATCTCTTATTGTGAACCTTCGACTGTACATAGCTTGTATTTTAACCTTTTGTTATTGCCTTGTACACACTGCAATCTTGTATTCTTTGACAACTGTATACCTGTAACACTTGTAACGTTATCCTTTGCGTCTGGATACCTACGGGTTAAGGTACACTATAGAAAAAAATAAAACAAACAGGCAAGGCCTCTTAATAGGTGGGTGCAACCACAGAAGGCTCTGCAGTGCCTGCGAACCACTAGGTTTGCTGTGGAGAAGGACGAATCTCCTCCGTTATAGGTGCAACATGAGTTGACAAATGCCTGAGGTTGCCAGCTGCAAGATGAAGGCTAGTATGCCGTCCAAGCCACTGGAGAGGGGTGGATACCTTTTTTTCAAGGCTCAATGACAGAACCTGATCCATTCACTTTGGTGTGTCGATCGCTTCCTGGCTGCCTCAATGACCTTCATGTTCTCTGCAGTCAGCCTAAATCACCTGGAGTCAAGTCCTCAGGAACCAGACTGCGAAGTTGAGCAATTGTGGGCTTGTATGAAAGATCTTGCCCTGTTCTGCCACTGTATAAGAGGAATCTGGCCTAGTCCGTTCAGCCACACCAGTTTGGAGTACCAAAAGCGGACTAGCCACTGCAGCACTATTGGTAAGGGGCTTGAAGTTTGTGGCTTGTTTTAGTTTGGCTAATACCTTGGGGATTAGCAGAATTGAAGGTAAGGCCTAGAGGAACTCCCCTGTCCAGGGAGATACTTCTTGTTCTGGAGTGTTGCAAGATCCTACTCCTGGAAGATGGGGCGCAACTCCCACTCGTGGTTGTAATGGTGTAACTTGCCGAGCAGTTCTGCTTTCTTGTTCAGGACCCCAGCCAGATGGACTGCCTTGAGCAGAATATCATGCATCAGGTCCCATACTCATATTGATAAGGCCAGTTGACAGAGGAGGGGGATCTCGTACCCCCCTGCTTGTTTATATAGAACATTGCCGTAAAGCAGTCCGTTTGTACCAGGGCCAACTTCTTGCAGATATTTGGCAGGAAGGCTCACAGAGCATTAAAATGGCTTGAAGTTCCAATGTATGTGTGCTGTGTCCTCTCCTGTTCGGACAACGGCCTGTGGGCTTTGAGGCTCCACAAGGTCCTTCCCCACCTGCTGAGGGACGAGTCTGCTGTGATGACCACATCAATGAGCAGCTCTCTGAAGGGAACAGAACTCCCTGTAACAGATTCCTCTGATCCACCCGCCAATGTAGGCCACGACCCAGAGAGGCTGTTATCAAAATACATTGAGACTGCTTTTCCGTAGACAGACCATGAACTGCTCAGGTGGAGTTGCAGAGGCCTCATGTTCAACCTGGCGTGCGGAACACAGAACACACGTTGCCATCATGCCCAAAAACCTCTAGTACCACCATGTCGTAGTCATTGTCCTGGAGAGAAAATGCAAAATTGTCAGATGAATATTCAACATTAGCTGGGCGAGGAGAAAATCTTGTCCAGCCTCGAATTCCACACAAACCCCAGGAAGGGAAGATTTCGAACTGAGGTGAGCGAGGACTTGCCAAAGTTGACTGAAAACCACAGAATGAACAGGGTATACACAAGAAAGCTGGTTGCATCCAAAGCCTCCAGGCTGGTCAAAGTTTGGACAAGCCAGTCGTCCAAGTAGGGGGTATACATGGAACCCTACTGATCCGTTAACGTGCTGGCCACATTGCTCATCAGTTTGGTGAACACTCTTAGCAGTGCGTTGAGTCCAAACGGTAGGGCTTGATGTTGATAATGATGCCTGGCAATAGAGAACCTAAGGAATTTCTGGTGGGGCTCCCATATAGGAACATGTAGGTAGGCGTCCTTTACGTCCACTGCACAGAACCAATCGTTGCTCTGAACTGAGCTCAGAATCTGAGCTGGCAAAATCATCTTGAACCTCTCGTTGGATAGATGGAGGTTGAAGGAAGAGATCCAGGATTGCCTGCAGGCCACCCTGGTTCTTCTTGGAGATCAAGAAGATTGCCAAATAGAACCCTAGAGCTCTCTCGTGGTTCTACATGATTTCACCGCCTGATTTTACATCGTGGGACTTTTGATCGCCACCCTTTCATCGCCAAAATTATTTTTTTTTATTAAATGGGGTGGCTGCGCCCCCCTCAAAACCCCCCTTAAACATACCCCAACCTGCACAAACACCCCCCCCTAAAAATAAAAAATAAAAATAATAATTTGCCGATGAAAGGGTCGGCGATGAAAAGTACCAAGATGTAAATACATGCAACGAAATGTGTGTATATCTCTCTCGTTAGGGGCAACAGGTTCTATGGCCTGCATGTTGTGCAGTTTGCAGACCTCATGTAACAGGAGAGCCAAACTCATCTGGTTCAAGGGTGGGAAGGAGAGAGAACGAAGAGTGAAGTGGAATCCCTGGAAGACCACTGAACAAATCCAGGGATCATGCGTGATGTCCAACCAGCTACTCAGATGCAACTATAGCCTGCAGTCGATGGGCGTGCAGTGGAACTCATCCTGTCGGTCATTGATTTTTAATATCAGTTGGAGCAGTCCCAGAGTGGCTAGCAAAGAATCCTTTCGAGGGTAGGTCATGCCTGCTTCCACCTGTAACCAATCGGGGAAGGGTCCCCGTTTCTCACCTTCCTATCCTGGTAGCCACGAAAGCCGCCAAAGGACTTCTGCCTGGAGTCTCTGGCAAAGGAGGACTGATGAAAGGGACGCTGGCTAGTCTTGATGAGGACTGTCACGAATTTGGCCATCTGAGTGGAAGTTTTGAGCTTATGGAGTTCATTGTGGGTGGGGGAGTAGAAAAGATCTTGGTGATCAAAGTGGAGGTTGAGGATGCAGTCTTGTCCTTCCTGCACAAATTTGGTAGCCTGAACCCAGGTGACTCATTGCATGTCAGCACCCACACACATTGCATGACTAGCTGTGTCAATGCGATGAAGGGGAGGCTCAAGCAGATCTTGAGCTACTGAGTCTCCCCAGACCCATTGCTAGCAGGGCATCAGCACTGGCTTGTCTTAGATGTAGGGAGGTGATGGAATAGACTTTCTTCCCATAAGCCACAGGGAGCTGGTCTGCCTTGCTCAAGCGGGCAGGGGACGATGCTGCGACACCGGAGCCAGGAGGCTTAGTGACAAACAATGCTGAAGCCACCCCAGATGAGTTGGGCTGTGGTTGAGAGGCTAGGCAGAGCTTTTCAGACTGGAGGGGCCCGGTATCTGGCCTCCCACTTCTTGTTTGTCGGTTTTAGGGAACCAGGCTTTTCCCATAGCTTCAAGGCCTCAATGAGGACATCTTTTTTGGGTGGTAACCCTGTCCTGTTAGAGGAGAAGAGCGCCAATATCTCAGACAGCACGCTTGTCTCAGGCTGGGGCTCTTCCAGTTGAGGTACCCCCAAGAAGTCGGTGTGGTGACCCAGAAGGAATCTGACGTTTCCTGCCTACCAAACTAAAACTAATGAACAAGTTACTTTCTCACCTGGTAACGTTCTTTCGATGGGATGTTCCTCCGACGTATGCCTTCTCTTTGATGTTACCCATTCCAGCTCGCTGGCCTCAGAATTGTTTTTCGGTAGAGGGTAATGCGCGTTGACGTCCCTCGAGTCGGTGTCCCTTGACAGCCTCCGATGTCATCGTGCGTATAAATAGACTCGCACAGCGTCCGTTGCGCAGTTCCGTTTTGAAGTTTAAATTTGCTTTGCATGAATTGGTTAGTAACCTTGAAGGAGCGTAAGCTGCAACTACAAGGGAAGTTTTACTGTGGGGATGGATGGGAGGGGGCGATAAGGAATACGTCGGAGGAACATCCAATTGAAAGAATGTTACCAGGTAAGAAAGTAACTTGTTCTTCGAAGGGATTGTGTCCTCCGACATATTCCTTATCTTTTGATAGACTCCCATAGCAGTAGTGTAAAGAGGAGGTGGGAGTAAAAATGAAATATTTCCCTTTAAGAATGCACAGAATGCAACACAGCTTTCCCAAATCTTGTCTCCTGGCTAGAGGAGGAATCCAGGCTGTAAAATTTGGTAAAGGTATGTGTGGACGACCATGTGGCAGCCCCACATTTGTCTTTAATTGGGACCCCTCTTTGGAGAGCCGAAGAGGCTGCGATACCCCTGGTTGAATGAGCCCTAAGATGTTGAGGGGGTTCTTTTCCTGCCAATTTGTAGCATTCTAGAATGGTTAAAATGATCCACCTTGAAATTGTTTGTTTCGTGATTGGCAATCCTAATTTGTTCCCTGCATATCCTACAAACAAGTGGTCTGCTTGCCTTATCCTAGCAAGTATGCCAATATAAAAACTCAAGGTACGCCTTGGATCCAGCCTGTGTAATCTTTCTTCCTCTTTCCCTGGATGGGGAGGAGGATAGAACAAAGGTAAAGTTATTTTCTAAGTAATGTTGAATTCAGAAACCACCTTTGGGAGAAAATTAGGCTTCACTTGTAAAACAACCTTGTCTTTATGAAAGATTGTATGAGGAGGTTTGCAAGATAGATCTTGTAATTTGCTCACTCTTCTGGCAGATGTTAGAGCCACTAGAAAGACTTAAGAGAGAGAAATCTTAATGAACAGGAATGGAGTGGTTCAAAAGGAGTACCCATCAGAAATTTTAAGACTAGATTTAGGTCCCACAATGGAACTTGAAATGACTTTGGGGGATAAACATTAGTTAACCCTTTCAGAAATTGGATTACTAAGGGTAATTTGAAATATGAAGGCTCCTCAGCAGTACGCTTAAAGATCGACAGCGCTGCGAGGTAGTCCTTGATCGTACCAATTTGAAGACCTGAATTTGCTAGGTAAAGCAAGAAAGATAACACTGTTGGTGTATTGCATGAAAAGGGTTCGATATTCTTTTCTCTACACCAGCTGCAAAATGTGTTCCAACGGCAGCGGTATAAAGCCTTTGTTGCTGGCCTTCTGGCTGAAAGCAACACCTCCATGACGTCATCTGGGAGATCCCAATCCTTGTATCTCAACCTTTCAGAAACCAAACGTGAAAGTTGAGGGTTCTGATGTCTGAATGGAGAACCTGACCTCCCTTCTGCGAGAGAAGATCCTCTCTTTTTGCGGAAGACGAATCAGAGGGCAGATGGACATGTCCAGAAGGTCCGGGTATCACGTTCTCCTGGCCCAATCTGGGGCAATTAGGATCATGGCTTTCTGGAATCTTCTGAACCTCCCGATCATTTGAGGAATGACAGGGATTGGAGGAAACGCGTACAGAAGTGGAAACTCCCAGTCCACTACGAACGCGTCTCCTAGAGCTCCTCCCGGGAGGAATTCCCTTGAACAAAACTGATCGCACTTCCTGTTGATGCTGGTGGCGAACAGATCCACTTGAGGGGTTCCCCAAAGGGTGAAGATCTCTTGAAGGACTTCCTGAGCTAGCTCCTACTCGTGGGAGACTGTGCTCTGTCTGCTCAGAGTGTCCGCCGTCAAGTTCTTCTCTCCGGCAAGGTGAACTGCCGACAGAGAGATTCCTTCTTGAGTAGCCCAAAACCAGAGCTGCATTGCCTCTCTGCACAGTGACAGTGACCCTACGGCTCCTCTTTTGTTGAGATAGTGCATGGCCACTGTGTTGTCCGTCATTATCAGGACATTCTTTCCCTGTACTGATGGCAGAAAAGCTTTCAGCACAAGTCTGATTGTTCTCAGCTCCAACAGGTTGATATGTAGTCTGGACTCCGATGGAGACCAACGACCGCTGATGGTCAAGTGGTTGGCATGGGCTCCCCACCCCATGAGTGAGGCATCCGCGACTACCGTTATCTCCGGCCATGGTTGCCAAAACTGTTCTCCTTTGAGGATGCTCTCCCGACAGGCCCACCACTGAAGGTCTCGAGCTACTCTGTTCGGGACTTGTAGGAGATCTGACATTTTCCCTGAGAATTGCGACCATTGAGTTCTTAGTGCCCACTGGAGGGATCTCATTCTCAGGCGAGCCTCTGGCACTAGGAAGATGCAGGATGCCATGAGGCTTAGCAACCTCAAAAAGTCGAAGGCTGGTGGACATTGGGCATTTTGAAACTTGGTGACCATCTGTAGAATATCTTGAGCCCTCACCTCTGGTGGCAAGGCTTTTCCCAGGGAAGTGTCCAGGACTGCCCCGATGAACTGGAGTCTCTATGATGGTATCATCTGTGACATTTTTAAGTTGAGGGAGAAACCCAGCTTGTTAAGGAAGTGGCAGACATAATATAGCTGGATCTGAGCTTGTTCCGGAGATACTGCTCTGATTCACCAATCGTCCAGGTAGGGATAGATGTGGATCCCTTCCCTCCTTAGACTTGCAGCCACTACCGACATTAGCTTGGTAAAGACCCTCGGGGCGGAGGTCAGCCCAAATGGCAGTACTCAAAATTGATAGTGAGAGGTGCCAATTGCGAACGTCCGGTATTTCCTGTGTTTGAGATGGATTGGCACATGAAAATAAGCATCCTGAAAGTCTAGAGCATGGGTGCACAACATACGGCCCGCGGGCCAGTTGCGGCCCGCCATGCCGTTTTGTCCGGCCTGCGAGGCACAAAGACTTTCCTAATGGAGGGCGGCCCGCAAGCACCATCGGCCGCCCTCCATTAGGAAAGTCTTTGTTGTCTTTCGGGCCGGACAAAACACTGGCCCTCATTGGTTCAGTGCACACAAACCACGCAGCTCCTACAAGCCACGTAGTGCGTGTGTGCTGCACCAATGGAGTGCCAGCACTACGGCTGGGGTGGCCAGAAAGGCTTGATGCCGGAAGGCATTTCAGCCTTGCTTGCCACGCGAGCCGTAGTGCCAGAAGCCTCGCCAGCTTTCCAGCACATCTGGGTAAGTACATTGGGGGGGGGTTGTCTGGGCTGTGTGTGTGTGTGTGTGTGTGTGTGTGTGTGTGTGTGTGTGTGTGTGTGTGTCTCGGTCTGTCCTGACTGTTTTTTGTTTTGGTATGTATGTTGAGATGCAGAGTTGGGGGGGGGTGTCGGGTGTGTATGGGTGTGTTTGTATTTGTATGTCTGCAGTGTATGTTGAGATGCGGAGGGTGTGTGTGTGTCGGGTCTGCCTGAATGTATTTGTGTGCAAGTTCAGTGTATGTTGAGATGCGGGGGTGCAGTGTGCGTCGGGTCTGCCTGAATGTGTTTGTGTGCAAGTGGATTGTATGTTGAGATGCGGAGGGGGTGGGGGAGAGGGTCAGGTCTGCCTGAATGTGTTTGTGTGCAAGTTCAGTGTATGTTGAGATGCGGGGGTGGGGTGTGTGTGGGGTCTGCTTGAATGTGTTGGTGTGCAAGTTCAGTGTATGTTGAGATGCGGGGGTGGGGTGTGTGTCGGGTCTGCTTGAATGTGTTGGTGTGCAAGTGAAGTGTATGTTGAGATGTGGGGGTGGGTGGTCCGGGTCTGTATGCGTGCATGCATGCTTGTGAGTTTGCTTAGTGAGTTGGGGGTGAGGGGTTCAGGTCTGTATGGATGCATGATGTATGCATGTGAGTTTGTATGGTGAGTTGGGGGTGGGTTCTGTATGGGTGCATGGTGTATGCTTGTGGGTTTGTGTGCTGAGTTGGGGGTGGGGGGGTTCGGGTCTGTATGGGTGCATGGTGTATGCTTGTGAGTTTGTGTGCCGAGTTGGGGGTGGGGGGGTTCGGGTCTGTATTGGTGCATGGTGTATGCTTGTTGGTTTGTGTGCCGGGGTGGGGGTTCGGGTCTGTATGGGTGCATGGTGTATGCTTGTGAGTTTGTATGGTGAGCTGGGGTGGGGTCTGTATGGGTGCATGGTGTATGCTTGTGAGTTTGTATGGTGAGTTGGGGATTGGGGGGGTTCGAGTATGTATGGGTGCATGGTGTATGCTTGGGGGTTTGTGTGTCGAGTTGGGGGTGGGGGGTTCGGGTCTGTATGGGTGCATGGTGTATGCTTGTGGGTTTGTGGGCTGGGGTGGGGGTTTTGGGTCTGTATGGGTGCATGGTGTATACTTGTGAGTTTGTATGGTGAGTTGGGGTGGGGTCTGTATGGGTGCATGGTGTATGCTTGTGAGTTTGTATGGTGAGTTGGGGATTGGGGGGTTCGAGTATGTATGGGTGCATGGTGTATGCTTGGGGGTTTGTGTGTCGAGTTGGGGGTGGGGGGTTCGGGTCTGTATGGGTGCATGGTGTATGCTTGTGGGTTTGTGGGCTGGGGTGGGGGTTTTGGGTCTGTATGGGTGCATGGTGTATACTTGTGAGTTTGTATGGTGAGTTGGGGTGGGGTCTGTATGGGTGCATGGTGTATGCTTGTGAGTTTGTGTGCCAAGTTTGGGGTGGGGGGGTTCGGGTCTGTATGGGTGCATGGTGTATACTTGTGAGTTTGTATGGTGAGTTGGGGATTGGGGGGGGGTTCGGGTCTGTATGGGTGCATGGTGTATGCTTGTGGGTTTTTGTGCCGAGTGGGGGGTTCGGGTCTGTATGGGTGCATGGTGTATGCCTGTTAGTTTGTATGCAGGGGTGTGGGTTTGGGGTCTGTATGAGTATGTATGCATGGTGCATGCTTGGTGGCATGGGGCATAGTGTTTGCTTGAGGGGTGGGTGTCTTGGAGCATAGTGTTTGCATGAGGGGTGGGTGTCTTGGGGCATAGTGTTTGCATGAGGGGTGGGTGTCTTGGGGCATAGTGTTTGCATGAGGGGTGGGTGTCATGGGGCATAGTGTTTGGTCGGGGAGTGGGGGCTATGGGGCATAGTGTTTGCATGAGGGGTGGGTGTCTTAGGGCCTAGTGTTTGCATGAGGGGTGGGGGCCATGGGGCATAGTGTTTGGTTGGGGGTGGGGGCCATGGGGCATAGTGTTTGGTTGGGGAGTGGGGGCCATGGGGCATAGTGTTTGCTTGAGGGGTGGGGGCCATGGGGCATAGTGTTTGGTTGGGGAGTGGGGGCCATCGGGCATAGTGTTTGCTTGAGGGGTCGGGGCCTTGGGGCATAGTGTTCGCATGAGGGTGTGTCATGGGGCATAGTGTTTGCATGAGGGGTGGGGGCCATGGGGCATAGTGTTTGGTTGGGGAGTGGGGGCCATGGGACATAGTGTTTGCATGAGGGGTGGGTGTCTTGGGCCTAGTGTTTGCTTGAGGGGTGGGGCTATGGGGCATAGTGTTTAATAAAAATTAGGGGTTGAAAAAGCCTCCTGCCACGCCACGCCTGCCGCCCCACCCACATTTAACTTTTCGGCCCACTATAGCCATCATGTAGGGTACTTTCGGCCCTCTGTTAAAATTAGTTGTGCACCCCTGGTCTAGAGATACCAACCAGTCCTGAAGCTGGAGGGCCTGAAGAATCTGAGAAAGGGTTACTATCTTGAATTTGTCTTTCCTGAGGAATTTGTTCAATTCTCGCAAGTCCAAGATGGGTCTCAGTCCTCGGTCCTTCTTTGGTACTAGGAAGTAGGGGGAATACCAACCCTTGTTCCTCTCCGCTACGGGTACCAGTTCTATGGCACCCTTCTCTAGCAGGTCTAAAATCTTCTGCATAAGGAGCGGGTGTGGAAGCTTCAAAGAGTTGTTCCCCGGTGGATGACTCCGAGGAGTGTGTAGGAAGGGCAGGCAGTAACCTTGGGCAACTGTCTCCAATGCCCAAGCATTTGACGTAATAGCCTGCCATTCTGCCAGATGTTGAGTTAACCTGCCCCCTACTGGTGTCTTGTGAGGGGAGACCTCAGAGGGGTTTAGAAGCGGCCGATGCAGATGCCGAGGGTAAGTGGCACCTGCTGCTGCGGCTTTTGTACCTTTTCCCCGTCCATGGGTGAATCGTTTCTGGCCCCTTTGAGCTGGCTGTCCTCTGACTTTTCCGAATGCGGAATAAAAGCGAAAGGACCTACCCCTCCAGGAAGCTCCTGATGGGCGATTTGGAGTCAGCCGAATTGCAGCCCCAAGGGATTTCGCTGCTGCCATGGATGTTTGTAATCTCTCCAGGCTTTCATCAGCCTTCTTTCCAAATAAAGAAGTGCCGTCAAAGGGCATGTTCAGAATACTGGCTTGTACATCTGGAGCAAAACCAGACTTCTGCAACCACGCAATTTGCGGATTGTGGTACTTGCCGACATGGCCCTGCTGATGCTGTCAGCAGAATCAATGCCTGTTTGGAGGGACTCGCAAATTGCGTCCTTTCCATCCCCAATGATGTTTAAGAATGCTTCCCTTTCTTTTCCTTCTGGGAGACCGTCAGCCGCAGATGAAGCACACTCCCAAAGTGTGTGTCTGAATCTTGCTAGCATGCAAGTGGCGTTGATATACCTAAGCACCATGCTACATGCCGGAAAGACTTTTTGACATGGCATCAAATCTTTTATCATCCCTGTCCTGTGGAATAGTAGGGTATGCCGACTTACTGTTAGATGAAGTCGCTGCTTGTACAACTAAACTCTCTGGAGTTGGATGCTTGCTTAGATATTCAGGATCTGAAGCTGATACTCTGTATTTAGCAGCAAATGTCTTATTTACTTCAGGGATAACTTCAGGAGTTTCCCAATTTGCAGTTATTTTTCTTTGCAGAGCAGTATGAAAAGGAACAACAGGATCTTCCTGTGGACCTTTACCTAAGATATCAGTAAGGTCATCCTGCTGAAAAGAAGGTATAGGAGTACTCCACCCCATGAATTCAATTATTCTGGCCGTCAGAACCCTATAAGGGGTCTCGGCATGCTCTCCAGGGTCTGGCTTAGCAAACTCTACTTCTGGAGAAGTATCTAAACCACTTGCTCATGTAGAGAGTCTTGAAGGTCTTTTAACCTGTTCGCTTCAGAGATTAATTCCTCTGGCATGGGTATTTTAGTTCTTTGTAAACCAAAAGGTTTCTCATTATTGGAATCCTCCACTTCCTCACATATAGAGGACAAGGCTCTAAAGTAGTCAGACCTAGGATATGGTTTAAAACCCATTTCCAGAGCAGAGGGAGCTTGATTAGTTGTCACTGCCTGAGAAAACGTCGAAGTTGTGGACGTCATAGGCTTTGACAATCCTGAAAAAGGCGTCAAAAAAGTTTGAAAAGACCTCTATGCACGCGAGAGGCTCAGAATCCTACTCGGCGTCGTCGTGATTGTCGATGGCATCCTCGACGTCATGGTTGGAGCTTTCGACACCTCTACTGCCTGTGACGTAGTGCCGGTTGTAGGTTTGTCTTTTATCGGGGTTGACAATGGCGTCGAAGACTACGTCGATGCAACCGATTTATGCGTCAAAGGGCCCTTCGACAAAGGCGTCGATGACGCAGATTTGTGAGTCGAAGAAATCTTCGACGACGGTGTCGAAGACGCAGTTTTACTCCTTTTACTCGAAGGTTCATGACGCTCTCGAGTACTTTCTCTTGCCAGCTTCAACGACTCGCAGAGTTTTGATTTTTAGGGTCTTTCACCCGGGGTATCACCTTTAGACGTCTCCGAGGGGGTTGAGGCCTGCTTTCTCGAAGACGCTAAGCATTTTTTTATGGAATTCCTCCCACTTAGCCGGAGAGCTATGTTTCGTGGGACAGGTGACCCTTTCTGGGGAAGTAGAGGAAGAAGGAGAACTACGACCCCTCTTCTTAGAGTGTTTTGATCTCGAAGACTGATGGGAACCGCTTCGAGATCTCAAACGGGAATGTTTCTTTTGTCGACGAGAAGACGAAGGTCTCAACTCAGCCGAAGAAACTTTCGAAGGAGTATAAGTTTTAAAGACCATACTCCTTTCCAACTTCCACTTACGCACCTTCAAGGCTTTCGCCGTCATGGACATGCAGCCCTCGCATTCCGATCTCAGGCACCACAAACAGATCCTGTGAGGATCCGTTAATGACATTTTCTTCCCACAGTCACGACATTTTTTGAAACCGGACCGTGGAGTCGATGGTTCGGATGAAGCCATTGTTGAAAGATCTTCGAAGAATAAGAAGTGTTTTTCCTGAAGAAAGGAACCAAACGTTACGTTTCTGAGGCCCAGGAAGCACGGAAAAACGTAACTGAGCAACGGATGCTGCGCGAGTCTATTTATACGCACGATGACGTCGGCGCCGATACGGAGGCTGTCGAGGGACACCGACCGCAGCACCCTCTAGCAAAAACAATTTCCGAGCCAGCAAGCTGGAATGAGTAACATCAAAGATAAGGAACACGTCGGAGGACACAATCCCTTCGAAGGTGCCGGTCAATGGTCTTCAAAGAAAACAGTCCTTAGTCCGAATCCTAACCAACTAACTGGCCCTACCACTAAGAAAACCAAACATAAATGAGGCAGCCGGGGCAACGGCCTCGGCCTAACACTTGGGTTCCTTTTCCTCAGGAAACAGAGTTTTAAACATTCAACAAAGTTCTGGTAAAGTTCTGACAAAGTTAATCAAAGTCCAAAAATGTCTTGTAATACAGTTCTCAGTCTCCCTGTAGGGTTCTCTGTCAACTTTTCAAGACCTTACATAATCTCCATCAATTTGGACTTAATACTGGTCAAGGATCTTGTTTCACCTTCAAACTCTTCAACCATCCAGGTTCTCTTTCCCTCCAATTCTGTATGTTTTATTTTGGGTTTCTTGGACTCCCCAAAGTCCTCTGGTCTTCTGACAGATCCGTTTTTAGCTTGTCTTGGCTTGGCCCACTCTGGTTTATTGGGCTCCTGTAACATTTGTGGCTTTGCCAGGCTCATACAGAAAAGTCATTCAGTTTCTCATGGCTTTCCAGAGCTCTCTGGCCCTTGGCTAGGTTTGCTTTATCTCTTCAGGTTTATTTGGCTCCCATAACCCCTCTGGCTTTCCCAGCCTCAGAGCTTGCGTCTAGGACTCCTTAAAGTCCTCTGGCCCACTGTCAAGCTAGCTTTAGAAGGGCTTTGGTATGGTACCAGCAAGTTCAGGTTTCCCGAGCTCCCCTAGACATTGTGGCTCCTCCAGCCTTGAGCGTCAATGTCTTTCAGGATGCCCAAAGCATTCTGGCCTACGGATAAGCTTGTTTTCTCTCTGGTCGGGTTTATCTGGGTCCTATAAACCTTATGGCTTTCCCAGTCTCGAATGACAGTGTTCGCTCTTCTCCACAGCGTTACTTTTTCGGGAGCGTTCGCTTACCTTCCCCTGCTCAATTCTGCAGTTAAAACGCTTCTTGTGTGGATCTAGAAATTCTTGTCTCTCTGTTGCAGTTTGGTTTCGGTATCAGTTAATGGCCCCAGGCCCACGGCTTCTGGGTGGTCGTGCCACCAGGGGAGATGATTGCTTACCTGTGCCCATCTCCTTTTTGACCCAGGCCTCTTGGCTGGTCATGACACCAACCTTCCGTCTTCTTGCGAGCAAATCGTTCGCTATCCATGTACCGCTGACTCCGTGGTCTAGCGTTGCTCCAGGGCCTCTTCCCGCCAGAGGATTGCCTCTGCCTAGTATTCTCTTGCCCTTCTTCCACGTTCCTTGTGGTTTTATGCATGTCATCCGAGACAAAGGGTGTGTGTCATTCTTTAAATGTGGCACTCAGCCGGAATACAGCTTTACATGAAGCCAAAGAGTGATTAGATGTCCATGTTGGGAGAGTCTAAAACAGCATTACAAATAAAAGGGTTAGGTCGTTGCTGTTTGACTGTGGGGTTCGGGCGAAATCCATCATTACCTGAAACCAAAGAGATTGAACAAATGTCACTATATTCAGTAAATCCAAGAAAGGGTTAAAAGCAGTCTCTGTGATTTCCATGTAGGCAGAAAACATGTCCTGGACCAGGAGTTCCTCACCGGAATGGGAGTCCTTGTCCCCAAGAGGGAAGTCACTCTCAGAGGTCCCACTTGCCCAGTCCCTAGCGAGAATCTTGCGGAGCAGGCTCATCTCCGTAGCCTTAAAGGGGGTAGCACCCCTCTGGGGAGAAGGGACGAATTGTCCATATTCGTCACACCGGTCAAACGTATCATCCTTCCGTAGAAGGCCTTGACGGAGCAAAGCACTTAATCTTCTGTATCGATAGGGAAGCAGAAGCAATATCTTGAGCCACTGTGTTTGTAAGGGCAGGAGTTCCTTGTTTTTCACTTCTCTGTAGGGGGAGCTGCTGTTGGGGCCTCTAATGTTGGAGTAGGACGAGGTGGTACTACCAGTGTTGGTGGCATTGCCAGCTGAGGTATGACAGAGTTGGGGCAGGTGCGCTTGAAGTGGACAGAGGCAGCAGCAGTGCGGTTGGTGGGGCAGGAGCTGAAGGCACCGTTGGTTGAGGTATCATTTCCCTTAGCCCCTTGAAATATTCCAACCTTGACCCTGATCTCACGAGTCTGTAATTTATTGAAAAACCTGTCCTCTTGTGCAGCCATAACAGAAGAGGAGGTTGTAGGCATCCATGTGTGGGTCACAGAGGGGGAGAACAGGAATCCTATTGATCAGCGCTGCAGGGGTTCAGTAAGGTTGCTGTGGCCGATAGTCCCACAAAGAGGACGTTGTCACAGGGTATACTGGATAAGCAGTGCTCCCCAGGATTCCATGCGGTCCACGGATGAATGTCTCGTGTGAGACAATTGACAGTGAGTTGATTGGAGATGCTTGTCCCATACAGGTGGGTCTGGTTGCCAGTTCGCCTGGGGAAGCTGCAGGGGATCACCCAGCCATCTCACTATGTTATTGGTGTGGGCAAGGAACGTAAGTGTGGTCATTGGCCTCAGATTGTTTCCACCCACAGCACGCCATTTTGGAGAGTGGCCTGGGTCTCCACCTTTTTAGTACCAATAACGTGAGCTGCTTTGTTAGGGCCACAAGGGCCGTCTGCCAATGTGACACCGAGAGGCAAAAAGGTCTCAGACAACCCTTGTGATTGTGCCCAGTGACAGGAGTTCGGAAGGTACCCATGTACCTCAGTGGAGATACTCAGGCGATTGCTGGCTTTGGACCACGAAGAGCCCTCGACCTGGAGGTCAAGTTGACCGAACAGGCCCGAAAGAGCCCTCGACCTGTGGGCCGTTACCAGCCTTTATTGCCTCAGGTTTGTGCCCGGTAGGTTTAGCAGGATCCGACAAGTCCCTCCTTCTCAAAATGACCCCCAGAAAGTTATAACCTGGGCAGGGTGCCTGAAAAAGAAAATAACTTACCTGCACGGGCACGAAGATCTGATCGAGCCTTAACGAAGTTCTTAATTCGTCGACAAAGAGCGTTGCCAAAGAGGTCTTAACGACACAGTCGGGGTTGCAAAGCCCTGGAACAGAGCATTGCACAGGCCGAACAAGAGTCCCACTGGTGGGAAGGACCCCATACGCCTTAGGCAGAGGCTATGGGTGCATGAAGAAGGGAACTTCCTGACACAGCAGGCTCTGGATCAGAAACCAATTATCACCAGCATATGCAGGGTAAGATGGAGGTAGGCTAGCGTGCAGCAAATGAAAAATGATTGTGCAGAGAAGCAACAAAAAGAATACATTGTTGCAGCCGGTGCAAGGTGTCCAGTCCTGTTGAGGAGCAAAAAGGACTGGCTAGTCAAGCATGTGGGCACAGTCATCAAGGGCGGGCACCCCCAGCACACCCCACGTGCATTAATTTACAGGGAGCATTTTATTATGGTGCAAAAAAGGCTCCGATCTCATCAGTATGGAGGAAAGGGAACACGACGTACAAGTTTCTTGTTCGGGCCATTGAAGATCACCATGCCAAAAATCAGCCAAAAGTCCATCTGGCAAACCACTAAGGAGAGGACCTTAGAAGTCTGTAAAGGGCCATAACCTGACAGTTAATTAGAACACTGAACATCTTGGCCCCAGTTGTTCTGGGGGAAAAAACTCAAGAAGGTCAAATAAATGGTTTGCTAAAGATCTTAATTTGCTGAAAAGAATCATAGGGATCTGGGTCCTAAATGGAGATGCATGCCGTTTGGAGTATGAACAATCTTTTAAAATCCAATCTAGAGCTGGTCTGAAGTGCAGGTCCGTGGCGGCTCCTGTCAATAGGGCCCAACAGGAGCCACCGTCTCGACAGGACAGCCACCCATCACCACGGACCTGGACCCCATAGGGGCCTACAGACTGTACACAATAGCCTTGATAAAGACCCACAAGTCGAAACATGTGTCGGCTGACAAAGAAGGGACACAGTTGTCCCTAAATGTACTTAATGCATAACCAACTGAATGATAAAACTAAGCACTAGTACAAATAAAAGCGAAAACTGTATCGCAAGAACCACTGTGTTAGAACCATTCTTTGAACTACCGAAGCAAGATAACCAGGAGAAAAACACTTTCTTTCTACTCAACAATTGGGGTGCTGGCTAAACCCCTACAGCTCCTGTGATCTTGCAACAATTGAACCCTATTAGTAAGCTTTGAAAACAACAGAGCCCAGCAAAGGCTGTTTTCACATCTAGAGCTAACCAAGATTCTAGCACTCAATAGAGTCAAACACCTTCTCAACGTCAAAAGGGGATGCTATCCCTGAAGACTACTGCTACAGGACCGAGAAGAGACTGACAAATCTACAGAGCCCATATGACGTAGATCTCCCAGGAATAAATTCAGCCTGGTCAGCCAGCACACACCTGGGCATTATCAGGGCAAGCCCATTGGCCAGCGCTCTGGCTAGGATTTTACTGTCCATATTGATCAAGGAAAATCAGGTGATATGAAGAGTAACTCTCCGCACTTTTTCCCGGGTTCAGAAGAAGGGCGGCCGCTGCCTCACGCATTGACTCTGGTAGGGCGCGTCGTGCAGCATCTGCTGGTACATGCAGAGCATATGGGGGACGAGCAGATCTGCGTAGGCTTCATAAAAATCAGCTGAGAGGTTGTCTGGGTATGCAACTTTCCCGTCAGGAGGCGCCTTGATAACCTCATGAATTTATTGTTCCGTTAAAGGCCTACCCAACCAATCTCTTTCTTCCTGTGCTACCCAATATAGGCCGACCTGGTCCAGATACTCGTCAATCGCTGCTTGCCTGCATTGAATCTAGTAGAATACAGCGCCCCATAAAAACTCACAAATGCCCCCATTATCTCATCTGTCTGCAGAAGCTCTCCCGGCCTGATTTGCAATTGCTGCTATGTGCGATTTAGATACTTCAGTCCTAAGTAGCAGGGCCAATTTCATACTGTCTCACCACTGCACTCCTTTTAAGGAACCTTATGTCCCTTCCTGCTGCCTCCCCAAACAACCCCAGCACTTCCCAGAACCTAGCCTGCATTCCCACATCTGTGAAGAAACCTGCACCCATTTCCAGGTCCCTCAGTCGGGTTTCATGTGCTGCCAGCTCAGCCCATATGGACCAAAGAACGCACGCCTCTTTAGCAATACAACCCCCGCCCCCTTTTAATCACACATTTCAAGGCTTCCCACAAGGAGGAGCAGGAGGTTACGGACCACTCATTTTCCTGAAAGAAGCGAAGCACTCCCTCCATATTTCCCCCCGAACATAGCATCCCGCAGACTCTCATTCTCAAAGTACCAAACATTCCCCCACCCCCCCAATCCCGGCCATTTCCCAGTGTGTCAAACTGATGCGACAACCGAGGTGTGGTCAGAGAGCATATGAGCCAGAATCTTACACTACGATAACTAGCAAGATCTGTTTGCAGAAACCAAGGTGTAATTCAGCCTAGAGGATAAACCATGCACCGAGGGCCTGAATGTATACCGCTGCACTATGACATGGCGATCCCTCCATATATCAACTAACCCCTCATTTGCACAGATTTGCCACAGTTTGCAGGTGGTTTTGGGATCTCCCCTACCATGATCACAGACCTATCCAAAGAGATGTCCATGACCGCATTAACGTCTCCCGCCCAACACACCATACTCCCCGGCTGTTTCCTTAGGTGTTCCTCAATGAATTCCAAAGTGTGAGTGGAGTCTATGTTAGGGCCATAATAGTTTACAAAGGTAAATTCCCTCCCCTGAACCAGACCTGTGACGATCAGAGCCCTGCCCTCCGTATCTTTCACCACCTCTGAAACCTAATGTGCTCTTAATGACTAACACCCCACATTAGTACTGTGAGAAACCTGAAGGTGTCTCACCCGCTAGTCCCTGGGGCCCAGTTATCCAGGTGGCTAGGACATGTCCATTGCTTTTGGATCCAGTTTGTGGGGGTGAACCAGTGTGGGAAATCCCCTGGTTGAGGGGTTTTCAGGGAGTCTGAGACCGGATGGCGACCCCCCCCTTTCACAACACAAACACTGTCTCACGGACAGCTCGCAATGAGAGAAAACTGAACAATACCCGAGCCGTATGACATGCATTACTTACAGTAATAGCATTTCTGATGACTGTATCTGCTTAGATTCACGAGATGTGCATATGGTCCGACATCCAGTGGTAACCGCAGAGTATTGCATCTTGTCTTTCGGGGACCGAAAGTGGACGTCGGCATAGGCTTGTCTGTAACACTATCCCTAAAGTGACGTGTGTAGTACCGAAAATCCCTCACGCGCTGAGGTCCCTCCGATTGTATTTTTTCGCCCATGAGGGAGCCCAAGGCTATAGTGAGTGAGTACATAAAGAGAGAAAGTAGTAAAACGTCTATGTTCCTTACACCCCGAGCGGGTAGGGAGGGCACATGTGAATCTAAGCAGATACAATAATCAGAAATGCTATTACGGTAAGTAATGCATGTCTTCTGATGCTTGTTAATCTGCTTAGAATCATATGCTGTGCATAGACTAGCGAGCAGTACCCGGAGTTGGGTTGTGAGAAGATGTCTTAGTACTGCTTGTCCCACCTGAGAATCGGACCTAGAATGAGTGTTTTGTAAAGGTGTGTACAGAACTCCAGGTTGCCGCTTTGCAAATGGACTCAAGAGGAACATTTGCAATGAATGCTATGGATGCCCCAATGCTTCGGGTAGAGTGTGCTCTAGGCTTGAAAGGCAGTTCTCTCTTAGCAAGAGTGTAACAGTGTGATGCATTTGACAATCCACCTTGAGATAGCTGATTTAGAGACAGGGTCCCCTTCTCTACCAGCTGCCACTGAAACAAAGAATTGTTTAGTCTTCCTTAGTGGTTTAGTTCTTTCCAGGTAAAACATGACTGCCGTGCGCATGTCTAGTGTGTGAAGGCTTCTTACGGCCATGTTAGTAGGGTTCTGGAAGAAAGTGGGTAGTTCGATTGACTGGTTCACGTGGAACTTCGAGATGAATTTAGGCGCAAACCTAGGATGTATGCGCAGAACTACCTTATCTTTGTGGACTGTGACAAAGGGGTCTAGAACAGAAAGGGCCTGTAGTTCGCTAACCCTTCTGATAGAAGTGATAGCCACTAAGAAGACTGTCTTATAAGTCAGGTCTTTCAGACTTGCTTTATGCATAGGCTCAAAGGGAGCTCCCATGAGCCTGGTCAAAACCACATTCAGATCCCATCCAGGGGCTGGGTGAGAGATGGAGGATAAATCCTCTTAACCCCTTCCATAAAGGCTTTAATCACCTGTATTTTCCACCACAATACCTTTTGCTGTGATGTGGTGTAGGCTGACAGAGCAGCCAGATGAACCTTTAGGGAATTGAAGACTAACCCAGAGTCCAACAGGTGGGTTCAATACAACACAATGTGTGAGGGTGAGCAATCGATGGGATTGACGCCCTTGGAATTGCACCAGATGACAAAACGTTTCCATTTGCTGGCATAGCAATAACGTGTATTAGGTTTCCTCGCTTCCCTGAGTATGTCCATGCACCTCTGAGGGAGCTGCAGGTGTCCAAACTCTATGATCTCAGGAGCCAGGCTGCTCCGCCCTGTCCTGAGACAACATGTTGTACGGGCAGGGCAGCTTGACTGGTGGGGAGAGGGACATTTCCATCAGGTGAGCGAACCAGGGTTGGCGGGCCCACATGGGGGCCACCAGTATCATGGTAACTGGTTCCTGGTGCATCTTGTGCACTATCTTGTTGAGAAGGGGAGTCGGGGGGGGGGGGGGTGGGGGTGAAAGCGTAGACAAATTTTCCCGACCAAGTTATCCTGAGACCGTTCCCCTTGGATCGGTTCTGGAGTACCTGGAGGCGTAGTCTTGCCATTGGGCGTTCTCCTGAGTAGCGAACAGGTCGATCTCTGGGAAACCCGATTCTGCGAAGACGTTGGACACAAGGTCTTCGTGCAGTCACCATTCATATTCTTCTGGCAGAGGAAAATCTCTGCTGAGTACGTCTGCCAGAAGATAGAGTTCCCCTGGAACATGTTGGGACAACAAAAACATCTTGTGTTTGAGAGCCCATATACAAAAGTTTTGGGACAGCTTGGATAGCCCTGGAGAGTGAGTGCCCCCGTGTTTGTTCAGGTAATACATTGCTGTAGTGCTGTCGGTTAGGATCAGCACTGTCTTCCCTTGCAGTTGCACCTGAAAGGCTTTCAATTCTTTGAACACCGCTAATGGCTCCAGTAAGTTTATATGGTTGGACGGCACTTGAGGGGAACACACTGTGTGCTGTCTGCTGAAGCAGGTGAGACCCCCACCCCATGAGAGATGAGTTTGTCGTGAGAGTGGCTTCCACTGCAGAGGTGGTGAAGGTCTTCCCCTTCAAGAGGTTTTCTCTTGACCACCACTGCAGAGAGAACGAGGGCTGGCGAGACAACTAACAGATCTTCCCATTGTCTTCTGGCCTGATACCATTGGCTGTTGAGCCACTCATGCATGGGACGCATGCGCAGCTGCGCGTGGGAACCAAGTATATACATGACGCCATCGTCCCAAGCAAGCGCATGGCCTTGCGTACCGTCACCTCCCTACTGGCTACATATTGAGGAATCTGAGAGAGCATGTTCTGAACCCTCTCGCTGGAAGGGAAGACAAGACAGTCTTCCGTCTGAATTAGCACTCCCAGATATTGTTTTACTTGGCTGGGGACTAAGCTGGATTTCTTTTCGTTGATTGAAAAACCCAGGCTGAAGAGAACTACTGTTTTTTGGGTGTTCGAAAAACAAGCGCCGAACGAGTCCTCCGTGATGAGCCAGTCATCGAGGTAAGGGTAAACTGGGACTGATAGTCTGCACTGGTGTGCTGCTGCCACTGCCAGGACTTTGGTAAACACCCTTGGCGCCGAGGCAATGCCGAAGGGGAGTACCTTGAATTGGTAGGGTTTGTCCCGGATCATGAACCTTAGGCATTTTCTGTGCGCTGGCAACATTGAAATATGAAAGTATGCATCCTTCATGTCCAATGTTGCCATGAAGTCCACTTGTTTCAGCAAAGGGATCACCTCCTGCCGTGTTACCATGCAAAACTTCTGGGGTTTTATAAACTTGTTCGCTGGGTGCAGATCTAGAACAGCACGCAAGGCGAGATCCTTTTTGGGTACAAGGAAGTACACTGAATAAATACCCTTGTTTACCTGAAGAATAGGGACGGCTTCTATGGCGTCCTTTCCCAGCAGTGCTTCCAATTCTTGGATCAGGATCTCCAGATGGTCTGGTGAAAGGCGCTGTGAGCGCAGCGGTCTGAACTCTGGAGGTTGGGCGAATTCCACGCAATAACCGTGGGCGACCGTCTTTATGACCCACTGGTCGGAAGTTATCCCCTCCCATGCCTTGAGGAAAGATGTTAATCGCCCCCCGACTGGGGAGACATGGGAGGGGACCTGAACTTGGTGGTCATTTCTGACCAGAGGCTGTGGCTCCTTTGGGATTGGGGCATCTGCCTCTACCTTTGCCGCGTTTCTGACTCCTTGAGGGGTAGTAAGTGGGGCTTCCAGATGTTTGATTTGTGTTGAAGTTACCCGTGCCGTAGTTGTTTTGACCAGCACAGGCTTGCCCTCGAAAGGACCGCCGAGAATTATTACCCCTCTAGGAGGAGGGTTTCTGTGTAATTTGATGCAAGGACCTTAAAGTCTCATGCTGCTCCTTGGCTGTCTCCAATGCTTCATCCACTGCTTTCCCAAAGAGGTTAGTCTCCTCAATGGATTTATTAACGAGGGAGGCCAGAGTCTCAGGTCTAAATCCTGATGTACGCAGCCATGCGTGTCTTTTCAGAAGAGTCCCTTGTGCAAGAGACCTGCCTGCTGTTTCTGCAGTGTCCAGGGTGTTCTTCACCACATTCTGGTTAACCAGTCTTCCCTCCGAAACAAAGGCGAGAAGCTTTGTCCTGGCGGGTTCAGGGACCTCTTGGAGGCCTTCCTGCAGCAAGTTCCATTGGCATCAGCGTAGCTTGCTAATAGCGTAGTATTATTAGCAACCCGAATGGTGTATGCAGCTGCTGATGTGACACGTTTGCCCAGGGCATACAACCTTTTAGACTCCTTGTCCGGTGGTGATTCTCCCGTCGCAAGGGGTACACCTGCCCTCCTTTTCGAGTGGTAGTCGCTACCAGTGAGTCTGGGATGGCGTGCCCTTTGATATGCAGAGGGTCGGAAGGAAAAGGCCGAAATAATGTTTTGACTCTCCGGTTCACTGCCTGTGTCTGAGCAGGTGACACCAATGAGGGAGCTACCCGTCTCTTACCAGAGTTAAGGAGGGGGATGGATTGACTCGCCGGAGATTTTTCCTTAATATCCTCCACGAAATCCTGCTCAGGTACCGCCCCTTGAGTGAAAATTTTGAAGTATTCAGTGGCTTTCTTCAACATGGAGTTGAAAGCCATTTGGTCATCCACAGGGGAGGCCTGGCGAGCCGGGGTGGACGGAGGAGAGTCTAGGCACAAAATATCAGTGTCCTGTTCTTGCTGTGTCCAAGGGTCTTGACCCTTCCTGCTCGGTTTTCTCCCAGTTGTCCGTCGTATCCTGTTGATCTTCCTCATAGTTTGAGAAAAGAAGCTTCTTCTTCGTTATAGATGTCTCTATATGGGTCCATATGGACCACGTCTTCTTGCTGGAAAACTTGAGACTGAACCTCTTTAATTTGGAGGTTAGGGTCTACCCGAGCCCTTTTCGGGGGAGGATGATCAGAAGAACTGATAATCTGCTCCAGCCGATCCATACAACCCTCAAATTTTTCTGTAGTCCATTTAGAGGACCCAAACGTGCCAACGCGAGGAGAAATGACATTTTTCGCACTGAGGCTTCGAGAGGAACCTCTCAGGGTGTCGTAGAGAGGTTCTTGACTATCTACGTAAGTGTCATCAGAATCGGGAACCCAATCCGCCGAAATCCTTTCCGCGGCTTGGCCCATAACCTTAGGTGGAACCGGAGTAAGGCCCACCGCCGCTGCGATTCTTCCGATGCTACTCTGGATAGTCGCCGAATCGTCGTGAGACAAAAGCTCAGATGATTTGTCGGCAGTAGAAATACCGTCCGCGGCACTAGAAGGCCTAGCGGTCGGTTTTCCGGGTAGAGGCCTAGCCATAGTTTTTGGGCCTACTGAGGCCTTGGAAATCGCCAAAGCGTCGAGCTCCCGAACCTCGATGCGTGTAGGTTTTGGAGTAGCGCCCTTGGTTTGTTTCAATTGCCCAGTCGCAATACGCTGCTGCGGATGCGGGGAAGGCTTTGGATCTGAATGATCCGAGGGAACCAGTGAAGTTTTCAGCGTTCCCGTTGGCGCTTTCGCCTTTTTCAGAGGCTCCACGCGTGACATACCGTACACGGCCCACCGCTTTACACAGCGCTCCTTAAGGGTCTTGGGCCGAAGGAGTTTACATGCTGTACACCGCTTCTCGTCGTGCTCTAGGGGGAGACAGGCGTTACACATCCTGTGTTTGTCCTTCCAAGGATATCTGACCCTACACTTAGGGCAGAATCTAAAAGGAGTCCTTTCCATAGCAAAAGGGAAGGATGACCAGACCAACAGGGAAATGAGGAAAGACATACTAAACAATATGGCCACCCCACTCTCCCTACTGTATAGGTCGGCCAGAGGGCCCGACCACGTGGAAAATCCGGCCCCCGGATCTTAGGCGCTGAAATCCACAGCCGTAGACGATTCCCCCATAGTCTTCGTCGAAGATGTTCTCATTGGGCGAAGTGATTTAACGGGGAATAAACCGACATTTGGTAAAGATAAACAATGTCTCTAGTAAGAGCTCTGCTATAGGGCCTATGCCGACGTCCCCTTTCGGTCCCCGAAAGACAAGATGCAATACTCTGCGGTTACCACTGGATGTCGGACCATATGCACAGCATGTGATTCTAAGCAGATCACAAGAGCACACTCTGAGCGAGGCACAGCACACAAGTAAACATCAGTTCCAAGATGGCAGTTTAACACGAGGAGAAAGATGGAAGAAAAGGGGATCGCAAGGGGGGGGAAGTGCCCTTGACATTTTCGATAAGGAATCGTGACTTTCACAAAACTTAGAGAATAGAAAGCATAAGACCAGAAAACCAGGCTGAAGAATCCTGCATTGTGTGTCGGAGGTTCCCGGGGTCCTCCTGCGTCGATAATCAAGGCAGGGAGAATCACCTGCTGCCGTGGTACTGTCCTTGGCTCCTACAACAAAGCAGTGCCAGTGGTTGCAAGTGTATGAAACATATGTGATAACCAAGGCGAGTAAAATTTAACAAAATATGAGTGATTGAAATTTGAAACCAAGATACGATACCTTTGACAGAGTGGTCCGGGACTGCATGTATGCTCATTCTAAGGCCTCTGTAAGGTCTCCAACTGAGAGATTACAAAGTTGAAAGAGTGGCGAAGAACGGTCTATCAAAGAGGTCCTGGAACGGGTCAAGCAAAATCATGTGCACAATCTAAAGTCTTCGATGTTGATACTGCCAAGAAAGTTGATGACAAAGTAGATAAAGTTGGTCCGAGCCCGACCGAGGGAGATCATTTGAAAGCTTTGGGTTAAAGCAAGTTTGTGTTAGAGTGAATTAAATTGAACCGAGCTCGGCAGAGGGAGACTGATTGAACATTGTGTTAAAACAGATCTGAGCCTGGCTGAGGGTGATCCAAAATGAATATTGAATCACCTACAAAGTTGAGTATGTGTGAAATCCTGAGAGGAAAGGAACTTAATGTTGGTTTGTCGCATCAGGCCTTCTGAAAGAAGAGACTTCGAAAGACAGAGATTTGGACACAGAAGACCCTGATGCTAATGTCTGAACTGCACACTCATGCTAGAGAAGCCAGAGACTGTGCCAAGCTCGAGTGTGCCGCCTTGTCCCGTGCAGAAAACGCGGGGAAGGGAAGCCAACGGTCTGAATATCCTGACATATCATTTCTTGAAACTTCTTTCTTTTACATAACATTGTTTCCCACACTATTGGTATTTGGAGCTAAGGATTGGCAATAGGTTTTTTAGTATAGGCCCTTTTGTTTTGACAAGACACCACTAGGACTGCGTTATTATTTGATGGTCATAGCTTGCTCCAGTCTTTAGATTTAGGATTAGATGGGCGTTTTTCAACCCCCTTTTGAAGTTCAATAAACCCCCTTGAACTGTGGTCACTTGTGTCCGTCTTACTGTTGATACCATGCCTTCCTTACAAGTATGATGAATACTACCTATGGCAACCCCATGCTTTAGCAAATGCGGCTTCACCAGGCTGCAAAAGGTGTGTCTCTTGCAGAAATGCAATGTCCACCTGGTGCCTCTGCATGCAGAGCACAACTTTCCTTGCTTTTGAGGGACAATTAAGGCCTCCAACGTTCCACGTCATGCATGTGACCACTTTGCTATCCATCCCCAGTGCAAACCTATATTAGCTCTTCGCCGGGGAGCATACTTTGTGTGGGGCAGCTCCATCCCATCTCGGGCCATCCTTTTTCCAGCCAATCAAGGAACCCAGTGCCGGCAAAGTATGCCCTCTAACATCCCTCCCCGCCAAAGCCCCCTGCACCACCTGCAGCTTGGAGAGGACTGAACAATGCCAGCTGGGCCAAACCTTTCCCAACCATACTATGCCCATAGACTGAGGTCAGTGTGTCGGTCCAGGAAAAATAGACACCCCTCAATCATAAGGCCCTGTACTATATTGGCCGAAGACCAACCACCTTGTGTTTAGTATTAGAAATATATAGCCATAAGCTTGACTAAAGTGTGGCCATTTTAAGGTGACTGAAATCGCCATTTTGGTTTCTCCAACGTTACTTTTTGCTTTGTTAAAACTGCTTTGCTGAAATATTATTCTGCTCTACTAGTGCATAACGCAAGGCCGCGAGAGGCATGTTGAAACATAACGCAGTAACCCAGACAGAAATGCCTGGTCTCCTCCCTCGCATATCCTTGGAAGTAAGCATCAAGGCATCCTAATCAGTCCACAGGTGCCAGCTAGCCTCGAAAACACAGTAGAAATGCTAGAAACGAACATTAAATGACTTGAATTATGCTCTTCTTTGCGGCCCCCCTTTCCTGAGCCCTGTAGAGCCCTGAAGAGCAAGTTGACCCCCAGTACACAAATAGAAACTAGGAGAAAGCAAGGCCTGGAATGTGTTTCTCCCCTCCACGCAGCTTACTTGCAAGAACAGAAGCATTGTGTTCTTTTAAACACAGACTTGTGTCTGTAGGCTCGCGAAAATTGCAAACTGTTGCTAAATGAATGTTCGAAGGTGTCATACTCGTCACCATTGTCAATCATCGTGCCCAATTCAAAGGAAATGTATTAGGGGCAGTATTGGATGTGTCACTACTGATTACAAGATGCTTGATTTGTATATATGTAACTGTTGTATGATTCTCGCTCTCTTGCGTCCCCCGAGGTTTGGAAACACAGGTCGCGGGACGTGGGACCCAGTTGGCCAACTGAGACCATTTGCTTTGCAATAAACCCTAGATTTTGGGAATACAACCTCGCGTCTGGCGTATCAGTTTGTGTGTGGTGATTGTGCCTTGTTTCTACACTCAAGGGTCCCTCAGAGGCCCCTTCAAGATGGCGCCCGAATAGGGACCCTCCCCCACTTGTTCCATCATGTACGTTGTAAAATAAGGAAGGCGGAGAGAACGGTGAGGACGGGACGATCGAGCTGGGATCAAGAAGTGTTCGGGGCACTCCTGCGAAAGCGATGAGACTCCTTTGCAGATCTGCACACAACTGATCCCTGATCGACGTGCCTGGCAAGAGAACAAGGAGGCGAGGGTCCCGAAACGAGGCAGATGAGCCAAGATACGCAGACACGACGACATTGTTTGCGTCAGTATACGGACGAATTGTGTCTTAAAAAGACAACTTGATTGATCAGGTGAGTCGTGCCCCGATTCAAAGTAATCCTGATATTGGTTGAGAGTTGATTTTGCAAAATCAAACACCCAGTGTAAGTTTGATTAGACGAGGGTAAGGTTAAAACATGCCTGGGGTATTGTCCACCTTAGCGGGATTTTTCCGCTGCAGTAGACAATCTTTGGAAACTGGCCAGGTCGCGCCACCTGTGGGGACGCCAGCGTATGAGATGTATGTGAAATATGGTGTGGGAGCGATAATGTTTTGTGAGACTTGGCATAGGCAAACCAGAAAACAGGAAGATTTCCAGTGGCTGAATCATGGGAGTTTTTGAGATGACGAGAATAGATAATTTGGAGAAGGTGTTGATGAAAAAGAAAACACGCCCTGCAACATTTGATATCCTTAGGGACTGGAGAAGGGAAGCTATGCTTCGCTGGAGAAGTAGAGAGAAACATGCGTGCAGGCATAAGTCGAAAGCAGAAAGAGCGAAAGAAAAAAAAGGAGGAGGAGTGGAATGATAGCTTGAGAAAATCAAATGGACGCGACCAGTTGAGTATACAAAAAATATACCCACTACTAGAATTGTATTCATAAGATGAATTGATAAATAAAATATAAACTGATACAAAGCGAGGCCCAAGGGAAGAGACTAAAAAGACTGTCAGTAACTATTGCTTAGTCCCCTCCTACTGCTCAGCCCCTCCCTACCGATCAAATTCCAGGCCTTCCAGCACACCCACAGACCACACAATCAGCGCCTTCCATTAGCCAGTCAGCACTGCAACAGACACTCCCAGTACCCGTTGTCCCATCTGCACCTCCCTCCCTAGAGATTGTTTCTGTCCCATCTGCCCCACCTGTATTTATTTGCATTTGTATTTGTATTTATTTTATTTGTATAGCGCAGACCAGGCCCGGAGGCTACCGGGCGCATTTCTTAAGGCAATGGTTACATACGTTGCATACAATGATGATATATCAACAATAAGTAAGGCATAGAAATAGACATTTGTAGGTGGTACATGGAAAGTCAAGTAATGCATCCTTACTGATGTTATTGCAGCACGTTTTAGTAAGAATCCTGTAACTGAACTTTAACTTGTTGAAACAAGAGAAGGGACCGGACAAAGTGGATGCGCGAGAGTGACTCGTAGTGCAATCAGCAAGGAGAGAAGACGGGAGCTGCAAGAGCAAGCAGAAATGTATATAAACGGGAATGATGAAACGTCAGCGCTAGCTTCGATGTATGATTTCAGGAGGAGCAATGAAAGACAGGTAGTGTTGGAATGCATGGGGGAACATTTAGTGGCGAGATGGAAACAGTTAATAGGGAGGCTACCGCCACAACGATTGTTGGATTTGAATGCATTAGCACGTTGTAGAGATAGAGATGAAGAAATAAGGGAACATGTAGACCAACTTTTTGAATTAAAGAATGAACTTGATGATGAATATGCCGAAATGTTTGCCACGCCTGGGTATAGGAGTAAAGATATTAGGAGAGATAGGAAGGAAGCGGTAGAGCCCTATATACAGCAGCGATTTTTGCCATTGTCAAGTCAGACAGGCTATAAACTAAAAGTATGTCTACGAGAGGCGATGAAATGGATTTCAGATCCTAGTATCCCCACAATGGAAATACTTGAGATATTTGATGAATACCCCTTGCCAATGAGGATAGAAGCTCTACGAACAATGGCAATAGAGGAAGAGGTAATGCACAAGGCAGAGGTAATTCGAACATGCATGGAGGGCCTCTGGGATTGAATCAGTGTGCGTATTGCAGAGAGGAAGGTCACTGGCGAGCGCAATGTCCACATCTGCAAAATAGAAATGGGTATAGCCAGAGAAGACAGCATAGGGGGCATTCAGGAACAAATGGGCAGAATAGAAATAGCATGCAGCAGCACCAAAATAGCCAAGGGAATAGTGACCAAAGTCAGAACCAAGCTCAGAATCAAACTGCCTCTACTCAGAATCAGAGCCATCAAAACACGCATAATGGGAATAGGGGGAGGGGCGGAAACATTTTTGACAATCAAATGCGTACTATAATAACAGCAGCGATTACACATCGGATGATGTGTTGTTTCCCCAATAGGACAGCCCAAGACAGGGGTCGGAACCAGTGCCTATTCCTGTGAATCAGAAAGGACCCTACGTAGAAATTAAAGTCGGGAATAGAGAGCATAGCTTTCTTGTAGACACAGGGGCACAAAAATGCTCCATAGATCATCACTTAGTTCCAGAATACCACTGGCAGGGCAAAGAAATATTTCAGTAGGGTTTGCAGGCATCCCAGTAATAAATCCAGTGTCCCAACCAGTACCAGTAACATTAGGTCCATTCACTGAATATTGTCCATTTCTCTTAACAGAAAACTGTGGGGAAAATTTGTTAGGATTAAACCTATTGAAAAAATTGAGTGCAGTAATCCACTGTACGCCAGATGGAGTATTTTTGATCATCTCACCACAGAAAGTACCGCTATCTGAATTTTTGTTCAAACCTTTGCCAGGAGAATTGAGTGAAGTGCCAACTTGCATATGGGCAATGAATGACAATGATGTGGGATGCCTGAAGATAGAGCCAGTGAAAATTGCTCTGAAAGAAGTAGTAACGTTACCGCGTATTCCACAGTACAAAATCTCAGCAGAAGGAGAGAAAGGATTGAAAAGTATTGTGTCTGATTTGGTAAAATTGGGAGTGATTGAAGCGATTACAGGTAGCACTTGTAACAGTCCCATTCCTCCGGTGTATAAAAAAAGGAGGTAATGAGGTACCATATCGTTTCATAATTGATCTGCGTGCACTAAACAAGGTAGTAGATACTCAATTCCCATTAGTTCCAGACGTCACCACAATTTTGACAAGGATTCCTGCCTCGGCAGAATACCTTAGTGTTATTGATTTGAAGAAAACTTTGTTCAGCATTGTAGTACACAAGGAAAGCAGATATTTGTTCGCCTTCACGTTAGGAGGACGATCATTCACATTCACACGCATTCCACAGGGCTATACAGAGAGTCCGAGTATTTACAACAGAGCATTGAAAGAACAGCTAGACATGCTAGAATTACCGTCAGGTTGTGTATTGTTACAGTATATGGATGACTTATTGATTGCCGCAGATACAGAGGAGATTTGTAAAAAGAGCACTGTTTTACTATTAACACACTTAGCAGCGCATGGCCACAAAGCGAGCTTAAAGCAATTCCAATATTGTCGAAAGGAGGTGGTCTATTTGGGTTACCTACTTTCGAAAGAAGGGAGAAGACTGACGCCAGAGAGGAGAGAAAGCATTTCTGGCATGCCTATTCCAAAGACACTGAAAGGAGTCAGAGCCATAATAGGCATGGCTTCTTATTGTCAGCAGTGATTGTAAACTTTGCTTTGATTGTGAAGCCAATGGTGGAATTGACAAAAAAGGATGTTGTGATGCCTTTGCAGTGGAATGAAGAATGTCAGAGCATTTGATCTGCTCAAAACTACATTGTGTTCTGCTCCAGTTTTGGGCACACCAAATTATGAGAACATTTTTAGATTGTACATGAGAATGAAGGCTGCGCATTGGCTGTTTTGACACAGGAACAAGGTGGAAGAAATAGCCCATGCAGCTATTTTTCTTCTGCACTGGACCCTGTAGCGCGTGCATTACCATGATGTTTTTCGAGCTGTTGCAGCGGCTGCTGCGTCAGTAAAACAAATGGAAGGGATGGTATTGGGGCACACCTTAATTTTGATGGTGCCACATGCCATAGACGTTCTATTAAATAGAACGCAGACGCAACACCTCACCTCTGCTAGATTGACTAGATACGAAATGGTCCTTTTTCCGCCACACATCCAAATTATGCGGTGTAGCGCTTTGAATCCTGCAGAATTAATGCCACTGCCCACGGAAGAACTTGGTGAGAATGAATCACCTCCCCACTATTGTTTAATGGTTACTGAGGAAGAAACAAAGGGAAGAATTCACTTAACAGACACCCCACAAAAAGAGCCAGATGGAGTATTGTTTTGTGAGGACTCCTGTTTTAAACTACCTGATGGAACATCAACTGCTGCCTATGCTATCACCACGTTAAAGAGTATTGTGGAAAGTAAAAGAATCCCCTACAACTCTGCGCAAGCAGCGGAGATAATAGCCTTAACCAGAGCCTGTGAGATTTCTGAAAATCTGAGTGTAAACATATATACTGACAGCCAATACGCCTTTGGCGTGGTTCATAACTTTGGCCGACTCTGGGCTGAGAGAGGTTTCCTGACATCACATGGGGCCAGAATACAACATGGCCCTTTGATTGTACGATTGCTGTCTGCACTTACATGTCCGAAGCGCCTAGCAATAGTGAAATGCGAGGCACATAAAAAAGTAACATGTAAAGTGGGAGAAGGAAACGCATTTGCAGACAGAATTGCGAAGCAAACTGCCACTGATTTGAATACAAAAATGTTGACAGTACAGTCTGAGGAGGTGCCCTGCATGATAGAGAATGGAATTGCTACTGTCAGAGAAATGCAGGCAGAAGCCACTGCTGATGAAATACAAGCGTGGGCTGAGGGCTCTGCAGAATTAAATCTGGAAGGTTGCTGGGTGGACAAGAAGAGTAGAAACTGGATGCTGCCCAACTCCTATGTAACTGCAATGTTCACAATGGCCCACCGCCCTACTCATATTTGTGCCAAAAAGATAGTTCAGCATCTAGCCACAGTATGGGAGAATGCACACAAAGAAAAATGCTGAGAGGCTGGTTCAGAACTGTATCACGTGTCTACAACACAATGTCAGGAAAGGAACGGTGACTCCAACAGTTTTGGTTCTCCCTCTATGCCTTTTGAGGGTAATCCATTTTGATTTCATAGAGATGGAGCGATGCCAAAACTTGAAGTATGTCCTAGTGGTCATATGTGCATTCAGTAAGTGGGTGGAAGCATATCCATTGAAAGACTGTACCGCCATGAGCATGGCGAAAGTAATGTTGAAGGAGTATTTCTCCCGTTTTGGTCTGCACCGTGTCATATGGTCAGATAACGGTCCGCATTTTGTGGGCGCAGTGATTTTGCGCAGGTCTCCAGATTGATAAGCGATTCCATTGTTCTATACACCCCATGAGTGCCGGTCTTATTGAACGCCACAACTGCATCTTGAAGTCCAAAATAAGCAAAATATGCACAAGAAACAAGTTAAGCTGGGTAGACGCACTACCACTAGCGTTACTGTGCATGCGTACATCTGTGCAGGCAAGAACTGGGCTCTCCCCATATGAGATTGTGATGGGGAGACCGGTGAATGTTTGGTGTGCACCCCTTATGCCGAAACGGCTGAGGGAACTCGAATACCCTCTGTTCAGCATTTACTGTAAACTTTTAATACAGAAATTGCATTTGATTCATCAGCAGGTGCAGGAGGCATTACTGATAAGATACACTGGTCCGGGACACGCACTAGAACCCGGAGATTGGGTCCTCATCAAGAACTTTGAGAGGAAAACATTGCTTGCACCCAGGTGGCGTGGACCCTATTTAATACTCCTGACAACGCAAACGGTCATTCGTGTGGACGGGAGGAAAGCGTGGATTCATGCCACGCACGCTAAAAAGGTCCTGGCACCATTTGAAGAACTGCCTAATTGAGACGACCAGAAATTGACAGCGGTCCCAGAAACGAAAGGGACAGTTGCCAGTTCTTTGCCACAAAATCTGCCTGATTCTGAAACAAAGCCTGAAAAGATTGCTGTAAAAGAGGAAGGGCAAAGAGTGCCCCAACGTTGTCCAGCAGAATCTGCAGTACTGCTGGCTGACACAAAACGTATACCACTGTGGCGCCCACCATCTTTTGTTGCGGCACAGCCTGAAACAAAATCTGCATCATCACTTTGGTGCCCGCCATCATCTGTCATTGCGCCAGAAGCTGACTCTGAGCTTGAGTCTGGAAGTGCACCCGCACTATTCATTGATCACACAATACCAGGAGCAAGGCGGTATAATCTGCGGAACCGGAAGAAGGAGTGATCAAATCTTCATTTCTTTTGATCTTTGTTGCTTCTGTTTCCTATTCCCGGATGAAGTAGGAACCGGAGGCCTAGGGGAGAGCGGCTTGAGGGTTGTGCAAATCGGACAGCCCAAAAAGCGAGGCTCCTCGGTGCCAAAGTAAACAAAATCCATGTGCAGATCACCCCTCCCGGACAAGAGGGGCTCACATGGTACGAAGGCAATTGATAACTGCTCTGGAGTTCTTTGAGCAATGTGCAAAAGCACAGAAATATTGCCCAACTCATAGCAATCCAGGCTGCTAAGAACTGGCAGAACAGACTGTTGACATTTACCAAACTTATTGACATTCCAAAGAGTTCAACGAAGAGAGATATTCACGACGAACATTGCTGAAGAAGAACCGAAAGAGGAAAATTCCGGAACAAGCCTTTGCCCCCTCCTGTACCACTGCTGATAATGAGTCAAACATAGAAACTGGAAAGTTACATAAAAAGAATTGCCAAAAAAATTGTATGCTGATTTTAACAATAGTAATGTGTGTGATGAGTATAATAGCCCCAATAACGACAGCATTGGTATTATGATACTTAGATGAAATGCACCCATTAGAAATTCTCTTGCCTGTAAGAAATATCTCCACTACTGAAAGCCCGGTTCATGTAATTACTTACACTCTGTCCCCAATGGAAGAAAGACATAGGGAAGGATATGGTAACAATACATTACTGCAAATAATGAATATGACACATTCAATTCTGAGAAAGAATAATTTTTGGGTGTGTGCCCATTTGCCGTAGCATGGTGGTAAAGGAATAGGTTGGTACGTGCAGCCATTGACATTGAGTACTGCATGCAGTGAATCTCTAAGTGCCTTATATTATGGGAAATGGAATAAAAGTGAAACGGGTCAATTAGATAGCACAAAATGAGTTTGAAGAGCATCATAAAACCTGTAGGTTGATCCATATTTCATAGAGCACGAATAATGACATCAAACAGTTACACCTTCCAAACTTATGCCACAAGATAGATTGACTGCACCATATAAATCATCTGTAATCACCTTTCATATGAGACTAGAAGGAAATAAAGATGCAGTGCCCCCTTCCTATACAGTAAATTACAGCCCACCTTCTGTGCCTTTTTGCTTAGAAAAGAAAGGATCCTATTCAGTAGGGACATTCACTAGATGCATGAATATAGCGATTCTTGATAGGGAAGTAGAACCTGTATATGTAGGTGATCCTGTGTATTTTATCTGTGGAGAAAAAGCGTATCCCTGGTTGCCTAGAAACTGGGGAGATACTTGCTATTAAGGACTTTTGTTCCCAGGAGTGTTTCTTTTAAAAACAACAGACGTAGCCAAACTATCTAGATCTAGGCCACGGAGAAGTAATGAAGGAGGATTGATTGCGGAAAACGTAGCAAAATCATTTGTACAATTTATGGCCCATGCAATAAACTCCTATAATATACAACTATCCAGAATCTTAGAGAAAACAATAAATGGAACAACAGATATATTATACAACATGACAGAGGAGAAAGGGATTAGGTTAATGACACTTCAAAATAGAATGGCTATTGATGTAATCCTGGTTGATCGTGGCGGTGTTTGCAAAATCGTGGGATCAGCGTGCTGTTTATTTGTAAATGACTCCTCCCCTACGATAAGAAAATTGCACGTCTTGAGCTCTGAACTCCATACCCAAGAAGGGGGTTGGGATATAGGCTCCTGGCTCTGGGAGATATTATATTCATGGGGCTGGAAATTATATGCGATCCTAGCAGCAGTGCTAGGAATATTCATGACATGTTGTTGCATACACTGCTTACCCATAACATGCACTGAAATAAGTGAAGAGTGTGCACAGATGATAGAAAAAAAGAGCACCATTAAATCAAGTACCCATGGTAATGAGGAATTAAAAACAGTTAACAAATTCATGTCAATCAATATTGATGACAATGAAGGGGAAACTAATAATGCACAAGATTCAGAATTAGATACTTGGTCAGAAGAGGGTGCAATGTATGGATGAGGCATTTGGCATACGGCCAAAAGGAGGGTTTGTCGGTCCAGGAAAAATAGACACCGTTCAATCATAAGGCCATGTACTATATTGGCCGAAGACCAACCGCCTCATGTGTTTAGTATTAGAAATATATAGCCATAAGCTTGACTAAAGTGCAGCCATTTTATTATGACTGAAATCGCCATTTTGTTTTCTCCAACGTTGCTTTTTGCTTTCTGTTAAAACTGCTTTGCTGAAATATTATTCTGCTCTACTAGTGCATAACACAAGGCCGCGAGAGGCATGTTGAAACATAACGCAGTAACCCAGACAGAAATGCTCGGTCTCCTCCCTCGCATATCCTTGGAAGTAAGTAGCGAGGCATCCTAATCAGTCCGCAGGTGACAGCTAGTCTCGAAAACACAGTAGAATTGCTAGAAACGAACATTAAATGACTTGAATTATGCTCTTCTTTGCGGCCCTTTGCAAACTGTTGCTAAATGAATGTTCGAAGGTGTCATACTCGTCACCATTGTCAATCATCGTTCCCAATTCAAAGGAAATGTATAAGGGGCGGTATTGGATGTGTCACTACTGATTACAAGATGCTTGATTTGTATATATGTAACTGTTGTATGATTCTTGCTCTCTTGCGTCCCCCTAGGTTTGGAAACATGTCGCGGGTCGTGGGACCCAGTTGGCCAACTGAGACTGTTTGCTTTGCAATAAACCCTAGATTTTGGGAATACAACCTCATGTCTGGCGTATCAGTTTGAGTGTGGTGATTGTGCCTTGTTTCCACACTGGCGGGTCCCTTAGGGGCCCCTTCAAGTGCCATGGGAATGTGTGTTGGCTGATTTGAACGAATCCCAACCAAGCAACCAACTAAAAATCCCCAACTACCTACTCCCCACCCTGCCAGTAATGACCCCCCCCCTTTTCCAACTATAGCACAACCAGAAGGCGTAGCATGGGAGCCCCTCGAAGTGTTGCCTCCTTCCCACCTGCCGTGGACACAGTAAAGAAAACCACGTTGGCGGATCTCTCCTCACTCAGCACTCCACTGTGGTTGGGTTATCATGGCTGCTGTCCGGTCCCCTGGGCGAGGGGTGTCCCTGGCCGCCTCTGTTTCTTGCCAGACCAGAGACACCAGCTGCGTTGTACAGGAAGTCACTCACATCCTCCGTTGACTGAAAAAAAACAGGGCTTCACCATTATGTTCAACCCGAAGGTGCACTGGGAACAACATGGCGTATTTGAAACCCTTTTCTCTGAGCCTTTTCTTCACTTCAATAATTTTTATCGGGGAAGCCTGCAACTTGTTGGAAAAATCGGGAACAGCCGGATCTGGCCACCTTAGTAGCTGAAGGATCCCAGATCTCTTGACTGCAGCAAAGCATGATCCCCGTCACAGTAATGAAGAAGCCTACTGATGATGGGCCTGGGTGGTGCTCCTGGCACCGGAGGGCGGCCCCTTGGTATATGATGGACCCTTTCGACAAAGGCTGGGGAGAAACCAGACTCTCAGAGTACCTCCCGCAGCAACTCTTCCACAAACTGTTCCATAGGCCCTCTGTCCACCGCCTCTGGGACCACAGTTATCCTAATGTTATTTCAGCGGGATCTGGAATCCAAATCGTCCTGTTTTTCCCGTAGCAACTTGACCGTCTTCCTCAGCTGGGCCACTTCACTTGTTGCAGAGGATCAGTCTTCCATAGCGGAGAGGCGCTGCTCCACCTCGTCCAGCCTGCCACCATGCCTTTTGACCCAGGCCTGCATATGGTCAACCTTACAGGTAACAGTGTCCATTTTACTGTCTAACAAGGTGATACCACTCAGCAACTGAGTCAGGATACACTTGATGTCGCCGAGTGTGTCTCGCGGGGGCTCCGCACTAGGCTCAGCCGACTCCTCCATTTCACGGTATCCTCAGGTTATGGTCTTTGCCTGCGAGACGTTGCCATAGGGGAGTTTCGACTGCGACTGAACATGCTTCCCCATTCTGGACCAGGTAGCAGAGTACTCCAAAGCACAGCAACGTTTATCAGAGCCAGCACAGCTCACCTCAACCCACCTCAGTGCCGGGCATTCCAGGCAGGTGCTTTTCCAGAGAGTGCCAGGAGGCTCACAGGAACCCCCATCCCCCCCTAGCTAAATGCTCTAGACAGCAGCAGGCCCCTTGCTAAGGCTCCCCTCACAGTTTGTGTCCCACCACACGCAACATAAAGAAGCAGCCGACTCTGTATTATCTCATGCAGGTATTCTCAGATGAAGCCTTGCAGCACCACCTTGCACTCCTGGATGTCCCTCTTCAACGTCCTCCAAACTGTAGGCTCTCAGTTACTCATGTAGGCCCGCATCACAGCGAGAGAGCACCATCCGTCTCAGACTCCTCTCTCTCCCCCAGCAATCAGAGGCACAGGCCTGCTGCTGGCCGCACCACGGCCCATGCAGGTACCAGTTGAGGAAAGACTGGGGGCCGTCACAGATCTGGCCTGACCTCAGCATGGTCCCCGGGGTTTTACAAGCAAAAATCTGGGCACCTCTCCACCCATGCAGCACCACCAGCAGAGCCTACAGAAACTTTGAGCGTCGTCTCCCCAATACCCCTGGCAGCTTCCACATATGCCACGCATAGTTGGCACCCCTCTGGGCCAGCCACTGCCAGCGTGGGTCTGGAGTAACAGCTCCAGCAATGCGCCGCAGGATTTGGAGCCTCTGTGGCAACCTTCGCAAGATCCCAGCCAGGGCAGGCTCAATCCCTCCCACCCCCGACCTCGATCCACCACGCTCTGCTTGCCAAGGCTTTTCCAAGGGACGTGCTGCTGTGTCCCAACTATTGTAGTCTTTGTTTGTGGGGAACTCATCTTGTTTATTAAGTGTTCAATGCTTTGCTGACCTGGTAATCACGCCCCCATAGTTTCTGCAGAGCAGCAACAATGATTTAGGGTGAAAAAGCTCCGATGGCTGAGGATAACATCCAGATTTCCAGCAGGTTCCGTTGGAGCTCACAGAGGAGCGACCATCTTGACTCTGCTCTCGAGCACCCCCTGCTATTAATAACCAATTTAATGGTATTCAAATTAACCTAGGAAGGATGAAGGGCTCCGAGTCAACCCTGCCCTGGGACTTGAATTTGCAATGTCTCTGCCCCATACCAGTGCCACATTTGACAAGCAAATTATCCACCAGGACACACGCCCAGTGTGCATTTATTATCATTTCCTGGGTGAATCCTCCCAGGCCACATACAATTAGAATGGTGTTCCCCCAATCACCTTCTGCGTGTCTATTAGCTCCTACGGTACCATATCCTCAAGCGGAGATATTGTAAAAGGATGGGAATCACAGACAAAATATCTTTCTGCACAAAAAGACAGCAAGACACTGTCCAGCAATAGTAGATTGGTGCAACAAAACCTGCAAGGCCAGTTTGAATCAATAAGAACCCTTGATTAATTGCCCTATCCAGACCTTAAGACTGGCACTTCCGTTTTGCCTTGTAGCAGACAAATTAATCTGTAAGAGCCGCCAATGCAGTAAAATGTACAAAACTTCATTCTGTTTGCATTCCTTCTTGTGGATAAAATAACCAAGACAATTCAGCTTATTAGCCTCTGCATTGATCAACATGTGAATATGTATGGCCTATGGAAACACTGTACTCAAATTATGCAGGCAACAGTGGAGGTATTCACAGAGATTTTGATTGAGGTATCCAAAATCCTCTCATAGCTGAAATTTGACTTCATTAATTCAGGGAAGCCTCAGAGTTCTGGGTAAGAGCTCACAAAAGCAATATGGTCGCTCCCACCACCTTGGAACTTGTACAAAAAGGAACACTAAGAAAACTAATGTCACAGGGCTTAAAAAGCACTTGGTGCTCGGAGAGAAAAAGGCAAGTGACAGGCTTTATAACTTGTTTTTGTGTGTACCCCAAACACACAATCCCAGGTCACACGATGGATCGTCTGGGGCAAGGGTGTGGTACGACCTTCTGTTCTTTGTTCGCGTGAGGAGTATCCAGAAGTTGCAAGATTGAGTGCTTCTTCCAGTCAGGCCCACCTCCAAGATGCAACACCAGAGAATGAAGAATGCAGACTTTCACGGTACAGACCCCTTCTGGACACTTCACGGGATGGAGGAAGGCGAGTTCCAGCGACGGCCACCCTTTGCAGGCGACAATAAGCGATCTGCTAGTCGCGGTCACAGCAGCAGCTCCAGGACAGGTTCCCTTGATGGCAAGAAGCTGACATTTCGGAAGGCGGTGACTTTAGGCACAAGCTGGCGACCACCAAAGTTCCAGGCTTGAACGTAGAATGGCGATGTGTCTGGTGAGGTAGTCCACGAGGACACTTCCAAAGACTCTTGGGGCATGCAACCTCGAGAAGGCATTGAGACTAGTTGGTTCCACTAGTCCAAGGGTTGAAGCACCAAAGTGGGTCTTATGAGATCTTGGAAAGGAGCAGGGCTTCACTGGGGCAGTGACTGAAGAGGATGCTGGTCCACTGCAGAAGTAGTCCTCGTGTCCTCAGCGGGCTGGGCTACTCTCCGTCGCAGGATTCTTGACTCCAAAGTAGATCTCAGGAATGTCTGCAGGCCCTCTTCCCTTGTCCAGATTTGGAGCTGGAAGCAAGTTCAAGCCCACCAATGAAAAGGAAATGCCAGATTCAAACAGCCAGGGACAACTACTGGCTTCACATAAGCCCAGCAGCTGACTTTCTGGCACCAAGGGATGTGGAATGTGACCAGACAGTCCCAGACTCCTCCCTTGGCCCCTCACACACAAAGGATCAGTAGCCTGTAAAAAGCAGCAGCTGTCCTTATGTTATTATACTTATTGAGCATAGACCTAGTTTCAAGAAGCAACCCAGCACTTTACAGAGGTATATAACAATACAGATGCATAACAGAGTGCTTTTCAGAGGTAACAATAGAACAGATATACAGCGGGGGTAGGATAAAGAGGGGCACAGAGGAGGGGTACAGCTGTACAGGTTAATGGGCAGGAGAGGGGTGGAAAGCGTCTAGCGAGTCAGCTGGCACGGGGATGACCTAATGGCCTAGGTATTGAGGACGAGAAACTCCTTGAAGAGGTGGGTCTTCACTTCTTTTCTGAATTGAAGGAGCATGGGGGGCAAGTTGGATGCCGATGGGGTTCCATAGTCTTGGGGCGTAGGCAGAGAAGGCTCTTTTCATGGTCCTTTCCTTTTTTGCAGCAGCGGATTTCAAGTCTGCACATGTCTTGGCTTCTGGTGGTGAACTGTCCATCGGCGATGCAGAGTTCCTCCCCGAGGTAGCTGGGTGACTGGAGGGCAACTGCCTTATAGGTGATGCAGCAAGACTTGACAGTGATTTGTGCATGCAGTGGGATCCAGTGAAGGTCGATGAGGGCGGATCATGCAGTTGTATCTGCGTAGACCCTTGAGGCGTGTGGCCATGTGTAGATAACTTCTCAGGGCCATAAAGGATGACAATGGGAGGCCTTCGAGGTGGGCATTGCCCCCATTCAGGTGGGATAGGACCAGTGCTTGAAGGGTGGATCTAAAGCTGTCCGGAGGGAGGAAGGACTTGACTTTCCACAGGAGGGAGAGCCGATATCAAGCTGTTTGAGTTTTCTTAGCTACGTGCGTCTTGAAGGAGAGGTGTTTGTCAATGTGCAACCTGCGGAACTTGGCGCAGGAGGAGGGTTCGGGTGTGAAGCTCCAAGTGTTCATGGTTGATAGCCAGGTCTGTATGTCTGGGTTTTCGGTGTTGGTGAGGTGTAGGAATTTTGTCTTGGCGGTATTGAGCTTCAAGTATGCATTGGACATCCAAGACTGGGTCAGCGAGAGCCAGGCTTTGGGCCTGTGGATGTCCTTGATGGAGTCGATCTTGAGGTATAGCTGTGTGTCGTCAGCGTATTGGTGGATGTGTGTGGCTAGGAGGGCTTACAGCGGCTCCATGCATAGATTGAAGATCACTGGGGAGAGGATGAACCCCTGCGGGACTCCACAGGTGACGGGTAGCAATGGAGATGTAGGGGAGTCCATCTAAACAAACTACTGGAGGTTGGCAAGGGCAAGGGCATGACATTATATGGGATTTCCTGACCTGTGAAGGCAGAAAGAAGAACAAGTTACTTCTTACCTTGTAACGTTCTTTCGATGGGATGTTCTTCCGACGTATTCCTTATCTTTGATAATACGTCTCCAGCTCGCTGGCCTCGGAAATTTTTTCTGTAGAGGGCGCTGCGCGTCGACGTCTGCCGAGTCGATGTCCCTCGACGGCCACCGTATCGGCGCCGACGTCACCATGCCCATAAATAGACACGCACGGCGTCCGTTGCTCAGTTCCGTTTTGTAGCATAAGAAAAGTCATGCCTGAATTGGTTATTGACCTTGAAGGAGCGTAAGCTGCAACCACAAGGGAAGTATTACTGCGGGGATGGATGGGAGGGGCGATAAGGAATATGTCGGAGGAACATCCCATCGAAAGAACTTTACAAGGTAAGAAGTAACTTGTTCTTCAAAGGGATTGTGTCCTCCGACGTATTCCTTATCTTTGATAGACTCCCATAGCAGTGGCATGTAATTGGAGGTGGGAGTAAGGATGTCATGTATCCCTTTAGGGATGGACCGAATGTAATACGGCTTTGCCAAATCTGGTCTCTTGACCAGTGGAGGAATCCAGGTTGTAAACTTTTGTGAAGGTATGTGCGGACGACCATGTGGCAGCCGCACATATGTCTCTGCCGGGTACCCCTTTTTGGAGGGCCGAAGAGGCTGCGATACCCCTGGTTGAATGAGCCCTAAGATTTTGGGGTGGCTCTTTCCCTGCCAGTTTGTAACATTTCAGAATGGCCAAAATAATCCACCTGGAATGGTTTGTTTTGTTATGGGTAATCCCAACGTGTGACCTGAGTATCCTACAAACAGTTGGTCTGCTTGCCTGATCCTAGCCATTCTGCTGATGTAAAAGCTTAGAGCTCGCCTTGGGTCCAGCCTATGTATCCTTTCTTCCTCTTTCCCCGGATGAGGAGGAGGGTAGAACGAAGGTAAGGTAATTTTCTGAGTAATATGAAATTCAGAAACCACCTTTGGGAGGAAATTAGGCTTCACCTGTAGGACAACTTTGTCCTTGTGGAAAATTGTATGTGGGGGTTTTACAGGAGAGAGCTTGTAGCTCGCTCACCCACCTAGCAGATGTTAGTGCTACCAATAGGACAGTTTTAAGCGTGAGAAATCTCAGCGAACAAGAGTGAAGTGGTTCGAATGGAGTGCCCATTAGGAAGTTTAAGACTAAATTTAAGTCCCATAAGGGAACTTGGAATGGTTTTGGAGGATAAACATTACTTAATCCCTTGAGAAATTGTATCACTAGAGGTAGTTTGAAATACGATGGTTCCTCCGCAGTGCGCTTGAAGATTGAAAGCGCTGCGAGATAGCCTTTTACAGTGCCAACTTGAAGGCCTGAGTTTGCCAAGTAGAGTAGAAAGGATAACACCGTTGGTGTACCACATGAAAAAGGGTTGATATTCCCTTCTCTACACCAGCTGCAAAATTTGTTCCAACGGCAGCGGTATAAAAAGACTTTGTTGCTGGCCTTCTGGCCGAAAACAACACCTCCATGACGCCATCAGAGAGGTCCCAATCCTTGTACCTCACCCTTTCAGAAGCCAAGCGTGAAGGTTGAGGGTTCTGATGTCTGGATGGAGAACCTGACCTCCCTTCTGCGAGAGAAGATTCTCTTTCAGTGGAAGACGGATTGGAGGGCAGATGGACATATCTAGAAGGTCCGGGTACCACGTTCTCCTGGCCCAGTCCGGGGCAATTAGGATCATGGTTTTCCGGAATCTTCTCAACCTCCTGATCATTTGAGGAATAACAGGGACTGGTGGAAACGCGTAAAGGAGTGGAAACTCCCAGTCCACTACGAACGCGTCTCCTAGAGCTCCTCTCGGGGGAAATTCCCTTGAACAGAACAGATCGCACTTCCTGTTGGTGCTTGTGGCAAACAGATCCACCTGAGGGGTTCCCCAAAGGGCGAAGATCTCTTGAAGGACTTCCTGAGCTAGCTTCCACTCGTGGGAGACTGCTCTGCCTGCTCAGAGTGTCCGCTGTCAAGTTCTTCTCTCCGGCTAGGTGGACTGCCGATAGAGAGATTCCTTCCTGAAATGCCCAAATCCAGAGCTGCATTGCCTCTCTGCACAGTGGCAGTGACCCTACTCCTCCTCTTTTGTTGAGGTAGTGCATGGCCACTGTGTTGTCCGTCATTATCAGGACATTTCTCCCCTGTATTGATGGCAGGAAAGCTTTCAGCGCTAGTCTGATCGCTCTCAGCTCCAATAGGTTGATGTGTAGTCTGGACTCCGATGGAGACCAACGACCGCTGATGGTCAAGTCGTTGGCATGGGCTCCGCACCCCGTGAGTGAGGCGTCTGATTACCGTTATCTCCGGCCATGGTTGCCAAAACAGTTCTCCTTTCAAGATGTTCTCTGGATAGGCCCACCATTGAAGGTCGCGGGCTACCTTGTCCGGAATCTGGAGGAGATCTGTCATTCTCCCTCAGAATTGCGACCACCGAGTTCTCAGTGCCCACTGAAGAGATCTCATTCTCAGGCGAGCCTCTGGCACAAGGAAGATGCAGGATGCCATGAGGCCTAGCAACCTCAAAAAGTCGAAGGCTGGGAGACGTTGGCCATTTTGAAACTTGTTGACCATCTGCAGAATATCTTGAGCCCTCACCTCTGGTGGCGAGGCTTTTCCCAGGGAAGTGTCCAGGACCGCTCCAAGGAACTGGAGTCTCTGTGATGGTATCATCTGTGACTTCTTTAAATTGAGGGAGAAGCCCAGTTTGTGAAGGAAGTGGCAGACATAATCTAGCTGGATCTGAGCCTTTTCTGAAGATACAGCCCTGATCAGCCAATCGTCCAGGTAGGGGTAGACGTGGATCCCTTCCCTCCTTAGACTCGCCGCCACAACCAACATTAGCTTGGTGAAGACCCTCGGGCGGAGGGCAGCCCAAATGGCAGAACTCGAAATCGATAATGCGAGTCGCCAATTGCGAACCTCAGGTATTTCCTGTGTTTGAGATGGATTGGCACATGGAAATAAGCATCCTGAAGGTCCAGAGATACCAGCCAGTCCTGGAGCTGGAGGGCCTGAAGGATCTGAGAGAGAGTTGCCATCTTGAACTTGTCCTTCCTGAGGAACTCGTTCAATTCTCGTAAGTCCACTATGGGTCTCAGTCCTCCGTCCTTCTTTGGTATGAGAAAGTAGGAGGGGAGAACCAGCCCTTGTTCCTGTCCGCTACAGGTACCGGTTCTATGGCACCTTTCTCTAGCAGGTCTATAATTTCCTGCAAGAGGAGCGGAGCTGGAACTTTTAGAGAGCTGTGCCCCGGTGGATGACACTGAGGGATGTGTAGAAAGGGTAGGCAGTAACCCTGGGCAACTGTCTCCAATGCCCAAGCATGCCTGCCATTCCGTCAGATGGTGAGTTAACCTGCCCCCTACAGGTGTCTTGTGTGGAAAGACCTCAGAGTGGTTTGGGGGCGGCTGATGCAGATGCCGAGGGTAAAGAGGCACCTGCTGCTGCTGCGGCTTTAGTACTTTTGACCCGTCCACCTCGGGTGGATCTCCTTTGGCCTCTTAGAGCCGGCTGTCCTCTGCATTTCCCGAATGCGGAATAATAGCGAAAGGACTTTCCTCTTCCAGAGGTTCCTGAGGGGTGAAAAGGAGTTTGGCGGATTGCAGCTCCTAACGATTTTGCCGCTGCTTTAGATATCTGCAACTTTTCCAGACTGTCATCAACCTTTTTTCCGAATATTGAAGAGCCGTCAAAGGGCATATTCAAAAGTCTGGCCTGTACATCTCGAGCAAAGCCAGACTTTCCCAACCACGCATGCCTGCGGATTGTTGTACTTGCCGCCATGGCTCTGCTGATACTCTCTGCAGAATCGATGCCAGTTTGAAGTGACTCGCACATGGCATCTTTGCCATCTTTAATAATGTTAAGGAAGGCTTCCTTTTCCTCTCCTTCGGGTATGCAGTCAGCCGCTGATGAAGCACACTCCCACAGTGTGTGACTGAACCTGGCGAGCGTACAGGTGGCGTTGATGGACTTCAACGCCATACTACAAGCAGAGAAGACTTTCTTTGCCATAGAACCGTACCCCTTGTCATCTCTATCCTGTGGGACAGTAGGGTAAGCGGTCCTGCTGCTTGATGAAGTTGCCGCTTGGACCACCAGGCTCTCTGGAGTCAGATGTTTTGATAAGTATTTAGGGTCAGCTGCAGCTACCCTATACTTGGCTGATAATCTTTTATTGACAGCAGGGATAACTTCAGGAGTTTCCCAATTAGATGCAATCTTTCTTTGTAAGGCTGCATGGAAGGGGACCACAGGATCCTCCTGTGGACCTTTGTCTAATATGTCTGTCAGGTCATCCTGTTGAAAAACAGGCAAAGGCGCAGACCAACCCATAAATTCAATAATCCTTGCCATCAGGGTTCTATAGGGTGTTTCGGCATGTTCCCCTTGGTCTGGCTTAACAAAATCCACTTCTGGGGAAGTGTCCAGCCCACTTGCCTCATGTAATGACTCCTGTAGGTCTTTCAACCTTCTTTCCTCAGAGGTGAAATCCTCTGAAACAGGTAGTGTGGTCCTCTGCAACCCGAAGGTTTCCTGGTCAGAATCTTCCCCTTCTTCATAAATTGAAGATAACCCAGGGTACTCTGACCTCTGAAATGGTATAAAACCCATTTCTAAGGCAGAAGGAGCCAAACTTGTCATTATTGGGTGAGAAAAAGTCGATGTTGTCGACGCCGATGTGACAGGCTTCGAAGGCGCGGAGAAAACTGGAAGAGGCCTCGAAGAACTCGAGAGGATCGGGATCCTACTCGAGGATGTCGACGGTCTCGGCGTCGTGCCGGAGGCTCTTGGAATCACTGTTGGCTGTGGAGTAGCCGTGGTCTTCTCTTTCATCGGCGTCTATGTCGGAGTCTATGATGGCATCGAGTCGATCGACCGATGCGTCGAAGAACCCTTCAACAACGGCATCGATCCATGCGTCGAAGGGATCTTCGACGACGTCGAAGACGGTGCCTTCTTACCTGATGGCCCGTGGCGCTCTTTGGGTTTTTCACCCGGGGTATCACCCTCAGCTGTCTTCGAGGGGGTCGAGGCCGCTTTCTCGAAGACGCTTAATATTTTCTTCCTGAATTCCTCCCACTCAGCCTGAGAGCTGTGTTTTGTGGGGGCAGGAGACCCTTTCTGGGGAAACAGAAGATGACTAGGAAGGGGATCTTCAACGTCTCTTCTTTGAGTGTCTTGATCTCGACGAATGGTGGGAGCTACTTCGAGATCTAGAATGGGAATGTTTGACGGCGAGGAGACGAATGCCTCGACTCAGCCGAAGAAACTTTCGAGGAGGTTTTGAGTGACTTACCTCTCTCGAGCTTCCCCTTGCGCTCCTTCAAGGCTTTCGTCGTCATGGACATGCAGTCCTCACACTCCGAACAATGGTGCTCGGCTCCCAAGCACCACAAGCAGATCCTGTGTGGATCCGTTATCGACATTTTTTTACTGCAGTCTCAACATTTTTTGAAGCCGGATCGCGGCGTTGTCGGTTCCGATGAAGATGCCATCGAGAAAGAGTTGGTATATTCGAGTAGATGTAGTAGGTTTATCTGACTGAACTGAGCAACGATGTTCCGAGGCCCCACGAAGTGCGGAAAAACAGAACTGACCAACGGACGCCGCGCGTGGCTATTTATGGGCATGGTGACGTTGGCGCTGATACGGTGGCCGTTGAGGGACATCGACTCGGTGGACGTCTATGCGCAGCGCCCTCTACAGAAAAAATTTCAGAGGCCAGCAAGCTGGAGACACATTATCAAAGATAAGGAATACGTCGGAGGACACAATCCCTTCTAAAGCCACAATACAATATGGCCAAAGAAAGGAAAAACCTTGCGCACATCCATCTTAGGGTGCTAGCCACCTTTAGCAGCCATTTGCAATAAGTGGAAAAGTGTGTGAGAAAAATTAAATAAAACAGGTAAATATTTTTCCGCTGCCACCAGCTTTCCTTAGACACATATAAAAAGAGAGCAAAAACTTTAAAGATTAAAATGTATTGGGATACTAAGATCCCCATTACACTGCACTGTAAGGTGGTGAGTCAATTGACAAAATACAAGTACTACAAAGAGTAACAGTGTCTCAGTATTTGGAAGGCAGAATAAATAGTTAACTTCCCCATAGCAATGAGCAAATGGGAAATGAAGCTGAAGGCTTTGCTTCTTCAAAAAGTCAGGACAGCTTCAAAAATCCACAAAAAAAGTCCCTTTGAAATCAATGGAGGGGAAAAAGAGAAAATACTTCCTAACCGGGAGCAAAGTGTAAATTCACCTGGAAATCACACAGCTTCATTAATTCAAAGTTTTGATAGCCCCCTGATATCACAGGCAGGGCCGTCACAAGGGGGGGTAGGGGGGGGGGCAAACTGCCCCGGGCCTCGCGCTCAGGGAGGGCCTCGCACAGCTGTTGCTGTTATGTCACGAGAGAAAGGAAAGATTTGTGCGAGGTGTTTGTGCCATTGATAATTTGCTGCCTGCAGGGGCAGTGCAAGCCTACAGGCAGTCACAGACAACACCACAAAAGTTAAGTGGGGGGTGGGGGGGTTGTCCGCCCACTGAAGACTTGTTAATTTCCAAGGTGTGAATCACACCATGAACAACAGGCTGGCCTGGCCTCACTGCTGCCTGCCCTGGATGCAGGGTCGGATTGGTGCTATCTGTCAAGGACCTTGACGACTTGGGGGGAGGGAGTGGCGGGTGTCAGTTTTCTTGCTGGCCTGCCTGGGCCGGTTTTATGAAATTTTAATTCATCTTTCTATGAACATTACAAGTAGTTTGCCGCACAGCAGGGGCCGCGTCGCAGCATTGTGTGCATTTTATTGAACATCACCAGTGACACCAGAACATGGTTTTAATTGTTTGTTTGAATATTTCCCTTTCACGCTCACGCTCGGTGCTCAAGCGTGGCACCACCCACAGGCAAAGAACCTCTGGGCTGGAAGGCTCTTGCAACTTGCTTTTGCCCACACAGCAGGCCATGGCCACACCAGCAGCCAGGATGGTGTCGGTTTGGATGCTATGCAGGGGGGGAGGGAGCAGAGGGGTTGGGTTGGCCGGGGCCGGCAGCATAAATCATCAAAGCAAGGTAACACTCATTGTTACCTTGCTTTGATTTGCAGCATGATGCATGCATCAGGCAGCAAGTATGTAATCCAATTATGCAAACAACAACAAGAGGGCCGTGGTCCACGGAGGATGCTCGTGCCGGGCTCCCGCTCCATCGGCTCACACAGATAACAAGTGCCTCTTTGCAATTGCGTGTCGGTGTGAGATTCACACCTGGCCTCCTGGGCTGCTGGAGGAGCCTAGAGCCAGGCTGCCTGTAGGGCTGGGGAAACGGCGTGCACATGAAAGTTGCTTTCAACTTTGCATTGCAGGAAGCAAGCAACAAATTTGTTGCACACCACTTTGCAAAGTTGAAAGCAACAATGGGCAATGAAAATCCAGCACCGGCCAGCAAGACTCTGTGCCACCACCAGCCCTCACTGCCGGTGGGCCGCCCCTATATTTTGCTCTGACCCTGCTTCCCCGACACTAGCTGACAACAGGTGCTACACAGAGGACTTGGACTAGGCTGGAGAGAGCCTCTCAGCCACGCACAGAAACAGAGAGGAGGAGGAGGAGGAGGAGGAGGAGGACCAGTGCCAGGAGTCCAGGACAGACCACAGCCGTGGCCAGGCGAGTCAAGATCCAGGACTAGGTCGAGGAGGAGGCCACTATCCGGAGGAGGCCAGGCCTCTGTCCACAGGAGTCAGCCAGGAGTCCCCAGACCATCGAGGACCAAAGCACAGACAGCAGACCAAGAAGCAGCAGCCAGAGAGGGCCGCCCAACGCCCCCCAGCCAGCCAAGGAGGGCACAGAGAGCAGCACTAGTAAGGCAGCCACCCTAACCCAGAACGGCGGCCGGCACAGGACAGGCGAGCCACACTTGAAAAGATAAGTTGAGAAAAAAATGCATGCCTGAATGTTGAGAATACAACGTACGCATGTAGTGTGTGCTGTGCGTCTGTATGAATGTGTGTGTATTTAAATTAACAAAAACTTCAGGGTGAGAGGTCACATAGTTCCAACATTATAGCAAATGTAACAGTCACTTCTTACTGCATTATTCTTCACAAAATGTATTTAATGATATCTGGATAATGTTGGTGGGGGATAGAGCACCCAGAGATGTTTAGAAAAAACAATACATATAGGTATGATCCAGTAAGACAGGCTGGATCTTAATGCAATAACAACAACAGATAACTGCTACTATTGGTTGACCATTATCCGGCAATTGTAACCTTTGCTGAGGCAGGCGGTAGACATGACCATACATGGCAACATTTGTATCAAAAACTCTCTCACTCTCTCATAGGAAACCATGTCTGAATAATAGATTGGATACTGGATAAGTCTGAGTCTCTCAGGGGGATGATTCGGGGTGCATACCCCCGATGAGATGTTAAGACTCCCTTGGGGACACATGGCTACAACGGCTACCTGGTGAGTACAGTTCTGTACTGTGGAAGGGATTTGTCTGAGCAGTTTCTTGTGGAACTGAAACTTTTAAAGAGAAGAGTGGATTTCACAAGTGTTAGAAGTGATGTCTCGGATGGCGTGTTATGGCATCTAACATTAGTTATGATTTAATAGCGTCTGTGTGAAATCTTATTGCTTCTGTGTATCAGTGTAGTACTTTTTTTGTAGCTTTCTTTGACATGTGTAGTCAACTCAATTTAGTATCTATAGGACATCAAAAAAGAATCATCAAAGCGTAGTAATTTCTTTTACAACAATGAAAGGCTAAGTGGTACTTACCGGGGTGTGAGCAGTGGTTGTAGGCTAAGCTCCTCGCCCTCTGGAGCACCAGACAGGTGTGCAGGCCTCTGAGTACTGTAGGAGAGGGACTTGCCCAAGCTTGGATGGTAGGGTGCTGGCTGATGATCTGGAGACCCTAAAGAGCGCCCCCGTAATGCCTGGAAGGAGTCCACAGGCTTCCCATACCTGGGTGGGACTGGACGTGTCAGTGGGTTTTTCACCAGCGGCGAGCGTTTGGAATCGTCCGAGGAAGAGCTGGTGCGTGGGGCGTTGCTTGAGCCTGGGGTGGACTGGATGCCAGAATCCACCAGCCCTTGCTCGTCTTCCCTGGTGGGAGACTGCTGGAGAAGTCGCTCACGTTCCTGCCGTGATGTCATGATCTGCCTGGAGAGATTATCATAGTGCACAGGTGAGTCCTCACGGCACGTCTTCGGAGAGCCTGACAGGACAGGAATTCGATGCAGGTCAGCATCCCGTTGCTGGGCAATCTTAGCAGAGAGGAAGGGCGAGGTGTAGCCCACAGGTTCGGGACCAGTTTGGATCGACTCAAAGTCTGGGCTGTCAGAGGGTGTAAGGAGGCTGTCATAGGAAAGGCTACCGTTTCGAGTCTGATTCACCAAGCTCTTGTAGGAGGTCGAGGTGGTGCCCTCGGATCGAATTGATGGCAGTTGCCCCATCTCGAAACTGGTCCCCTGTGCAGACTTCAGGCTCGAGGAGCGGGAGCCACTTGAGAGAGGGTCAAAGTGAAAGCTCTTCCCAAAGGTTGGGGAACGGAAGTTTTCAGGTTCCAGGCTTGGCTCGGAGCGGTAGTTGTTTTGGCGGCTGCAATCTGCCATGGCATGGGCTTCTTTCAGGCTGTCGCCACGACTCAGCTAGAGGGAGTCAGGGAAAGTAGTATGAGCCAAGTATTCTTCTGCAGAGGGCAGACATAGTGACACCAAAGGACTTGCAGGATGAGTAGGAGAACCATTGAAAACAGAAAATGACAAACCGATAGAGAGCAATCAACTGAAAATGGAAGAGCAACAGAGAAAGAGGCACATACCAAGAAAGATGTGTAGGACTACCCAACAGACCACAAGGTGGCAACAGTGGCACTGACAACAAGTTTAAACACAGAATTTGGAAGCTGAACATAACAGGAATAGAAGGGAAGAGAAATGAAGAGAAGTAGGGTCAGGCAGAGAGAACAGTAGAGGAAAGCAGATACATACATTAATTAGGGATAAGGGCAGAAAGAGCAAGACTGTTGTAGGGAGAAGATACATGCCAGGATTCTTCAATCCAGTCAGAAGATGTTTGCCCAGTCCAAGTATTTCTTCTTTACATTCTGGGATATTTATTCCTGGCTATATAATGGGATATTGAGAACTACAAGTTCCAAAATACAAACAAAAAACCCAGGACTGTGCAAATATCTCTTGAATACAATACTGCTTGGAGCAGTAAAAGCAAGCAGATACGTCTAAGGAAGTGGTGGAAGTGAGCTCACTGACCAGAGATTCAGGGAAGTAAAAGATGGTGAGTGACAAAGATGTACAATAAGCGGAAGCAATAGCACGGTAATTTAAAAGCACCAAACAGAAAGTGCAAAATAAAAGTACACCAATCAAACAAGAATTTCAAAGTAACATCTGTGAATTCTAGATCTCTCACAAGCATGTTCATCATGTTGAGAAAGTTGCACAAGGATGCGCATTGATCAGGAGGACCTCAAACGCTCACAATTTTTTAAAAGGAGAAATTACTTACCAGGAATGTTATTTCTATGGATTCTTCCCCCGCAGATTCCTCATCAGATAGATATCCCTTCCAATATCAGCTGCTCATAAACCTTCTCGACAAGGGGCGTAGTACGACTCGACAGACTCCTCTTGACCGTGCCACTCAGACTGTGGACGTGACTTTGGCCATACATACATTTATATTACGTCACGCCACTGTACCTCAGATTCCCGCCTTCCCCCTAACCTCCCTGGAAGTCAGCTGCCACGGAGGAAGAACCCTTAGAATCTTACTTGAAGACAGCCAAAAAATGAATCTTTTGTTGTGAGGAACAGAGCTGTACTGGAACAGTACTCATACAACGAGGCACCAAATTGTGCCTAACGCCTAATCGTCATACCCTTGTCCCATTAGAAGAGAACAACCAGATCTAGACAGCAGAACACTTTGATAGCCGTGCAGGATGGGAGGGTGATGAGGGCGATTTCTGTATAGAAAGAACATTACCAAATGTATAGAAAAAACATTACTGGTAAGTAATTTCTCCTTCAACGGATTGCATTCTCCAGCAAATTACTCAACAGAAAGCAGTACATAGTGCAGAAGCGGGATGAAAGCCTTCAGACAAGGAAGCACTGCAACACTGCTCTGCCGGATCGAGCGTCCAAACCACGTGCAACATCTAAGCAGTAATGCACCGTGAACCTGTGGAGCGATGACCACGTCGCTGCTCGACATATTTCTTTCACCGGCACACACCTCTGCAAGGCAGATGATGCCGCCACACCCCTGGTACAACGTGATCTTTACCTGCTCTTTGATACCCCTCTACAATGCAGAGAACTATCCAGAAAGAGATTGTCTGTTTGGACACAGCCAGAACCTTTCTGGACTGAGAGAAAGCCACAAGGAGGAAGGTGGAAGTTGAGTATGATCTGAGCCCCTGAAGGCACAGTGCCTGTGCTGATCAGGAAAGCAGGGCCATCAATGCCTGAAAAAACGTGGGGTTTCCAGTACAGCCTGGTGGGAAGGCCCGGCTGCGGCGTTGAGTTGACGGCAGTCTGGGAGGCGCAGTTGGCAACTAGGGTCAACGGTAGCAAAGCAGTTGCAGATTCTGTGGAAGAGCCAGGGCAGTGAAGGTGCGATGGCGCATCTGTTCCGCCTTTTGATCAGCCACAGGTAACTCCTGAAAAGGTATGGAGCTCACATCATAGCAGATATGCTGGTGCCAACAGAGGAGGTGCTCAGACAGAGCAGTGGGCCGCATGCTACAGGGGACAGCTAACGAGCCAAGGTAGCTAACCCTGCACCTTCCAGGAGTGCTGTCTGGATCCTTTGGTGGTGCAGAGGGGTTTCAGTCGGCAACAGAGCACGTCGCAACCTGCAGGCTATTGAAGGAAGCCAATGAAGATTATTAGATGGATTCTGTGCCAGTAGTGGATGGAGTGGGCTGTGCATCAGTAGTTTGACCGTACTACTGGAGGCTGAGGGAGAGTGTGCCTAGTGGGAGAACTGGCTGTTACAGCTTACAGTTTCTAATTTGGCCATGATCTCAGGTCCGGGAGTGGACATGAGGACCCCCGTCATCTGCGGGACTGGGAGAAGGTGCGTGAAGCTTGTGATGAGAGGCTGTGGCGTGCCTGCCTTCACCAGTACTCTCAGACAGAGCTGCTGGCACAGAGGCTTGGTTGATTTACCCGAGTGCTATGGCAAGCATATAATTACCTAGGAGTGATTTAGGGGTAAAAAGAGGGGGGATTTGGGGGTAGGGCCAGGCTCTGGAGGCTGGCCGGCTTGCTGCATGATGGTTAAGGGTCAGCAACAGAAGTTGGAGCAATGCATGGGGGGCAAAGGCAGACAGCCCAAGCCGAAACCACATCCAGTGGAGGAAGGAGGGGACCAGGAGTCTCCGGAAGGAGCTATTACTATGGGATGGTGACTAGAAGCAATTCAGAACTCCAGATCATCCCTGGAGAACACGGTTCAAACAACCTCTGTGGAGCTCTCACTTGTAAGGATGGACCGAAGGTGGGTGAACAAATGGCCGAGGTGGAAAAGAGATGGTAACGTGGAGGGATCCATGTCATTTCATCGCCTGCCATTTCATCCTGTCATTTTAACATGTACATTCCAACGAAAATGCGGCCCGTCCCCACTTATTTTTGGCTATTGCCTACCCACCCAAACCCTTATCTGCCCTTTCCCACCCCCCCCCTAAAAAATTCGATGAGCATATTTGTTGTAATATGCATGTTAAAATGCCAGGGGATGGAAAGGCAGGCGATGAAAGGACGTCATACCACATGGAGGACACAGTGACTGTGTTGCAATCACAGATTAATGCTCTCATGACAGCCACAAGAGCATTGGAAGTTGGGGCCGAGGATGCAGAAGGCCGTTCCGGGCACAGAAATATTATAATACTTGGGGTCGCTGAGGGGAGGAAGGCCCCAGTATGGAATTATACCTGGAACAGCTTTTTGTGGGCACTCTGAAAAAGAACTTTTTTTCAGTGTGGTTTTTTGTAGAAAGGGCACATAAGGTTCCAGGAAGAAGACCTCCAATAGGAGCTCTTTCGCGGACCACAGTAGCAAAGTTTCTAAACTTTCAGGACATGGACGTAATCCTCCAGGATGCAAGGTGGTCAACGGTCTACACAGTGGGTTGTAGGAAGATCGTAGTCTTCCCCTATTTCACGCAGGAGGTGCAAAGGCAGAGTTAAGTCTGATGACTCAGTGAGGAGGAGGCTAAGAGAGCGCGGCTATAAACGTATGTTATTCTTCCCAGCGGAACTGAAGGTGTTGGCCGATGGACGCCCTTTCTTCTTTCACAGACCGAGCAAGGTATGGGATTGGTTGGGCACAGACTTCTTGTGAAACAGCTTCCAAAAGCAGGGGAAGACATGGATCAAGACTGACTGGGGGGATCAACACCCACTCCACCCCCTTGGACAGTGTAGGAATGTACCAACGGAGGTGGCTACACGACGTATCTATGTACATGGATGAGGATGGCACACTAGCTCAGAGGAAGGATTCGCAGACCGGTGAGACTGGCTGTAATGAAGTTGAGAATACTGCTGATCATGTTAGCCCAGACATTAATGGGACAGAGGACAATGGCTGATGACTCTGGAAGGAATGAGGCGTGTCTTCACCGACCTCAATGGGTATGGGGCCTGGCCTGGTGAAGGAAGGACCAATTGTAAGCACCGTTATTGGACTTTCCGAGCGGACTTAGCAGAGAGAAGGGATAACAGGGGTTGGTTGGTTATCTAAGGGTTGAGGAGGGTGCAAATGTATTGTAGGGGATCTGGGTTATGTTGAGGCCGAGAATAACAAAGTTACTCACCATAGTGACTATCTTGCTCTTAGTCCATAGTCCCCTTTTCCTTCATACTTTTGGGACATTCCGTTCAGTGCGACAGGACCTTAGCACTTTTGTAAAAAAGCATCACATTGAAAAACATGGTCTTCTCTTTTTACGCGGGGTACCGCACTCGGCCGTAACCCGCCCTCCTGAGCTCCGCCCCGCACACTGCCCTTCAGTCGTTTTCTATCGACAGGTCTGAGACCTTTGAGCAATAATAGAGGATACTTATTAGAGGGGGCGTCGGGCGGGCGTATGGAGGAAAGGAGACTAGGAGTAAGATAGTCATTACGGTGAGTAACTTTGTTATACTCCTACGTCCCGTCCCCTTTCCTCCATACTTTTAGGAGATTTCCAAGCACTCCTCACAGGAAATACTGTTGGATGGAACCTCCTTACAGAAAAAGGTTTTTAAGAACAGCCTGGCCGGATTGAGCATCGGCTCTGGAGCCCAAGTCTAAGCAGTAAAGCTTACCAAAAGCTGGTGGGAAAGCCCACAAGCTGCTTTGGCAACGGTTCAATGTGCTTACAGAGAGACCAATAGATAGGAGGTAATGAGGGGAAAGCATAAGCTTTCATGTTGACCCACAAGCTGCAAAGAGGACCACCTCTGGCGTGTCCCATTCCTGGACAAAGTTGGAGATGATATTGCTGTTCACCCAACACTTGTAACTGATGCTGACTGGTTTAATCTGCAGTCACATTGAAGTGACCCAGAATATACTGGATGGCCCAGCCCAAATTTGTATTGCAAGATCCACAAGGAGAGGAGAGTCCGTCACCCTGCTTGTTGATGTAAAACCTCTCTTTAAAGGAAGGGTCTCAAACTGGCCGCCGTAGCACGCAGAGGTTGGGCCGCCATTATCACACACCAGGGGCGAACTGCGTCACAAGAGCAAGTGGAGCAATAGTCTCCCCAGGGGAGTCAGGAGCCCTGCCTGCCATCCTAGCCTTGAAACAAAGAACCTCAGCAGAGCCGGTACTGGCAGATCTAGGGTGTTTACTCAACACATCAGGGTTTTCCCCAGAATTAGCCTCTAGTGGAGGATCCTTGGCAGAGCCCAGTACTGGAAGGTCTGTGGTACGTAACCGCTTCCTTTCGACCCCTCAACAGAACTGGTGTCACTACGGCCATGTGCGTGGAAAGGCTTAGGGATACCTTACAGCCAGGACCCTCGATGAGGGACTCTCAATTCTGTTGGTGACCGATTTAGCCCCAAGCAGGGGAACCTCAGGTTTAACCCTGATCTTATAGCCACCTCGAGAGGGGCTTCGAGCCAAGACTCTGTACAGTTTGCTCCAAATGGAGAAGCCTCAGGGTGAACCCTGGTATCCAAAGCCACAGCAGAACTGGGGTCAGACTTCGCCCCAAATGGGGGAACCTCGGAAGAAGATCTGGTATTGGGAGACCCTGCAGGGCCACTCAGAAGAGTTTCCGATGAGTCTTGCTGAGCCGAAACAAAAAGGAGAACCTGAAGCTGAAGTGTTCTGCTCACATGGAGAACCGCAGATATTTCATATGTGGGCTCCAAGTCAGAATGTGCATTTACGCATCCTGGAAGACCACCACAATGAGCCAATCACCATTCCGAAGAGAGGACTTTATTTGGCAGGGCGTGATCAACTTGAATTTCTCTGAGAAAGATCAAAGATAGTGCGCAGGCCAGCCTGGTTGAGCACTGTGAAAGGACAGCAGTACTAACCCCTCCCTTGCTCCATGAGGGGAACAGGTTCCACCGCTCTGAGGTATAGAAGTTTCTGTACCTCTGCTCTGAGGGAGGGCATCCCGATCTGTTGGAAGAGAGGTTTGAAGGGTGGGGTAGGAGGAAAGGGCAAGCGAAAACCTGCTTAAACTATGGAAAACCCCACCAGTCTTCAGTGATGGTTTGCCACGCCTCCAGATGAGACAATATTCGTCTTCCCACTGAAGTGTAGTGTGACTGACAAAAAATATCATTTGGTGATTTGTCGGCAGGGAGATTACCTGTCCCTGTAGAGGAGGCTGATGGCCGAGAGAAAAACCAACCACCTTGCAGCTGCCGCTTAAGGCGGGGCTACCAACAGGAGTTTCAGATCGGTGCGCACAGCGACCCTGAAACTCCCTGATCCCAGAGAAGGACCGAGTCTGGGACACTGACCTCTGTATACAAGGGGCCTTAGCTGAAGCCGTCGCCAGGACTGACAAACAGGTCTTTGTTGTCCACATATCTTGGAAAAGCTGCTCAGCCCCAAAAAGAACGCTTCCAGCACCAGTCGTCATGAAAGTTGGTGTAAGGGAGGTATCCAAAATGGCTGCCATGGACCAAGGAGGTTGGGCCATCATTTAGTCAACACCTGAAGAGAACTGCGTCAGAGGAGACAATGAGGCAACTGTCCCCTCATGGGCATCTGGGGACTTAAGAAACCCTTAGCCTTGAAACAAGGATCCCCGGCCGTGCCGGTGCTGGCAGATCTAGGATGTTTAGTGGACATCCTAGGAACTGACCCAGAATTAGCCTCCAATGGAGTAACCTTGGCAGAGCCGGTACTGGAAGGCCTGTTGCTGATTACTTTCTTTGCCCCCTCGACAGAATAGGTACCACCACAACCCGAGCGTGGCACGGTTGAGGATTGTACCCTACCGACAGGAGCCTTATAGGATCCCTCGACTCCATCGGTACTGTATTCGAGGAACCTTGGGTTTTAACCCGGGACATATAGCTCCCTCAAGAGGGGCCTCGAGCCGTGGCTCGGTGTGGAAAGCTCCAGAAATTGAGACCTCAGGGCGAACCCCGGTATCCAGAGCCAAAGACGAACTGAGCTGAACCTTAGCACCCAAATGGTGAACCTCGGAACCACGTCTGGTTTTGGCAGGTACTCTGGTGCGCCCATTAGGCCCTTGAGGCACCTCAGGGGAATCCCTGGTAACAGAGCTACACAAGCTCTTCCGGGTCATGGAATGCTCTCACCGAGCGGGGCCGCTCATCGCCGTCCTCATCCGCTTAAGGCTCATCCCAACGAGGCGGGAACAGAAGACTGGTCCTCCACGCCTACCGCCTCAGGTTTTAAAAGAAAAACCGAATTTGAGCAGTCGGGGCAGAACAGGAGTGAAAAGACGCTTAAAATACGCCCTCATAGGGTCAGAGTGCATGAGCATCTGAAACTTCCCTAAAAACTCATCCTCCACCGAGGGCTTAGGTGTCGAAGAGGAAGAAACCGCTCGTAAGGGACCTACCAACCCGAACACAAGGAGGATGGTTGCCAGGAGGGTCCACCACCTGCCGGGTCCACCTAAATCAGTGGAGCAAAAGCAGGAGGAAGCGAGACAGTATGAGGCAGCGGAGCCCACGCACGGCGGTCAAAGAAGGGCGGAACGGATTTCTATTGCCAAAAGGAATGCTCCCAGCACCAGACGTTGCGAACGTAGGTGTAAGGGAGGTATCCCAAATGGCCGCCGTAGGCCACGCATGTTGGGCCACCATTTTGTCGCCACCTGAAGAGAACTGCGTCACATGCGTAGCTGAGGCAATTGCCTCCTCAGGAGAGTCAGGGGACTTAATTAACCCTTTAGCTGTACAAGGATCTTCGGCAGAGCCGGTACTGGGTGGTCTTGGATGTTTAGTTGACATCTTTGAACCAGTCTCAAAATTAGCCTCCAACAGAGGTACCTCAGACAAGCCGGTACCAGAGGGAATGAGGTCTGTGAACCCCTCCTCCCCCCTTTGCCCCCTCGACAGAACCGGTACCACCACGATCCTGAGCGTGGGACGGTTGAGGACAATACCTCACCGACAAGGCCCTCTGAGAAGGCCTCTCAGATCTGTGGATATAGACTTTAGCCTCCACAAGAGGAAACTCAGGTTTCAACCTGGCTACAGCGGGGAAAGCTCCAGAAACGGAGACCTCAGGGTGAACCTTGGTATCCCAGCAACCAGCCAAACTGGGCTTAACTTTAGCACCGTGATGGTGAACCTCAGAACAATGTCCGGTACTGGCAGGTCCGTCAGAATCCTCAGAGGAATCTCTGGTACGCCTGTTAGGCCCTTGGGGCACCTCAGTGGAAACCCTGGTGACAGAGCTACAAGAAAGGACCTTAAAGTACTCCCTCATGGGGTCAGAGTGCATAGGTCTCTGAATCTTCCCGAAAAAGGCATCCTCTGATCAAGAGGCTGCCAGGGAGCGAGACCGTATGCAGTAGTGGCATCCGAGCGCGCAAGTTATAAGAAGGGCGGAACGGGTTTGCACTGACCCATGGCAACAGTTCACCAAAATGTAGGTTCCTAGCACCCGCCGTCGATAGCGTGGGTGTAAGGGAAGAATCCAAAATGGCCACCGTAGACCACACAAAGTCCTGCCATTTTGTTAACATCCGAGGAGAACTGCGTCACATGTGTGGATGAGGCAGGCATCTCCACACACTGGTCAGGGGACCTTGACAGGTCTCTCAGTTCTGTCGGTACACACCTTAGCCTCAAAAAAGAGGAACCTGGGAACGGAGTTTAATCTGAACAGCTCCCTCGAACCATGGTTCGGTACAGAAAGCCTCAATGGAGGCCTCAGGGAGCACCCCGTTGTCTGTATGGGCAGCTCCAGACAAGGAGACCTCGGAGCGAACTCTGGTACCAAACACCTCAGAAGTACTGGGCTGACTATTAGCACCTGATTGGTGAACCTCGGATTGTAATCCGGTGTCGGCAGGCCCCTTGCGGGAACCCTCGGAGAAAACCCCCGGTACGCCTAATGGGCCTGCAAGGCACCTCAGGGGAAACCCTGGTAGCAGAGCTCTTGAAACTCCTCCTGGACCTGGAGGACCCCAGGAAGGAGTCCCCTGGCTGGGGTGCCCTGAAAAGTAAGGAACTTACCGGGCGTCTCTGCCTTCCGTTGATGAAGAGTTGAAAATGCGGTTGAAGAACGCACTGGAAGACTTCCTGCCACTGACGAAGACGACGCTGAAGTGCACGGACCGAACAGTGGTAGCAGTAGAAATACGAGTCCCAACGGTGATCCAGTCCCAGACACTCCAGAGAGAATGGGGATCCGCCCTAGCGAAACTACGTTCGCAAGAGGAACGAGATACAAATCCCAAACGATCCGGCATAGGCTGAGGACTACGCGACCGCAAAGGACTGAAGGGCGATGCACAGAGCTCAGGAGGGAGCCGTTGCAGCCATGTGCGGTACCCCGTGTAAAAAGAGGACATTTTTCAATTAGATGCTTTTTTACAAAAGTGCTCCGTGTTCTACCTTTTCCCTTGCATTTGGCCTTACCCGGGGCATTGAGGTTGTTCGGGTGGGAATGCGATGGCAGATGGGAGGGGGGGATGGGTTGCGTCTACTGTTGGGGATGATGGGTGGGGTAGGGTGATATTGGGCTGTGGGTTTCAGGTTAATTTGTTATGCATATGGGGGTCTTGCTATAGTTCCCATGCTTGGGAGGATGGTTACAGTGGAAATTGGGTTGTTCCATTGCCAAGTTGAATGTGCTCAGTTGCAATGTAAGAGGGCTAAACAAAGCGGTGAAGAGCGGAAACATTTGCTCGTACCTCATCAGGAATAGGGTGGATGTGGCAGTGCTGCTGGAGACCCATCTCGATGTGCATGTGTCAAGGGGGTTGGGGACAAGATGGAAGGGCAGAGCGATGGGGACTACCTTCTCCTCATACTCCAGAGGGGTACTTGTATAGATCAGGGAGAGCTTGAGGTTAATGCATTCTGTGGTGGACACAGAAGGGCGATATGTGGCTTTAGTGGGAGAATTGTTGGGGTGTTCCTTATCTCCTCTTGAGACTTATGCCCTGAATGTGGCCGAGAGAGTTTTTTCAGGGGATGCAGGATCTCTCGCTCTGGGATTTTAATTGTGCATTGGGTTGTACATTAGATGTTGAGAGTGCTAGGGTGTGTCCCACGTGTATGGCAGCTAAGGTCCTGTCGCAGATTGTTGCAGATCTGTGCTTACGAGATGCATGGCGGAGAACACAGCTATTTATATTTCTCAGCAGTACACCAGTCCTATTCGAGCAGCGACTATGCTTTAATGGGTTTAGGCTGAACTAGATGTAAAGGCAGAGGACCTGACACTCAAGTGGGAGGGTGATATGGGGTATGAAGGGGAGAGGGACAGTCCGCAGATGGAGAATGGTGCAGGGTTTGCATGCATGCGAAGAAACAAGTGTCTAGGAATGTTCGCTTCCAATGGATGCAGTACAAGTTTGTGAGGCGGGCCTGTGTCACTTTGGTGAGGGTGGTCAAAATGGTCAAGGGAGCAGACCCAAACTGTTCGAGGTGCAAGAGGGCAATAGGGACATATTTCCAGATGTGGTAAGAATGTGATCGGTTGAGGGGGTTTTGGGAAGAGGTTTGCGAAGGGATGTCTGGGATGGTTGAGGCAAGGATCCAGTTTATAGTGCAGCACTGCTTGCTGGGGTTGGGGCCCATCAGTAAAGGGTGGCATGGTAAAGGTGCTAGCACTAGGTCTCTTACTCGCTAAACCGGTGATGCCATGGCTTGGAAGGCACAGGCTGGGCTGAGATTGGGTGATTGGTGTAGGGCACTGTTGGCTGAAAGATGTGGCATCATTGCTGGACCCCCGGGAGGATGAAGCTGCATGGTACACTGTATGGCATAAGGTCTTGGACAAGGTTAAAGCCTGTTCTGATTTGCAACCGCTGTAGACTATGGTATAAACAAGATTGGGGATACGGTGGAGGGCGGTCTTTCCCCTTCAGGGCATAAGATATGGCTGCTGGAGGATAACTCTTCTAAGCCAGATGGTAGGGGGTGTAGTTTGAATGAATGGGAAAGTAGAGCTGCATATGGGGAGAGTGGTTGTCCAACGACGTGTGTTTTGGATATTTTGCTTTTGATGTATGGTAATGTCGGATACAACACTGTACAATGAAAATGACAAATCCTAAAAAGAAATAAAAAAAAAAAATGTAAAAAGTTGGTGGCAAAATTCTACTGCACTAGCTATGTCAACGCAGAGTGCCTTCTTAAGGTCCAGTCTGCGTAGCCTTTTCTCATCCTTGGGGGGGATGTGGACAATAATAAAAACAGCAAATAAATGCTGAGACAGAAGGAAATCAGAAACCACATTTGGCAGAAATTTAGGACGCACCTCGAGAGAAGACTTCTCCTTGAGAAATTGAAGGAAACATGGCTTGTAAGATTGAGGCATCAGGAAAGGAGTTTTGAGGGTAAGCAGCATTATAGGGCATGAAGGCACATGCTCAAACGGAGCCGCCATCAAAAAAGTCAAAACCAAGTTTAGGTCTTGGTTCGGAACTAAAAATTGAGTAGGCGAGAAACTATTTACAAGGCCTTTCAGGAATTGGGACATTACTAGGATCATGGAGAAGGATCCTTCCAGTGACCTCTAACACAGATAAAGCCGACATAGCCCTTAACCGTGCCTATCTGAAGGCCTGCAGAGGCCGTTGACTGAAGGAACTCTATCACCGTAGTGGTGGGACAAGCGATAGGCTCTATCCTGCGTTCCCTAAACACCTCAAATCTTCTCAATGTGTACAGAGACCTCTTAGAAGGTCTGCACGCAGCCAGAAGCACCTCTAGTACCTCTTCTGTGAGGTTCCAGTAATCCTCCCAAGACCCACACATTTAGGTTGAGGGAATCTGAGTTCAGGTGAAGCACCAGGCTTTCCGACTGAGATAGGAGGTTCAGTCATTGAGGCTACTGGAGAGGTGGGCAGATGGTCAAGTTCAGGAGTTTTGAGTACCATGTTCTCCTCACCCAGTCTGGGCGATCAAGATCATGGTGGTTCGAAATCACTGCAACCTCCTGAGAGCCCACGGGTTGACATGTATTGGAGAGAACGCATAGTGGAAGTTGGAGACACTCCATCAGGAACACGTCCCTAGTGCACCCTTCGCTGTGAATTCCCTCGAGCAAAACGGTCTGAACTTTGTGTTGGTCCTCGGGGCAAACAGATCCACTGTCGGTACCATGTCTGCCAGCCAGTTATCAGCACCTGCTAGATGGGCAGCTGAAGCAGAGATCCCGGTCTCCGGCAACCACAACCGTAGCTGCAGAGCCTGCCTGCATAGGGGCAGGGACCAAACACCCCCCTGTTTGTTTAGGTAGTGTATGGTCACTGTGTACTCTGTCAGAATGAGGACTTGTTCCCCTTGAGTGAGCGAGTGAGGGCGCAAAGGCCATTGGGGCCAATCTGATCGCCTGCAACTCCAGGCGGTAGATATTCCACAGCATTTCATTGGCATCCAAAGGCCACTAACCTGCAGGTCCCCACAATGAGCAACCCAACCCTTCAAGGACCCATCCGTGACCACAAGGGCTTGGAGTCACGGAGACCAAAGCCCCCAGCATCATCATGCTCCCTATGTTGGCCTACTAAGAGAGGTTGCTGGCCTCAACACCTTGAGAATGTCCTTCATGACTGAAGTATTGGGACCAGTGACCCCTCAACAGCAGGGGTCGCTTTTGCAGTCTGGCCTCTGGAACCTGAAAGAGGCGGAGGAAGGAAGCCGGAGGTGTTGTGGCTCTGGAAAAGCTCGACCATTTTCCAGACGCTGGTGACTCTTTGAGAGGGGAGTTCGGGGGGACTCTTCCCACACCTGTGTATTCAGGACTGTTCCGATGAATTGGAGCTTCTCTGTTGGTGCGATGTGAAACTTGAAATTTAGGAAGAAGCCCAAAATGGGAAACAGACTAGGTTTCCTCAAGCTTCGTCGATACCTGCTCCGCAGACGTTTCCCTGGATCGACCCCGGTAAGGGAATACGAGAACACCAGATCGCCTGAGATGCGCTGCCATCAGCTTGGTGAAAACCTGGGCGCGGAGGGTAAGCCAAAGGGGAGCACCTTGAATTGATAGTGTTCCTGATGACAAATCTCAAGAACCGCCTGTGCCTCTGATGAATTGGCACATGAAAATAAGCGTTCTGAAACACCAAAGAGTCCTGGAGTTGCAGAGCCTGGGTAATTTCTTTCAATGTCACCATCCTGAACTTATCTTTCCTCAGGAACTTGTTCAAGGCCCCAAGGAACAGGATGGGGCGAGATGTCCTTTTTTGGGTACTAGAAACCATCAAGAGTGCCAGTCCGATCAGCTCTGCTCCAGTGGCACCTCTTCTATTGCACCCTTCATTAACAGGGCCCTCAGGCGTCAGAGGTTATCTCCTACCTGTCCTAGTGCTCGGAAATTCTCCCTCCAGCCAGAGAAACGTTGGATTGCGGAGAATGGGACTCAAAGCGGTTCAAAGCGCAGTCGCCGGCCCTGCCACAATCTGCTGGCCCTTAGATTCCCCTACGACCCATCCGGGATGGGAGAGAAACCTCTTCCAGTGCCTGGCTTGCAGGAGCTGGGCCCTTTTTCCAAACCGAACGTACAGTCTGTAGCCTGGACCCCTAGAGGAGAAGTCAAAAGACTGCTTTGCTGGTTCCTGCACAGCTAGGCCCAGTGGCTTGGCAGCCAACTTTGAGTCCTTGAACCTCTTCAAAAATTCATTGGCCTTCAAGCCGAACAGGTGCTCACCGTCAAAAGCTATATCCAGAAGTTTAGCTTTGACATTTGGTGAGAATCCCGACCTGTGAAGGTAGGCTGACCACATTAACACGGTGGACATGCCCATTGCATGGCCTATGCAATCCGCAGTGTCCAAGTCAGACTACAGTGCTTGGCATGCCACTTCCGTGCCTTAGTCAATGATCTGCTGAAATCCATCCCTCAGTTCACCAGCAGGGATGCGTTCCACCGCTTCCACCATAAGCCTCCATAGTCCATGAGAATATTTGGCAAATGCACATGATTCATTGACTGCTTTCAGGACCATGCTTCCTGAAGCGAAGATCTTTTCGGCCAGGGCATCTGCTTTCTTGGATTCCCTGTCTGTAGGGAGTTTTGAGTTTGGACGCAGCTGGGCTAGAGCTCACTGCAGCAGCCTCCCTGTAGGCCTTCTGGGTTGGGATGACGCGAAGGGTAAATCTCCCCTAGCCGGCTTGTATTTTTTTGGGTGGTAATGAGGTCGGAGATAGCTGCATTAAATGGCAATGCTCTTGCTGTGTGGTCCTTTATTTTAGGACGGCTGTTCATTCATAGGCAGACTGGTTTAGCTGGGGTGCCTAGATGCAAGGCCTTGTATAGCCTTTCACCAGTCCTTCAGTACTTTGAATTAGGGTGGCAATAAGGAGCGGCCTGTTGCAGATCCAGGTCGGGAGACGTGTAATGCAAGCCTTCGGCCAGAGCAAGCAAATTTGCTTGGTCAGAGAAGAAATAGTCTCCTCCAGCCATTTGACAGTAGGCTCAAAGCCAAAAGGCACATGGTCCTGTTCCTTGTCGCAAATCAACCTCAGAGTCGAAAAACACCAATTGAGATTCGGGGACAAAGGAACATTTGACTGTCCGCACCGACGGAGTTGTTCCTACCAGGCTTATTCGTGGTGGTGCATCCAGGCCCCTCTGCGCCAGAGCCAGTTTCCCGGTCGAGCACAAGGACGCAGACCCTCTGGGTGCAACTGGTGGTGTCGTATTGGGCTGCAGCGTCAAGACCAGAGTCTTACCTGACACGGCTTTTGAAAAGCTGGTGCATTTGCTCCTTGAACGCCTCCCACTCTTCCCTCAACATGCCTGGGCTCGGGAGGTCTTATTGCGTTCCTCTTACAGATTGGAGGATGAGGACGATGAATGGCTACGGGAGTGCAAATGTTTTTGCCTTCTTGCTGCACCGGTCCTTGTTTTTGGGTGTGGGGTAGTCAGTGTCTTGGCCCGACAACCCGACGGTCAAATGCGCCGGGGACTACGATGGAGGCTGCCCAAGCGCCAGTTTCGCTGACCTCTGACTAATGCTGGTTCCCTGGGTCACAAAATTCATCAATCACGCTTTTCAAGAGGCCTATTTTCCTGAGAAAATTAAAGAGGCATGGATCAGACCTAATAAAAAAGGAGAACCTTGATTCAACAGTCGCTGGTAACTATAGGCGCATTACGAATATTCCTTACGTGTTAAAAATAAATGATAGAATAGCTTGCTCTCAATACCAAACCTTTGTGGAGCAACATGAAATCCTGGCAAATGAACAACCCGGATTTCGTATAAATCACGAGACAAAGACTGCTATCCTGGATTTAAAAGCTGACAACACAGGAATACTCGAGGAAGGTAGTGCAGTGGTAGGCATAAACCTGTGCAGTTGCCTTAGGGACCAGTGCAAAAGATTTAAGACTACAGGTGTTTGGCAGTTGGTAGCAGTCTGTACCACACAGATTCACTTGGTAGCTGTGGCTGAGCAGTCAGACTTCCCTCAAGAAGAGTTAGGCAGTATGCAGAGTATACACAATAGGTACAGAGACACAGTAGTACAAGCAAACACTGACCAGAGCTTTGGTGTAAAAGTAAATAATTATTTATTTAAAAACACACTTGTGATTTACACTAGCAAAAACGAGGTAAGTAAATTCAGCACACTGTCACTATCATATATATACAACCCTATTCACTTATTAGACAAGTCTTAGTGAGAAACACCACTTATTTTCAGACAGAGGTGAGCGCTTAACATAAGATGACTAATAAGTTGTAAAGAAAGGGAGGGGAAAAAGGCAGAGTTAAGGAAGCACAACTGTTTCAATACTTTTACAAAGAACCACAATAAGGCAGGATAGCAGAGTTCTACTGGAGAGCAAGGAAGTCAATTGCAAGGCCCACTCTTGGAGAGAGCAAGCAGAAGGGGTCCAGGTTCACACAGTGGGGTTATGCCCAAAGAGTCTTGTAGATAGTTCGCACAAAAAGGATGAAATTAAAGTCAGGAAAAGTTAGCCAGGTTGTCCCAGGCTAGCCCAGGTTAGAAAGTCGAGGCTTTACTGTCACCCCGAACGATCTGTCGCAAGGGAAGCCAGGCGGGACACAGTACCTTAAGTGCGAAGGAAGCTCCAGCGGGGGCAGTTGTTCCTGGAAGCAGGTGCAAGTCGGTGTTTCGTCCAGAGGAAGAAGAGGTCTCGCCGTGGAGGAAAGATGAAGGTCGTTGCACTGCCAGGGAAGAAACCAGCCGCGGAATTCTCCGGTTCAAAAGGCACTACCCTTCCCTTCGCGGTAGTGGTAAACCGTGGTATTCCGGTTGCCGGGGTGCTTGGCACGGGCAAGGCGGCCACAAGATGCTCCAGGAAGGTGAAAAGAAGGCAAAACTGGTTATCCCCACCAGTCAAAGGAAGAAGAATCTCCAGACTGGAGATCTCCTCTATCGTCGGGAAAAGTGGTGAGACGGTTCAGCAGGGCTCCACCGGTGGTGTCGTCGTTGCAGGTCGGCTCAGCTTCTCACTCATCGGATTCTTCGGTCCTGTGGCGACTTCTGAAGTTCCAGTCCCCAAAGCCCTGCTTTTATGCAGCACACCCCCATTCACTCAGCCTAGCTGTCAATCAATCATGCTAAGTGGTGAGCCAGCCGGCTCACCACTTGGGCCAATCACACAAGAGTGTGACTTGAGTTACCAAGGTAAGTCCGTCCAGGGTGCCTAAACCCCCTCCCACACCCCCTGTGATACCCAGACAGAGTGGCACCACTTGTGGAGACTTCTGTTGAGAAGCCCACCAAAAGGTGGAACAAAGGGCTCAACTTGGGTTGGAGTCACAGAAGAGAACACAAACGCCATTTTAGAATTGAGTTCTGCCAAAAAATACCAACCAGTGAATTAATATTAAATAAATAAACCGGCGGTATGTTCGAGGCTATAAGAATTAAATAATTAAAGTTGGTAGCCTCGAACAATGGGAAAATCCCATAGAGAGATATTCGCAGTCGAACATAAAAAGTAGTATCCACTGCCACCAGCCAAAACTCGATGAGGGGGGACGGAGACGTTCCCCCTCGAACAACAGACCCCGGGGCAATCGAATTGCCCCGACCAGTACGTCCACAATATGATTTTTTGTACTGGTTTCTGTTCATAATTTGGGGCTAGTAAAGCCAATGGTAACTTTACATGCCTTGGGAGACAGTATTCAGTCCCAGGGTATGGAGTCTATGTTGGGGGGGTTGCTACGACACCCCTGGGTTACGGCACAGAGGGTGCTGTGTAACCCACATAAAAACACACGAGACCCTATGGAGTAAAAGACCCCATAGCCCATAAAACACATTGAAGGATAAAGGAACACCTCAAATCATGTCTAAGAGTGAGAGTAAAAGAATCTCTCTTAGCAGGAGAGAAAAAAAAATAAACCCCAAAAATCCAGCAAAGCTGCTGGGGGACTCACTAGGTTTGGGAAATTAGCCTTACAGAGAATTCTCCCTAACATGCAGCATTGCTCTTACGTCTGGATCTCTTTCGCTTTTGATTTGGTCGATCACGCCTTGCAGGCGGATAGACTGTCAAGGTGGGTAAATGGACATGGACCCCCTCTGCTGCGTGCTTGTTCAAATCTTTTTTGGGGACAAGGACGGCAAATATGATTAAGGGAAATGCCCAATCACAAAGAACGCTCAACCTGTGGTGTTCCACAGGGATCATGCTTGTCGCCGTTACTTTTTAATGTGTATTCCAAACCTCTATGCAACAACCTTGTCTCCCTGGGGTCCAGTTTGAAAATGATGCAGACACTCTGATAGTGCTTAAGCTAGCTGGAGTATATAGTGAAGATGTGGCAAGAGTTAAAGTCTTTAAGGCCATACAGATGTGGATGGCGTTAACTCTTTGGCCCTGAATGTTTCGAAAACTGACATGCTTATTCTCGGTACCCAACAAAAGCTAAAAAACCTTGACGCACAGTACAAAGGTTTCATAGCCGACAATAAAGCCATTAAAGTTTCCAACTCAGTTCAAACACTAGGCGTTTTCTTTGACTCACACCTTTCTTTCAAGAAACAGGTCTCATATCTTAATCCTCTTGTTCCTACTATGTCCACCTTTTGTGGCAGATTCGTCCCCATCTGTCGGAGGCAAAGGGAGCTTTTATTGCAGCGGCTATTGTAAATACGAAGTTAGACTATTGCAATAGTCTCCTGGCAGGCACATCTCAAGCTAATATAAAAAAGTTACAAGTGACACAGAATGGAGCCTTCTGTGTAGTCTGTGGGCTAGGTTGTCAATCTCGGGTATCTGAGTCTCGCAGGAAATTGCATTGGCTTCCAGTTGAACAACAAATTCAGTTTAAGGGCTCCGTTCTGGTGTTTAAGTGTCTTTCAGGTGAAGCTCTTTTTTAACTCTCCTCAAGAGTGAAAAGAATTCCTTTGAGGCAGACTCTACACTTGAACAATAGCGTGACGCTGCATCAACCGTGTGGCCTCCTTAAAATGATTGGTGGTGCTGGCTTTAACGCATGGGCAGCTACCTTATGGAATACCTCCCAGCCCATGGATATTAGGGTTTGTGCACCCACGATCAGTTTAAAAAACATCTGAAAACTTTCCATTTTGATAGAGGGATGGACAAAAAGCATATAGTTTCCTGTTCCAATCCAAGCAAGTTAAGGCCGCCTGCATCCCCTCTGTTTTTTGTTGTATGTCTTCCGAGTGCCCTGAAGCCTTTGGGGAGTAGCGCCATATAAGAAACAGATCGATAGTAGGCACGGGAGCAACTCGTTCCTGTGTTCTAGAGGGAAATTAAACAAAGTCTGGGATCGCCATGAACACGCAGGCATTCTCTGTGGCTACGAGTTTGGTTCCTTTTACAGACAAATTACTACTTTCCATAGGAAAACATGACTTGTCTATGCCACTATTGTATTCCTGGCTGCCACCAGTTAATATATTAGGACGTGACTTGATGACATACCTAAACATAATACCTTTCACCAACAAAGGGATAGTGTGTTCCACTCTAGGCATACACTACATAACTGTAAGAGAATTCATATTAGCATTCACAGGTCAAAAAGCATTACAAGGGGTTCCTTTAGACACAGAAATATTTTTGTATGGAGTAAATATTTTGTTGATATGGCTTCCTAGACTGGTAGGTATATTATTGGGAAACCCTGACAAATTTTTATGGCGGACAAGGAAAGACAGGTTACCCCCTTAGAACTAGAAGCAGCAGTGGTAAGAGAGGAAAGGATGGTTATTTATGGAACAGATGATGGGGGAGGAAGAAGAGCAGTAATAGCTCTTGGTGAAGGATACAGACTAACAGACCTGACAGATGAATTGTTCAGAGACGATTATTCAGATGACAAATTAGTATTTTCACAATTCTCACTTATTGGATTAAAGTTGAGAACAGAGAGATAGCACAGAGAATGGCATTGGTTGAAAAGAAACTCATTTTTTCAAGAAGATTTAGATAAGTTGCCAAGCATTTTATGGACCAGTACTCCATATGAAATGGGTCTATTAAGTGGAGCAGGAACAGTTAAAATAAGACTCAAACTAGGAGCAATTTTGCCCCAAGGAAAACAGCATCCCATGTCCAGAGAAGCAGATCAAGGCCTATTTCAAATACAGCAGGGATTATTGGTACCATCAGAATCTCCATGTAACACGGCTGTGTACCCAGTGAAGAAAGCAAAAGAGGGATTGTGGCCCTTTATTCAGGATTTATGCTCTCTAAACAAAATTGTTGAAGCAGAGTTTCCGCTGGTTCTGAATCTAGCTACATTATGTAACATCCCGGCTAAAGCTAAATACTTAAATAGATTTTAAAAACGCTTTCTTTTCAATTCCCCTTCATGAAGACTCACAAAACTTGACTTCATTTTCATATAGAAGCCAGCGCTGGAAACATACAAGATTACCTCAGGAGTACTTTGAGTCCCCATCAACCGTTAATAGGGTTTTTCAGATGAACCTAGGTAACGTACAACTTGAGAGCATGATAATTCAGTAAGTAGATGACATATTAGTGTGTACAGTGAGCCAGAGAAAAAATGCAGATAAGATTCAGTGCAACTAATGACAGTATTAGCAGAAAAAAGTATACAAAGTTGACAAAGAGAAACTACAATATTGCCAGGAAGAGGTCCTGTACATAGGACAGTTAATCCCTCAAGAAGGGAGAAAAGTGACACCTGAGAGAGCAGAAGCGATCATGAACACTTCAACATCTGAGACCCTGAGGGAAATGCAACAATTTGTAGGCCTTTGTTGTTATTGCAGGGCCTGGGTTTTTGATTACAATACATATATTTGACCACTTTTAAAAGAACTCAAAGAGCATAGATAGGTAAAAGTAAAATAACATGGACAGATGAGATGACTGAAGGATTTGAAGAATTAAAAAGGGGGTGATATGTACAGCACCTGTGTTAGGAATTGCAGACTATAATGAGGAGTTTTATTTATTTTCATATTCAAATGGAGAATTGATGAGGAGTGCTTACACGAAAAATGACATTAGGACATGGACATAAACCATTAGCCTAGTATAGTGGGATTTAACACCCAGCAATTAAAGGGCTTTACCCTTGCGAACAAGCAATAGATGCTGCTGCTTTCGCGATTGAAAAAGCTGCAAGTATTACAATGGGGCGTTCAATGATGTTATTTGTCGAGCATTCCTTAATTGCCATTTTCGAGAAACTCAAAAGCACATCAACTACATTAAGAGCGTCAGGGTACTAAGTGATTATTTCGAATCCAGCAATCAAATTTGTTAGATGTAGAATAGTGGTTCCAGTGATATTTATAGCAGAACCAGTAGGGAAGGATGAATATGTACATGACTGCACAACGTGTACAGAGTTTTATGACGATATTCCCCAGGCTAGAGAAAATGCTCTCCGAGGAGGGGAGATTCTATTCATTGATGGATCTTCGAAAAATGATCAAACGATGGGAGAAAGGCATACAGGATCGGCCGTAGTTAAGTTAAACCATGATGGTGAATTTGAAGGAGTGACAAGTGCAAGATTGCCTTCACACTGCTCAGCACAGACTGCAGAATTAGTGGTGCTTATCACTGCACTTCAGAGAAACGAGGATGAGGAAGTAACAGTGTATTCTGACTCCGCCTATGTGACTTCAACCGTTCAAGCAGGGTTGTCACGTTGGAAAAGGAGGGGCTTAATTCGCACAGACGGCACACCAATGCTACATACGTCTCTATTGGACAATCTTATTAAGGTACTAAAGCTCCCATTGGCTATCGCAGTGGTAAAATGTTCAGCCCATACTAAGAGCTCAGATATGATTTCGCGTGGCAAGGAAACCGCAGAAGCAAAAAGAGCAGCATATTTTTAAAAATGTTCTAATTTTGAAGTAGAAGATGTTAAGCAAATGTCAGAACGCTGCATGCTGATGAAGGAAGGTTTTAATATGTTATCTATTGTACAGTTAATTGTGTTGCAAGGTCGAGCACTACTAAGACCAGGATTTATAGAAGAGAAAGGGGTGTCCCTTTATCCCTCAATAAGGCTCTATGGAGACCGTATAGCACTGGAAAGCCAGTTATGCCTCTAGCATTAATGAATGTTGCACTGGATCAGATTCACCATCCTGCGCATACAGAGAATCTTGCCGATATGATTTCAGAAGAGTGGTTTTCACCAAATGTATTGGAACACGTTGCAGTTTATTGTGAAATGTATTGTTTGACAGAGGTTCACTGCAGGCATACCTTGCGAACAGTGAGCAGAACACCACCCAGACCTAATGGTCCTTTTCATCATCTACATATAGATTATGTGAATGTTACAAGTATGCAATGGCTATAGATACATGTCCATGGTAGTATGTCCCTTTTCCAGATAGATTGAGGCAGGTCCATGTACTTACCCAGATGTTGCATGTGCTGCCAAGTTTCTTGTACGTGAGGAGTTTCATAGATGGGCTGTGTGAGAAGTCCTGCAGTCTGATAATGGGTCGTATTTTGTAAATTAATTGGTGGAACAAATAACTTCTATTAGGCGTAAAACACAGGTTTTTGTCTGCGCATCACCCACAGGCGAATGGTATTTGTGAGAGACAAAAACTGACTTCTTAAAAAATGGATTGCCAAAATCAAAATGACAAAGAAAGAATGGCTTCACTGTCTACCCCTTGCTCGGTTTGCTCTGAGGAATCAGCCTGGCTCAGATAACCACCTGATTCCTCCCGAGTTGGTGAATGGACGCTGCATAAGAGTACCCCTCGTTCCTTCCACTCAAATAAAAACTGATCCCCTAATGTCTTCGCTACACTATGGGCATGAGATGCATGATTATTTAACAAATATGACCGCAAGTATTTCTTTTATTTCTCAACAGGTCAAAAATCAGAGGGAAGGGACGAAGAAGATTGAAGACAGCCAAACAGTTGATCTTATTAACTTAAAACAGGTTTCGTGTGCACTTGGAATAAGTCCCACTTTGGACAGTACCTAGTATAGGAGGTCACTCCTACTGCTGTGAAAACAATTTCGGTTATAAAATTGTGGTTTATAAAAGTGACAGAAACTCAGTGTATGCTTAACTGAACCCTTCAGCACTCTCACAATCTCGTAGGTCAAACCCTTGCCGCTCAGTCAAACTACCCAGAGAGAGTTTGGCTAGCCATTGGTGCATTTCCCTGTTCGCCAGAAGAGGGTGGCCACTCAATCTGTCCACAGGGCTGTTTTTGAAAATCCATCTTAACATGCCCTCTAAAATCTCTTGAAATTAATGGAAAAATTGTCAGATCATGCAACTACGCTGTAAGAAGCATTGGAGCAAACGAAAAATGGCCTAAAATAAACAGTGAGGCGCCATGCACAAAAAGATGCCTCCTGTTGGATTGCACATCTTGACTGTTGGCATGATGAAAAGGATGCCTCTGTAAAAAGCGAAAATCAAACAATCATGCTTTTCCTAGAATATTTTCAATAGAGAAAGTGAATCCCACAAACTGAGACCATTGCTAAGGCCTTTTTAAATAAATACAAAGACTGGCTTGTCAATACTAAGAACATGCTCAAAACTGATTACACGTGAATTGCCTATGTTACCATGCAAATGGGAAGGATTTCATTCTGTCAAAAAAGACACACATGTAAATCAAGTATTTCACCAATTGGTGCCAAGGACATGCCCAAAAAAGTTGGAACTGTGCCCCATGTAAAAGATACTTTTGGAGTCTTTGCCATATCAAAAAGAAGGGGGTAGTTTCTTACCTGTAACTCAATTTCTCCATCGTTGGTATCTTTCATGGATTCACACGCTGGGAATATTTCCGTTGTCAGGCTGGGAAACCTCAGTATCTTTAATATAGCAGTTTTCGTATGGAAAGCTTCGACACGCAGTGTCCTAGCGACATCTTTGTGGGTGCTTTAGGTTGCACCAATAGGACGTCCAGTATAAATAGCCCCGACCCCGCGGCTTCCCATCACATTTTAACCTCCCCAAAAAGGAGGAACATGAAACGTATGTTTGCCTTAAGGGGGAGGCCAGAGGGCGCATTTGAATACATGAAAGATACCAACGCTGGAGAAATGGAGTTACAGGTAAGAAACTACTCCCTTCTCCAGCATTGGATCTTTCATAGATTCACATGCTCTGAATAAACTACACAGCAGTACAAGAACCTGGAGGAACAGGCAAACAATACCCCTGAACCAGCCACAAAAAAACACATTTTCAGTTAACATGACCGAAAACATTAGTAAAATCAAAACCCTGGGAGCTGCAGGGCCTACCAACAGGCGCCGGAGGACCGCATGTCCCACCTGCGCATCCTACTGACCCAGACAGTAGTGTCTGGTGAGGGTATGCGGCACTGCCCATGTCGCTGCTTGGCAAATCTCACAGTGGTATGCCCGCCCACAGCGCAGCCAACGACGGCGCTGACCTCGCAGAATGGTCCCTGGGAGTGGACCGCAAAGGCTTGCCAGCATTCTCGTGGCAGAAGGAAATCATAGATGATACCCAATGGGAAAATCCTCGCTTCGAAATCGCCTTCTGCCTGCTGGAGGGGCCGAAAGCCACAAATAGTTGTCTCGATGTCCTGAAGGACTGAGTCCTGTCAAGATAAAACTTCAAAGCCCTCTTGACATCCAAGGAATGCAGCGCTTTCTCCGCCGGAGTGGTAGCCATTGGAAAAAAGGTTGGCAAGGCTATCGTAGTGTTCTTGTGAAACTCCGACTGAATCTTAGGAATAAAGTGAGGATTTGATACGGGGGGGGGGGTCGATAACTAGAGCCTGGAGTTCGGAAACCCACCTGGCAGACGTAATGGCCACTAGAAAAGCGACCCTCCATGTGAGAAACTTCACTGTTGTGTGGACATCGGCTCAAACAGTTGTTTCATGGGGCCAAGACTACCAAATTGAGACTCCAGATCAGAGAAAACAACTTCTTCTGGGGAAATGTCCTAAAAAGGCCTTTGAGAAATGCTTAATCAATCTGTCGCTGAACAGAGGTGTAGAGTTGCGCTGCCTTGTGAACCTGGAGATGGCAGCCAAGTGTACCTTGATTGAATCGACGTCAGACCCCCCCTTGCCAAAATTAGAAGATACGCCAGAAGTTGCTGCAGAGAAACCTGTAATTGTTGCAAGTTCGGAAACAAGAAAATCAAGGTGGAGACCATTAAGTGGTCTAAGCAGATCATCACTTCATTAAGGGATTATCTGGTTAAAATGTGCCAAAGTATCAATTAAAAGAATGTGTCTCATCAAGAGTTCACAGTCTATAAGGAGTATCACTAGGACTGTACAATAAGATCAGTACTGTCTGGGTACACAGATTTATCTATTAGCCTTAGACGTAACCTTAATGTATTGGCAAGATACAGATGGCGACCATAAGGTGGTCTGACCAGTTCATCACATCATTAAGAGATAAATAATAAGAGTGACACAAAAAAAGTCTCTGTCTCATGGTACGGAGTATCAGTGTTACACACAACTAATACCCATCATGTCATTTTCCTCAATTCATCTACCCTCTCATCCATTTGCAGGTGAACCTTCCCGCTATTCACTTACACTCACTCGGACCACAGTTTGTGGATCCTATGAAGATTTAGGTTATTTAGGCATTCTACTACTCCTCACAGCCTTATCTGCTATTTAGCTGCAGAAACATCGTGAGTGCATGGGCTCAGGACTTCATTATTTACTAGAGGCGTTCTTTCCTGTGACGTTTCATGAGCAGGCGCGTTATGAAGTCACAGGAGGACGCAGTCAATAGATTATTGCAGATCCACATTTCCAATAGCCATTACAATTGTTCAAGGGAGTTACAGGGTTTTACTAGTGCAATTCTACATGCAGCCAAATATTTCGAAAGCCCTGACTTTCTCCATATATTACGGCTCGCTTGCCCATGACGTCACACGCGCATGCGCATAGTGACGTCAGAGGCAGCTGCCAATATAAATAATGCCCATCTCCTTAAGCCAACAATAGCGGCTTGGGATGAATGGACCTTCCGGATTGAGCCCGACCTTCACCCTGATCTACTGTTTGGATAACAACTCCAAGTAAGTTAAGAGAGACCTCCACGGCTCGCCCTAACCACTAACTCTAGATCCATGCTTTTAGGTTATTAGTATACTGTTCCTACATTGTTCCTTCACTTACTGATTTACCCGTACACTTTCCAGATTCATTGGTACTCCAAAGGGATCTATACCAGTGTAGCCTGAATCATTCAATACTCATGGAATTGCACACAAGTTACTAGGATCTACTTTTGTAAGACTTTTTTTTTAATATATCACTTAAAACTACGGACATTCACACCCTAGTTTATATTCAAACATTGAATAATAACTTTCTACAGAGGAGTGTGAACCTTCTGCTCAAGATTGAGAGCGCATTTTGGAATATTAACTGGAGAGATGAACCATTGCCCGAATATGGTAGCAATAGGAACACATAGAAGGTCAACATCTTCTATATTAGTATTCAAATGCATTGCTTCAATCCAAGTGCAATAAGTGACAAAGACATGCCGGGTCACTGTCAGTTATGTACCATATTATGTCTATATAGAAAGGTAGAGGAGGGACTATTTAGATCGAGTATCCTTTTACATGTTGATCTCAAATTTAATAGTGTTGGGTTCTGTCATTTAAGTAAAAAGCACAGCATCATCCTGAGAATTGTGTTACAAAATTAAAAAAATGTTCCTCTACAGCAATTTATGTATTAGTATTTACATGAGACTTATAAAGTTTACTTTGTTGACTTTTGTTGTAGATTGAATTGAAATTTCTTGCCCTTGATGAAGAGTTACACTCGAAACGCATTGGGCTAATTGCACAATACATACCTGAATTGTATGAATTATTGAATTGTCATTTGAATCACAATTGTTGGAACAATTGTTTATTTAATATTTATAAGTGCTATAGAATTGCATACTAAGTTCAATGAGCAAAGCGGTTACCTAGTATAGGATAGCCAGCTTGACCATTGTTATTATAAAGAATTTGGCTTACAGTATTTAGGCCATAGATAGTGTGCATGTCAAGATGCCCGCTCCCGGGGAGCCGGCTCAGGCCCTGCGTCCCCGAAAGTGGACATCAAGTCCCCGGGGAAGGTCCCAGCAACCCCTTATAGGGGCCTTTTGGACAGCGTCCTGGCGCCTATGGCGCCAGGCTCATAGAAAACGTCAGTCCTGGCGCCATAGGGGCCAGGCTCATTATAAAAGTGTTTGGGTACACTTACCTGATGCAGACCATGCTGCAGAACCCCGGCCTCCTTGAGGCCTGAAAGGAACTACTTTACCTGTGGGACTCATTTACCACCCGGGCGTGGTCGGGGAAGGATACATACCTGATTGGAGGAAGGACACATTCTAGGAACTTCATCCAAGGCTATTTAAACCACACCCGATCAGCCACACGTGCTTCGCGTTGTTCTGCATCTAGCAGCTGGACGCTCACCGTGTCTGCTCCTGCATCTCGACTTCTGCCACACCTGCCAGCATCCTGAATCACCTGCAAAGGAAGGGAACAAGAGAACAGAAGAAGGAAAAGGCCTCACCTGCTAAATCTGCATCCCAGAGACATTTCGCCGACAATCCTGAAAAGGAAGACATTTATTTTTAAAAGCACATCGCATCGATCGCTGGAGCGCTGCATTCTACTCACCTTTACAGGGCGCCTCCATGTTCAGCAGCGACCATCAAGATTCGCAGTCGCGCCCCCGCGCCTAGGGAGAAAAAGACAAGAACAAAGGTGAGAGAAAGAAGGGAAAAGGGAAGCTAAAACTCCATGTCAAGACTTACCTGTTGGGTCATTCCCTTTTCATTTCGGGTCCGCGCCGCATCCAGGCATTTTCGGACCCCGGCCCCTAAGGGGAAAAAGACTAGCATTAGAACATTAATGCATGGACACAAGGGGAACCACTTATAGAAAAACTTACCTGGAAGCCAAGCAAGTTTGGTTCTCACCCATCCGAAAATCCAGTGACCTAACTGGATACCAACGTGCCCCTGCATCAGAAGCAGGATGGAGAGCTCGTCCTTCCAGACCCTAAGGTGAGACGCTACGGGGAAGCACAGAAGGGTTTTGAGGAGGGTGAGAGGGGTAAGGGTGAGGCCGATTGCATTACCCCGCAGACAGTTAACCCCCAATTCTCACCTACAGAAGGATACTTCTGCGAGTCAGACAAGCCAGATCTGGGGCCCGGTCCAGTCCGTCTTCCGAACCCTGCGCATCACCTTAGACTAGGTCACAGCAGCACGAACCAGGCCAGCGCCCCCGTGGGAGTCAGGTGAGCGTTACAGAACGCGAAGCCTTCCTACAAATTCCCACCCAGGCACTATGGAAACTTCTGAGACTGATCAGTTGGCCCAATTACTGGGGGAATTACGGGCCGAAGTACATGCCGCTCGTCAAGAGACTAATGCCCTCAAGAGGGAATTAATATCAAAGGAAAGAACTGATGACCTGGCCAGACAGCTTTTGCAAGGTCAAACTGGACAAACTCCTCTACCCTGTTCCGGAGGGAACCCCGCTCCTGTGGTTCCCAGTAACCCTGTGCAGATTAATCTCCCTGGAAACATGCCGCTGGCCCCACCTGAGCGCTTTGCTGGGGACCCCAAACGATTCGCCGTATTCATGAATCGGTGTCGTTTGCACTTCCTATGCAGACCTGGGGCCTTCCCTAATGATCAGACCAAAGTAGCCTTTGTATTGTCATATCTCAGCGGCTGCGCTGCCGATTGGTCAGTTCCACTGGTTACTCAAGATGACCCGATTCTCTGTGATTATCAAGGATTTCAAGCAAGCATGGAAAGGTTATTTGCTCGACATTCACAGGGGCAGGCTCTGGATGACAAACTTCTATCCCTGCGACAGGGCAATCAGGACCTCCTATCCTATATTGCAACCTTTAATAGACTAATTGTGGAAACGGGATGGCCAGAGGATAAAAGAGTCACGTTATTTTATCGAGGTCTATGCGGAGAACTTAAAGATGTCTTGGCCCAAGTTGTAAATCCGCCCCAAGAATGCACAGAATATATAGACTTAGTGGTCCAATTGGATCACAGACTTCAAAACAGAAAAACAGATCGGTCCAGGTTTGAGACCCGGGTGTTGGTCAAGACCCACGCTAACCCCAAGGGAGTTGATGTCTCTGAGCCTATGCAAATTGGAGGGGTTAAAGAACCCTTAACTCAAAAGGAACGTGAAAGGAGGCGGCAGTTAAAATTATGTCTTTATTGTGGGAACTCTGGACACTTTCTACGAGATTGCCCGGCAAAACCGCCCCGAAAAGCGGTAGGAGCCGCTGATAAAAACCATGAAGACTCTGTTTCGGGAAACGACTCAGCCCGACAAGCGTAGGGTCCGCTTGCCGAGCTTGAAAACTAACTCTCAGACCTCGCATTTCATTGTGCCAATGGTTCTCGTAGATCCAGAAAAGCCTAAGCGGTTGCATGCAATAAAGGCATACATCGATAGTGGGGCTATTGGAAACTATGTGGATCGTGAATTGGTCTCTAGGATTAACCTCCCTCTCCGTCCTAAAACCAGCAAAGATGTCATCACCACAGTCGATGGAACTGAAATTGCCTCTGGACCGGTAACACATTCCACTACTGAGGTGACTCTTATTGGTCCTGACGGCCATCGGGAGGCAGTTGTGTTTGATGTAATCAAGGCTCCACAGTTTCAGGTTATTCTTGGAATTCCTTGTTTAGACACACATAATCCTCGAATTGATTGGCGAGCTAACCTTCCCGGATTGTGCACAAACCTGCTACCCAGTAAACCTGAAGATTAATCTAGCATCTGTAACCTCTGCCTCCATGCAATTACCTCCGGAATACCAGGACTTTCAGGACGTCTTCCAAAAGGAACAGGCCAACACGTTACCTCCTCACCGATCGTACGATTGCCAAATCGATCTGGTGCCCGGTGCACAACCCCCTTGTAGCAGGATTTATGCCCTTACCGAACCTGAGAACCTGCATTTGAGACAATATTTGGATCAATACCTCTCCAATGGTTTTATTCGCCCGTCAAAGTCCCCGGCATCCTCGGCTTTGTTCTTCGTTCCTAAAAAAGAAGGCGACCTTAGAACTTGTATCGATTACCGCGCATTGAACCAGATAACGGTTAAAAACCGTTATCCTCTGCCTCTGATTCCTGAACTCCTTGACCAGGTGAAGGACGCTTGCATATACACCAAGTTAGATCTCCGGGGGGCATATCATCTGGTGCGAGTAAAAGAAGGCGACGAATGGAAAACAGCCTTCCGTACAAAATATGGATTATTCGAATACCAGGTAATGCCTTTCGGGTTGTGCAATGCACCTGCTGCCTTCCAATTCTTCATGAATGATGTCCTTCGGGAACTCATCGATGTTTGTGTTGTCGTCTATATCGATGACATTCTAGTGTACTCCTCTTCGGAATCTGATCACAGAAAACACGTTAGGGCAGTTCTGGAAAAACTGCGCCAACACAAACTATTTGCTAAACTGGAGAAATGTGTTTTCCATACCACAGAAGTTGAGTTTCTCGCTTTCATCCTGACACCCAAAGGAGTCCGAATGGACTCAAGAAAAGTGGATGCCATCCTCAAATGGCCATCACCTAGCTCTGTAAAAGGGGTTCAAAGCATGCTCGGCTTTGCCAATTTCTATCGCAGGTTTATCCCGGAATTTTCACGCATAGTACAACCCATTACTGCACTCTTGAGGAAAAATGAACGTTTTGAATGGTCTGAAGAAGCCGAGCAGGCATTCCAGGATTTAAAAGCTAAGTTTACCTCAGCACCTATATTGAAACACCCACGTCCAGATCTCCCGTATGTCGTCGAAACTGACGCATCAAGCCTTGCCATGGGAGCAGTTCTGTCTCAAAGAGATCCTGAAACCAACCAACTGCATCCGTAGCATTTTGGTCCAGAAAATTCTCGGCACCAGAGATTAATTACGCAATCACTGACAAAGAACTGTTAGCCATAAAGTCCGCTTTTAAAGCCTGGCGGCATTACCTGCTTGGCGCTCGACATACCATCACGGTGATCACTGATCACCGGAATTTACAGTATTTGAAAACCGCCAAGGCTCAGTCATCACGGCAGCTCCGATGGGTTTTGTTTTTCGCCGAATTTGTTTTCGTGATTACCTATCGACCTGGCTGCAAGAACGGCAAAGCAGACGCCTTATCCCGAATTGGAATGGGAGAATCTGATACAAACTCAGAACCAGTACCAATAATTCCCGAACAGAGAATTCTAGGCATGACTGTTACAGACGCTTGAAGACATTCAAGTCAGAGTGAAACAACTCCTGGACCCTACAGTCCTACAGGATTGGATACAAAAGGGATCAGACTTTACCATAGATAATGGTTTACCTTATTACCAAGGACGCTTATTCCTGCCGCACAAGGATTTACACGAACTAGTTATTTCAGGTTATCATGATACATTAATAGAGGGACACCCCGGTATTGCCAAGACAATGGAAAAGGTGAAACGACAATTCTGGTGGCCCTCTTGGCGAAAAGATGTTAAATCTTTTGTGATGTCCTGTGGTGTTTGCGCCCAAAATAAAGGTCAAAAGAAAAGACCAGCCGGTCTCCTTCAACCTCTAGACATACCGCCAGCACCCTGGCACACCCTATCAATGGATTTTATTACAGACTTGCCTCCTTGTTCGGGATACAATACCATTCTGGTAATTGTGGATTTGTTTTCCAAAATGGCCCACTTCATTCCTTTGAAAGGTTTACCTTCAGCTTCTGTCCTAGCCAAAGAATTCCTCGAAAATATTGTTCGGCTACATGGATTCCCATCTATACTAATCTCTGACCGGGGAAGCCAATTCATTTCCCACTTCTGGCGCAAATGTTGTCAAATGGCACGAATCGACGTAAGATTATCGACCAGTCACCACCCTCAGACCGATGGTCAGACCGAGAGGACAAATCAGACCCTTGAGCAGTACTTACGGTGTATGTTACAGCAATCTGAAAGCAACTGGAAAGACATTCTTTGGATAGCCGAATACGCATTTAATAATTCGGTACACTCTGGAACTGGCCATAGTCCTTTTTATACATTGTTTGGACATCACCCTCGAACCTCGACTCACCTCAGAACCTCGGAGTGCCCGCAGTAGAACATCTGCATTCTACCATTACCCGAGCCTTCAAAGAGGCAACCACGCATTTACAACAAGCCAAGAGAAAATACAAGGAGAATGCTGACCTACATCGGAGTGAAGCACCTCCGTATCAGATTGGGGATCAAGTGTGGTTAGCTACCAGACATTTACCGCTCAAAGGGCCTCGAACTTTTAACCCAAAATATCTGGGACCTTATTCTATTACGGCAATAATTAACCCAGTAGCGGTTAAACTTGATTTACCAGCTAATATGCAAATTCACCCTGTTTTTCATGTGTCACTTCTGAAACCAGTGGTACCCGGAACCGGACTACTCAAACCTCCAGAACCTATTCAAATAGATGGGGAACCCGAATTCGAAGTGAAGAACATTTTAGATTCAAAAATGTTTAGGTCAAAGCTTTTCTACCTAATTGATTGGAAGGGGTACGGACCTCAGGAGAGGTCGTGGGAACCCAGTGACCATGTGCATGCACCTCGATTTGTCAGGAAATTCCACCGACTCTTCCCAAACAAACCAAAACCCCCCCGGAGGGAACAACCTTGGGAGGGGCCTTGGGGGGGGAGTGCTGTCACGATGCCCGCTCCCGGGGAGCCGGCTCAGGCCCTGCGTCCCCGAAAGCGGACATCAAGTCCCCGGGGAAGGTCCCAGCAACCCCTTATAGGGGCCCTTTGGACAGTGTCCTGGCGCCTATGGCGCCAGGCTCATAGAAAACGTCAGTCCTGGCGCCATAGGCGCCAGGCTCATTATGAAAGTGTTTGGGTGCACTTACCTGATGCAGACCATGCTGCAGAACCCCGGCCTCCTTGAGGCCTGAAAGGAACTACTTTACCTGTGGGACTCATTTACCACCCGGGCGTGGTCGGGGAAGGATACATACCTGATTGGAGGAGGGACACATTCTAGGAACTTCTTCCAAGGCTATTTAAACCACACCCGATCAGCCACACGTGCTTCGCGTTGTTCTGCATCTAGCAGCTGGACGCTCACCGTGTCTGCTCCTGCATCTCGACTTCTGCCACACCTGCCAGCATCCTGAATCACCTGCAAAGGAAGGGAACAAGAGAACAGAAGAAGGAAAAGGCCTCACCTGCTAAATCTGCATCCCAGAGACATTTCGCCGACAATCCTGAAAAGGAAGACATTTATTTTTAAAAGCACATCGCATCGATCGCTGCAGCGCCGCATTCTACTCACCTTTACAGGGCGCCTCCATGTTCAGCAGCGACCATCCAGATTCGCAGTCGCGCCCCCGCGCCTAGGGAGAAAAAGACAAGAACAAAGGTGAGAGAAAGAAGGGAAAAGGGAAGCTAAAACTCCATGTCAAGACTTACCTGTTGGGACATTCCCTTTTCATTTCGGGTCCGCGCCGCATCCAGGCATTTTCGGACCCCGGCCCCTAAGGGGAAAAAGACATCAGCGTTAATGAGTGAATGAAAAGACATTACCAAAACACTCATTAAAGACTTACCTGATTTCCACAAGGATTTCACCGCTCACCTCGGGTCGGTGCCTGTTCCCCGGCATTCCGTACCCCGGCCCCTATGGGGAAAAAGACACTAGCATTAGTACATTAATGCATGGACACAAGGGGAACCACTTATAGAAAAACTTAACTGGAAGCCAAGCAAGTTTGGTTCTCACCCATCCGAAAATCCAGTGACGTAACTGGATATCAACGCGCCCCTGCATCAGAAGCAGGATGGAGAGCTCGTCCTTCCAGACCCTAAGGTGAGACGCTACGGGGAAGCACAGAAGGGTTTTGAGGAGGATGAGGGGTAAGGGGGAGGATGATTGCAGAACTTTAGTTTTGGGTTAAATTCAAAATGGAACATGCCTGAACAAGTAACTGTACCCGACTAGGAGTGCATCCCCCAACCTACAGAATGTTGTTATAAGACCAAGATCACGAGTTAAGGGCCTGGTTTACGGAAAGTGAATAAGCCTTACTGGACAGGTTATTCTTAAAGTTTTTTTCATGCCTTAAGTCACAAGACAAACCACAAGTGCATTGCACTGAAAATCATGGGGTTTTCTAGGCCAGTAAAAGGCGCCCGTGCAAGTGCCATATATAGGCCGAAAGAACAAGTTACTTCTTACCTTATAACGTTCTTTCGGCGGAATGTTCCTCCGACGTATTCCTTATCTTTGATAATATGTTTCCAGCTTGCTGGCCTCGGAAATTTTTTCTGTAGAGGGCGCTGCGCGGTGACGTCCGCCGAGTCGATGTCCCTTGACAGCCCCCGTATCGGCGCTGACGTCACCATGCCCATAAATAGCCACGCGCGGCGTCCGTTGCTCAGTTACGTTTGTAGCATAAGAAAGGTCATGCCTGAATTGGTTATTGACCTTGAAGGAGCGTAAGCTGCAACCACAAGGGAAGTATTACCGTGGGGATGGTTGGGAGCGGCGATAAGGAATACATCGGAGGAACATCCCGTCGAAAGAACATTACAAGGTAAGAAGTAACTTGTTCTTCGAAGGGATTGTGTCCTCCGACATATTCCTCATCTTTGATAGACTCTCATAGCAGTGGCATGCAATTGGAGGTGGGAGTAAGAATGTTATGCATCCCTTTAGGGATAGACCGAATGTAATTCGGCCTTGCTAAATCTGGTCTCTTGACTAGTGGAGGAATCCAGGTTGTAAAATTTTGTGAATTTATGTGCGGACGACCATGTGGCAGCCGCACATATGTCTCTGACCGGTACCCCTCTTTGGAGAGCCGATGAGGCTGCGATACCCCAGGTTGAATGAGCCCTAAGATTTTGGGGTGGCTCTTTCCCTGCCAGTTTGTAACATTCCAGAATGGCCAAAATAATCCACCTGGAAATGGTTCGTTTTGTTATGGGTAGTCCCAACTTGTGACCTGAGTATACTACAAACAGTTGGTCCGCTTGCCTGATCCTAGCCATTCTGCTGATGTAAAAGCTGAGAGCTCGCCTTGGGTCCAGCCTATGTAGCCTTTCTTCCTCTTTCCCCGGATGAGGAGGAGGGTAGAACGAAGGTAAGGTAATTTTCTGAGTAATATGAAATTCAGAAACCACGTTTGGGAGGAATGTAGGCTTCACCTGTAGGACAACTTTGTCCTTGTGGAAATCTGTATGTGGGGGTTTACAGGAGAGAGCGTGTAGCTCGCTCACCCTCCTAGCAGAATGTTAGTGCTACCAATAGGACAGTTTTAAGCGTGAGAAATCTCAGCGAACAAGAGTGAAGTGGTTCGAATGGAGTGCCCATTAGGAAGTTTAAGACTAAATTTAAGTCCCATAAGGGAAGTTGGAATGGTTTTGGAGGATAAACATTAGTTAATCCCTTGAGAAATTGTATCACTAGAGGTAGTTTGAAATACGATGGTTCCTCTGCAGTGCGCTTGAAGATTGAAAGCGCTGCGAGATAGTCTTTTAGAGTGCCAACTTGAAGGCCTGAGTTTGCCAAGTAGAGTAGAAAGGATAAAACTGTTGGTGTACCACATGAAAAAGGGTTGATATTCCCTTCTCTACACCAGCTGCAAAATTTGTTCCAACGGCAGCGGTATAAAGACTTTGTTGCTGGCCTTCTGGCCGAAAGCAACACCTCCATGACGTCATCAGGGAGATCCCAATCCTTGTACCTCACCCTTTCAGAAGCCAAGTGTGAAGGTGGAAGGTTCTGGTGTCTGGATGGAGAACTTGACCTCCCTTCTGCGAGAGAAGATTCTCTTTGAGTGGAAGACGGATTGGAGGGCAGATGGACATATCTAGAAGGTCCAGGTACCACGTTCTCCTGGCCCAGCCCGGGGCAATTAGGATCATGGTTTTCCGGAATCTTCTCAACCTCCTGATCATTTGAGGAATAACAGGGACTGGTGGAAACGCGTAAAGGAGTGGAAACTCCCAGTCCACTACAAACGCGTCTCCTAGAGCTCCTCTCAGGGGAAATTCCCTTGAACAGAACAGATCGCACTTCTTGTTGGTGCTTGCGGCGAACAGATCCACCTGAGGGGTTCCCCAAAGGCAGAAAATCTCTTGAAGGACTTCCTGAGCTAGCTCCCACTCGTGGGAGACTGTGCTCTGCCTGCTCAGAGCATCCGCTGTCAAGTTCTTCTCTCCGGCTAGGTGGACTGCCGATAGAGAGATTCCTTCTCGAATTGCCCAAAACCAGAGCTGCATTGCCTCTCTGCACAGTGGCAGTGACCCTACGCCTCCTCTTTTGTTGAGGTAGTGCATGGCCACCGTGTTGTTCTTCATTATCAGGACATTTCTCCCCTGTACTTGTTATGAAGCAAGGTCCAGACAGGTTTATGTTGCTTCTCAATAAGTTTACTTCATATTCTTGGTTACAGTTACATGACACTGAGACATCAGGAATAAGACATAAGCAATAAAGACATCGGCACCCAACTGATACTGTTACAGAACACTCAACACACAGCATTCTCACACATCAACATTCCACTTGACACTGGCGTGACATCACTGAGCACATGACCAGCTTCAGCAGACTCAGACAAGCACATCATAACACATCTCCCTCCTTACTGAAACACCAACACAAACAACAAGCACTTTACATTCAGGCAGGTCACATTACCATCCACCATCAAACTTCACGAGATACTCTCACAGCTATGCAATTCCAAACTTCGCCTACAAAACTAGGTCACCTTCAACAATAACACAAATCACCTTCTGCCTGTCCCTGCCACGAACAGACTCTAGACTCGCACTCTAGACACATCATACACAGGGCTAAGACTACCCTACAAATCAAACCACGACTACCATTACATATATCCTTCCGCCAGCCCCCGCCACAGGCGAGCCTTCAGGCTGCCACCCTGAAGCACAACTTGCCATCCTGACGCAATACTAGTCATCCAGGATGACAACAGAATCACCATACCCGTTAAGAGACCCCCATAAACCGCTAAAAACACTGCTACCAGATATCGCCAACTATGCCTGCATCACAAACATACAAACAGATACATATATGGACTATGCCAACAGAGCCCACCCAACCACACCAAGATATACAGATTCCTGCAACAAACTTGAAAGATGCTGGCCATCCATCTCCAAAACTACCAACAAAACATGAGGTTGAACTAACTGCTAATCTCAATGGCAGCACTAACAAGTCCCATAAATGAACCCTGACCAGATAACAATAGCCAGGATTAACACAAAACACAAAGATAAACAAACTACCATGCGACTCTTCACCTTGAACAGCATCTTCAACTTTAACCTGGTATTAACTAGAGGGCGTCCCCTACCAGCAACACGCTTCATCCGAGTTCTACTAGCTGTCCCTTAGGATAAGAATCAGGTTCTGCAAAGAGTGCACTACCGCCATACAAAACACTAGGCCTCCCACTTCCATTCACATAAGTGCAACTCTCACTAACAACTCATTAAAATTCCTGACAAGGCACTACCTTCAGGATTCACCTTACTCACACAAAACCTACAGAGGCGCTACCTCATCCTTGTTGCATCACAAAACGCAATCTCCATGACCCAAACAGTGCTACTGAAATCACTAAAATAGTGCACTACTAAATGGCGCTATCACCTGACAATACTCGTCAAAACAGTGGAACTACCTACTGTTACTACCAACAGAGGCGCTACCTCCCTAATGTCTAAAACTTATACTTCAATGAAAACAAATGTTGCACCCACTCATTCTTTTATACATCCATACCTATTAACTAGATAATATACTAGTGACATGCCTTCACTTCCATACTTCTTAAGTACATGGATATACATGACATTCCTACATGTTCATTTAACATTTTCTTTCTAAACTCTAATATTTTATACCTAGCATATGCAGTATTACTTCACATCACATTATGATTACATATGCCTAAAAGTACAAGTTGTTGTTTAACAACTCACTCCTAAAAATCCTCAAAAGGTTATGCTAATGTACTCCGGGATATATGCTTTACACCTACACTCTTGCGCTAGCATTTTCAAGTCCAAGTTGTTGCTACGATAAAATCTGAATACCTAAAAATCCTCAAATTGTTAAAATAGCTCAATTACCCTTAAATAGGCTCCACATTGCACCCGCATTTTGCACTTCATAATGCACACTAGAAGCTAAATCCATCTACCTGAAAATGCTTGGAATATGTTAATTCCCTAACACATTGCAAATATGTATATATACACCATTGACTTACAGCATGCAAATATGAAAGCATTCACTCTAGCGTTCACACAGAGCACTATCCACCTGACATTTTACCCTCTTGCCAAAACACAGTATATATCCTCAAGCTATTTGACTGGTGAATTTCTCCACTATACCTCATATTACCGTAATGTCTTCTGCACCCCTGGTTGCATTCCTGATGGCAGGAAAGCTTTCAGCGCTATTCTGATCGCTCTCAGCTCCAATAGGTTGATGTGTAGTCTGGACTCCGATGGAGACCAACGACCGCTGATGGTCAAGTCGTTGGCATGGGCTCCCCACCCCGTGAGTGAGGTGTCTGTGACTACTGTTATCTCCGGCCATGGTTGCCAAAACAGTTCTCCTTTCAAGATGTTCTCTGGATAGGCCCACCATTGAAGGTCGCAGGCTACTTTGTCCGGAATCCGGAGGAGATCTGTCATTCTCCCTGAGAATTGCGACCACTGAGTTCTCAGTGCCCACTGAAGAGATCTCATTCTCAGGCGAGCCTCTGGCACAAGGAAGATGCAGGATGCCAAGAGGCCTAGCAACCGCAAAAAGTCGAAGGCTGGGAGACGTTGGGCATTTTGAAACTTGTTGACCATCTGCAGAATATCTTGAGCCCTCACCTCTGGTGGCGAGGCTTTCCCCAGGGAAGTGTCCAGGACTGCTCCAATGAACTGGAGTCTCTGTGATGGTATCATCTGTGACTTCTTTAAATTGAGGGAGAAGCCCAGTTTATAAAGGAAGTGGCAGACATAATCTAGCTAGGTCTGAGCTTGTTTCGAAGATACAGCCCTGATCAGCCAATCGTCTAGGTAGGGGTAGACGTGGATCCCTTCCCTCCTTAGACTCGCAGCCACTACCGACATTAGCTTGGTGAAGACCCTCGGGGCCGAGGTCAGCCCAAATGGCAGAACTCGAAATTGATAATGAGTCGCCAATTACGAACCTCGGGTATTTCCTGTGTTTGGGATGGATTGGCACATGGAAATAAGCATCCTGAAGGTCCAGAGATACCAGCCAGTCCTGGAGCTGGAGGGCCTGAAGGATCTGAGAGAGAGTTACCATCTTGAACTTGTCCTTCCTGAGGAACTCCTTTGGTATGAGAAAGTAAGAGGGGCGAGGGAGGGGGGTGGGGGGGGGAGTACCAGCCCTTGTTCCTGTCCGCTACAGGTACCGGTTCTATGGCACCTTTCTCTAGCAGGTCTATAATTTCCTGCAAGAGGAGCAGATCTGGAACTTTGAGAGAGCTGTTCCCCGGTGGATGACTGAGGGATGTGTAGAAAGGGTAGGCAGTAAACCTGGGCAACTGTCTCCAATGCCCAAGCATCTGACGTTATAGCCTGCCATTCCGTCAGATGGTGAGTTAACCTGCCCCCTACAGGTGTCTTGTGTGGAAAGACCTCAGTCGTTTGGGGGCGGCTGATGCAGATGCCGAGGGTAAAGAGGCACCTGCTGCGGACTTAGTAGCTTTGACCCGTCCACCTCGGGTGGATCTCCTTTGGCCTCTTTGAGCCGGCTGTCCTCTGCCTTTCCCGAATGCGGAATAATGGCGAAAGGACTTTCCTCTCCCAGAGGTTCCTGAGGGGCGAAAAGGAGTTTGGCAGATAGCAGCTCCTGAAGATTTTGCTGCTGCTTTAGATGTCTGCAACTTTTCCATACTGTCATCAGCCTTTTTTCCGAATAATGAAGAGCCGTCAAAGGGCACATTCAAAAGTCTGGCCTGTACATCTGGAGCAAAGCCAGACTTTTGCAGCCACACATGCCTGCGGATTATTGTACTTGCCGCCATGGCCCTGCTGATACTGTCAGCGGAATCAATGCCAGTTTGGAGTGACTTGCACATGGCATCCTTGCCATCTTTAATACTGTTAAGGAAGGCTTCCTTTTCCTCTCCTTCGGGTATGCAGTCAGCCGCTGATGAAGCACACTCCCACAGTGTGTGACTGAACCAGGCGAGCGTACAGGTGGCGTTGATGGACTTCAACACCATACTACAAGCAGAGAAGACTTTCTTTGCCATAGAAGAACAAGTTACTTTCTTACCTGGTAACGTTCTTTCGATGGGATGGTCCGACGACGTATTCCATATCTATGACAGTAATCACCACAGCTGTGCTGCTTCGGAAACTTTTTCGGCGTCTGCGTCCTGCGTCGATGACGTCGATGCGCCGCCGTCGAGGACCTCCTCCGACGTCCGACGTCATCCGATGTGATAAGTAGGACGCACGACGCCAGTAGCCTCAGTTGTAGTTTTTTCCCCCAGAACGTGTGACATTAGTCAACTGCCAGTCCGACACAAAGCCTTGCGGAACGTAAGCTGCAATCGCAACAGAAATTCTGCAGCGGGGAAGGCAGGGCGGGAGCGATATGGAATACGTCGTCGGACCATCCCATCGAAAGAACGTTACCAGGTAAGAAAGTAACTTGTTCTTCGAGGGGATTGGGTCCTCCGACGTATTCCATATCTATGACAGACTCCCAAAGCAGTACCAAATCAAGGAGGAGGGAAAGAATTTAGAAACAAAATTTAGAATAGCCAATCAAATAGCAGAGCAAAGGACCGCCTTGCCAAAGGCCAGATCCTGCCCTCTGATGGAATCGAGGGAATAATGCCGCACAAATGTATGTACTGAAGCCCAGGTGGCAGCATCACAGATGTTGCGAATAGGAACACCCCTCTGCAGGGCAGTAGATGCAGCCAAGCCCCTGGTAGAATGGGCCCGCAAGCCAGCCGGTGGGTCCTTGCCCGCCAAGCGGTAACACTCCGAGATGGCCAAAATAATCCAGCGGGACAAAGTCTGTTTCGTCACAGCTTGCCCCAAGCGCTTACCAGCGTAACCAAGAAAGAGTTGATCGTCCACTCTGACCCGGGACATGCGAGAAACATAAAAGCTCAAAGCTCTCCTAGGATCAAGCCTATGGAGCCTCTCCTCTTCCTTACCAGGATGCGGAGGAGGATAGAATGCCGGAAGAACAATCTTCTGGGCCAAATGAAATTCCGTCACTACCTTTGGAAGAAAAGAAGGACGAACTCGAAGGACAACCCTGTCCTTGTGAAATACAGTGAAGGGTGGCTTAACAGAAAGTGCCTGTAACTCACTCACTCTGCGAGCGGAAATAACCGCAACTAAAAACACAGTTTTCAAAGTCAACAGCCTCAAAGGGCAAGAATGTAAAGGCTCAAACGGAGCACCCATAAGAAACCTAAGAACAAGGTTCAAATCCCAACCGGGCACCAGGAAAGGCGACGGAGGGAACACATTAGTGAGCCCTTTCAGAAACTGTGAAATTAAAGGGATTTTAAAGTAAGAACATTCTTCAGATGAGCGCTTAAAGATAGACAGCGCCGCCAGGTAACCTTTAATGGTACCCACTTGCAAGCCCCTGTGGGCCAAAGAAAGCAAAAAGGACAGAACCATGGGGATGTCACATGCAAAAGGATCCACATTCTGAACTCTGCACCAGTCGCAGAACTTACGCCAACGGCACAGAGACTTAGTTGCGGGCCTTCGGGCCGAAAGCAACACCTCCATCACGTCTTCAGGGAGGTCCCAATCCTTATACCTCAACCTTTCAGAAGCCAAGCGTGAAGGTTGAGGGATCCGACCTCTGGATGGAGAACCTGACCCCCCTCCCGTGAGAGCAGATCGTCTCGGTAGGGAAGACGACGTGGAGGGCAGATGGACAAGTCGAGAATGTCCGGATACCACGTACTCCGAGCCCACGCCGGAGCAATGAGGATCATCCGGGAACCGAACTTCCGTAACCTCCGCAGCACTTGCGGGATGACGGGGACTGGAGGAAACGCGTACAGCAGCGGGAACGACCACTCCACCACGAACGCGTCCCCTAAGGCTCCTTTTGGAGGAAATTCCCGCGAGCAAAATCTTTCGCACTTCCGGTTGACACTGGAGGCAAAGAGATCCACTTGAGGGGTCCCCCAAAGGGCGAAGATCTCCAGGAGAATCTCCTGAGCCAACTCCCACTCGTGAGAGATCGTGCTCTGCCTGCTCAGAGCGTCCGCCGTCACGTTTTCGACTCCGGCCAGATGAACTGCCGAGATCGAAACTTCCTGCTGGATGGCCCAGAACTCGAGCTGCATCGCCTCCCTGCACAGAGGAAGTGACCCTGCCCCCCCCCTTTTTGTTGAGGTAGTGCATGGCCACTGTGTTGTCCGTCAGGATCAGGACATTCTTTCCTCGCACAGTCGGCAGAAAAGCCCTCAGGGCTAGCCTGACGGCCCTCAGCTCCAACAGATTGATATGGAGTCTGGACTCCGACGGAGACCAACGACCGCTGACTGTCAGCCCGTTGGCATGAGCTCCCCATCCCGTGAGGGATGCATCCGACACGATCGTCACCTCCGGCCAGGGAAGCCAAAACGGAGCCCCCTTCATCAAGTTGCCATCGACGGCCCACCACAGAAGGTCCCGGGCGACCGAGGGCGGCACCTGAATCGGGTCCGACATCCTGCCGGAGGACTGCGACCATTGCATCTTGAGTGCCCACTGCAAAGATTTCATTCGCAGGCGAGCCTCTGGCACCAGAAGAATGCAGGATGCCATGAGGCCGAGCAACCTCAAGAACTCGAACGCTGGGAGCGTCTGGGCCTGCTGAAACTTGCGCACCATCTGCTGAATGTGAAGAGCCCTCACCTGGGGAGGAAAACACTGCCCCAGGGAAGTGTCGAGCACTGCTCCGATGTACTGGAGCCTCTGCGTTGGCGTCAAATGGGACTTCTTTAAATTGAGGGAGAAGCCCAGCCTGTGAAGGGAGTGGCAGGCGACGGACAGATGATCCAGGACCTGCTCGGGAGAGCTCCCCCTGATCAACCAATCGTCCAGGTAGGGGTAGACGTGAATCCCCCCTTGCCGGAGATGCGCTGCCACCACCACCATGAGCTTGGTGAAAACCCTCGGGGCGGAGGTCAAACCGAACGGCAGGACCCGAAACTGAAAGTGCGAGTCGCCAACCGCGAACCTCAGGTACTTCTTGTGCCTGGGATGGATCGGCACATGGAAGTAAGCATCCTTGAGGTCGAGTGACACCAACCAGTCCTGAAGCTGGAGGGCCTGGAGGACTTGAGAGAGAGTAACCATCTTGAACTTGTCCTTCCTGAGGAGTTTGTTCAAACCGCGCAAGTCCATGATGGGTCTCAATCCCCCGTCTTTCTTGGAAATCAAAAAATAAGGGGAATACCAACCCTCGTTCCTCTCCGCTACAGGCACCAGTTCTATGGCGCCTTTCTCCAGCAGGGCTTGAATTTCCTGCGCAAGGAGCGGATCCGGACACTTCAAAGAGAGGTTCCCCGGTGGATTGTCACGAGGCCTGTGCCGAAAGGGAAGACAGTAGCCGTGGGTTATGATCTCCAGAACCCACACATCTGAAGTAATGGCACGCCACTCTACAAGATGCTGCGCCAGCCTTCCCCCAACCGGCGAACCATGGGACATGGCCTCATGACTGAGTAGGAGCGGCTGCGGCGTTACCTGAGGGCAAAGAGGCAACTGCCCGAGCGGCCTTGGCACCACGGGTACCTTGTCGTCCACCTCTGGTACCCCTGCGTTGGCCCCTCTGACTGCCAGCTCCTCTCGCTTTACCAAAGGACGAGTAATAGCGAAAGGAGCCACCCCTCCACTGCTGTCCCCTAGGACGAAAAGGCGGAGGTTGGCGAACTGCAGCGCCCAACGACTTCGCTGCAGCTTTTGAGGTCTGCAACCTCTCAAGGCTCTCGTCAGCCTTGCTGCCAAAAAGATGTTCACCATCAAAGGGCATGTTGAGGAGCCGGGACTGCACATCAGGAGCAAACCCCGACTTCCGCAACCACGCAAACCTGCGTATCACGGTGCTCGCCGCCATGGACCTACTGACGCATTCAGCTAAGTCCAAACCCGACTGAACGGACTCACACATGGCATCCTTACCATCCTGGACCAAAGCAAGGAAACCATCCCGTTCGTCCCCTTCGGGAATATGTTCAGCCGCTAACGCAACACAGTTCCACAGAGTGTGCGTGAAACGTGACAAGGCACAAATGGAGTTGGCCGCCTGAAGCGCCATACCACCAGAAGAAAACACCTTCTTCGCCCAGCCATCAAAACGTTTGTCGTCCCTATCAGGAGGGATGGTAGGGTACGACGCCTGCTTTGCCGGGGCCGTGGCCGCCTGCACCACCAAACTTTCCGGAGTGGGGTGCCTGGTCAAGTAGCAGGGGTCGCCACTGGCTGGACGGTATTTACGCGACAAGGATCTGCCCACTGCCGGGAGACTCTCCGGAGCAGTCCAAGCCGCCGCCACCCTACGCTGTAAAGCCATATGGAACGGCAGTACCGGGTCAGTTGGGGGACCAACATCAAGGATGTCCGTCAGATCATCCTGCACAAACTCCCCTGGGGGAGCAGACCATCCCAGATACTCAGACACCCTAGCCATAAGGCGCCGGTATGAGGAATCGGCATGGGAGCCAGGCTCAGGCCGACCAAATTCCACCTCCAGAGAGGTGTCCAGACCACTAGCATCATGCAGCGACTGCCTCAAATCGTCAAATTGACTATGGCCCGAGACAATGTCATCCGGCACCTGACCAGGAACCAGGCCAACCGAATCCTCATCCGCCTCTGAAATATAATCCAAGTGGTGGAAAGGCACCTGAGAGTGCCTGCTCTTAGCCAGAGCCTTCCTAGGGGGTACACCCGAGACACGGGGCACCTCCGACACGAAAGGCGTCGATGGCGTCGAGCGAATCGGCGCCGCCGTCGAGAAAACCGGCAACGGCGCCGAGAGGATCGGCGTCGACGTCGAGGAAATCGGCGTCGACGTCAGATGCAGCGCCTCCAATATCGGCGGCGTCGACACAGCCCTCGAAGCCGGAGCCCCGAGCGTGTCCCTCGACGACCTGAACGTCGACGGCTTCGACGACTTCCTCGGAGCCGGAGCCTCGAGAAAGCCTGTCGACGCCCTCGACGCCTCAGACGTCGATGTCTTCCTCGAAGACATCACAGGTGCACACGGTCTCGATCGCGTCGAGGACCGGGACCTGGAACGGGTACGGCGAGAACGAGCCTCCTTGTCCGAACGGGACCTCTCCCGTGACTCGTGCCGACCACTCTTGCGAGCGGTGTCTCTCGACCTCACACGGCCGACCCCACTCGGGGGCGCGGACGGCTGAGTACCCTGCGACTCAAGAATCGCCAACATTTTCTTCCCGAAGGAAGCCCATTCCTCCGGCGTCGCACGGCTGGTGGGATAACCGACGTGCCGGGCAGAGTCCTCGGAAGAGGACCTGGAAGGCGACCGGTGACGGCGCTTCCGAGAATGCCTCGAAGAGGCTGAGGAGTGGCGAGACCGACTCCTAGAAGAAGACCGACGAGACTTCCGACGATGACGCGGAGAGTCACCCCTCGAATCATCCGTCGAAAGCCCCGCCGACTTCGACTTCCGGGGCTTGGACACCCGACCTACCGACAATTTCTTCTTACGTTCGCGTAAGGCCTTGGACGTGAGCGACAGGCAGTCGACACAGTCATCCGTGTCGTGGGCCTCCCCGAGGCACCAGAGGCAGGCATCGTGCGAGTCAGTCACCGACATCTTGGACCCACACTCCCCGCACTTCTTGAAGCCCGGACGCGGGGTTGAAGACGAAGTGGAAGACATCGCTGCGAAGGAATATTCACAAACAAACAGGTTCGAAGAACTAGAAAGAACAGAACTCCAAAGAGTCGAGGCTAGAACCGAGAAACACGAAGCAACACGTTCGCGGAAAAAACGGAACTGAGGATACTGGCGTCGTGCGTCCTACTTATCACATCGGATGACGTCGGACGTCGGAGGAGGTCCTCGACGGCGGCGCATCGACGTCATCGACGCAGGACGCAGACGCCGAAAAAGTTTCCGAAGCAGCACAGCTGTGGTGATTACTGTCATAGATATGGAATACGTCGGAGGACCCAATCCCCTCGAATCGTACCTCTTGTCATCTCTATCCTGTGGGACAGTAGGGTAAGCGGTCCTGCTGCTTGATGAAGTTGCCGCTTGGACTACCAGACTCTCTGGAGTCTGGTGTTTCGATAAGTATTCAGGGTCAGCAGCAGCTACTCTATACTTTGCTGATAATCTTTTGTTGACAGTAGGGATAACTTCAGGAGTTTCCCAGTTAGATGCAATTTTTCTTTGTAAGGCTGTATGGAAGGGGACCACAGGATCCTCCTGTGGACCTTTGTCTAATATGTCTGTCAGGACATCCTGTTGAAAAACAGGCAAAGGCGCAGACCAACCCATTAATTCAATAATTCTTGCCATCAGGGTTCTATGGGGTGTTTCGGCATGTTCCCCTTGGTCTGGCTTAACAAAATCCACTTCTGGTGAAGTGTCCAGCCCACTTGCCTCATGTAATGACTCCTGTAGGTCTTTCAACCTTCTTTTCTCAGAGGTGAAATCCTCTGAAACAGGTAGTGTGGTCCTCTGCAACCCGAAGGTTTCCTGGTCAGAATCTTCCCCTTCTTCAGAAATTGAAGATAATCCAGGGTACTCTGACCTCTGAAATGGTATAAAACCCATTTCTAAGGCAGAAGGAGCCAAACTCGTAATTATTGGGCGAGAAAAAGTCGATGTCGTCGATGCCGATGTGAGGCTTCGAAGGCGCCGAAAACAGCGTTGAGAAAACCGGAAGAGGCCTCGAAGAACTCGAGAGGATCGGGATCCTACTCGAGGACATCGACGACCGTCTCGGCGTCGTGCCGGAGGCTCTTGGAATCACCGTTGGCTGTGGAGTAGCCGTGGTCTTCTCTTTCATCGGTGTCGATGTCGTCGAGTTGATCGACCAATCGATGCGTCGAAGAACCCTTCAACAACGGCGTCGATGGCGCCGATCCATGACTTACCTCTCTCGAGCTTCCCCTTGCGCTCCTTCAAGGCTTTCGGCGTCATGGACATGCAGTCCTCACACTCTGAACAATGGTGCTCGGCTCCCAAGCACCACAAGCAGATCCTGTGTGGATCCGTTAGACATTTTTTTACCGCAGTCTCGACATTTTTTGAAGCCGGATCACGGCGTTGTCGGTTCCGATGAAGATGCCATCGAGAACGAGTTGGTATATTTCGAGTAGATGTAGAACTGAACTGAGCAACGATGTTCCGAGGCCCCACGAAGCGCAGAAAAACGGAACTGAGCAACAGACGCCGCGCGTGGCTATTTATGGGCATGGTGACGTCGGCGCCGATACGGTGGCCGTCGAGGGACATCGACTCGGCGGACGTCGACGCGCAGCGCCCTCTACAGAAAAAATGTCCGAGGCCAGCAAGCTGGAAACGTATTATCAAAGATAAGGAATACGTCGGAGGACACAATCCCTTCGAATATGCATTTACTTTATTCTTGTCAAATTGAAGAAAGGTGTGACAGAAATAAAAAATATAAGCCTTTGAAAAATCATATCTATAGAAAGGAAGCCTCTCAACTTAAAACAAATTGCTGTTTATAGCTAAAAATTATAGATTCCACCCCATATAAAATATATTTATAGCATAATAGTAAAACATGGATGGGAAAAATGATTACATCTGGAAATTCTTAACGCACGGCGGCATTCCACACTTTGATTTTTTTTCTCCTGATGTGTAGATTCCAGCGATCTATATTTTTATTAAACTCACACATTCACAACCGGAATTATTGGACATAAACAACATTGCCACTTTACATTAGGAGTGTGAAATTCCCTGTAGTGTCCTTAATCCCTTAAGTGGGAAGGGCATGTATGTTCGTCCTGAATTCCCATAGGAAATCATTGTAGTCTCTGCTCACTCCTGCACTTAGGTTCGTATTGAGAGGTGCCGTTTAAAACGGACAGCATTTTGGTGCAACTTAAATGCAGAGTGCTTATGTACAATTAAACACCACTAAATAGAATTGTTGGCTTAAGCAGACACAGAATCACACAGGCCTTAGTGTAGTCATGATACACTGTTGTCTAATGCAGTGATATGCTAAGAAATTTGCAGCTGGTAAGTTGTGTCACGAATTGGATGTTTGCGCAACCGAAATTAAGAGAATCTTTTCTATTTGTAGGAAATTATGTAACATGTTAAACCCACGTAGTCTCTTAGCGTGAAATGCACAGACACCAATATGTAATGTGAAAGTAAAAGGGTGTTTTAAAATTGGATTGGTTATTGGAGGAAAGTACCTATCCAGCCCAAAAACACATAGGTTGAAAGCTTTACACATACACTGACTGAAAGAAGTGTGCACGCATACACGGATTGAAAGATGCAAACATACATAGATTTGAAAGCATCCCATGCATATTCTGAGAAGACTACACACACGTTTTCAATTTAGCACTGGAGTACGATATAGTGATTGAGTAATGTCAAGCAAAGGTAGTAAGCAAGAATTGAAAAAAAACATGCATTCAAACACACCTTAGCACTTGCAGAGTGCGGCATCGCTCCTGAAGTGGCACTGCTGCTGCTGTAGCCAGGTCTGTATTTGTACATGCTGGGGGTTGGTGGGTTGTCCTTTGCAAGAAGAGCAGTCTCTGCAAAGAAATAAATACAAAAAGGTTGCCAGGTCATAATCATACTGGTCACTACTTCCATTAGAATGCCACAATGAGATGCATCTTTTTTCCATGCCCTGACCCACCAACCACTTTCCAATGAATCATTTAATGAAATAATCTCACTAACAAGCACAAAGGGATTCTTGGAGTGCCAACATAGCCACAATTACCAAGCTTTAGCCTCTTCTCCAATCGCAGAAATCTACTACACCCAGAACAATCGCAGGGATCCACCATCTTCCCTCAATTACTGACATATGTCTCCACATAAATTACTGATCTCCACTACGTCCTGTGGTGAATCGAGGTGCCACGATCCACAAGAGCCTTACCAAGGACTGCCTGGCGGTGGCAGTGACGATACCTGCAGGAGTGGGATGGCGGCAGCAGTGGTGCAGCTCACGATGCGTGGAGTAACGGATGGGCATCAACCCCTTGGCTTGCCGGTGCTGGAACACCGGGAGCCGGGATGGTGGCATGCTCCATTCTGAGTGATGGAAGTCGCCAAGAGAAGACGGTGGCGAGACACTGCAGGACCTCAGAGGAAAAGCCCTAGTCTTCCTTCGACAGCACCAGGAAAAGTCCTGGATGTCTGGTACTCCATAGAATCTGTGGGAGGACCTGGGTTCTAATCCCCATAGAGAAACCTGGGAAATGTAAGAGGTACTTTAATAAAATAAAAACCTGAGCCCCAAGGATCGGACTAATAATATTTAAAAGGAGGCCAGCATAAAATAAGAATACAAAAAGCGAATAAAATGAAGTGAATCTACAAATGAAGTAATAGAAGCCCACCTGGCCAATAGAAAGAGAGCATAAACACCAGAGGACCAGAGTGGAAACACGCTGCCAGCCAATCCTGTTCCACCAATCAGTAGCCAACAGGATGAGGAGTATGGCTATAAAAGCAGAGGGGCAGGGCCTCCGTATCCTTGTACTTTATCATGCATGTTCTGTCTTGTTTTCCGCGCAGGAGTTCATGTGAGACTCCTGGCAGTGGGCTCTTCCTCTTTATGGTCATGGTGTACAGACCCTTGGGATACCCTTATGGCACCCATGGGTAGGGGTATAACCCTGTACTCCTAGTGTATGTTTTTGGGCACCTGTGTGTGGCCCAGAGCAGGGTATGGGCTGGTGGCAGCTCCATGCTGAATTTGACAGGTGCTCCGAGTATCCTCCATTGTGGGGATACCCAGGCCCTGCCATTGGAATCAGTCGATTCCTGATAGAAAGCAAGAGGCCACAGGGGCCATCTTGTCTATCGCCTGTTACCTTGTATTCACGAAATCCTGACTCTGTCCCTTCCCCCCGGCTGGCTGTGAGTGGAAGTTCCATATATGGTATTGTGGGGAAGTCTTCCCAATGACTATGTTGTGGGTACGCCCGTGGGGTGGGACCTGGGTGAATGGAGTGTGCAACGAATACGCATGTCATGTAATGGGTGTCTAGTATCTGGTGGTTAACACAATGACTGAGACAGCCCTGCCCGAAACTTGAGGAGAATGGCTTGAATGCACTGTGAGCCTGATTGGCTGCCTGCATGAATGCCCTTGTGAGTGATTGGTTGCCTGAGTGTGACCCTGCAGAGTGAATGGGAGATGAACAGTATATATGGGGGCCTCTCACTGATGGAAATTGTTCAGAAGCTGAAGTTGATACTTGATGCTTAACCTTGAAGCCCGCTGGAAGAAGAATTGCTACTGCTGTCCTTCGCTAATCTGAAAGCTGCGTCACTGTCAAGGAACTGATCCAAGAGAGGACCTGGCTAGGAGACCTCTTCCCGAGCTACGAGGGATCATCGTGCACCAGCTGACCTTTGCCAAGGATCCCTGCAAGTCAGTCCTCGAAAGGCTGCCGACTGGAGACAGGGACCACTGAGGAATCACGAAGCCAAGCGTCCAAACATTGAAGTCCATCACCGTGGACGACGAACCTCGTTGACCAGAGCTGCAACGCTCCATTGCTTAAGAACATTAGAAACAAGGACTCCCTTGCTCAGCACCGATGACTGCTTTGTCCCGCCGGAGTAAGTCGAGGCTGCCGACAACTGAGTAGAATCAGCCAGTGGGTTTCCCACCACCCGAAGTCCACAGGAGACGCTGACGACCCGATGCCCTTGCTGGGCCAAAGTTCTTCATTAACTCTTTGCAGCAACAAACTCTCGTCGTCTAGGTGCACCGCACGCGTCAGCTTGCAGGACGTTTTCGACCTATCGTCAACAAGCACCGCAAGAACCGAAGCTGCTGCCGCAATGACAGTATTCACCCTTTTCTTCACCGACTCTCGACGACCCGTGGCTCCTGCCTTAAAGGGAGTGCACTCAAGAAGGGCCCGTTGACGACTCATCGAAGAACTCTACAAAACCAGGTACTTTGGGGTCGTGGAACCTTTTAGAAGGAATTGAGACTATATTGAGCATAATTGGACTGGGCTTGTCAAATACGCTTTATTTACAGGTTGCCCAAGTGGGGGAATCCTCGCACATAACCGTCTGATGGTAGTGGGATAGACTGTTCTGCCATTGCTTGATTTAACTTGCTTTCTTTCTGTGGTCTATCATTGAATCATCTTATAATCTGATTCGTATGCCATTTGAACTGTTAGTAGTTGATGCATTTCAAAGGAATCGATAGTTGAGTGGTACCACATAGATCTGTATATATTTGCCATTATAGTATTGCCAGAGTACAAAGCGTGTTATTGTGATTGTGTATATAATTGAACCCTTATTTAAATAAAGACTGTGTTTTCACTAACATAGTGTGTGGACATTCCTGTGTGGGTGCTTGGTGACTACACTGTACTTAAGAACCAGCCCGCATCACCTCCTGAGAGCTTAAGCCTTGGTTGCTTGACCACAATACCAAAATGGAGAATCTTGGCTGGGGTGCACGTGCTTCGATTCTGCCATATAGAGAGCAGGAGTACAGATGCCCCCCTCAAGTCTTTACAACAGGTTCCCTCTACGTCTTGCCAGACGCTGCTGCATGAAGAGGAGCTGTATCCCAAAGGAGTTGCTGTTGCCTGGGTGAAGGACCCTGGGCTACCCTGGAGCAGTGCCTACCTGGAAGCTGCCTGAAGAGCCTAGAGGAAACAAATTGACCCAGGGGGAAGGAGAGTACCCCTGCAGCCAACCTAAATCAAAAGGGTGGAAGAGCTGAACTACCTGAGGAGCCCAAGAGGCTGTGGAAGCTGATTGACCCAGGAGGAAGAAAGAGTACCCCAACAGCCAGAAAGGTGAAAGAGCCGACCCGCCTGGAAAGAGGCTAAGGCAAAACCTTGCAAAGGTCCTGGTAAAGAGATCAGGACAGAAGCATGACCCCTGAGAGGAAAAGGGGTAAAAGCAAAGAACACCTGAAGAGGAGAGGGGTGACAATCAAGGTCCCCTGAGGATTTGAGGGCCAAAGAAGAAAGAAGGAATGTAACTCCTGAAGGAAACACAAAGCGCTGGACCCAGTTGTCCCCACGCCCAAGAGGCCCAGCACCTAGCAGACAAAGACAGGTCCCCGTTTGATCAGTTTGCCTAGGCGGCCCTATTGTTTATCTATCTGATGAAACCATAAGAGAAAACCTGTTTTGATTGGTTGGACTTCTGTTATTTAGTGAATGACGGTTGGATATTCTACCCTCAATACTTTTCACCCAGGGGAAGGACTTTAAGTTTATATTCTTCATTGCACCATTTTATTTAGCTATTCTAACATCTCACTTTCAACCCACATTCAGTTCTCCCAGTGTTACGATTGCAAATTCTGCGTTTTATATGTGAGCATGCAAGTAAGCGAGGAGACTTGTGCAAAGCACAGCAAGCCAAGCTGCGTGAAAACACAAGTTATTACCAAAACGTCATGTTTCAAAGTTCTTATATGAATTGCGTATGACATGATTGTATCCCAGGTTCCCTGGTCCCAAATTCTCTATTTAAACCAACAGTTTAAAACAAAAAACGATTGCCGATTAATGTAAACTCAATCCCAGCAAATACCTGACTCTACACACACAGCATGCAACATATATATGTGATGTGTGAGATGGCTTGGTGACCAAGGTCACAGGAAAGCTCTAAAACACCTAATTCATAATTTACTTGACATTTCTGCGAGATAGCTATGGCCCATGGTCGCAGGTAAAATTTCAAAGAGTGAGCTAAAAGACAATTCAGTCTGCTGTGTAGTACATACATGGTGTTTATATTTAGCAACACCTAAGTCTACTTAACTCCATGAGAGAGTCTGTTAACATAGCGTATGCTTAAAGCCCTCACTAGGTCCTCAAAATGATGGCATTAAGTGGAAACAAAGCACTTAAGTAAAATTAGTTGATAAGGATCACATCATTTAGCATAGCTGAAAAGACGGAATTAGAGTCCCACTTTCCTGGTTTCACAGTTTACAATTTGGCAGCACATTACATCTCCACCCATTCAGTAGTGTGTCTTAGACCAATATGCAAGACTTTCTTTCTAGTGGTCTTGAAGGGCTTATCTAGGAATCTGTTTTAAATAAAAGTGATCCGCCTCACATCTTAAAAGAAATCTCTACAGAAATCTGTAGGGAAAAACAAGTACGGCATGCTCTGGAAGAATAAAAGAGCTCAAAAGAAAATGCATATATGCCAAATGATTAAAAGGCTATAAGGTCAAGAACATATATTAAAAGGTATATTTGTTGGTGTTTATTTTAATCAAGGCAAACCAGTGTGTGCCTGTGAAACTCACTGGGTTAATCTGATTTACCATATATAACTATGAGAATGTGGTCAACTTTAACAATAAAATGTCTTTAAAAATATCAATACAACAACCTGATAAACTATTACACACTAGAAAAATGACAAGACCACTTATGCAAAGTAGTTACACAGATGCAGACTAGTTAGCTTAATGTTTTTAGAAGTTCTTGACATGCAGCCACAATAAATGTAGGACCCCACCAACTTCTAAGCGCTGTATTAACCGGTTACATTAGTCAATTCAACAGCGCTTATTTTTTTCAAACTTAGAAGGATGAATGACTGAGGAGGAGCGGGCACAAATTGAAAACTAACTGCAGCAAGTCACAAAGATTTCTGAAGCAGGAATTCAACTAGATGACCTATCGGATTTCATTTTCATGAAATGTGGTGATATGCTTAGTCGATATGTACATATTTCAATGGAGACAGAACAAAATGCAACAATATCAATTCAGATGCCTGGAATGCGGAGTGGAGAGACAAGGACATAAGAACTAGTAATATCGTTTACATTTTTCATTGGTTCTCAGAACGGTCATTAAGCTTTTATAAGGTTTTGATTAAAATGTTCTTTTTATATTGGGCAGAGCATGCTCTCATACAAACAGGAACTTCCACTGGGGATTTTTGGATAGTGGAGGGCACACACAAAAACGAATTTTGTGAAAGAACACGCACACAAAAACATCTTATTTAACTGTGCTTGTCTTCAGCTTCCCATCAGAGTTCTCTCCTTATACCTAAGGGTTCACATCTCTATCAGAATCAGGATGCGGAGAGCAAGCCTGCCAGAGACAGGTACACTTGTGAGGGCCCGGGCTTTCATTTAAGGTTCCTGCGAGGCAACCTTGGCTGGTTCAGCCTGGTACTACTCCTTTAACCTCTTCGAATCGCGTTCCGTGCTGTGCTGAAAAGGGCAGGCGCAGCTCAGCAAGAAGAACAAGTTACTTTCTTACCTAGTAACGTTCTATCGATGGGATGGTCCGACGGCATACTACATATCTATGACAGGTAATGTCCACAGCTGTGCTGCTTCGGAAAATCTTTGGCATCTGCGTCGATGACGTCGATGCGCCGTCCCCGAGGACCTCCTCCGACGGCACCCGATGTGATAAGTAGGACGCACGACGCCTATAGCCTCAGTTATAGTTTTTTCCCAGAACGTGTGCCACCAGTTATCTGCCAGTCAGACACACAAGGCCAATCAGAACGCAAGCTGCAATCGCAAAAGAAATTCTGCAGCGGGGAAGGCAGGGAGGGAGCGATATGGAATACGTCGCCGGACCATCCCATCGAAAGAACGTTACCAGGTAAGAAAGTAACTTGTTCTTCGAGGGGATTGGGTCCTCCGACGTATTCCATATCTATGACAGACTCCCAAAGCAGTACAAAGCAAGGAGGTGGGAAAGAATTTAGAATACAAATTTAGCATGCCCAATCAAATTGCGGAATAGAGAACTGCCTTGCCAAATGCCAGATCTTGCCCTCTGATGGAATTGAGGGAATAGTGACGTACAAAAGTATGTACTGAAGCCCAGGTGGCTGCATCACAGATGTGACGAATAGGAACTCCCCTCTGCAGAGCAGTAGACGCAGCCACTCCTCTGGTAGAATGAGCCCGCAAGCCAGCCGGAGGGTCCTTACCCGCCAAGCGGTAACACTGGGAGATAGCTAAAATAATCTGAGAAAGTCTGTTTCGTCACAGCTTGTCCCAAACGCTTTCCAGCGTAACCAATGAAAAGTTGATCGTCCACTCTGACCTGGGACATACGCGAAATATAAAAGCTCAACGCTCTCCGAGGATCAAGCCTATGGAGCCTCTCCTCTTCCTTACCAGGATGCGGAGGAGGATAGAACGCCGGAAGAACAACCTTCTGGATCAAATGAAATTCCGAAACCACCTTCGGAAGAAAAGAAGGACGAACTCTAAGGACAACCCTGTCCTTCTGAAACATAGTGAAGGGTGGCTTAACTGAAAGTGCCTGTAACTCACTCACTATGCGAGCGGAAGTAACCGCAACCAAAAACACAGTTTTCAGAGTCAACAGCCTCAAAGGGCAAGAATGTAAAGGCTCAAATGGAGCACCCATAAGAAACTTAAGAACAAGGTTCCAATCCCAACCTGGCACCAAAAAAGGTGACGGAGGGAACACATTAGTGAGCCCTTTCAAAAACTGCGAAATTAAAGGAATCTTAAAATAGGAACACTCTTCAGACGAGCGCTTAAATATGGACCGAGCCGCCAGGTAACCTTTAATGGTCCCCACTTGCAAGCCCCTGTGGGCCAAAGAAAGCAAAAAAGACAAAACTATGGGAATGTCACATTCAAAAGGATCCACATTCTGAACTCTGCACCAGTCGCAGAACTTTCTCCAACAGCAACGGTACAGAGACTTTGTTGCCGGCCGCCTGGCCGAGAGCAACACCTCCATCACGTCTTCAGGGAGGTCCCAATCCTTATACCTCAACCTTTCAGAAGCCAAGCGTGAAGATTGAGGGATCTGACCTCTGGATGGAGAACCTGACCCTCCTCCTGTGAGAGCAGATCGTCTCGGTAGGGAAGACGACTTGGAGGATGGACAAGTCTAGAAGGTCCGGGCACCACGTCCTCTGGGCCCACGCCGGAGCAATGAGGATCATCCGGGAACCGAACATCCGTAACCTTCGCAGCACTTGCGGGATGACGGGGACTGGAGGAAACGCGTACATCAGTGGGAACGACCACTCCACCACAAACGCGTCTCCTAAGGCTCCTTTTGGAGGAAATTCCTGCGAGCAAAACCTTTCGCACTTCCGGTTGACAATGGAGGCGAAGAGATCCACTTGAGGGGTCCCCCAAAGGGCGAAGATCTCCAGGAGAATCTCCTGAGCCAGCTCCCACTCGTGAGAGATCGTGCTCTGCCTGCTCAGAGCGTCCGCCATCTCGTCGTCGTCTCCGTCCAGATGAACCGCCGAGATCGAAACTTCCTGCTGGATGGCCCAGAACTCGAGCTGCATCGCCTCCCTGCACAGCGGAAGTGACCCTGTCCCCCCTTTTTGTTGAGGTAGTGCATGGCCACCGTGTTGTCTGTTAGAATCAGGACACTCTTTCCTGCACAGTCGGCAGAAAAGCCGTCAGGGCTAGCCTGACGGCCCTCAGCTCCAACAGATTGATATGGAGTCTGGACGCCGACGGAGACCAACGACCACTGACTGTCAACTCGTTGGCATGAGCTCCCCATCCCGTGAGGGGTGCGTCCGTCACGATCGTCACCTCCGGCCAGGGCAGCCAAAATGGGGCCCCCTTCATCAGATTGCCCTCGACGGCCCACCACAGAAGGTCCCGGCCTACCGAGGACGGCACCTGAACAGGGTCCGATAGCCTGCCGGAGGACTGAGACCACTGGAGCTTGAGTACCCACTGCAAAGATCTCATCTGCAGGCGAGCCTCTGGCACCAGAAGAATGCAGGATGCCATGAGGCCGAGCAGTCTCAAGAACTCGGACGCTGGGAGATTCTGAGCAAACTGAAATTTGTGCACCATCTGCTGAATGTGAAGAGCCCTCACCTGAGGAGGAAAACACTGCCCCAGGGACGTGTTGAGCACTGCTCCGATGTACTGGAGCCGCTGTGTTGGTGTCAAATGGGACTTCTTTAAATTGAGGGAGAAGCCCAGCCTGTGAAGGGAGTGGCAGGTGATGGACAGATGATCCAGGACTTGCTCGGGAGAGCTCCCCCTGCTCAACCAATCGTCCAGTTAGTGGTAGACGTGAATCCCCCCTTTCCTGAGATGCGCTGCCACCACCACCATGAGCTTGGTGAAAACCCTCGGGGCGGAGGTCAATCCGAACGGCAGGACCCGAAACTGAAAGTGCGAGTCGCCAACCGCGAACCTCAGGTACTTCTTGTGCTTGGGATGGATCGGCACATGGAAGTAAGCATCCTTGAGGTCGAGAGACACCAACCAGTCCTGAAGTTGAAGGGCCTGGAGGACTTGAGAAAGAGTCACCATCTTGAACTTGTCCTTCCTGAGGAGTTTGTTTAAACCGCGCAAGTCCATGATGGGTCTCAATCCCCCGTCTTTCTTTGAAATCAAAAAATATGGGGAATACCATCCCTTGTTCCTCTCTGCTACAGGCACCAGTTCTATGGCGCCTTTCTCCAGCAGGGCTTGAATTTCCTGCGCAAGGAGTGGATCCGGACACTTCAAAGAGAGGTTCCCTGGTGGATTGTCGTGAGGCCTCTGCCGAAAAGGAAGACAGTAGCCGTGGGTTATGATCTCCAGAACCCACACATCTGAAGTAATGGCTTGCCACTCTACAAGATGCTGCGCCAGCCTTCCTCCAACCGGCGAACCATGGGACCTGGCCTCATGACTGAGTGGTAGCGGCTGCGGCATTGCCAGAGGGTAAAGAGGCAACTGCTCGAGCGGCCTTGGCACCTCGAGTACCTTTATTTCCACCTCTGGCACTCTTACGATGGCCTCTTTGACTGCTAGCTCCCCTTTCTTTACTGAAGAACGAGTAATAGCGAAAGGAACCTCCCCTCCATTGCTGTCCCCTAGGACGAAAAGGCGGAGGTTGGCGAACTGCAGCGCCCAACGACTTCGCTGCAGCTTTGGAGGTCTGCAACCTCTCAAGGCTCTCGTCAGCCTTGCTGCCAAAAATGGTGTTCACCGTCAAAGGGCATGCTGAGGAACCGGGACTGCACATCAGGAGCGAACCCAGACTTCCGCAACCACGCAAACCTGCGCATTACGGTGCTCGTCGCCATGGACCGGCTGACACAATCCGCCAAGTCCATACCCGACTGAACGGCCTCACACATGGCATCCTTGCCATCCTGAACCATAGCAAGGAAACCATCCCGTTCGTCCCCTTCGGGAATATTTTCAGCCACTAATGCAACACAGTTCCACAGCGTGTGTGTGAAACGAGACAAGGCACATATGGTGTTGGCCGCTTGAAGCGCCATACCCCCCGAAGAAAACACTTTCTTCGCCCAGCCGTCAAAACGTTTGTCGTCCCTATCCAGAGGGATAGGAGGATACAACGCCTGCTTTGCCGTAGCCGCCTGCACCACCAAACTCTCCGGAGTGGGGTGCCTAGACAAGTAGCAGGGGTTGCTACTGGCTGGACAGTATTTTCGCGACAAAGACTTGCCCACTGCCGGGAGACTCTCCAGAGCAGTCCAAGCCGCCGCCACCCTTCTCTGCAGAGCCATATGAAAAGGCAAAACCGGGTCAGTGGGTGGACCGATATCAAGGATGTCCGTGAGATCATCCTGAACGAACTCCCCTGGGGGAGCTGACCAACCCAAGTACTCGGTAACCCGAGACATAAGGCGCCGATAAGAAGAATCGGAATGAGTGCCAGGCTCCGGCCTACAAAACTCCACCTCCGGAGAGGTGTCCAGTCCACTGGCATCATGCAGCGACTGCCGCAGGTCATCAAACTGGCTATGGCCCGAGATAAGTTCATCGGGAACCGTAACCCGAACCAAGCCGCCATCAGAGCCTTCATCACCCTCAGAAATGTACTCCAGGCGGGGAGAGGAAGACCTCTGGGGACCAAAGCAGTACCTGACCTTAGCCAGAGCCTTTCTAGGGGCAAACCCCTTGCCAGGGGCCCCTCTGACACCACCGCCTTGTAAGGCGTCGAGGGCGCCTAACGAGTCGGCGACGGCGTCGACAGAAAAGGCGTCGACGGCATCGACGACCCTGTAACGCTCACCTGATTCCCGCAGAGGCGCCGGTCTTGACTGGGTGAATGCCGTATCTTCAAAGGTGATGTGTAACACACGGTTGGCTCTTTGGGCTGGACCTCTGTGCACTGTATGTCTGACTCGAAGAGTAAGATGTCTGCAGATAGAAAATATGGGATTAATTAACTGGGGTTATTGGGTGCCTCTCTCCTCTTCCCTTTCTCTTCTCCTGTAGAACCCCAAAGGTTAACGCCCTCACCTTAGGTAAGTGAACGCCGAGCTCTCCATCTGCCTCGGGGCAGGGTGCCGTAACCAGTTTCTTCACTGGATAAGGGTGCAGGCCTCTTGACCTCAGAGGACTGCTGTCCGTCGTTAACTGCACGAACGGTAAGTTCTGGGCACTTCAAATGTCTTAAAAGTCTTTTGTAATGCTATCTCTTGTTTTGCAGGGTTCCGGCGATGGCGGATGGCGGGCTGATGAGAGTTGAGGATCGAACCCGCTTGAGGAATAGAAGCGCCTGGAAGCACGTAAGTAAGCGGTTGTAGCCTGCTTCACGATGCGCACCAACTGTCCCTTTTATCTTGCAGGTACAAGTTCGGAGCTTTAGAGAAGCTGAAGGGTGCTGGAATACCCACTGGATTCTGCGTGGGAAGGAGTAAATGGCACGTGAGTAGTAAAGTTGCCCAATGTCTTTAAACGCACCTTCTTTTGTCTTTCAGATGCGGGGTGCAGCACCGAAGGCCTCCGGAGCGTGCGAAGAGCTGGTAAGCTTTTGTCTTTCAGATGCCGGAATGCAGCGCGAGGCGTTGGTGACAGCCTATGGACCAGGTAAGAGTTGCGCTGCCACTGAAGACCGTAGTGCTAACCTGTTCTTTCTTTGTCTTTACAGGTGCTGCTGAAGACTGGATTCCAGGATGGTAAGCCTTTGTTCCCTTAGGCCCAGGATCAGAAGCAGAAGACACGATGAGCGTTCTGCTGCAGAGAATGCAGAATAACGCAAAGCAAGATTCATCCATCGGGTGTGGCTTAAATAGCCTCCTGTAGTGCTTAGGTGTCTCCTTCCACAGCCACGCCTAGGTAAGAAAAGAGTTCCTGCTTTCCAGAAGAGTTCCAGTGTTCTGAACCTAGGGAGTGGCTCCTGCCCCACCCAACAGGAAAAGTAGTCCCAAACAGAAGAGGATCAGGGGTTCAATCGCAGGTAAGTAAGCAGCATGGTCTGCTGCAGGTAAGTCCACATAAGCATTATGAGCCCGGCGCTTCCAGCGCTGGGACTGGGCATCTTTATGAGCCTGGTGCCACTGGCGCCAGGACAGGGTCCAAAAGGTCCCAATTGGGACTGGCTGGCACTCGGAACCGGGGTTATGGGTCTGCTTCCAAGGGAGTCGGGCAAGTCCTGATCTTTTGAAAGCAGAGATCATGACAGCCCCCCTCGGAGGCTGAGCCTCGAGAGAAATCGTCAACGACCTCGGCGTCAACGTCTTCTTTGAAGACGGCACAGGATCACGCGGTCTCGAGCGTGTCGAGGACCGGGACCTGGAACGGGCATGGCGAGAATGGCTACCCTTGTCCGAGCGGGACCTCTCCCGTGAGCCGTGCCGACCACCCGAGCCCGAAGACGTACGGGCGGTGTCTCTCGACCGGTGCCGACCGACCCCACTCGGAGGCGCGGTCAGACCGGTGCCCTGCGATTCAAGAATCGCTAGCATCTGCTTCCCGAAGGAAGCCCATTCCTCCGGTGTCGCTTGCATGGAGGGATAAGCGACCTGCCGACGGGCGGAGTCCTTGGAAGAGGACGGGGAAGGCGACCTATGCCGGCGCTTCCGGGAATGCCTCGAAGAGTCGGAGAAGTGGCGAGACGACTCCTGGAAGGAGACCCACTGGACTTCCGACGATGACGCGGAGAGTCATCCCTCGAGTCATCCGTCGAAAGCCCCGCAGACCTCGACTTCCGGGGCTTAGACACCCGGCCTACTGACAGCTTTTTCTTGCGTTCCCGCAAGGCCTTTGCCGTGAGCGACTGGCAGTCGACACAGTCGTCCGTATCTTGGGCCTCCCGGAGGCACCAGAGGCAGGCGTCGTGCGAGTCCGTGACCGACATCTTGGCCCCACAGTCCCCGCAGTTCTTGAAGCCCGGACGCGGGGTTGAAGATGAGAAAGACATCGCCACGAACAGGTCTTCACAACAAACCGAACAGGTTCAACGAACCAAGCATTTAAAACAGCAAACTCCAACGAGTCGAGGCGTACCGAGATTCACGAAGCAAACACGTTCGCGGAAAAAACGGAACTGAGGCTATAGGCGTCGTGCGTCCTACTGATCACATCGGGTGACGTCGGCCGTCGGAGGAGGTCCTCGGGGACGGCGCATCGACGCAGGACGCAGACGCCAAAGATTTTCCGAAGCAGCACAGCTGTGGACATTACCTGTCATAGATATGGAATACGTCGGCGGACCCAATCCCCTCGAAATTAACATTAACAAAAAGTAAATGTTTAATTAAAGTAAGCTTAAGCACATTTTAATGAAACCTTTACTTTTTCTTAATAGAGGAAAGATAATGCTTCATGCAAAGTCGGCCCCTACGACCAGCCTACTTAAAGTCCACAAGCATTTGGAAAATGGCAAAATTCCTAAATGTCCTATCCGACCCAGGCACCAACCCTTTCTGTGAGACCCTATAACTTTGGTGTGTCACTACCTAAATAAGGTACATATAGTCTTTGGCCAATTCTTTCTTTAGGGGGATTCTGTGCCTGCAATTAACGCCTTTCCAGATGCTCTTTGAACTGGTCCCACTGGAACGAAGCTTACTGTACTCAGCCCTATGGATAAGGGGTGTATAGGCCACTTTTACTCCCTAAAAATAGAAAAATACAAAAAAAAAAAATACTAATGGGCTTTAGAAATACGCCCAACAAAAAATAAGAAACACATGTAGAACATTATGCCCCTGCTTCCACCCACACAGCTCAATGGATTTGTTTGGACAGTAGTGCATGTAGTACCACAGGAATAAACGGATATTATTACTGCCTGTTCAGAAGAAGTAAACATGTACTTTTAATGTGTATGAATAATTACGTGCAAAGAAATAATGATTACAATATTTGTTTTCCAGTTAAAAACTTTTTTATTCACATATAAAAAATACTCCCATTGGGAATTGGACTTACATTTTTACTCCCTACAAAATCATTTTACTCCCAACTTTAAAACATAGGCAGTGAAATACTCCCACTGCCAAATCCTATCTGGAGCACTGCCTGTACTGGCTAAGTAAGGAAGGGCTTATATGTTAGCAGGTTTTGCAAAAATCCACCTTAGGTAGGACTTGAGAAGACTCACACTTGGGACACAGGGCTCCGACACTTACTATAGGCCAGAATCACACACATTTGTTGGTAGCAATGGATGAGGAGCCAGGCTTATATTGGGAGGGATAAAGGGCTGTAGGTGGTATAAAGCCCAAAGAAACACTGATACATTAAAAGTTAAAATAATGGTTTATTTTATATATACACACCAATTATTCAGCAAGGTAAGGAACAAGTTACCTACCTGTAACTATTGTTCTCCAGCATGGGTCTGGCATGGATTCACATGCTCCCGCCCCGTCGCCAGGCCAGGAATCCTTGGTAAAAGAAAAAAACAGTTTCACTTTCACTTACAAACTGTATTTCTCCTCTAAACCAATCACTGATCTCTGGGTCATACAGCTCCCAGCCAATGACTGCCCTCTCCCTACGCCCCTCCCCTGGCAGCCATCTTCAGATTTGGAAAGCACGTAAAGTGGCAGTATGACCAATAAGAGCCGCAGAGGGGTCGGAGGGAGGGTTTGCATGCAAATTCATCCCAGACCCATGCTGGAGAACAATAGTTACAGGTAAGTAACTTGTTCCTTCTCCAGCATGGGGTCTGGCATGGATTCACATGCTCATGAACAACGAATACATAGCAGTTCAACATTACATAAACACGGGAGGTGGCAAAGGTCAACAGAAACAATTAACTCTTACCTTTGATACAGACTCACCTCAAGCGAACAGGTTGTGTAGCACTGCTTCGCTGACTCTGGACTCCTCCCTGGAATCCTTGTCGACACAATATAACATTGTGATGGTGTGCGTCGACCTCGACGTAGCTGCCCTGCTCATGGACGGCCAGGCAGCGGTTGGTTTACCAACTGGTGCCAATGAGTGATGCAGCCAGAGAGCCACCTGCAGATGGAAGCCTTGGACAAGGCCTTCCCATGGTTCACAGGACCAAAGTTCACAAAAAACTGAAAAGTCTTCTGGGAACTCTTCGTGCGGGCCAAATAAAACTTTAGCGCTCGAGCCACATCCAGCGAGTGCAAAGTCCTTTCAGCCGGCTACAAAGGCGTTGGAAAAAAACACCTCTGACCAAGGGTTTGTAGAGATGAAATTCCGACGGAACCTTGGGCATGAAGTTGGGGTGCGGCCAAAGCACCAGCCTCGTCTTGTGGAAAGTCAAATAGGGCTGTTTGCAGGACAGGGCCTGGATCTCACATACTCTCCTGGCAGAGGTGATTGCCACGGGAAAAGCCGTCTTCCAAGAAAGGAACTTGAGATGAGCGTGATGCATAGGCTCAAAGGGGGCCCCCATGAGCCTAAAATAACCTAATAGTCTATATGCGCACACCTATAAATCGCATTAAGTAAATAACAATCTTACACAGATTACGTTTACACAAGCTTAGGGTGCAGGGGAGGAATACAGGCCATGGCACAAAGCCTTCACAACATATGGTACGAAAAAGTGTCACTTAAGACACTCCCGTCCTCTGCACACCATTGTAACTGAACATTCAGTCAAAAGTTTATCAAAAATTATAAATATTTTAATTCAAAAAAAGTAAATCAGAACACACAATTTCAATGTATAAATTTCAGGGCATTTCTTATGCGTACACCTTAAGACATTTTAGTCACAAAACAACGCGGCTCCAAATCAAGATGAAGATGATCTTTGATTTGAAATACTTCAGGCTCAATGCGTTTCGGGGGGTGAACCCGTTCTTCAGGAGCAAAACATTCTGAAAAAACATATATAATAGAACCATTTAAACCCCCATTCTTACATAGATTGCGAAAGTACTACAGCGATGTTCTCATACATATCAGAGATACCATCACCCTATTAGCGTATTCTTCCCAATCAGGTCATTCCAAAAATACTGCTTTAAGTTGTGAATAACATTCTCATCTATGCTATTCTATGACCATTGGATTGGCAATCCATACATGTGTGTTAGATATCGTGAATACCAGAATTTTTAATAAGCAAAAGCCAGTGCCAGGATGCTTTACACTACTACCACCTCTGACCAAGTGATAGCACAAAGTTTTGCATACCTTGCATCTGGTGCCAAGGGACCAGTATCACGTGTGCCTATATATGAAATAAAGTGAGAAAGGCTTTGATGTAGATATTCGGCACCAATCTTTGTCAGAAATATTCCACATACAGCACTCCACACCTACCTGTATACACAGGCAGACATGTAAATGCTGTAGAAGCGCAAAAAGGGGGACCCACGGTGTCATCCCAATAATAGTTTGTCAACAGATCTAGTCTCAACACAATATCCCAGTTTCCTACAAATAGATAATGATATTAAATATCTTGGTGCTCAAGTACACATTAACGGTTTCACTCGAACGAGTGATCTTCTACACCATTACACTCTACATCAACAGTGGTGCATGTGCTTAGGCATACACCCACTATTTACCTTTCACTGATGTCCAAATCGTCTACTGTGTTTTACGTGGAACAGATTCTTTCCGTAACCAAACCGAAACTCTGGCAGTCTAACAGCATGATCACGTGAACCTGCTAAAAAGGGAGTTGCGGAATCGATCATTGTTGGAAAACTAGTGCGGTGCCCTGGACATGAGCAAAAGGGTATGTATACCATATGTATAAACCCGATGTATATTCAGATAGGTAAGAATACTATTAACTTAACTACGGTTCCAACACCTGTATACGAGTAGTCCTACCTCCAGATCCATAATGTAAAAGCATATAGCAACAGATAGGTGGTTAGGAGGGAGCGGCAAAAGCCTTGCATAGCTCTCACATAGGTTACTAATACAAATCACTATGTTGTGGCCTCTGTGTGGACCTACTTCCCATATGCATACCCAATATTAGTCTGTCAACTTGGGTAGCATCCCGCATCTATAAATCTTTATCATTGGCCAGGAGTCACAATCCCCAAGTAACAGGAACTGTGTGCCAGAGCCTATTGGTAGTACTGGCCTACATTAAGATATCACATACACCTATGGGGAGGTGTTCACCACTCATCTATCCAATATCAAACCTTATGGTATCATGCATCTATAAATTCTCACTAGTACAGAATTAGTCCTTCGAGAGAAGGGAACATGGCCCATCGATGATTCTACTGGCCTTAATTTACTTCAATCACATTTATATAAGGGATGATGATCGCTCATCTGACTGATACCAAGTCATTCATTAGATAAAACAGTTCAATGAAAAATCCTCATTCATTCCTCTTGGTTGGATCGTGTCTAGTAGGTCAATCCAAAACATTTCCCTTTGTGTAAGCAGAGTATATAAGTCCCTACCCCTCAGGGGACGTTTCACCACTTCTAGAATGGTGAATTGTATTTGTGCAATTGAATGCCTCATCTCCTTAAAGTGCCTTGCCACAGGTGACTTTTCATTCATGCAGCATATATTGGATGTATGCTCATTCCACGGCTCAAAGGCTGACCTTAAGGTTTGCCCAATGAAGAGCAGCCCACTCAGGCACTTAATGCTGTATATAACACCCACAGACTTGCAGGAGGCAAAGTCTCGCAGATATATTTTCTTACCCGTACAGGGATGCGTGATGTGGTCTCCTTTGTGCACATTATTATAATGACTGCACATTAAACAAGGGAAGGTCTCCTTTCTTTAAGATTTCAAAGTTATTTGATCTTGCCTTGGTATCCTTTCTGCTTTAACCAATTTGTCACGCAAGTTTGTACCCCGTTTATATACCATCATTAGTGGTTAAGGGAACAACTTGAGGAAAGTAGGGTCATGATGTAAAATCGACAAATTCTTTTTAAGGATCTTCCTAATTTGCTCACTGTCTCGAGTATTTGGAAATATGTAAGAGATGTCGATTCCTTTTTGGGTCTCTGGGTCAGTAACTGATCCTTCGAGACCTGGGTGGCTCTTACATTGGCTTCATGTAGGACGTCCTCCGGGTAGCCTCTCTTGGAGAACCTGCCAGATAACTCTAAACATTCTGTTCAAAAAGTCACTGGATCCGAAATAATTCTCTTAAGGCGCAGAATTTGACCATATGGCAGACTTTTCATCATCGCTTTGGGATCGAAACTCCCAAAATGTAGAAGATTATTGACGTCAGTTGGTTTATGGTATGTTGTGGTTGTAATTCTGGTATTTACAATGGTCAACTGCACGTCCAAAAAATGTAAGGTAGGATTGCCAATATCTAAAGCAAATTTGAGGTGCCCGACACTTGGGCATAGAAGTTACCCTGATATCTAAAAAAATGATTGTACAAGATGATGGTAATGAATTCAATGATTAACTGCCTCTCACACTTAACATGTTTCAGATTGGAGGAGAATCCATTTGATGGCGTTGATTCTCTCATTAAAGACTCTAGGCGCTGGCTTCAGTCCAAAGGGGAGAGCCTTGAACTGGCAGTGCTTCCCTTGTACGACGAAGCGCAGGAACCTGCAATATTTTATGTGAATGGGGATGTGGCAGTACACGTCCTCCAGATACAACAGAAGATAGTCTCCCTCCTCCAGTTGGCCGAGCACATTCTGCAACACGACCATCCTGAATTTCTGGGACTTGATGAACTTGAGTCGCCGTAGATCGAGAATGGGCCTCCAGTCCCTGGTCTTCTTTCTTACCAGAAAGTATCCCGAGTAAACTCTGGAGCCCCGGAGTCACTTCGGAACCTGCTCTATCGCCCCTTTTATTAACATGGCCTGAACCTCCAGCAGCAGCTGAGGGGTGCATTGTTCCTGCCGGGCCACTGCTGGTATTCACAGACACTTCAGCTGAAACTCCAAAGTGTGTCCGTGGGCAAGAGCGTCCAGCACCCATCGATCGGTGGAGATGTTTTCCGACACGCTGACAAAGTTCGCCAGCCAGCCTCCCACTGGGGTGCAGGGGTGGGGCCCCACGTCCTGGCCGGTTCAGTCCTGCTTGGAGGCCAGCGCACTGCCCTGAGAGCCTTGACAACAATGGCGGCCACCTCCAAAGGCCTTGGAACTACCCCTGTAGGCTTCCTGGGTTGTGGAACTGAAGGGTTGGCGGTAAGAGGACGATCCACTGCTGAAAATCTTTGAAGACCTCCCTGACTACTCTCCTAAGGGACGAAAGGACGGACAGTGCTGTTGTACCATAGCCCCTGGTGGTACCTGGCCAATATCACTAAGGCGCTGGCCGCCTTGACCATCATTACCGCATAGTAAATGACTTTCCGTCCCACTGCGTCCAATTTCTTCCCCTCGCTGTCTGGGGGAACAGAGGTTGAAGAGGATGGATTGGATGACTTCTTCCTTGCCGCAGCCGAGACCACCGAGTCCGGCGATGGCTCCGACTCAGACACTCTATATTTCTTCTCCAGCTGGTCCCTCTTTGCCAGAGGAGGGGTTCTTCAGAAGTGCCAGCCCAGCAGCGGTACTGACAGAATGGTCCTCCTTTTTACCTCCCGGCGTTGGTGCAGGAAGCCTTCTTTTTTCTTCTCTTCCAGGTTGAGCATAAAAAGTTTGACGCACGGGATCCCACTTCATCCGGCGGAGAAGCCGTTGGTGGCAGATAGAGTCCACCGTCGTCTGTGTCCGTCGTAGCCGTGTCCGTCCTCATGTCCCTAGGGTGGGAGGGCAGTGATGGTTGGAGTGGAGTAGAGCGCCTCCTTTTTTCGGCGGTAGTGGCCCCGGTGTCGCCAGTGGAGTCACTGGTGGTACCATCTGCATCCTCTTCTGAATCTCCGACACTAGTGCGTGGAGGGTCGAAAGAATATCCTGCGACAGGTCTCTGAGAGGTGCCTATGTCGTCACTCCCTACCGCGTTGTCTCTTCTGCCGTGGGCGATCCCTCGACGTTCTCAGCATCACCCATCTCCTCCGGGATGGTGTGGATGGAAACATCTTCCTCATCTGACGAAGAAATATCCCCGCCCTGTAGTTCTTACACACCCCCCGCCCCCAAGGTCCTGAGATCCTGAGGGGTCAGCTTTGGGCTGAGGTCCAGCATCCTCCTCTCCAGAGTCTTTTCCACTGGCGTGTCCGAAGCCTCCCGCCTGGGAGGGAGTGCCACCCTGGCCGCCACTGGGGCACCCTGGACCGGGTCACCCCCTTTCGCCTTCCAGAGGGCAGCAGCAACCATCTCGATGGAAGAGGACGTTTTGGCCTGGATCACCTGGGCCTTGACTGGCAGGATGGACACCTTTTCCTACTAGGCCTTCTTCGGCTTCTCTCGCAGCTTACCTGGGGGGTAGCTGACTTTCTCTTCGACGAAGAGCTGGAGCGATGGCTGGAGATTGAGGCTGATGGAGACCAGGAACGCGCCCTGACCGTCACAGGATCTGCATGCACGGCGCCCCCTGTGGAAGCGGACTCGCAGTGCTTGGCCTTGTCTTGGGCCCCCAATGGATGGAGCGCCCTCAAAGGACTTAGAAGCCCGCTCTGGGTGGCTGGATCCGGATGAGGCATGCCACTGTGGACCACACAGGGTAGAGGCCTTGAGCCACGTCGCCAGCTGGACATGCCGATCCTTCATCGTGAACTTGGAGAAGCCACAGCAGATCTCAAAATCTTCTTCCTTGTGCAACAGTTTAGACAATACAGGCACTGATAATGCTCGTCCGTGAAAACATTCAGCAAACCGTAGCTGGTGCACAGCTTGAAGAGGGAAGCTCAGTCCTTCTCCTCCGACATGATCTGGCGCTGTGTAGGTCTGATGGACCTCTGTAAACTTCGAAGAAATACTAGACGATTTCTGCCCTTGAGGGGTGATGAAAGATGCCGAAAAACGTGTCCCTGTTAATCAGATGGATAAATGATGGAGCACACAGGCTCAATTGAGCCGAAAACTGTTTTCCTCCCAAAAAAAGCAAAAAGAAATAACGCAGAAGCTCGAAGAGCAAAATGCGAGGACTCCAAACACTTGAATGTGCGGTAAAAATCTGTACTGGCTCCTGGTAGCATCGCTCCTAGTGCCTTGTATAATATCTAGGTTAGCCTGTGACAGATGTAGATGCCTTAGTGTGACCTGTTCAGGACCCATGCTGCAAGGGCCAACAACTGGGCGGCGGGGTGGATGACTGTGCCTCCCTGCTGTGAGAGTAGGTGAGCTGGGCCCAGCGGAAGTTGCACCGGGCCTGTTCCGGCAGGCTGAGTAGTTCCGAAAACTACGCCCCGTGGGCCACCACGGATCTATCAGGATGACACAGAGGTGCCAGGCCTCCCTGATCTTGCAGATTACCCTGTGAACCAGAGGAGTGGAAGTGAAGGCATACGCGTTCATGCTGTCCCATTGTATCTGCATCGCGTTGCCCAGAGAGCCCCAGCCTTGTCCCTGCCAGGACACAAACTGGGGGCACCTCCTATTGAACCAGGTGGCAAAGAGATCCACCTGAGGATGACCCCATCTGTTAAAGATCCCCTGAAGGACTTGTTCGTTGAACTGCCATTCGTAGTTGACCGCACCAAGTCTGCTGAGCGTGCCCACCACCAGGTTGGACTCCCCTGGGAGATGTATTGCAATCAAGTGCATGTTGTTCTCCAGAGCCCACTCCCAAATGCTGACTGCCAAGGTGCATAGGGGAAGAGACCTGGTGCTACCCTGCTTGCTGATGTAATACATGCTGGTGGAGCGGTCCGTTTGAATGCGGATCGTCGTGCCACTGATTATCGGAAGGAAGGCTTTGAGAGTGAGCCAGATGGCCATTAATTCGAGCCATTTGATGTGGGCCTCCTGCTCCTTAAGAGACAAAACTCCATGGACATTGTGGCTGTCCCGGGTGGTTCTCCAGACCCTGCCCAAGGAAGAGTCTGTGGTAACGGTAACCTGCGATGCTGGTTGCCTGAACGGCCTGCCTATCCGCAAGTTTCAGTCCGTTCTCCACCAGACTAGGTCCTGGTGGATATGGTGAGGAATGCCGACAAGTTCCGCCTGGGAACCCCTCTCCTAACTCCAGGAGGTTGCAAAGTGCAATTGCAATGGTCTCATTTTGAGTCCCATGTATGGCACTCCCAGAAGACATGCTGCCATGATAGCATGATAGATGTTGGTACCACCATTCCGAGGTCACAGTTGTGCTGAGAAAATGCCCAGTGGCCATCTTGATGGCTGTGATCTTGTCCTCCAAGGGGAAAACTCTGAGCTTGTATCCCAGTTGAGGCCTAGAAATGTTCGACTCTGCGTGGCGTCCAGCTGTGAATTCTTGAGATTGATGGAGAATCCCAATTCATGTAGCGTATTCATAAGGGCGGAGGCGGTGTGATGGACTGCCTCCGGAGATCTCGCCCTGACGAGCCCGTTGTCTAGGTATGGACAGACATGGTGACCCTGGGCCCTGAGGAGGACTGCCACCACATTCATAAATCTGGTAAAGACCCTGGGGGCTGAATTGAGGCCAAAGGGTAGAACCTTGTGTTGGAAATGAAAGCACATGATCCTGCACCTCAGAAAGGACCGATGAGGCTGCCAAATAGGGACTTGTAGGTATGCGTCCTTCAGATCCAGGGAGCACATTCAAGTCCTCTGCAGGTGATCATTCGAAGAGTTCTCTCCACCGAGCTAACCTGTTCTTCAGATCACATGTTGTAAGCGCCTCACACACGGTACAACCCTCCCAGCCGTGATCAGGGTCAAGGCAGCGGAGGAAAAGAGCACTGGGGCCGGATGTAGGGAAGAGCCCCTCGCAGGCTAGACACCTGCTGCAGCCCAATGAGGTCGACATGCACCGGGGAAGAGCGTGGCGCCAGAGGACAGAGTACCTGATTAAAGACAAAAGACAGTTTACGAGGAAGATCGCGTGGAATTACAAGGCTGAAGCTAAACCCAGGATCGCTGGTGAAAGCGGTCCGCTCACGTCGACGTGGAAAAGAAGATTGGGGAGTGGTGCCGGTGGCCAGAGTCAGGGGAGTGGATGCTCTCAGGACAGCACCCCACCCCTGCACGCCTCTAAATTTAAAGGGGAAGAAGATTTATTTCTGGTGGAAATTTCTGATTGTATCTGCTTAGATTCGCATGTGCATATAGTCTGACATCCAGTGGTCACCGCAGACTATTGCATCTTGTATTTCCGAGAATCGAAAGGGGACGTCAACATGGGCGTGCCTGTACCACTATCCCTAACGTGACTTGTAGTGTGCCTAAAATCCCTCTCGCGTCGAGGTCCCTCAGATTGTATTTTTTGGGCCGTGAGGGAACCTATGATTATTGTGAGGGAGTACAGAAAAGAGAAATTAGTAAGACGTCCATGTTCCTTCCATCCGAGCGGGGAGGAAGGGTGGGCTCATGTGAATCTAAGCAGATACAATCATCAGAAATGCTTTTACGGTAAGTAATGCATGCCTTCTGCTGCTTGCTAATCTGCTTAGTATCACATGCTGTGCATAGACTAGCGAGCAGTACCCGGAGTTGGAGGTGGTATGTGAGAAGGACCAGTAGTGAAAAGATGTCTTAGTACTGCATGTCCCGCCTGAGAATCAGACCTAGAGTGATTGTCTAGGCAATAGCGTTTTGTAAAGGTGTGTACAGAACTCCAGGTTGCCGCTTTGCAAATGGAATCTAGGGGATCATTTGCAACGAATGCTATGGAAGCTCCAGTGCCTCGAGTAGAATGTGCTCTATGCTTGAAGAGCAGTTCTCTCTTAGCAAGAGTGAAACAGAGTGTGTTGCATTTGACAATCCACCTTGAGATAGTAGATTTGGAGACAGGGTCTCCCTCTCTACCTGCTGCCACAGAAACGAAAAATTGATTTGTTTTTTTTAGTAGTCAAGTTCTGTCCATGTAGAACATCCAGTGTGTGCAGGCATCTTTCTCCCAAGTTTGAGGGTTTTTGAAAAAAGTTGGTAGTTCTATGGATTGGTTCCCATGGAACTTTATAATTAATTTAGGCGCAATCCTAGGTGAGTGCGCAGAACCACCTTATCTCTCAACTGTTATAAAGGAGTCTAGAACAGAGCGCTTGTAGTTCACCGACTCTCCTAATGGAAGTATAGCTATTAAAAAGGCAGTTTTGTGGGTCAGATCTTTGAGACTTGCTTTATCCATGGCCTCACAAGGAGACCCCATAAGCCTAGTTAGCGCCACGTTTAGGTCCCATCCAGGAGCTGGGTTAGAAATGGGAGGATGAATTCTCTTTACTCCCTCCATGAAAGCCTTAATAACTGGTATCTTCCACCACAACACCTTTTGTTGTGATGTAGTGTAGGCTGAAAGAGCAGCTAAGTGAACTTTAAGAGAGTTAAAGACTAGGCCTAAGTCAATGGGGTTGATGCTCTTAGAGTTGCACCAGATGACAAAACGCTTCCACTTACTGGAATAGCAATATCGTGTGTTAGGTTTTGTTGCCTCCTTGAGTATGTCCATACATCTCTGAGGGAGTTGCAGGTGCTCGAACTCTATGACCTCAGAAGCCAGGCTGCTAAGTTCAATGTTTGTGGGCATGAGTGAAGTGTTTCCCCCTTGTCTTGCGACAACATGTTGTACGGGCAAGGCAGTTTCATTGGAAGAGATCGGGATATCATCAGATGAGCAAACCAGGGTTGGTGGGCCCACATGGGAGCCACCAATATCATTGTGACTGGTTCCTGGTGCAACTTGTCCACTATCTTGTTGAGTAGGGGAGTCGGGTGGGTGAGGGGGCTGGAGGGGAGAGCGTAAAACAAATTTCCCTGACCATGCTATCCAGAGTCCATTCCCCTTGCAATGATTCTGGGGGTACCTGGAGGTGTAATCTTGGCATTGAGCGTTCTCCAGAGTTGCGAACAAGTCGATCTCTGGGAAGCCCCATTCTGCGAAAACAATGGGGACAATGTCTTCGTGTAATCTCCATTTGAAATTCATGCTTAGCGGACAATCTCTGCTGAGTACGTCTGCCAGAAGATTGAGTTCCCCTGGAACATGTTGTGACAACAGGAACATGTGTTTGAGAACCCACTTCCAAATGTTCTGGGACAGTTTGGATAGCCCTGGAGAGGCAGTGCCACCTTGCTTGTTCAGATAGTACATGGCTGTGGTGCTGTCTGTGAGGATCAGGGCCGTCTTCTCTTGCAGTTGTGTCTGAAAAGCTTTCAGTGCTTTGAACACGGCTAACAGTTCCAACAGATTTATGTAGTTGGACACTATGTCCGACGACCAAACTCGGTGTGCTGTTTGTTGAAGCAGGTGAGCCCACAACCCTGTGAGAGATGCATCTGTAGTGAGAGTGGAATCCACTGCAGGAGTGGTGAAGGATTTCCCCCTTCAAGAGGTTCTCCCTCGACCACCAGCCCAGCGAGAGAACGAGGGCTGGTGAGACAACCACTAGATCGTCCCCTTGTCCGCTGGCCTGACACCACTGGCTGTTGAGCCACTCCTGCATTGGACATATGCGCAAGCGCGCGTGAGGAACCAAAAAAATGCATGACGCCATCATTCCCAACAATCGCATAGCTTTGCGTACCGTCACCTCTCGACTGGCTACATATTGAGGGATTTGAAACAGCATGTTTTGGACCCTCTTGTTGGAGATAAAGATGAGGCCGTCCTTTGTTCGAATTAGTGCCCCTAGGAACTGCTTGACCCGACTGCGGTCTAGGCTGGATTTTATCTCGTTGGAGAATCCTAGACTGAAAAAAGATCTATAGTTTTTTTGGGTATTTCACCGACAGGTTTCGTAGGAATCCCCTGTTATGAGCCAGTCGTCGAGGTAAGGATAAACTGGGATGGATTGCCTGCACAGGTGTGCTGCTGCCACTGCCATTACCTTTGTAAATGCCCTTGGTGCAGAGGCTATCCCGAAGGGTAGTACTTTGAACTGATAGTGCTGGTCTTGAATCATGAATCGGAGGTATTTTCTGTGCGCCGGTAACTTTGAAATAGAAAAGTATGCACCTTACATGTCCAATGTTGCCATGCAATCCCCCTGTGTGAGCAGGGGAATTACCTCTTGCAGAGTGACCATACAAAACTTTTGGGGCTTCACAAATTTGTTCGCTGGGCGCAGATCTAGTACAGGGCGCATTGTGAAATCCTTTTTGGGTACAAGGAAGTACACTGAATAAATACCCTTGTTTACCTGTAGAAGAGGTACGACCTCTATGGCGCCCTTTCCCAGCAGGGTCTCGACTTCTTGTAGCAGGATGCGCAGATGTTCTGGCGTCAGGTGTCTTGCTCGTGGCGGTCTGAACTGTGGGGTCCGGCAGAATTCTATACAGTAGCCGTGGGTGACGGTCTTTAGCACCCACTGGTCTGTAGTTATTCCCTCCCATTCGCGAAGAAATTAGGTTAGCCGGCCCCTGACCGGGGATGCATGGGAGGGGACCTGGAACGGCGGGTCATTTCTGGCCTGAGGCGGGGGAACCTCAAGGGATAAAATTCTGGCCTCTTCCTTTACCACATTGTTGCCCCCTTGTGGGGTGTGGGGTGTTATAGCTGCTGGTTCCTTGGGGAGAGGACCAGTCATTCCCCGAGATGTATTGATTTTGAGGGAATCGTTGCCCACGAAAGGAATATCTATTCCCACTCCCTTCTTTGTGAAGGTCTCTGGGTGATCTGATCCAGTCTTAAGGGTGTCATGCTCCTTTTTTGCAGTTTCGAGGGCTTCATTTACTGCCTTTCCAAATAAATTTGTCTCCTCCACTGGTTTATTTATAAGTGAAGCTTGTGTCTCTGGCGTGAACCCAGAGTTTCTTAGCCATGCGTGCCTTTTCAGGAGGGTACCTTGAGCCAAAGACCTTCCGGCTGTCCCGCTGCATCCAAAGTATTATTTTAGCATACTTTGGTTAACTTGCCTGTCCTCTGCCACTGTTGAGAGCAGACGGGCTTGCAGCGGTTTCGGGACTTCTTGAAGGCCCTCCTCTAACTTGGCCCATTGCGCATCAGCATAGCTGGCCAACCGCGTTCTATTGATGGCGATGCGAGTGGAGTAAGCCGCCGTCGCAGTGATCCTTTTCCCCAAATCGTAAAGTCTCTTACATTCCTTGTCACGGGGTGCCTCCCCAGTAGATAGTGGAACCCCTGCTCTTTTCCTGGTAGTTGTAACAACCAATGAATTTGGTGTAGAATGACCCCTGATGTAGGGGGAGGGTGGTAAAAGGTTCTCTACCCTCAGATTCACTGCTCTAGTAAGTGCAGGTGTTATTAAAGAAGGGGCCAATCTCTTCTTAATTGGATTTAGCGGAGGAATAGCTTGGCTGGCAGGTGGTTTTTCTTTCAAAATGTCCTCCACGAAATCAGCCTCTGGAACAGCTTCTGGAGTAGCAATTTTGAAGTGTTCCGCTGCTTTCCTCAATATGCCGTGGAAAGCAATTTCATCATCAACCGGAAAGGCCCGTCTAGTGGGGGTGGCTGGAGGGGAGTACAAGGCATCAGGTTCCGGAGTTGGAGTAGGTGACTGCCAAGGGCTAGGATCAATGGAGTACGGGTCTACCCACACCCCTCAGTGGGGTCTAAATAGACCTCCTCAGAGTCGACAAAGGGATCTTCATTTTGGGCCTCCTCCTCAGTGAGGTCAAACATATTCCTCTTCTTCCTCTTCTTGAGTAGGGTCAAAGATCCTCTGCAGCTTAGCCACAGGGAGTTGGGGATTTTCCTCCCTAGAACACTTGGGTGTGGACTTCTCAGAGAGATCGGTGATCAAACCTCTACTATGACTTGCACAACTACAGATACCCTACCACTTAAAACCTGTCAAACTAGCAAACCCAATAGCTCCTTTACACTACTAGGATCTCTCATTAATGCGAGATCAGTGGTGGCCCATGCCGCAGAAATTGCGGACATCCTAAATAACGACAATTTGGACCTACTGGCCATAACTGAGACTTGGCTGCATGAGGCTGCAGGACCAACACTAATGCTAGCAGTGCCCGATAAATACCAAATTCTCAGAGCTGACAGGCCAAATGCCAGAGGCGGCAGACTAGCCATCATCTGCAAATCTACCCATCCCATCAGACTTGCCATATCAGTCTCCTACTCATCCTGTGAAGTACTTACAGCCAAAATGCCACTCTATAACAACCGCATCCTCTCAATCCACTTAATAGACCCCCAGGGCCTCTAGGAAGACGACTTAACTAGCCTTATAGCCAACAACACTAAAGACCACTCCCAAACCCTACTATTGGGAGACTTTAACCTCGGCTTTAATGAAACTGACAAACCCGCAGAGTCAGTTGCAGCCCTGCTCAAGGACCACGGCCTTTACCAAAAAGTCCTCTCCCCTACCCACATCAAAGGAAGGACCCTTGATTGGGTATCGGAACGGAAACTGCAATATCAGTATCACCGATATTGTTCCACAAACATGGACTGATCACTATCTAATAACCTTCTCTGCCACTCTAGATCTCCTTAGCCCCAAAATCAACAACATGGTTCCCCCTCTCCCGACCACAAGTAAGGAGGACATGACTGCTGAAAACATTATCCCTCTCCTCCTTCCAGCCATATCGGGATTGGAAAGCAACAACCCGGACACCTTGGTAAATACCTTCAATGATGCTATGACCAGTTGCTCCAGCCAAATTACGTAAAGCTAAACGGGAAGCCCACTTAAAGGCCTGGTTTACACCCCACCTCAAATCTATGAGACTACAAAAAAGAAAGCTCCAATCCATCTGGCGCCACTCACCTACTGAATACACCAAAAACAATCTAACCGAATTTGCCAAATCTTACAATAAAGAAATTATCAAAACCAAGAACACCTTTAATGACAGATTGCAAAAGCCAACTAATACTAAAGAGCTCTACGCCATCCTCCGCGAACTGGAATCCCCTATTCAACCAATAGACAATGTCCCTAAAACAAAGTTTGGTGCACAAACATACAAAACGCCCTTGCGAAATAAAATGCCACACTGCCACCACTGGACCAACAAATACCCCATTCTCAGGAGAATAAGACTAGTGCATCGTTTAGATTCAAGGCTATCTCCATAATTGACACAGAAAAAATAATCCTCTCCCTCAAACCTTCAAATTGTAAGGTCGACTCCTGCCCAGCACAATTAATGAAAGACGCAGCTAGGGATCTAGCTCCCTTCATTTCCAAGCTCATAAACTCTTCCTTTAAATCCAACACGGTACCCACCAACCTCAAAGAATCATGGGTCCTCCCATTACTGAAAAAACAAACTCTGGACCCCACCATCCCCACCAACTACAGACCAATCACCACAGTGCCATTTCTACTTAAAATCCTAGACAGAGCTGCCTACATACAAATCCAGGATTACCTGGAAGCTAACCACCTGCTTGGTTCACGGCAATCTGGCTTTCGCCCACTCCATGGCACGGAAACAGCTCTGCTAGACCTCAAGACACAAATCGAGGAACTTAAGAATAACGGGAAAACAGCCCTGCTTCTCTTACTGGACTTGTCGGCTGCTTTCAACTTGGTGGACCATGCCGTTTTATGCCACCACCTCGAATCTGCCGCCAACTTCACCGGAGACGCCATAGCCTGGGTCCAATCCTTCTTAGCAAATCGCACCATGCGAGTCTTCTCCACCTCCGACTCAGCTGACCCTATCAATGTCCATGGCTCAACGGCGCGCAGGATTTGGCTCAAGCCCTTTCCTTACTGGCTTCTTTTGGAAGGCGCGGTAGGAGCATGGCTTGCCGAGGGTTTTTGTTTTTGAAATATTTTAAATCATTTCAGATATAAATGCTTGTGTGGAGCTTTTCGTGGGACGAGATACCCTGTCAGGGGAGGTGTCTGACGACGAAGGCGAAGAAGGCTACCTGTGGTGCGCCCCACTCCTCGACCTTGATCTTTTAACCTTCTTCCTTCGAGGAGAGTCACCTCTCGGCTCATCGGAAAAAGGTTTCTTCAACGGGTTCGTTGATGGGGATGTTTTGGGGATTTCTACCTACTGCCAATTTCCCCTTTCGGTCATTGACTGGCATTTGGAGCAGGCCATGGTCTTATGCTCCACCCAGAGGCACCACAGACAAACTCAGTGTGGGTCGGTTAACAAAATTTTCGAATCACAGTCCCGACACTTCTTGAAGCCAGTCTTCAGGGTACTAGGCATTGAGGAAGAAGACATTATCGCGTACGTTAGAACAAAAGAAGCGCATCGTGGTTTCTTGAAGTGTAAGCTTACTCAGAAAAACAGAACTGAAGTCAACAGGCGCTGCGCGTGCCATATGTACCCTCGATGACATCATCCTGAAAACGGAGGCCATCGAGTCAAATGCAGCGACGCACAGTGCCAAATTTCAAATATCAAAGATGAGGAATACAAGAGAGGACACAATCCATTTGAATTAGACCTTTGCATGCTTAACTTTGTTTTGTCGAGATCCTCAGACAACTTTGTAGCATGCAGCCACACTTGGCGGGAGATGTCTACCCAAACCATAAGGTCCTGAGCAGAAGTATCTATATGATGGGCCACGGCCTCCAGCAGGTCCTGAGCCAGAACTCCCTGTGGCGTTCCCCAGGGGTCTAACGTCTCTCCCTGGCAGTTCAACCAATAGCAGGCACATCTTGCCCACCACATTGCCGCTCTCTGCCCCCACTTTCAGTGCTATGCGGATGACAACTCATTTTCAGACTCCCTTCCGCCTCTTCTTCTCCTTCTCTCATCTCTGACTGTGTCTGCTATCTAGTTGTGGTGTGCGGCCAATGATCTCTGCCTTAATGCCATTAAGACCGAGATTCTCAACGGCACACCTACTCCCTCCTTTCCTGTCACACTCTGGCCGGCCTCTCTTGGCCCTCTTCCTGCTCCCACCTGTGGGGCTAAAAACCTTGGGGTCATCTTCAACTCCACTCTCTTTCTCTCCTTACATCTCTGACGTCTATAAGAAGTCACACTACCAGCTGCCCCTCCTTAGAGGTATTCTTCCTTTCCTCTCCCTTCCCCCAGAAGTTCACTGTCTCTAGTGCTCTGGTTCTCTCTAGGCTGGACTACTGCAACAGCCTCCTTCTAAATCTACCTGCTTCTACCCTCCACCCTCTGCAACTCATCCAGAACAGAACTGCGAGACTTGTCCTTGGCCTCAAGCCCAGGGATCGTATCTCTCCAGGACTGAAATCTCTGCACTGGCTCGTAGTGGCTGCGAGGATAAAGTTCAAAATGCTCAGCATTGTCCACAAGGCCTTCTGGGGCCTCAATACCTTCAACTCTTTCTTACTAAAGATCTTCCTTCCCAAGCTCTTCGTTCATTTGCCTCCAACTCCGTCAGGGTCAGCTGCTTATCCAAGCATCGAGTTAGTGGTAGATCTCTTTCTTCGGCTGGGGCCTCCCTCTGGAACAGCCTCAAAACCTTCCTCTTTGCTTCTGCTTTCTCTCCTCCTCTCCCCCTGCTGATCTCCTGGTTGAAAATGAATCTGCACTGGACACCTGCCTACCCTCTGATCTCGGACCCAGGTCCCCTCCCCCGCCAGTTGCACACCGGCACTGCTCCCTGGCACTCCTGCACTTGGGGACTGTTCTCTACAGCACTTGACACCTGATGTCTGCACTTACCCTTGCACTGCCACCAGCAGGCCACACTTTTTACTTACTGCTTTTATTTATTCCATTTATTCTTACTGTCCATCCCATGTACTGCACTGCCCCATTTCCCCGCACTTTTCCCCTTACTCCTTTCCCTGCACTTACACGATCTCAATGTCACCTGGCCTAGTAAGATTGCTGTCTCTGTCTTCACTCTGTTCCCCTTCCCTTACCTAGTCGCGCCTTGAAACACTTGTGTATAGGCATGTTATAAATGCCATATCATATAACTCTGGCATCGGATAGGCCTTCTTTAAAATTTTCCAGCCTGTCCAGTGGGATACATTCCTGAAATTCGGAAAGCTCCTTGCACAGCTTGAGATTTGCTGCTGCAAAGACGACTTCGATATTCGCTTGCCGCAGCTGAAGACCTGAATTGGAAAACACTTTCCTGATGGCGTCAAGAAATGTGTCCTCCTTAGACAGAACCTGAGAGGCAGCCATAAAGGATATTGTGGACGGCTTATACTGGGGTGTAGCTGCTGCCACTACCATTGATGAAGGGAGTGGACATGCAGTCAAGGGTATGTGCTCTGAAAAATGTAGCTTTCTTTTTTCGCCATTTCTTGAGTGGTTGTTCTTTGTTAGCCCTTTTACCATTCTGAATGCAAGTTTTGCCTTTTCGCTGGAACCCAGTGTTTCTTTAAATGCAGGGGAGGAGTTTGCCACTCTCCTGTCCTTTTTCTGCTGATGGGCCTGAATGGAACCGGTTCCCACTGGGGGCCGGCTTTCCCGATTGGACAGCCACCCACACCTTTCTGTAAACTGCAGGGAGAGTTTGCAGAGGAGTGAATGGGAAATCCCATTAAAAGTTGAGGTTCCTGAGGCAGAAGGCAAGTCGACCACTGCTGCTCTGACCCGGTTTTCTTATCGACAGAGGAGCTTTGAAAAGGATGACTCCCCTCCACCCCCCCCACCCCCCTGGCTGGTGGGGCCCAACCAGCCCCAAGATGGACTGCAGATCGAGCCCCCCCCCCCTCCCTTGAGGTGCTTTGACCTTCTAGGGCTGCAAACCGCAAATACTAGAAGACCTCCTCATCATTTGCAGCTTAACATTTTTGGGTGAACAAGTCCTCAAAACTTTGGTGAGCTCTAGTTGGACCTCCAGAGGCACAATCTCACTCATCCAAGTTCCCTCACCAGAGTGCAGGACTGCAGAATCGAGGAAGGTTAACCTGGCGGTAACTGTTCATTGTTGGAGCTGGTAAAAAGGTGGGAAAAAACCACAGCCCAACGTAGGAGAACGGAGAAATCCGTGCTGAGGGTCCATTCTCGCGACTGCTGCTGTGACATCCCATTAAGAGTCCTTCCTTGTGTCACCAGATTGAGGAATCAGGAGACCGGGTCAGTTGATGCTGCACAGGAAAGAATCCAGCTGCGTTTTCATCAACCACCCTAAGGTACAGTGGGGCTCAAGGTAGACCTTACCTCAAGATCAATAGTCGCTTCTTTGTGACTGGAGTGCGATACCAGGTGTTTGGGTGTCCATCCATACCTCTTGCCCAGGCCTAACATCTTGTGCACTTTTACTGAGCCCTTTACAGGGTCCTTATAAATTGTGTTATCCTACTAAAGTATCTTGAGTTACTAAAGTTTGCAATTTCTACTGCTGCTTAAGAGTTTTGCTCCCATCCTACACTGACTTTGATGAACTCTTGACTAGTTAGGTATTGGACTGCTAAAGCATTAGAAGCCTTGAAAAGTGTTGCTGAGAGGTAGATCACTGCTATTATTGTTGAATAACCCTTCTTTTAATTCCTACAGACTTTGGGTGACTTTGTAAATTAATAAAACTGTCCTTTCACTGTAACAAATGTGGAACTGTCATTACTGTTATTTTCTGTAACAATTGTAAGTGCGAGCAGTCACCTATGAAAGTATTGTTGATATTTCCTATTTGTGTTGGTTAGTCTAAAATAGTATTGACCTACTTTGCCTTGTGTATATAAAATTAAACATTTATTTTATTATAAATTTCAGTGTGTAAGAGTTTCTTTGGACTAATGTATTGACTGGGTTCACTGTACTTTCCCCCAGCTCACTTCCTACTCATAAGATAAGCCTCCTGGCTCTGCCATTCTACCAATCCTTTGGGTAGTGCAGACTTATACTAAGAGTTGGGGGCCTGTATACCAAGGGATAGTTGTATAGTGTTACCTCCAGGTGGACTTTAGGAAAACGCCCCAACACTGGTGTTACAGCTGGTGGGTTGGAGTAGTGTTGGATTACATTGACTCTTGGTTGTACCTGTGTCCAAGGAATCCATCCACAATGTTGGTTACCTATACCTATACTGTGACTACTAAATCACTTTAACAATGGCAACATTAAAGCAGAGGCTCTGTGAAGAATCCTACAGATACCTCACCGAGTGATAGGGAGAATTTTAATTTCTGTGCCAATTTCCCTTTAACCTTAGAGACCCCCAGCTCCTTTGCTGGACTCAGGCTTTTTAATTTTTACTCCCCGGTGAGTGCGACTTTTCCCCCACTCCCTTGTGTGTTTTTCTGACTAGGATTTTTGGTTTCTTACTGTTTAATGGAGTCTGGTAAACTCTACAGGCATCTGCTTTTTGCATAGTGACACACAGCACCTTGGACTACTCAATGTTTAAAAACATTTTCTTGGACGAACTACTGTTCACAAGAATAGTAAGATGACTTTTGTCTTACTTAACTTTCCTTTTGTGGGTCCAGAACACACCATCCTATGTGGAGTGCTGGGGGTTACATAGTAACTCCTTATCCCACTTCTCATGTAACCTTTTGTTACACTAACCTGAATTGCTGGTGGCAGTGGTTTCTTTTTTACTACCTTTGTGCCATGTATCTGCAGGCTGATTTCTCAGCTGAAGTGCAGTACAGCACCCAAGGGTGACCATTTTTCCAAAATGGCCCCGGTCTTCTTTTGTAGCCATTTCTTGTCAGTTAGTTCCTTCTGGGCTTTTACTCCGTCATTTAAACCAGGTTTAAGCCCTTTGTGCATGTTGCCTTTGGCAGGCTTCAGCCCTGAAACCCACCCAGGCTCCAGTGTGTCTGGAAAGGCAGGAAGTGAGGGAGGAAACCTCCCTGTCCTTTGTCTCTGTCTCTATGTGTATGTGTGCCTGAGTGAAACCAGTTCTGATTGGCAGGCTGGCTGTCTGGTAGGACAGCCACCCTGCTGGGTGATTGACACCCCTAGGGCTGTGAATGAATGGGAACTTGCTTAAAAGGTGAGGTTTTTGGAACTAGAGAACTAGAGGCAGAGTCGACCACTGGAGGGCAACATCCAACGAAGACGACGTGAAGAGACGCCAGCAGCACCCCCCTGGACTGCAAAGTGCCCAGTGAAGCCCTGCTGCTGTGCTGTCCCCGTTTACCTTTCAATTAGGAAGACCCGCAAGGGACGACTTCCTCCCTTGGGCTGGTGGGACCAACTAGCCTAGAGACCAGCTTCATTTTGGCGCAACCCCTGACTTGCTGCAACTTTCCAAAGCGGCAGAATCCCAATGCCCAGACACCCCTGACCATCATCGAGTGCATTGTTTTCTTAAGTGCGAATCCAGCCAAAACCTCGTGGTCATCCAGAGGACCCCACAGAAGCTGGAAATCTTCATCCCGAGTCCCCTCACCAGAGTCCAGGACCGAGGGATCAAGTAACTTCCAACTGGATCAGTTCGTTGGTGCAGAGAAAAAGGCTCCAAAACCACAAAAGGCAGCTGAATCCAGGAGAATTCATTGCTGTAGAGTCCCTCGCCTGAGTGCTGCTGCAGTAGCCTGCCAGACGTCTTCCCTTTTGTCTTTACGACCAAGGTAAGGAACAAGGGTCTGCTACAATGCAACAGGAAGGCATCCAGCTGGAACCAATTCTTCAATTCACAGGGGCTTTGGGTACATCTATCTTTTGCCATTTGTGGTGCTTCCTAGCTTGGGGAGTACTATTTTAAATCCTTTTGAGTTGACCTCAACTCACCTGCACTGGCCTCCCAGAGTGTGCTTCTTCAAGGTGGTGCCTCTTGAGCTTCTGTGATTTTTCTACTGAACTACTGACTATTGTAAAAAAAATTCTAAGAAGAGGGCAGAAGAACTTTGAACTGCCTTATTGCATTTGGCTGTCCTGGCACCCTAAGGCTCCTCTTCTGAACCTACTGGCTTTGGCAGTACTTGTTCCCTCACAGGTTAATTGTTGTGCCCTTGTATTGCTGGGATAACAGACTGCCTACACCCCTCATGGAGAATTAACTGTTTTACTACTTATCAAGTATATTCTGATACGACTAACTTTTCCCTCCTTGAAACTCAATATTGTAATGGTGATCACAAATAAGTGCTAATACTGACCTCAAATGACATCACTCAGTGTGCTGGAACATCTTTAGCATAAGAAAAGTTTACTCACCTACTTTCTGTGCTCTTGTTTAACTGAATCCTACATTTTGATTTAATGTTACTATTAGTTGCTTCTTTTTAAAGATGGTCTTATCCTTGTGTATACATAAATACATATTTATACCATAACTTTGTGTGTAAGAGTTTACTTGGATACCTGTATTCACTAATTTCATTGCACAGATCTACAGCTCACATTAACCCTCAAGGTAAGCCTGGCTGCTCAGTTACTCTACCAACTTGTGTAGTACAGGCCTATATTAAAAGGTGACAACCAAATTAATTAGGGGACTAATACTCCTCTGCGCAAACCGCTGAAAGAATTGTTGGTTGATCAATATATGGATTAATATATACTAAAAAGTGTTGTTGCTGCATGGACTGATACCAAAAGACTCAATGTCCCGTAACGCGCCTGACACAAGAAAACAAAAATATATTTTGTCTGTCCACTGCGCATATCGCTCAAAAATAGTACTAGCGAATTGTTTTGTACAACTGTTGCTGTATTCTGAAAATATAAATCAGACCACTCCGACACAAATTTTACACTATTCGTGTTTTCATTCAAAACATATTTAATTTAATATGGTGATTTTCTTGATCCTTTCAAAACGTGTTTCGACCTCAAAGAACATAGGTTCGCATTAGGGCTAGTAAATCACCTAGACTCCTAACTAAAAATACACCACGTCCATTGCTAATGTGCTCTCCTTTCCATTTGAGTATTTGTCTTTCTTCACAAATGAGTGCTAAATGCACAGCCTCATGAGTCGATTTAGATAGATATGAACCTTTAACTATAGCAGTTCGCTCCAGAGATAGATGAGGTTTGTGAGGTGCTAACAGGAGCACAATATAGGTTATTCAGAAGCAGCAAAGTTCATCGGCAATAGTTAAAGGTTCATATCCATCTAAATAAACTCATGAGAGGCTGTGCATTTGTCACTCATTTGTGAAAAAAAAAAACAAATGCCCAAATGGAAAGAGCACATTAGCAATGGACGTGGTGCATTTTTAATTACGAGTCTAGGTGATTTACTAGCCCTGATGAGCACCTATGTTCTTAGAGGTCGAAGCACGTGTTGGCAGATCAAGAAAATCACCACAGTGGATTCAATATTTTTGGGATGAAAACACGAATAGTGTATAATTTGTGTCTAAGAGTGGTCAGATTTATATATTCAGAATACAAGTTGTACAAAACAATTTGCTAGTAGTATTTTTGACAGATCAAATATCTTTTTGCTATAATAAAAGGTGGGTTAACTATTGAGTTGGTGACAGAAGAATCCCCTGAAGAACGATCTACTGATGAAACCCACCAGACTTTGCTTGCAGAAGTTGAACCATCTAGAACAGACTTTAGTAGGGGGCAAAGAGAGGATCCCTCTCGAAGATCTGTTTCAGCAGGCAGCTTCCCAGAGTGAAGGACAAGAACCTGGGAAGCATAGGCTCAACTGGGAGGATGGCCTCCTCTAAAGGGAACTTATGGAATCTACTCCAGAGGGCCTGAGGAGGCAGGTGGGCATCCAAAAGGTAAATTCCAAATTCCTGCAATTGGCCCATGAGGTCCCTCTAGCTCGTCACTTGAGTACCAAGAGAACCAAAGAGACATTGTATTTCTACTGGCCCAAGATGGGTGCACAGAAGTGGAAAAACATTGCAGACGCTGCCACACTTGCCAATTGTCTGGTAAGAGTGGATCCAAGAATGTGGCACCCTTAGTGTCCCTCCCAGTCGTGGAAGTTCCTTTTGAGATGGTGGGATTGACATTATTGGTCCCCTAGACCCTCCAACTTCCTCAGGCAACCGGTTTATTTCTGGTTGTAGTGGGCCATGATACTAGATACCCTGAGGCCATACCAATGAGAACTGTTACTGCTCAGGCAGTTGCTAAGGCGATACTTGGTATTTCTACCAGAGTAGGATGTTCTAAGTAGGTTGTATATGACAAGGGGGGGCAGGGGGGAGTCACATTTTATATCCCACTACCTGCAAGCCATGTGGAAAACCTGTGGGGGGTCACCTACAAATTCTCAGCATCCTACCATGCTCAAACAAACTGATTGGTAGAGAGGTTGAACAGAACTATGAAGAGCACGATTGGTCCTTTAGAAGAAAGTGGGACCTCCTACTGGTATGCCTTCTTTTTGTCCCACAGTGAAGTTCCTCAAGCTGGAGTGGGCTTTAGCCCCTCTGAGCTTTCTCTACGGTCATCCAGTCAGAGGCCCCAATGCCCGATTAAGAAAGGGCCGGAGAGAGCTCCACCCTTAAAGCCAGTACAAATTATTGACTATGTGCTAGGCCTCAGACAGTGCATAGCACATATGATGACATAGGCTTCTGAGAACTTGAATGCGGGTCAAGCATTGGCACCACCAGAAAGCCAACATCATGGAAAATATTGCAGACCAGCAAGTTCTTATTATGGTCCCGGTAAGACAAAGCTTTACAGGACAAATGGTAAGGACCCTTTAAGATTGTAATCAAGCTTGGAGAGGTTAATTATTTGGTTGACTTGGGCAACCCCAACAAGGCCCCTAGGGTCTTTTAGACCAACCGACTGAAGGCTTATGTCCCTAGACCAAAGATAGGAGCTTTGCTTCTAGCTTCTGATCAAGAAGAGAAGAGTGAGCCTCTCCCAGATCTTCTAAAAGGACACCCCTCAGATGGGTTTATAGAAGGCGTTACATTCTCTTCTAATTTGACACTGCAGCGACAAGAGGAATGCAAATCTCTGATAAGACAGTTTGTCACTCTGTTTTCACTAATACCAGGTTTGACCACTTGAGGAGAACATGACATTGACACTGGTGATAGTATCCATGTGAAAAGCAGGGGCTACAGGATGTCAGATTGTGTAAGGTATCACATTAAGGAAGAGGTCAACAACATCCTTTACCTTCGAGTAATAGAACATTTCACAAGTCCAGTTGTGTTCGTACCAAAAGCATGTACCAAAGAACTTAGGTTCTGACAGACTATATGGCCTTGAATTCAGTTACCAAAACTGATGCCTATCCCTTGCCAAGGACTGATGAGCTGGTGGATAAGCTGAGTTCAGCTAAATTCCTCAGTACATTTGACTTGACAAGTGGTTATTGGCAAATTGCCATGACTATGTCAAGAAGAAAACATGTTCTACCCCAGAAGGCCAGTACAAGTTTAAGGTCATGCCTTTTGCATTGAAAAATGCACCTGCCACTTTTCAAAGAATGGTAAATAGTGTTCGGAGTTGGTTACAGAACATCTGCATAACATACTTGGATCAATAGCAGTGTTCAGCCATACCTGGGAGGAACAACTTCTTCATCTTGAACAAGTGTTGCAGGCTATTCATCAGGCCAATCTGACCAACAAGGCAAGCAAATGTTAAGTTAGGCTGACTAAAGAGGTCTACCTTGGGCACGAGGTGGTGAGATCAAGCCCTTATCCAGCAAAGTACAAGACTGGGCCATCCCTGCTATTCAAGCAGAAGTGAGCCTTTTTATGGCTCTCAGTATATTACAGGAATTGCACTGAGAACTATGGGACCATAGCTTCTCTTCTGAATACTGTGTCTTCTCCTACATACCCTGTGAGACTACACAACACTTATCTGCTTGGTATTCGGTAACCCATCTTTTGGTATAGGTCTGTACTAAACTACACAAGTTAGTAGTGTGACTGAGTAGCCAGGCCCATCTCAATTGGGGTAAATGTGAGCTGTACAGATGAAATTCGTCAATACAAGTAACCAAGTAACACTTACACTCACAGTTTCAGTTATAAATAATTATTTATTTCTTTAACAACATTTTTGAATAAAACATTCTTTAAAAAGGCAGTTGTTTGTAGCCGTTCTGTTACGCTCACCTGGTCTCTGTGGGGGGCGTCTGCTTCGTGGGGAATGTCTGGTCCTTCTCCGCCCTTCCGAATTCCACTCTTCCTCTTACGGACAGTGCTGCTCCTATGAGGGAGAATTTCAGGTATGTTTAGATGCCTAAATTAATTCCCACCCAATCGTAGCCCTGGGTTCTTTTGTTTCAGGTTTTGGGTAAGTATATCTCCTGCTCACCTTATGTATTTAGTAGGCAAGCTCTCCGTCCTGCTTGTTCTCAGCAGGGGCGCAGTTGCTTCTGTACGAGCCGAGTTGCTTCACTAGTTCGTGTGATTTGCTGCTTGTGGGGTGCAGCCTATCCTGCTGTGGTGGCGACTGCGTTCTCGACTTGCTATGTGTTTTTCTTCTTGCTGGCGCCAAGGTAAATCCTTTCCTTATGTGTCCTTTCCTTACATGTCCTTTATGTGTGATCTCGTTCTAGACCACTGTGGTTGCTGTTAGAGTTTTAATAACCTTCCCTTTATTTGCAGGGTCCGGGCGATTCAAGTGCGCGACCTTGGAAGCGGCATGTCGGCTCCGGTGTGGCTGGTATGCACAACGAGTTAGTGGAACTCCAGAACCAAGGCGGTAAGTATGTAAGTATGTTTTCTGAGTCCGTAAGATTACTGTGAATATTGGCTTAGTTCCGATGCACTCAGTGTGTTTTCTTTCCTTCCTCACAGGTGCAGATGTCGGGCGGAATCGGGCCGGACCCACGAGGTCATAGACTTCAGAGGTACGACAATCCACTGCAACGGATGAAAATGAAGACGAGAGATTTCCGGATGCGAGGTTTACAGGCGAGTTGCGTTGCAATGCAGGAGCGGGCAGCGCGGAAGATAAATGCTGTCTTTTCCTCGGCTTTTTCCAGGTGCAGGCAGCGGTGAGCGTTACGCTGTTGAACAGATTAATGTGAAGCACGTGTTGGAGTCGAGGCGTGGCTTATATAGCCTGCCACGCCCATGAGTCTTGGCCACACCGAAACACGAGTCTGTATGACTTCCTGCATGGAATGGAGGCTGTGGCCCTATGCCCTCCATGTTGAATGGTGTAAAGCTCCTCAGGCCCATTCTTACTGTAAAGAGCCTGGCGCCACCAGCGCCAGGACAAGTGTCCTTTCCAGGAGTTTTCCGGCGGGAGGCTAGTGTCACACCTTGATGCACACACCCCACGGCTACATGAGGGTGATGTTGGATGTGTGGCCTTAACCCAGGGATCATGACAGCTCTCCACCCCCACCTCCCCAAGGCCCCTCTCAAGGATGGTCCTTTCTTCGGTCCGGGGTTTAGTTGGATGATTGTGATGAATGCGTCTTATTAACCGTGGAGCATGGACTTGGTCACTGGGTTCCCAAAACCTATCTTGTGGTCCATACCCTTTCCAGTCAACCAGATAGTAGAGTGTCGATTTAACGACCTTGCAGTCCAAGATGTCTGACTTCAAATTCCGGTTCGTTGTCCACTATCACAGGGACCGGAGGGGCTGTTGATTCGGGTACCGGGTCTGACCGGTTTCAAAAGCGAAACGTGGAACACTGGGTGAATACCCATAGTTGGAGGTAGAGCTAATTTCACAGCCACAGGGTTGATTATTGCCTTGATGGTGTAAGGGCCCAGGTATCTGGTGTGAAAGGCTTGTGAGCCTTTCACTGGAACATGTTGAGACGCTAAGCAAATTGCATCCCCGACTTGGTATGTTGGGGATTGACACCGGTTTCGATCTGCACATTTTTCGAGTTGTTCCTTGGCTTTGGTAAGGTGTTCTGTTGCCTCCTTGAACACTAAGTGATTGGGGCATGTAGTGTAGTTACAGCTGGCATTCCAAGGGATTCAGGTGGGTCGAAGTTTGAAGTGCGTGGGTGTCGTCCATATAGTATGTAAAAGGGGCTTTTCCCGGTGCCATTGAGAATTGAGCTGTTGTACGCATATTCAGCGATCCATAAAATATCCTTCCAGGTACTCTCCGTTTGGTGCAACATGCATCCGAGGTATTGCTCTAGTGTCTGGTATGTCCGTTCGGTTTGACTAACGGTTTGGGGATGGTGACTAGTGGACAGACGGACATCGATCTGCGCGAGTTCACAGATTATTTTTCCAGAAGTTTGAGATAAACTGGACTTCCCCGGTCAGATATCCAGGATTTAAGGGAGTCCGTGTAAACTGACAACTTGTTCCAGAAAAACCTTAGCCAGGGTGGATGCAGTTGGTAAGCCCTACAGGGGAATGAAATGGGCCATTTTCGTGAACAAGTCTACCACGACTACGATGTGCGTTTCTCACTCCTGGCTGACCAGGTTTGTTGTGCCCTCTTATCTATCTGGCCTTGAATCGCGCTCTTTAGATCTTTGAGAGACTTGTTTGACGTAAGGCCCATGAGTTTCTCTTCCGGAATGATGGGCACAGGTTCTGACATGGTATATGCATTTTCTCCTTCACCCATACGAGATAGGGCACCAGCTTTGCCATTCCGCACCCCTGGGCGATAGGTGGTGATGTAATCATATTCGGCAAAGAATAGAGCCCACCAGAGTTGACGAGACGACTGGGCTTTCGCCGATTTCAAGTATTGTTGGGTTGTGATCAATGTGACTGTATGCCTGGCTCCCAGAAGATAATGCCTCCACGCCTTGAATGCTGCTTTAATGGCTAGGAGCTCCTTGTCTGTTATGGCATAGTTCAGCTTCGGGGCGGTGAATTTGCTTGACCGCAACACCACCCGGTGTAGTTGACCGGTATCCGGATCCTTCTGCGATAGTACTGCTCCCATGGCTATGCTGGAGACGTCGTTTCAACTACATATGGAAGGTCAGGTCGAGGATGTCATAGTACTGGAGTTGTGGTACATTTTTGTTTCAGGGTCTGTAAGGCCTCTTCAGCTTCTGCGGGCCAGTGGAAATGCTTGTTTTTACGAAGTAGTGATGTGATCGGGTGAACAATGTGAGAATCCGTGGATGAAACAGCAGTAAAATTTCGCGAATTCGAGCACACTCAACTCCTTTTACGGATGATGGCGATGGCGAGTTAAGTATGGTATCCACCTTGTGGGTGTCCATTCGAATGCCTCGTGGAGTAAGGATAAATCCTAGGAATTCGACTTCCTTAACACGGAAGCATTTTTCCAACTTGGCATAGAGCCGGTGTTGTCAAAGTTTTTCCAGGACAGCTCTAATGTGGGTGACATGGTCGTGCTCGGTGGCAGAGTATATCAGAGTCTATGCAGACTAAAGCAGAGATGTCAAGTAGTTCTCTTAATACATCGTTCATGAAGAATTGAAACGTGGCAGGAGCGTTACATATCCCAAAGGACATGCCCTGGTACTCGAAAAGTCTGTACTTAGTACAGAAGGCGGTCTTCCACTCGTCTCCTTTTATTAACTCTTACTAGGTAGTATGCTCCTCGGAGGTCTGGTTTGGTGTAGATCTGAGCATCCTTGACCTGGTCCAGTATTTCCGGGATGAGGGGCCAAGGGTATCGTTTTTTACCGTTACTTGATTCAGTGCTCGGTAGTCAGTACAAGTTCTCAAGTGCCCCTCCTTCTTTGGGACTAAGAAGAGGGGTGAGGCTGAGGGTGACTTGGATGGTCGAATAAAACCGTTCGATAGATACTGGTCCAGGTAAGTCTAAGTGGAGATTTTCCTGCTCCGTGAGGGCATATATACGACTGCACGGAATCTGAGCACCAGGAACAAGGCCGATTTGGCAGTCGTAAGGCTGTGAGGCTGTAAGGTGTTTGCTTGCTCCTTTTGGAAGACATCCTGAAAATCGATGTATTCCCACGCCCAGCATCACTTCTTTTGCAGGGGGAAACCTTTCTCGCTCTCTTTGAAGAGAACCCACCCTGTAGCATGACCGAGCACATTCGTTGGAGGTGGTCAGACTTTTTGCGTGCCAGTTGATTCAAGGATTATGGATCTCCAATCATGGTAATCCCAGGATCACTCGAAAGTGGGGAGCATTGATGAGGTTGAAGCCGAAGTCTTCCTGGTGGCCGTCTTGACAAAGGAGTTACGTCTGCGGTACAATGTGTCACAGGGCCCGAGGATATCTGTGTACCATCTACAGTCGTGACATTCTCTGCCATTGTCTTTTTGCAGAGGGGAAGTCCTATCCTGTTCGCCAGTTCCTGATCTATGTAATTACCAACCACTCCACTGTCTACATATGCCTCCAAGGCGTTCATCCTAGATGGTTGTTGGTGGTTGATCAGGATCACTGGTACGGCTAAGTGAGAGGTCTGTGGCTCCTTCTCTCAGCTCTCTCTGCTTGCTGGGCATGGCAATTTTCCGAGTTCGATTCGACGTCGTCTTTTTCTATGGCTCCGACCATCTTTCTAGGAGGTTTTACAGGGCATTCTCGGAGAAAGAGACCAGGCTTTCTACAATATAAACACAGCTTCTGCTGTCTCTTGTCCCTTTCCGCCTTGGTAAGCGGGCTCCGTACCCCCCGATTTGCATAGGTTCAGGATGGTTCGCTGGTTGTTGAGATGGAGTTTCTCGTGGGTGTACGTACACCGCACGACTTTCCGATCGGGCCTGGTCGATCTTTCGGTCCTGTAGTCTATGATCCAGTTGCACTGCCAAGCCAACAAGGGGGGGGGGGGGGGGTGGTTTACTACTTGGGCTAGGACGTCTTTTAGCTCTCCTCGCAGACCTCGATGGAACAACGTGGTCCTCTTCTCTTCTGGCCAGCCAGTTTCAGCTACTAACCTATTGAAGGTGGCAATGTAGGTCAACAGGTCTTGACTGCCCTGCCGTAGAGATAGAAGCTCATTGTCCAAGGCTTGACCGTGAGGGTACCAGGCAAACAGTTTCTCAATTTCTCGTTGGAATTCCCCAAAGTCTCGCAACAAGGGATCATCCTGGTTAACCAATGGAATAGACCAATTTGCCGCACTACCTTCCAAGTATGACAGTACAAACGCAACCCTTGACTGGTCGTTTGGGAAGGCTCCGGGCTTACAGAGGAAGTGCAAACAACACTGATTCATGAATATTGCATATTTCTTCGGATCGCCTAGAAAGCGCTCGGGTGGGGCCAAAGGCACAGCTCCAGGCAGGAATACTTGTACCGGGGTGACTGTTGATGGTGCGGCTGACGGAACGCTTCCAGGCAGCGGGGCTTGGCCGGCTTGGGTCTGGAGCAGCTGCCTAGCCAGTTCATCTGTGTGGTCTTTGTTCACTATGAGCTCCCTCCGAAGAGCATTGGTCTCCTGCCGGGCGGCATGCACCTCTGGTTGTAACTCCCCAAGCAATTGGGCTAACTGGTCAGTGTCTGAAGTCTCCATGATGCCCAGGCAGAGGTGCTGATGAGGCTTCGCTTTCTGTTATGCTCACCTGGTCTCTGCGGGGTTGTCTGCTTTGTGGAGAGTGTCTGGTCCTTCTTCGCCCCTCCGAATTCCACTCTTCCTGTACTGCTCCTGTGATGGAGAATTTCAGGTATGTTTAGATGCCTAAATGAATTCCCACCCAATCGAAGTCCTGGGTTCTTTAGTTTCAGGTTTTGGGTAAGTAAATCTCCTGCTCACCTTATGTATTTAGTAGGCAAGCTCTCCGTCCTGCTTGTTCTCAGCAGGGACGCAGTTGCTTCTGCACGAGCCGAGTTGTTTCACTGGTTCATGGGATTTGCTGCTTATGGGGTGCAGCCTGGTCCGCTGTGGCGACGACTGCCGTTTTGACTTGCTATGTGTTTTCCTTCTTGCTGGTGCCTCATGCTCTTGTTTGCGTCCCAATGTTCAAGCACCAAGGTAAGTTCTTTCCTTACGTGTCCTTTATGTGTGATCTCGTTCTAGACCACTGTGGTTGCTGTTCGAGTTTTAATGTCCTTCACTTTATTTGCAGGGTCCGGGTGATGCAAGTGTGTGACCTTGGAAGCGGCGTGTCAGCTCCAGTGTGGCTGGTATGCACAACGAGTTAGCAGAACTCCAGAACCAAGGAGGCAAGTATGTAAGTATGTTTTCCGAATCCGTAAGATTACTGTGAATATTGGCTTAGTTCCGATACACTCACTGTGTTTTCTTTCCTTCCTTACAGGTGCAGATGTCGGGCGGAATCGGGCCTGACCCACAAGGCCGTAGACTTCAGACGTACGAAAATCCACTGCAACGGATGTCACTGAAGACGAGAGATTTCTGGATGCGAGGTGCATCGGTGAGTTGCGTTGCAATGCAGGAGCGGGCAGCGCGGAAGATAAATGCTCTCTTTTCCTCTTCTTTTTCCAGGCGCAGGCAGCGGTGCGCATTACGCTGTTGAACAGATTAAGGCAAAGCGCGTGTTGGAGTCGAGGCATGGCTTATATAGCCTGCCATGCCCAGGAGTCTTGGCCACACCCAAACACTAGTCTGTATGACTACCTGCATGGAATGGAGGCTGTGGCCCTACGCCCTCCGTGTTGAATGGTGTAAAGTTCCTCAGGGCCATTCTTACTGTAATGACCATGGCACCACCAGCGCCAGGACAAAGTCCAAGTGCCCTTTCCAGGAGTTTTCCTGCGGGAGGCTGGTGTCACATGCACACACCCCACGGCTACATGAGGGCGATGTTGCATGCGTGCCCTTGACCCACGGATCGAGACACGTTCAAGCAAACTTTGGAATTACTTTTCAGAATCAATAAAGCTGGTGAATACTCTTTGGAGATGCCAATACATTTCTCCTACACCATGAAGTGACTTCAATAACAAGGATAGTATTGCATTAATATATCACACCAATATACTTTACAGATTCTGAGTTTCAGGAAGGAAGGGTTGGGGAAAATGTAAAGGCTAGAACAGTTTCTTATAATGTGAGGACAACTGAATCCTCAAATCAAATCTAGGTGACTCTTTCCCAGCAGTAACAGTGTTCAACAAGCTACAACCTATGGCGGGACAAGCAATGCCAAAGACAATGTATTCAGAAAGGTGCCTTTAGGGAAACAGGACAGCCAAAGTCATTTGGACAACGTCTATAGTTCTGATGCACCTCTTGCATAAAAGACTTTCACAATGTCAGAAAGTTCAAAGGAAATCACTGAAGTCACACGAGCTGTTAGGCATGTGGAAAGGGGAGTTAAAATCAACTCAGAAAATTAAGCAAGTGCAACTCTCAAGTGAGACACTATGACTTAAGGCAAGAAGATAAGTACCCCCAAGCCCAAACAGTACCTCTGGTTAGAAGAAAAATGGTCCAGCTGGATTCAGTCTTGCTACAGCCAAGCAGACCCTGGTTCCTGAGCGTCAGTCATGGGGACAAGAGGGAGGATGTCTGGAGGGCTCCTGTGGAATTAGTCGGGAAGGTCTTTGGCAGCTACGGGCTCTCTTCGATACAATACTTTGCGGTTTCAGCACTTCGCAAACAGCACTGATGTGGAACGGTTAACTCCGGTTGGACTTTCCGTGCTCCCTCGGTCCTGCACTCTGGTGAGGGGACTCTGGAACGGGATGTCATGCTTCTGGAGTGTCCTGAAGAGGCTCCTGGAGCTTTTAGCCAGATTCGTTCCGTGGCAGACGTTGAACTCTGTTCTGGACGCTCGACCCCTGGCATTGGGCTTCTGCAGCAATGGAGAGGCACAGCAAGTCGGGGATTGTGCCAAAGTGAAGTTCGTCTTAGGGATAGTTGGTCCCACTAACCTAAAGGGAAGAACTTGTCCATCCGTATCTTCTTTGTTGGTTCAAAAAAGGAGGTCAGCACAGCAACAGGGCTTCACAGGTACTTCAAGGTCCAGGAAGTTGCAGCAGACATCTCTTCACGATTTCTGCTTTGGATGTTTCTTCCAGTGGTGGACTCTGCCTCTAGTCCCAACACCCTTGCTTTTTAAGCAGGTTTTCCCATTCATGTACAGCATAGGCTGTCAATCACACAGCGGGGTGGCTGTCCGTACAGAACAGCTAGCCGACCAATCAGGACTGGGTTTTGTTCAGGCACTCCTAGAGACATCCTGTGCTTGCAGACACACTGGAGCCAGGGGCAGGCTTCGCCCAAGGCAAAACACACAAAGGGCTCAAATCGGTCTCAACGGACAGAGTAAAAGCCAAGAAAGACCTCAAACAGAACATGGCAAAGAAGAAGACAGGCCTTTTTGACAAAATGGACACCCATGGGTGCTGTACTGCAGCTGAGGATTCAGACTGCGGTAGAAAAGCACAATGGTAGTAAAAATTAAACCACTGCCCCCAGCCATTTAAAGTATTGAGGGTAACAAAAAATGTTACATGAGAAAGAAGGATAAGGGGCTACGAAGTAACCCACCCAGCACTTCACATAAGATGGTGTGTGCTGGACCTACAAAGTAGAAAGGTAAGTAAGATCAATTTCACCTTACTATTCTTGGGAACCATAGCTCACCTAAGAAAAGGTATTTAAACCTTAAGAGAAATCCAAAGGATTTCTCAGGGACACTGCACTGGAGGTGCTGTGTGCCACTATACAAAAAGCAGATGTCTATGGTGTTTGTCAGACTCCAAAAACAATGAAAACTGAACCCAAATCAGGGAAAAACACACGAGAGTGAGAAAAAGGTGCCACTCACTCAGGAATTAAAAAGTAAGTCCAGCAAAAGGTGGGAGGACTTTAGCACAGAAATGAACATTCTCCCTAACACCCCAAGACGGTGAAAAATGAATGAAACTGAGAAAGCATTTCAGGCATTTAAAGAGGCCCTTTGTAAAGCTCCAGTTTACTCTCAGGCCATCTTAGTCAAGACTGGGAATTGGAGAAGTTGAGACAAATTGACAGAAAAGGCAGGGAGCAACCCATCTGCTTTATCAGTAGAAAATTAAAAGATAGGGAGATGAGGCGGGCAACCATTGAATGCAAATGTTTTGCCATAGTGTGGGCATTGAAGAAGTTTAGACTATACTAGTATGGATCTACTTTCAGAATTCAGACAGAGCACCAATCCTTGAGATGATTAATGCAGATTAAGAGGGAACATCCAAAGTTACTCAGGTGGTCCATTAGTCTTCAAGGTTTTGACTTCACCATTCAAGGTTTTGACTTCACCATTCAAGGTTTTGACTTCACCATTCAAGGTTTTGACTTCACCATTCAGCATCGGTCAGGGCCCCAACATAAAAATGCTGACGGTCTCTTCAGAAAGTATGACCGACTGGAATCAGAGATCCATTCAGTCCCTTAGTCTAGTGGGATGTTAGGGAGATTTATCAGTTTTATGCTTAATCCCTCTCCTAGAGAGACCCCTCATACCTTTTGGCTGGACTTCTGGACCTTTTTCTTATTCTCCTGAATGTGGGGAGCCTTTCTCCCCTCATTCATTCTTACTTGCTCTAATCATGGGAACTTTGTTTTTTATGTTTTACCTTATTTTATGGAGTCTAGCTTTCCTCCATATCTCTTAAAGCCATCTGTGTTTCACCGTTGCAGCATACAGTACCCTATGTGCAGTGTTGCTGGGGACCCTTTGGGTCGTCCTTTGATATTCTTTTATTTTCCCCAAGAACTACTGCTCTTAAGGAAAGGGGGATACTTTGTATCCTTAAAACTTTAACTCATGAGAGATTAGCACACACCACCTTATGTGGAGTGATAAGGGGAAACCTAGTATCCTCTTCTCTGTTCCAGTGACTTTCCGGTCACAATGACAACCCTATAGTTATGGCTGGTGGCAGTGGACGTGTTCTACCAACTTCTGTGCTATTTGCTACTGCAGATTGTATTCACAGCCTCGGTTATGCACAACAGGGTCACCTATCTTCAAACATGGTGGCTTCTTTCTTTTTTCGCCATTTCGTGTGTGGTTGTCCTTTGTTAGCCTTTTTTCTACCATTCTGGGAGGGGGTGGGCGGGGGAAGCATGAATGTGAGTTTTGCCTTTGGCGGGAACACTGTGTCCCTGCCTCGGCTCCAGTGTGTCTGTGAGGACAGGATGCAGGGGAGGAGTTTGACAATCCCCTGTCCTTTGTCTGCTGATGTGCCTGAATGATACCAGTTCCCGGGGGGGGGGGAGGCTGGCTGTCTTGTTTGGACAGCCACCCACATTTTTCTGTAAACTGCAGGGAGAGTTTGCAGAGGAGTAAATGGGAAATCCTAATAAAAGGTGAGGTTCCTGAGGCAGAAGGCAAGTCGATCACTGGAACAGAAGATCTGAAGCTGGAGATGACCATTGGTGTCCAGACCCCGTTTTCTTATCGACAGGAGAGCTCCGAAGAGCATCACTCCTTACCTTTGGCTGATGGGATTAACCAACCCCAAGACTAACTGCAGATCGAGCCATGTCCAGAGGTGCTGTGACCTTACAGGGCTGCAAACCGTGAATACCAGGGGATCTCCGACACATTTGCAGTGCAACGCCTTTGGGTGAACAAATGCTCCCAGAATTTAGGTGAGCACCAGTTGGACCACCAGTGGCACGATCCCACTCATCCAAGTCCCCTCACCAGAGTGCAGGACTGCAGAATCGAGGAAGATCAACTGGGCGGTAACTGTTCATTGCTGGAGCTAATAAAAAGGCAACAAAACCGCAGACATCCTTGCTAGGGTCCTTTCTTGCGATTGCTGTTGTGACATGCCATTCAGAGTCCTTCCTTTTGTCACCAGACCAAGGAATCGGGAGACTGGGTCCGTCGCTGCTGCACAGAAAATAATCCAGCTGCGTTTTGATCAACCACCCTAAGGTACTGTGGAGCTCAAGGTAGAACTTACCTTAAGTCGAACAGTCTCTCAAGTGTGGCTGGAGTGTAGTACCAGGTGTATGGGTGTCCACCCATACCTCTTGCCGAGGCTTAACATCTTGTGCGCATTTAGGGAGTCCTTTGCAGGGTCCTTATAAATTGCGTTATCCTACTGAAGTATTTTGAGTAACTAAAGCATCCTGATGAACTTTGCCTTTTCTACTGCTTCATAAGGCTTTTGCTCCCATCCTACACTGACCTTGATTAACTCTTGACTAGTTAGGGATTGGACTGCTAAAGCATTAGAAGCCTTGAAAAGTGTTGCTAAGAAGTAGATTAGTGTTGAATACGCCCCCTATTCCTTCCTACAGACAGAGTGACTTGGTAAATGAATGAAAATGTCATTTCACTAGCAAATGTGGGTGCGCACCACTACTATTTGAACAGTGGAACTGTAATTTTCTGTAACAATTGTAAGCGCGAGCTTCTTATTGAAGTAGTCACCTATGAAAAGTATTGTTGACATTTCTTATGTGTGTTGGTTAGTCTAAAATAGTATTTACCTACTTTGAATTGTGTATATAAAATAAATGTATATTTTAGTATAGCTTTCAGTGTGTAAGAGTTTCTTTGGACTAATGTATTGACCGAGTTAATTGTACTTACCTACAGCTGACATCCTCCTCATAAGATGAGCCTGGCTGCTCTGCCATTCTACCAATCTTTTGGGTAGTACAGATTTGGGGACCTGTATACCAAATGATAGTTTTATAGAGTCTTTACTCTATGTGGATATTAGGGAAACTGCCTGAACAGAGCACAAAAGCTCATGACCAGTATCTACTGGTTTCACCAGGTATGGGTATTCAGAGATGTAAACACATCCTGGTTCTCTGGTGAGGGTTGGCCTGCGAATGTTTGACTGTGGAATGTTTCCCTACGATTGGAAAGCAGTCCCAAACACTATGGGTGCATGGTGTATGATTGGACCGTGCAAGCCCTCCCTGCTCCTGTGCGAGTCTGAATGTGTTAAAAAAAAAATGCAGACCAGACGCCATTAGCTGGCAAACAATCTGGATTTCGTACTGCTGCTGCTACTGTTGAGAGGGGGCATCCTGAAGAATTTCTGGTAGCTCTGCATACTCAAGACATCTCCTATTGCAGACTCCTGCTTCTTTGAACAGAGGGAACATGCAAATGTGCCCCCTTCCTGAGCAGGCAGGGACAGCCAGGCGCCTCGTCTTCACTGCAAGACATACCTTGGGGCCTGTGATGTGGCCTTCTCTGGAGGGTGTGCTGGGAGAAGACACTGATCTGCTCCACTGGTGCTGCAGAGCCTCCTTACTCGTGGGACCTGGCTGCCGTCGGATGCATCTTTTCTTCCTGGAAGGACAATCACCTCGAGACCACAACCCGACTGGCTGCTGCTGTGGGCTGTCTTCTGCCCTGCTGACATCTCAAGCTCCTAGGCAAACAAAAAGTCCTCCTCTAGGCGCACTGCTTTTGTTGTGCTGATGTGCGCACGGCTGGGGCTGTCTGTGGAGTAAAGGCCCCATTCCAGTCCAAAGACAGGAGGTATTGGAAAATATCCCAATCAGTGCCTGGCTGGTGCCATGCTTGTGTGGGGGCACTCCTGACCTGATTTGAGATTGCTGATCTCCCATAGGCCTCTTCGGAAAGGCTGTGGGACTGCCTTTGTTCACAAATGGCAGATCTGCAAAACCTGACACTTCCTTGGAACACTGCCATCCTCCATTGTGACTGTTCTCTAGCACTTATGTTTCCGTTAGTCCTCACAGGGTCCACTGGGCTCAGCTATCCCTTCTTTGTGGGTCGCTGGAGCTCCTGCACTTAGTGTGCACGCCCATTCACGTTAGGGCCTCTTTGCGGTGAACACTGCACACCAAGAACACATCTGCCTGCTCTTTGCTGGAACTCTTCACAAGACACCACTGCATCACAGGAACAGAGCACCCTCCTCTGGACTGGTCCATTGGTCTCAAAAACTCAAACTCCTAACCAGGAAAACCCTATGTTGGCCTATCGCCTACTGAATAACATTGGGACACCAACCCTGAACGGTTAGGTTTACCTACCTGTATTGGTGGCAACTTTATTAGTGGCGACTTCCTATACTAAAATAACCTGTTTTCTCCATTCTGGAGTGTGTAAGTATTTTAAATGCTTTTAGGGTCCCACGGTGCATTCTAGGTCCTCTGAACCACTGGGTCTATTTTTGTGGTGTATATATTGCTTTTCTCCACAAGGCCTCTAGGGGCCCTAAAATGGTGCTACACTTGAAGGGGTGACGACATACCTGGTGACTTACTGGGAATTGTAAAGATACATTACATAACTAACTACTACTGCAGGGTCTGGTACTTGTAGGAAAATGGCATACTACCTGCCTGTGAATGTATTATGCAACTGTAAGAAGAACAAGTTACTTACCCGTGGTAACGTTCTTTCGACTGGATGTTTCTCCCAAATATTCCTCATGTTTGATATATTCAAGTCTGCTGGCAACATGCATCAGAATTATTTTTCATAGGATCGGGCATCGTCGAATCTTGGTCCTCAACTGTCTCTGTAGCGTCCCTTGTGACGTCGACGCTGGTATATAGTAGCATGCCGCTGACCGTTCTCAGTTCTTCGTTTTTTCCTCCTTCAATTAGCATGTTGTGTCACAGGAGGAGATAGCCTTGACGTTGCGAAAAAGGAAGGTCTAAGACACAGACATTCTAGGCAAGAGAGGATGGATGGGAGGGCGATGAGGAATACGTGGGAGGAACATCCAGTCGAAAGAACATTACCGCGGGGAAGTAACTTGTTCTTCAAATGGATTGTGTCTCTCACTGGTACACCTCTTTCTGGAGCCGAGGAAGGAGCCACTCCTCTGGTGTAATGCGCCCCCAGACCTTTGGGTGATCCTTGCCTGCCAACGAGTAACAGTTATACACAACAATCCATCTAGAGATGGTTTGTTTTGTGACAGCCAAATCTAATCTTTGACCAACCTAACCAATAAACAGCTGATCATCTTGTCGAATATTTGCAGTTCTTGCAAGTACTCTTTAGGTCTAAGCAATGTAGTCTCTCTTCCGCCTTAGATGGATGAGGCGGAGGAGAAAAGATGGTAGTGCAATACGCTGTGCCAAATGAAATTCAGACAACATTTGGTAGGAAAGATGACTTAACCCTTAAAACGACCTTACCCTTTTAGAAGTACGTGAAAGGTTGTTTGGAAGATAGAGCCTGTAGCTCACTTAACCTATGGGCAGATAAAAAAAAAGCAGTTTTTATGGTGAGCATCCTTAAAGGGCATGAATGTAAGGGCTCAAAAGGGGCTCCCATTACACATCCTAGTACAAGATTTAGATCCCACGATGAAGGGAGTAGGAGGAAACAAATTTGTTAAGCCTTTCAGAAATTGTGGCACAATTGGTACTTTGAAGTATCATCCCTCATCCAGAGATCTTTTGAAAACTGAAAGGGCCTCTAAATAGCCCTTGACCGTGGCTACTTGTGACACAGAATGAGTCAAGTGAAGAAGAAAGACAAAACCTGGGGCAGGTTACATGAGAAAGGATCTAGTTTCTTTTCCCTGCACCAGCGGCAAAATGTATTCTAACAGCAGCGGTACTGAGATTTAGTTGCTGGTCTTCTTGCCAAAAGCAATACTTCCATTTCGTCTTCCGGAAGGTCCAAATCCTTATATCTTACCCTTTCAGACACCAGAAATGAAGGCTGAGAGTGCTAATCTCTGGATGAAGAATGCGACCCTCCTCTTGCGAGAGTAGGTCCTCTCTTTGGGGAAGACTAATTGGAGGGCAGATGGCCATCTCTAGAAGGTCCGGGTACTGCATTCTCCTGGCCCAATCTGGAGCATGGTTTTCCCAAACTTCCTCAAACTCTGTATTACGTGAGGGATGATGGGGACTGGTTGATAAGTCATACAGGAGCGCAAATGTCCAGTCTACTACGAATGCATCCCCTAGAGCTTCTCTTTGGGGACATTCCCTGGAGCAGAACAGCTTGCACTTCCGGTTGACACTGGTCGCGAACAGATCCACTTGAGGGGCTCCCTAAAGGGCAAAGATCTCTTGAAGCACTTCCTGAGCTAGTTCCCACTCGTGGTATATCGTGCTGTGCCTGCTCAGAGCGTCCGCCACTGTGTTCTTTTCTCCGTCTAGATGAACTGCCAGAAGTTATTCCTTCTCTCAATGCCCAGAACCAGAGCTGCATTGTCTCTCTGCACAGGGGCAGTGACCCTAAAATCCCTCCCTTGTTGAGGTAATGCATGGCCACTCTTATCAGACATCATCAGGACACATCTCCCCCCAGCCCCCGTTACGGAGGGCAGAAAGGCCATCAGTGTTAGTCCGATTGCCTTCAGCTCTAAAAGGTTGATTATGGAGTCTGGACTCCGACCGAGACCAGTGTCGGATGTCTCATGTTCGCTCCCCATCCAGAGTGGGAGGCATCTGTCACAACTGTCGTCTCGGGCCATGGTTGCCAAAAGTGTTCTCCGCTCATCACATTCTCTCGGCTCGCTCACCAGAGATCCTGGGCGACCTTTGTCAGGACCTAGAGGAGGTCCGTCATTCTGCCGGAGAATTGAGACCCCTGGGATCTGAGACCCCACTGAAGGGATCTCATTCTCAGATGGGCTTCTGGCACCAGAAAAATGCAGGATGCCATGATGCTGAGCAACCTTAGGCAGTCGTAGGCCAGAAGACATTGGGCACTCAAATTTTTGGACCATCTGCAAAAGATGTGGAACCCCTATCTCGGGTGGCGAAGCTGTTCCAGAGGCTGACTCCAGTACTACTGTTCCCATAAATTGAAGCTTCTGAGAGGGTGTCAAATGGGACTCCTTGAAGTTCAGGGAGAAGCACAGCTCGTGGAGGAGGTGGCACGGGCTCCTGAGATGACCTTAACACTGTTCTGGACAAACAGCTCTGATCAACCAGTCGTCCAGGTAGGGGTAGATGTGAAGCCCCCCCTCCTTAGACTTGCTGAGGATCTATGTGATCATTGCGCCCCCGTAACTGCGACGGCCGAAAATGCCGACACCAGGTACAGCGCGGCACAGTGATCATATGGATCATTGTGCCTACTTCCCCTGGCCTACATTACCCCTCCCAACCTCCCCACTCTACTCTAAGGCGGCACACGCAGACGTGTGCCGCCCGCACCCTGCGATCCCTGCAGCGTCAGCTCTTCCCACTAACGTTGGTTAGAGCTGATGCAGCAGGGTGCTTTTTTTTCTCTTTTTTTTCCTTGCGTGTCCCCGGCTTTCCGAAATGGTAAGCGGGCGACACCCCCGCTCTGCTTGGGTGCAGTAAATGTCACCATCATTTTGTGCACCTCCAAAGTCGCAGTGACTGCAGGGGCGCACAAATGAGGGCGACATTTTTGTACAATACCCTTGCTGATACCATTGCCATGAGCTTGGTGAAAACCCTCGGGCTGAGGTGAGCCCGAATGGCAGAACTCTAACTGATAATGAGAAACACCAACCACGAACCTCAGGTACTCGGTTTCTCTGATGTATTGGGACATGAAAGTAAGCATCCTAAAGGTCCAATGACAGCAACCAATCCTTGAGTCCAAGGGCCTGAAGGATCTGAGAAAGAGTTACCATCTTGAACTTGTACTTCCTGAGGAACTTGTTCAAGAATCTTAAGTCCAAGATGGGCCGCACTCCTCCATCCTTCTTGGATATTAAAAAGTAAGGGCTGTACCAACCTTGGCTCCTCTCTGCTACAGGTACCAACTCTATCGCACCTTTCTCCAATAGGGTCTCCTGTTGGAGGAGTGGATCTGGAACCAAGGTCAATCTTGCTCTTGGAGGGGAGGGGGAGGAGAGGAGGGAGGGAACTGGGAGGTCTTTTCAGGAATGGAGGCAGTAACTGTTTGCTACTGTTTGTAGGACCCATACATCCAAAGTTATGCTTTGACAACTCTGGACATGGTAAAACAGTCTGCCCCCTACCACAGAATTGTGGCTGAAGGAGTCATTTGCTGGTCCACCTGCAGCTGAAGGTAACTGCAGGTGTTAACGGGGAGTCCTTCCTCCTCTACCTCTTCCACAATATGGTCTTCTTCGACACCTTTGTGAAAATTGACCTCTTCCTCTAGGTATGGTGGAATAGAAACGAAAAGACCGACCCCTCCATCCTTGACCTGTAAATTGAGGTTGTCTTATTGCCACCCCTAAAGATTTTGCTGTAGCCTTAGAAGCTTGCAGTTTTTCTAGACTGCTATTGGCCTGCTCACCAGACAGAGAAGTACTGTCAAACGACATCCACCGAAAATACGGATTTTCTTAGCCAAGACATACGTCCAATTACTGTGCTGGCAGCCATGGCTCTACTGACCGAGTCCACTGTATCCAAACTAGATTGTAGGGATTGCCTCATGGCATTTATTTTTTCCTCTCTCGGTCTCTCAAGCAGCCACACTTCAAAGGGTATGTGTGTATTTTGCTAATGCACTGGTAGCATTGGCAGATTTTAGTGCCACACGTCCTGCAATAAATACTGAGTCAATCCTCCTATCTTCTTTATCTACCGGAGCAGAAGGACACGATGCAGCTTTCGAAGAAGCTGTTGCTGCTTGAACCACTAAACTTTCTGGTGATGGGTGCCTGTTAGAAAATGGAGCATCTATGGAAGCAGTCTTTTATTTCTTTGTGAATAACTTAACCGATGGAATAGAATCTGGCTTTAGCCAGTTCTCCATTACCCTTACTTTCAAGGCTGCATGAAATGGCAATACAGCTTCTCTAACTAGCCTGTCTAGGATATCAGTGAGGTCATCAGTCTCTACAGTAGCTGCTGGTCTGGACCATCCAAGAGATTCAACTACTTTGATAATTACAGCCCTGTAAAGAAGGATCATTATAACCAGTTATTTCAGCATTACCAAATGTCTTTCTCTGGTGATGTTTCCCATCTACTGGTTTCCTTCAATGCTTCCACAAGATTCTGCATCTTGTATTCATCTGAAATGAATTCCTCTGGAACGTTTGGTGTTCCATATTCATACCCAAAAGGGGGCAGATCCTCTTTCTCGTCATCTTCAAAAATTGAACCCATCTGCCCAAAGGAATCAGGTATAGGAATGGGTTGGAAGATTATTGCATCATCAGGAATAGACTTAACAGTCTTCGAGAGGAAAGAATGCTCCAATGAAGTTGAAGGCGTTGAAGGTTTCGAAATGGTCGACAAATGCGTCGGAACTTTATGTTGCTTCGAAGGCTCAATATGTATTACATGCCTCGAAGGTTCAGGTGACAGACAAATGTTTTGATTCCTTCGAAGAAGGCTTTGATGCTATTAGTCAATGTTTCGAGGTAACAGACCCAGGCTTCTTGTTTGTTCAGGACGATTCCGTCAACTTATGTCGAGGAACCTCTCTTCTCAGGCTCTTAGGCGCACCAGAAGGGACACATGAGACTTCCTACCGGTGTTGATAGACGCTGAGGGGTGGCCATTTTCCTCAGACTCCTTTAGAAGAACACTCAGAGGAGCGTGTTTCTTAAAAATGTTTATTTTTAAACAGAAGTTTTCTAACTCCGCTGGAGTCGAGTTATTTTTTTGAAAAAGTAACTTTCTGAAGAGGAAGACGACGACAATGACCTGCAATGCAGTTGCTTACCCTTTTTACGGGAAGAAAAGGGTGAGCGCCGTGAGCCAGACCGCAAACGTCTAGGTTCAGAACGTTTCTTTACAGGAGCTATCCCTCGAGTCAGATGAAGATTTCCTTTTTCAAAGGGGTAAGGGCTGGGAATTTGGGGAAGGGCTTACCTGCATCGAGTTTCCCCTTCCTTTCCCGAAAGGCCTTAACTGCCATCGACTGACACGAGCCACAGTCATCGACCTTGTGGCTCGATCCCAAGCACCACTGACCAACGCTGTGCAGGTCTGTGATCGCTATCTTGGCCTCACAGTCTGAACACTGCTTGAAGCCAGTCTTCAGTGTGGAGGCCATATTGAAGTGAAAAGCAATTTAAATTGCTGAGGCGAGTAGCTCTGAAGCACGCCGCAATGTGGAAAAAACAGAACTGAGGTAACGGTCAGCGCGCGTGCTACTATATACCAGCGTCAACGTCACGAGGGCCGCTACAAAGACTGTCGAGGAGCAAGATGTCTTAGTTACTTACCTTTAACTGTAGTTCTCCAGCATTGGTATCTTTCATAGATTCAGATGCTTGAATATTCCCAGCCGTCAGCCCTTGAATCCTCAGTGATTTAAATAATTATTAAAAAATATATATACATTATTTCCATAGAAAATGAATGCAGATGGACCATTATGGCCTATGAGCCATTCAATTGTGTAGTCCCTCCACCTCACTTTGGTCCTTTATGGCCCTAACCAATGAGGTGGGTGGCAGGGTTTAAGCTCCCCCCCCCAGGCAGCCATCTTCAGATTTTGAGCCGAAGTAGACTACATGTATGACGACTGCCGGGAGTAGGAGCAGGCTCTCAGGGGAGGCGGGTGGGCGCATGTGAATCTATGAAAGATACCAATGCTGGAGAAATACAGTTACAGGTAAGTAACGAAAACTTCTCCAGCATTGGATCTTTCATAGATTCAGATGCTTGAATAGAATCCCAAGCAGTTAAAACATGCCTATAACATTTGGGAGTAGAAGCCTCTTCCCATTTGATGTAGTAAACACAAAATTGGGGGAGTGTCTCAAACACAACAGTGGGGCGGGACAACAATATATCAAAAACAAAAAGGACCAACCTGCTGGTTAAATAATTCAGAAAGTAATTAAATATACAGTGTATCATATAATGATATCACTAAAAAACAAATTTGATGGCTATATCAAACTTTAGAAGCAATCAAGACAATGTGGAAAAAAGGAGAAAAGAAAGAAAGTTTTTATTTTATTCTGATATTTGTATTTACAAAAGTCCAAATTGGATCAAAAAACCAATAAGAAAGTACATATAAAAAAATCAGTGAAAACATTGTAACACTTATTAAACAATCTTGGATTAAACAATAATGTGACAGAATATTTGAACCAAAAACATTTACAAGAAAAACATAGATCATGGTTGGTTAAAAAAAGGTTATGGTGAATTTCTCAATTTATAACTTAGAACAAGTTATGGTGAATTTCTCAATTTGTAACTTAGAACAGGTCTGCCAACGTGCAGGTGTCTTTCACAAAAGTGTTCTGTTGAGATTTATTAGAAAAACAAATTATTCACAGACATCTAGAACACGTTTTGGCAAATAAGCCACCTGTCTGGCAATTAATTCCCAAATTTTGCCTTCCTCAGGAAGAAAAACAACTGGACCCTGTGGGGAAGCAGACAAAAAAATATTCCTTTTAAATTAGAAGAGAACATGAATTCTTTCTGAATTTGAGTACTAAATTTGTTCCAGATTGCTTATAAAGTAAGTTTAAACCATACGGCAAAAAATGCCATTTGATGGTCTAGACCTGGCTCTATAGCTGCCTTTAGGAGCAGTTTACGAACTTCCAACATGACATGCTTCCAAAGATGCACCTTGCGTGGAACGGGAGCAACTGAAGAACTTCAGTGTAATTAACTTTCTGTTGCTTTCATCCAAACATACTAGCCACCAATCTTCAACACTTAGTGGCTGTTTTTGTGTTATGAACCAACCTAAAGGTTTTGTCCGTTCCGATCTTAAAGCCGGGCAGAGTAATGTTAAGTGTTTTAACATCTCATCCTGCTTCTTATAAAACCTACAGCTCATTGGCATTTCCTAGTTATTTGCCCATCGACTTAGTACTTCTTTGGTCTTAAACTGATAAAGCTGAAATTTCATATAAATCACCCTTCGATGTCTGTAAGGGAACTTCTCCAAATAATTTGGTATTTTGTTCAATGTTTTAGCTTCGCCAGGTACATATGGCATTATTTTATGCTTGGATCCCTGATCTCCTTTATCTATCCAGTCCTGCAGCCACAATTTCTTCTTAGCACTGTTCAGATTCATTTGTAGAATGTTATTGTCAATTTTAAGATCTGGCAAACAAAATTCACAGAGTTGTGCCCAGAATGTTCTCTTTATTTCCGCTGGTTGGATCTTGAAAAATTTTGAATTGCAGGCTCGTGGGCTCCATGATCATTTTACGATAGGAGCGTGTTCCACGTTATCCTTGCATTTACGGACAACAAGCTCAATGCGTATCTGATACATGACGTTGGAACTCATTTCAGGAGCTATAGGACTTTTGTCCCAAAAATGTTTTATAACATCGACCAAAATACTAAAGTGCTACCTAAAGCACACTCAGCCCCTTGGATCAAGGCTGGGGCAGCCTTTAGTTTGTAAAAGTCTAATGGTGGTCTCAGTGAAATCTTTTTTTTTTATTGATGTACGGCTAGTTGTTGACACTTGGTCTTGATTTTTTCAGCCCATGGTGCATCGTTCAAGCTGGAACTGATACACATTCCGAGATATCGTGTGTGCATTACACTTTTAATTGGTTCTTTTCCTAGATGCCAATGGAACTTTTTTCTGTGACTCACTTCATTCTTTCTTAGATCTTGCAGAGTAAATATTTCAGACTTGTTGGGGTTGATGTATAATTCATTGCTCTTAACATACTGTTCCAGGGCATACAATTTGCGTTGTACCCCATTGGCGTCATGTCCAACAGGACTAGGTGATCCGCATAAAGAATCCAGCTTAGATGGCTTCCGTGGATTTTGGGTGGAAAAGTAGGGATGCTTTCAAGAGTTTTGCCAATGTCTGACAAGAACATAATAAAAGGATTGAAGCTAGTGGACAACTCTGTTTCACCCCGCAAAATGTTTTTATTGGGATGGATAGGTTGCCCACTCGATCAAGCCTGATTTTGACCTGTGTTCGTGTGTAGTTCTTTTAGTACCATTAGTAAACTAGGTGGACACTTACATTTTTCCAACTTAGTCCAGAGGATTTCTCGGTCTTTACTGTCGAAAGCATGGGATAAGTCTACAAATGCAAGATGGACTTCAGTTATTACAGTTGCAGACTTATGGCTTTCATTTTCAGCAAATTAATAACCAGGAGATTAAATCCACACCCCACACCCTTGACAAACTCTGCTTGTCTTGGGTAAACATGGCGGCTATATGTGATCCACAGGGACAGTTGTTGCTGCAATTGTGTGGCGTATATAGACATCTAAAAGGGTGATGGCCTGATAGTCTTTAGGATCTGCTGTATTGCCCTTTTTAAAAATAGGCACCACTATCGCACTTTTCCATTTGTCGGGGTGGCACACTCTAAAGCTATTTTAGCGCAGAGGAAGGCAAAGAATTCTGCCAATTTCTCCAGATTTTTCTTCAAGATGTAATTGGTGAGACTATCTGGGCCGAGGGCCCTCAATGAGCTGATTCGCTTGATGTTTCAAAAAGGTCCTCTTTGTCAAAACTAAGATCCCATTGTTCTAATGTTGGCAGCCTAGGCTCTTTGATTGGTCCCTTTTTTTAAAAAAAATAAAGTTCCCGAAAGTGCAGGACCCATTGAGTTTCTGAATAAATTCAATAAAATACAAAAATACAAAATATTTTCTTGTGTCGTGTGTTGATGACAGCTTTCCTCATTGAGGATCTTCCAGAAATCGAGAGTTTTTATTAGCTAAATTAGCCATCATAGCTTCTGCGTCATGTTTTTCTATGATGGCTCTGTGTGAGATCAACTAATTTTTATATTTTTGCTTGCTTAATCTTCTTGAAGCTGCTTGTGAGTCTTTATTTAGTCTTATGCATTGTTTAAATTCTTTACGTAGTTGTCGCTTTTTTTTTACAATTTCAATGTCGTAGAAGTGCCTTGGTTTAAATTCAGTTTTAAGACCCTGCATTTTTTTTCCTTTTCCACATTTTCTTTCGAAAGATGGCTATATTCCACTTTATTATGAGTTTTTACAGCTAACCCCATGTGGTATACTTTTAATCAGAGGCGAATCCTGCTGGACACCACCAAGACCTCATGATTCCACTTATTTTCATTACCTTTTTGAGGAGCCAAAAAGTGTCAATTTTACCAAGTTGTAGTCACTCTGCGTATTACAGACCACCTTCAAAGATTTGACTCATTGACCCACCTCTCCAGATACAAAAAACTAATAGAAAATTGACTCTTGTGTACTCCTCCTCCAAGTAGAATGGTGAGGTATGTCTCCCATGGTGTTCCCATGCAGCATGAATAAATTCCTTGCTTCCATTTCTTCACAGCATCGGGAGCCCAATCCTTGAGATCCGTTGGTCAAATTGGTACAGTCTTGCCTCATATTTATGCAGCTTAAGTTCAAATCTCCACAATGAATTATGTTTGGCAATAATTGCTCTGTATTGATCTCATCAATCAATTCAGTTACTTCATCTATAAACCTTATGGTGCCTGCAGCTTTGTGTTGCCAATATAGATTGATGACATGAGTCTGGCAATTTTCCTTTTTAGACTTTTCTCTTCGTTTGATCACTGTTGTTTGTATGAACGGGGTAGAGTTCTTAGTACTAATAACTTGGTAACCAGAGGTGCTGCTTGAGTGTTAACAAGCCGGCTGAAGGTCTACCCTTCTGTTTCTTAGTCGCTGGATTTATGGTCATTTCAAACTCCTCCGAGATTGGGCAAAAATCCAGCCAAGTGTCTTGTAAACAAAGACTAAGCAGTCAAGCCATTCTGAAGAGCAGTCAAATAAATGTTTGAAACCTCTAGTGTTCCATGTACCGATGTTATGGATAGATCTTTCTCTTGTTTCATGGCATTAGCTATAATTGCACCCCCTAATGCTTTAGCCAGCCAGTTCCAATTATCCACTCTTGGTGTTCTGAGTCATTATTGGGGCTTGTAACTGCATCAGATATTTTGTTGTTGTGCTCAATAGTGATCTTAATCTGTTCTCCTATTTGAGCTTCTCATAGAGGATCATCACCCTGACTATGTTGCGCCATTTCTCTATAGTTCTCACTCAAATCATCATCTACATATGGTATACTCTAAATGTCGTTATGTTATTGAGCTTATAATGCGCCAAAGCCCGTGGACATCCAGGAGAAGTTTAGGAACATTAATGCTAGTTAAAGAGAATCGTTTTCAATTGCTTTCGAAAAGTGAGATGATGCTCCATTTTACGTAGCTGTAGGGGCAGGGCATTCCATGCCATGGCCCCTCAGACATGGAATGCCCGACCAAAGCCTCGGGCTCCGTTTACCCGATGTAGTTCCAGTAGGGAGCCCGGAGCTGATCTTAAATTTTTCTTAGGTTGGTAAAGATTAACCTTATCCTTTAGGTATGCTGGGTCATTACCAAAAATGCACTTGTGGCATAAGGATAACAGTTTAAACTGAATTCTAGCTGCCACTGGGAGCCAATGTAACTTTCTCCTTGCTGTGGTCATTGGCTCTGATCTTTTCATCTGAAAGACGATCCGTATGGCTGCATTTTGGATTTTTTTTCAACTGTTGGGAGGATCACTGCTCTCACAAGTTTGGTACTATTTTCTATTGAAATCAGTGGTGCTACCTGCCTAAGTACTTTAAAGTGATAGTTGGTGCTGGTAGTACTAGCTGATACGTGGGCTTCGCAATCCAAGTTTGCTTCCATGTATGTGGAACATCTTTACCTTCTGTACTACCTTGATTTGGCTGCCATCAATAATAAAGTTGGCATATCTCTGATCTAAATTGGTTTGTGTCTGCCGAGGGCCAAAAAGCATAAGCTCGGGCTTGGCCGCATTCAAACAAAGCCAATTAGTGGACATCCAACATTTTATCATGTGGTATACACATTCAACATCTGTTGATCCTTCTCATGATCACCGGTAATATCTAGAACCAGCTGGAAATCATCAGCATAATTACGATAAAATATCTGATGTAGTCCAAGATCGCCACATAGAGGGAGGATGTAGATATTGAATAACAAGGGGGAAAGACACGGCCACTGTGGCCTTTGTCTTATGCTTTTGTGGAAAAACACATTTTTTTGGGTTGATATCTTAGTCTCCACTAGTGTTGTTAAAGGCATCATTAGTTTCAAATATGTCAAAACCTTAAGACAGGAGCACCGCCACAGCTTCAAGAGCAGGTCGCAAATTAATCTCGAGTCTATGTGCAATCTCACTATCATTCTGTGGTTCATCTAAAAATTCGACAGTCTTGATGTCGTTGGACTCAATGGTTCTCAGGGATGGTACGTGATGTAGTAAACGTAACACAGTGTTCCTGTTTAAGGGGAGGCCATCTTTGATGGACAATATCCGCTCCAAAATTAGTGGATATTGTGAGTGCTTAAACGGTGCAACTTCAGGCTTGTTTCTTTTTGCTGACTTGCTCGTATTACACCTTAATTTCTCTTTCTTCATTCCTTAAGGTTCCTTCAGATCTCCTTGCCATCTCAGCCACCTTTTTTCTTAGGGTATGCTGTAATTACTCTGCCTATGGGCTCCTCAACCTCGTCAGGCCTGTTAGCCCATCTCTCATTTGACTTCTTTATGTTCTTGTATATTTGGATGTTGGGCTATAGATCTTTGCCTTTTCTCATCCAAGGTGAGAAAATTGGTTTCATAGTTTTCAAAATTGTCATTTTTGGCACAGGATTCAGAAGAATTGGTTGACACACTCTAAGCAGCCTTTGTTCACTCACTCCATCTAATCCCAAGCTGATTGGTTGGGCATCGATTAGATGTTCTATTCTGACACTTTGATCCAGCTCTTTCATCTGAGATTGATCCTTGTCTTGTTCTTCCTCGTTGTCATGCGTTGACATATTTAACAACTCTGTTACTTCATCATCATCATTTACCACCCCAGCTGCATTAGACTTCAGAATTGCTGTTGAGGGCGACACTACTTCTTTGAAACTTTCAACAGGTTCAGTTGACTGCTGAGCATTTAGAGTAACATTCATTGATTTAATATTTCTCCGAAATTTTTGTGAGTTGTTGGTAATCCAGTTCTTTTTTTTCCATTAATTTTATTGTTTTTCTTAACTTTAACGGTTTAACCGTTATGTTCTTTATCGCCTTTGCACTCATTGCATCAAATATATTGCATCATTTTCCTTGTCACTATCATTACTGCTGTACTTATGGCTTTCAGGGTTACCAATTAATCCCTCACCGTTAGCTAAGGTAGATGGTTTGGGACATTTTGGTGCTTGGCTGTTCCCCAAGTGCATTGTTGTGCTCACAGCTTTTGACTGACACAAACTCCACTCATTCTCTAATATTTGGATTTCTTGAGTTGCTTCCAAGTCAATAACTACAATGTCCAATGGCAAGTCCACAATCGTTTTTTGTCTCATGTCTCTCTATGTTATTCGACCCGTCTGTATTCGTACTTTTTTCAGTCCATATTGTTTTAATCGAGATACTGTTCGAATGAATATGCCGACCAGATTCCGTGTTGACTTTCACTGCTTCCCATGGGTAAACACTCGGATTATGTTCCAACAGACCAAGGGCTTCCCTGGCAACTTCTGCAAGGAGTTTCTTGTCCTCGCTATTGTTCTGTATTTGATCTACTATAGTACTGAGAGACTGCTCAATTCTTTTGTTTTCTTCCCATGTTTTTAATTTAAGAGAGTTGCTCTCATTTTCAATATTCACTAGTTTAGAATTCATTAGTGCTATTAGAGTTGTCAAATCTTTTACGTTCTCATGGATTTGCTCGTACATTTTAAAAATGAAGCAATAGATATAGTGAAAGCCGACATGATATTCAGCTGTAATTCTTGCATTACTTCTTTGACAACTTCCTTGGGATCACACCCGGGATCAGCTTTTCTCATGTTGCCCTTGAAGACTGTACGCCTGATTTTTGGAAATAATTGTTCGACAAATGAGGAATCAGAGGGTGTTTCGTCAGAGGAGGACTCATGACTCATCTGTTCACCTTGATTGCTTGCACCCTCTTGTTTGTTCACAGCATCCACAATTTCTTTTCGAAATGCACTCCGGTACAAATCACTGGCTTGTCTTTGCTGGAAATAATTTCTCTGTTGGGAGTAATTTAGCGTAGGTGACGTACTAGAATCAATGCGTCTGTTTTTGGGCACCTTCAGGCCACTTGCCGGCTGTCAGTTTACTAGTACTTGGTGTTTTTGTTGATCCTATTGCACTTTTTTGATACTCTGCATTTAGGTCTTCTACAATCTCCTTTCGATTGGTCTTCTACAATCTCCTTTCGATTTTTGTTATCCGTGACAGTACTATTTATTACATTGCTCATTTGTGTTACGTCTTGCAGGAGTTTATTTACTACTGCTAGAGAATTTCTTCTTTCTTTTGGACTGCCATTGTCACGTGCCCCTGTACCCTTAGTATTAGCGGGACTTATTTAATTTGGTCCGCTCTCAAGGACTCTAAACACTTCATTTGAGTCAGTTAGATCGTACTGTCGGGTTGACTCCTTTCAAAATCACATCCATCACTCCCAAAGTTCTCTTATATATGACTATTAGGGAGGACGTTACCCTCAGCAGTCCACTTATCTATGTTAACCACCATACCTTCATTAATTGTGGACACATTGACTATCTTTGTTGAGGACTTTTCAGTGTTTTCGCGGCTGACAGAGCTCCCGAACTTTCTGGTAGTTGTATCGGGCTCACTTCCGCCCTCTACATTGAGTTCCATGAGAACAGGCACTTCCTTCCGTGACCCACACAAGATGGGGCTCTCGACTGCCGTAATCCACAGGCTTACATTCATAGAGGTCAACCGCCCTAGTTTCTGATTAATACCTCCTCGAACTAAAGGATCACTTTGCTTGCGGTTTACACTGCAGAACTGACTGGCCCGCAACGCGAGTGCTCGCAGACACGGCACAAATCCTCTTTCACGGCAACAGCTGCATCTGCTCACTTGGCTTCCGCACCTGGCCCCCTCAAGTCAGCAACAGACCACCTGCTCATAATTCACGCCAGAGTCAATGTTACAGTTATGTTTTTTAGCTTCATTTGTTCCTCATTTGTAACACTGCTACTGCTAGTGTCTGAATATGACACAAGGAGCTCCTGCCCTCACAGAGCCCGCTACTTGGGGCCTCCTGCTTCCTTTACTATTACGATCACTCAAAGAGTCACATAAAACACTGGAAAAACACTTCAACTATTTAACATTGCCCAAGTGAAAGGTGTTTTTTTTCCCGGCTATCCATCACTTTAATCACATATTTCAGGACTGGGCATGGTTTACATTTCAACCTAAAATATGTTGGGAAGGCTGTATAGTGAAATGAAAAAACATGGCATATTCTTTAACATTGGTCAATGTTCAGCAGATTTCAAACAGATCTGTCCAATTTACGTGTTAGGTGCGAGAAGGAAATCTCAAAGCAGACAATTTCGAGAAAAGCGCCCCAAAAGCTTGTTTTGTGGGTGCATGGAAAACACTATGCAAACAGCTATTTTTCCAGCATTCTTTTTCCATGTGAAAACATTACTGACAGCACCAAATTTGGAAAGAGTGCTTGGGTGTGGCCAGTGCGTTGCTTGTCAAATATGAACGTGGTCCAATGTTACAGAGAGAAACCTCATTCATTTTCCTATTAAGGTGCCATATAACCATCTTTATTTATAACATTTTTTAAATATGTTAAGTGTTCCTGTCCATAGATGGAGCTGCTCAGTGTTTATGAATATTACTGAAAATCCCTTGATGTACTTCACTGAGCTCCAACACTTCTCAATCAATGATAAAGTGCCCCTTCCAGATCAATTAGCTTCAGCACCTCACCATCAATCTTAACTCAATCACTTCACCATCAATGACAGAGTTCAACTATCATCACACCCTCTGAATCACCCCTCATGATTCAGCATAAATTGTTTCAAACTTTACCAGTGTACATGGGATAACTTACCGTCTTTAGTCGCCAAGTGTAGTTGATTCCTTAGGCCTGCATAGCGACCAAGGTCTGGTTTTGGTGGGGGTGGTGCCTCGGCATCTGCAGACTGGCTCTCTGTGATCTCGAGGCTGCTTTTGGACTGTATGAAAGGGAGACAGGAAACAGACAAAATGATTCTGACAGATTGACTAGCAGTATTCATACAAAAAATATATTGATGAGGTTCTCCTAGTGACAGAGGAGAGATCTCCATTTCCCGCTCATGCTAGTAGTACCCACACAAAAAGAGGGATTATTGTCACAAATGGTGGATTCTGACTAGGAGCAAGAGGGCCACACTACGAGACTGGTCTACAGGATGGTAGACACCTCTCAGATCTATATGGGAGCATAAATCCCAAAGAGAGCACACTGAGGGTGTTTCTCAGACGGGACACCAAACAGTATTCTCAATGGAGCAATAGTAGTCACACAAGAAGAGACATGTTCGCCTCTGCCTCTCAACAGCACTGTTCGGGGATCTTTAAGTTCATGAAATCCAATTGAATTCAGGGGCTCTACCACACTTAAGAAGACATACTACACTACCTTTGATAAACCATTAAGCAGAGATGTCATTCAAGTAGAAAAAATAGGGCTCTTTTGGTTATGAGGTATTGAAGAAGAACATTCATATTTTGTCATATATAACTATACATTGGTTTAAGAGCAGCAAGCACAATTTTCAGTTTGTCTTTTCTGTTTTTAGGCTTTCCATGTTTCAAAACTCCAAACCTATAAATCCTGGTGTTTAATCGTGCATTTGTCATGGTACTTGAAGAACAAGTTATTACATTTGCTCATGTTCTTTGATACAGTAATACTCCCAGATTGCACAACCCTGCTAGGTCATCCAGGCCCGATATGGTCTGAAAATATTTTCAATAGCCACTAGGTGGCACCACACATCTATGCAGTGGCTCTCGGTGTCGGTCAAGCCTCTTGTGCAGGAATGACATCTACAATATAGACAGAGTGGCATGTGGCCCAGACCCATTGTTCACCTTTTTCCCTCACTGCAGACCATGATTAACAGTAAAAATGTTGCTTACAAATTAAGAAATAATTTTGCTAGAAATAGTTTAGAGGGGTTGGTTGATGAGTCTGTGGACCCTCCCCATAAGCAGATGAACAAGACTACCTAGAAATTGTCAATTTAGAGATTACACACGCCTTCCACAAATAGATGATAGTCCAGACAGAATTTTGTCGTTCGTGCAACAGAAACTCAAGGCCCTCTTGTGGTCCAATCTATGGAAGTACTCCTAAACCTAGATGGACACGGGGGATGGAAGAACACCAAAAGGGTGTTATTGCCATTAACATCATATTCTAAAAACACAGGGGAAAAGGTATTTGAGAACACCAGGGTAGGTTGTACAATTGAGAGCCCGAGGCTCACACAGTCTGAGCAGAATTAATCGCCACTAAAAGAGCCACTTTCAGCATGATAAACCAAACATGGTCAAGGATATCGGGGCTTTAACAGAGTCACCATCTAGAAACATTCAAATGCAATTAAGAACCCAAGAGGACATTACAAATTGTTTGGGTGAGAAGGCATTAATCAAACCCTTCAGAAACTGCAAAACAGTAGGAAATGGAAGACACAACTCTTCTGGTGTCCCTTTGACAATGGAAAGGAACAAAAAGGACGGTAGATGGTCACAGTTCCAACAAAAAAGTCTGCCCTGGCCAAAGATGACAAGAAATCCAGAACTATGCTGATGGGGTACAGCAATTTATAAATTGTGGCGATTTCCCAATCCCCAAGAGCTTGGAATTCTGCGTTGTGCCCCCATCTCAAAGCTGCAGAATGCCCTCAAAGCAATTATTTATGCATTCACGGATCTGGATTTAGTGGACTTTTTTGTGTCAGCAGACCTGCAATAAATGCTTAAACCTGTGGAAAAGTAAGAAAAAGTTCAACTACTTTTTCAGCCAAAAAGACTAAGGTACAACCCCCCTCTAAAGTACTTGCTAGTTAAGAAATAGCAAACACATAGCAAAGGCAAGCAGACAGCAGTCCCCATCACCGGGCAAATGGCCCAATAAATAGACCAAACCGTGAAGCACAGCTACAGCCCATATTGCATGACAAGCTCAACGGGCAGAAGGAACTATACTTTAAAAGCAAGCCAGTATAGAACAGATTGTCAGTCTTGTGGAAAGCTGCTATCAGGAAGACTGGAGATATGGCTTGAACACAAGCAGGACAGCTTGGTCTACAAAGATGGAGGCACGGGGGGATACCCTAAACCAGGTGTTTGATCAAGTTGAGAGACTTTGGAAATCAGAATTATCAGGCTTAAAAAGGTTTTGTGGAAAACAGAAGTTGGTTACTCTTTTTGGGTGTGAGAGGAGTGTGTTCGTTTGAGAAAGAAACAGGTATAGTTAAGAAAAGTGGAACTAGGAAAGAAATACATTTGAAGCCAAGAGAAAGTGGTGTGAAGACAGTTTGAAGTCCAGAAAGAAAGAGTTGGAAGGCTCGAGAAGGTTGATCAAAGTTTGAGGGGAAAAGTACTATAAAGAAAGAAACTGGTTTCCATTTGAAGTAAGTCTGGGCAGTGAAACAAGGGATATCACCAGGGAAGTAGAAGAGGGAAGAGAATACTAGACAGAAGGAGAAATTACAAACCAGTAATTTGTCATTTCCTTTATATAGATTCTTCTCCCACAGTTTGGCCATCTTGATAACTATCCAGCATCATCCGCTCAGAAAGATTTCCCACGGCTCCCTTGTGTACGGCCGCCCAATTCCTCGACAACGGACGTGACATTGTTAACTGTATTAAAGGAATGCACTACGCCCCCTTAGCTCAGTTCCTACTTTTTCACCCCCATGGGCTCAGCTTGTGAGAGGAAACATGCAGTAATGGGGAAAGGCAAAGAGACAAATTACTGCCTACACTTTTCTTCCATATTTCAATCAATGAAACAAAGCTAGAAGAATTCGGGCAGCCTGGTAACCAATTGCTGCTGCACTCAACGTAGCAATCTGCTCCTCATGTCATTGCAGAGAAACACCACCACCGAATGAGATTGAGATCATTGACTTCCAAACGGTGTAGACTGGGAGGGCAATGAGGAATCTGAGAAAAGAATCCATAGAAAAACATTACTGTTAAGTAATTTCTCCTTCAATGGATTGCATTCTCCGACAGATTATTAATCTTGATCGACTCTCAAAGCAGTATTCATGTTGTTGGATCGATGCAAATCGCACCAAGGAACTCTTGAGGACCGCCGTACCAATGCATGCGTCAGCCCCTCGGGCCAAGTCCAAGCTATAATGCTTGGCAAACGTGTGCAAAGAGGACCACATTGCCGCGCGGCAGATTTCTATAGCCAGCACTCCCAGCTGAAAAGCTGAGGAGGCCACTACCCCTCTGGTAGAGTGGGCCCAAAGCCTTGCTGGAATCTCCTTACCTGCATTCTGGTAATATTCTGAAATGCATACTACTATGCAGCGATAGACAACTAGTTCAGTAACTGCTCGCCCACAACCGGGATAGCGAAAAGGCAATTAACAACTGCCCATCCTTCCTGAAAGAGCCCGTTCAAGCAAGGTAAAAACTCAGTGCCCTCTTGAGATCCAATCTGTGGAGTCTCGCCTCGTCCTAAGGATGGGGTGGAGTGTAAAACGCTGGAAGATCAATGCTTTGGCCAGATGGAATTCCGACATCACCTTTGGAAAACATTCAGGCACACTTTCAGGGATTTTTTCTCTTTAAAAAACTTCAGGAAAGGGGCTTTACAAGAGAGCCTGCAATTCACAGACTGTTCTCGCAGACGTGATAGCCACCAAAAAAGCAGTCTTTAATGTGACAAGTCTGATGGGAGCTGAATGCAAAGGTTAAAAAAGGAGCTGCCACCAGGAAGGCGAGAACCAAGTTCAAATCCCAATCAGGGACCACAAAAGGCAAAGAAGGGATAGAATTAACCATTCCCTTCAAAAACTGGGCCACCACTGGGATGGTATAGAAGGAACTTTGTTCTGGCGTCTTTTTAAATAGGGAAAGAGCCGCCAGATAACCCTTCGCTGTGCCCACTTGCAGGCCTAATTTGGCTAAGGCCAACAAAAACTCCATCACTGAGGAGGTGGGACACGACATGGGATCCACTTCCTTCGCCTTGCACCGAATTGCAAACTTTCTCCATCTATGAACGTAAAGAGACCTAGCGGACGGTCTATGTGCAGCCAGCAAAATCTCTAGCACCTCCTCAAAGTCCCAATCCGCGTACCTCAGCCGCTCAAGAGCCAAGCATGCAGGTTGAGAGGGTCCCGGCTCAAGTGAAGAAAACTGCCTTACGACTGTGACAAGATGTCTGGCCTCTGACGAAGCCAGAGTGGAGGGTATATGGCCAGGTCCAGGAGATCCGGGTGCCACATCCTCCTGGCCCAGTCCGGGGCAATCGGGAGAGCCCTTAATCTCCGCGACCTCCCGAGAATCCAAGGGCTGGCCGCTAGCGGCTGGAATGCATCATGCAGGTCGAAAGCCCAGTCCACCAAAAAAGTATACCTAAGGAACAAGTTACTTACCTGTAACTGTTCTCCAGCATGGGTCTGGCATGGATTCACATGCTCATGAATATTCCCCGTCGTCAGGCTGGGAATCCTCGGTATAGAAAAAAATCAGTATCAGTTTAGTTTCTGATCTGTCTTTCTTAGTAGTAACCAATCACTGGTCTCTGGGTCATACTGCCCCCAGCCAATGACTGCCCTCTCCCTAAGGCCCGCCTCCGGCAGCCATCCTCAGATTTGGAAAGCACGTAAAGTGGCAGTATGACCAAGTGAAGTGCCGCAGAGGGGTAGGCGGGAGGGTTCGCATGTGAATCCATGCCAGACCCATGCTGGAGAACAACAGTTACAGGTAAGTAACTTGTTCCTTCTCCAGCATGGGGTCTGGCATGGATTCACATGCTCATGAATAAGAGAATACATAGCAGTACACACATGCACAACCACGGGAGGTAGCAACAGGCTCAACATTAAGCAATACAACAACTCAACATTAAGCAACTCTTACCTCCTCACCAGGCTCACCTTAGGCGAACAGGTTGCGCAGCACTGCTTGGCCGACCCTGGAGTCCGGATCGACGCAGTAGAATCTTGTGAAGGTGTGCGTCGACCTCCACGTCGCAGCCCTGCAGATGTCCAGCAGGGGCACACCAGACAGGAACGCTGTGGTAGCAGTGATCGCTCTGGTCGAATGGGCTCTCGGACGGCCGGGCAGCTGTCGGTTTGCCAACCGGTGACAGTGCATGATGCAGCCGGAGAGCCATCTGGAAATGGAAGTCTTCGAGAGAGCCTTCCCTTGATTCACAGTCCCAAAGTTCACTAACAGCTGTGACGTCTTCCGAAAACTCTTTGTGCAGTCCACGTAGAACTTCAGCGCTGTAGCTACATCCAGCGAGTGCAAAGTCTTCTCGGCCGGCGACGAAGGCGACGGGAAGAAAACTGGCAACACCAAGGGCTCGTTGAGGTGGAAGTCCGACGGCACGTTGGGCATAAAGGATGGGTGTGTCCTCAGCTCGTGTCATGAAAAGTCAAGTATGGAGGCTTGCAAGATAGGGCCTGGATCTCTCCCACTCGTCGTGCGGAGGTGATGGCCACAAGGAAAGCAGTCTTCCATGACAGGAACTTCAAAAGGCGCCGAATGCATAGGCTCGAATGGGGCCCCCATGAGCTTGGTCAGCACCACATTAAGCTCCCATGCCGGGGCAGGAGCCTTCACCGGCAGGATTGATCGGAATAATCCCTTCATGAATTCTTTCACCAGGCGATGAGACCACAAGGACGCCCGTCCCGTCGTCCTGGAATATCGGAGATTGCAGCCAGATGTATTTTGATGGAGGCGTGAGCCAGTCCAGCTTTGGCCAGCGACAGTAGGTACGGCAGTACTTGAGGGGCCGTAATCCGCAGGGGGTTAATCTTCTGTGCACGGCACCAGACAGAGAACCTCTTCCATTTATGTCCGTAGCACTTGAGAGTTGAGGACGCCCTGGCCTTTGCAAGAACCTCTCTGCAGTCGGCCGGGATGTCGTACCCTCCAAACTCTAGTGCTGCAGGAGCCAGGCCTGCAAGTTCAGCGACTCCGGGTTGTGGTGAAGAATGGCGGTGCCTCCTCTGGAGAGAAGGTCCGTGTCTGTCGGCAGCTTGACTGGTGGGGACGTTGACAAGTCCAGAAGGTCCGGGAACCAGATCTGTCTCGGCCACGCCGGTGCGACGAGGATCATCCCGGGACCTCTTGAGCTGGTTGATGAGCCGGAGCAGCAACGGCAGCAGAGGGAACGCATAAAGAAATAGGCCGTCCCAGGGGAACGAGAAAGCATCGCCCATGCTCCTCGGCTGGGGGAAACCTGCTGGCGAACCTCCGGTACTTGGAATTCGTCGCCGTCGCGAAGAGATCGATTTGGGGTTCGCCCCATCGTCGGAAGAGTCGATCCACTTGATCCTGGCGTAGTTCCCACTCGTGGCACGAGCGCAGCTCCCTGCTGAGTGAGTAGGCGATCGTGTTTTTTATTCCTGCCAGATGAAGAGGCACCAGAAACATCCCTTGGGCGACGGCCCAATGCCACAGATCCTGGGCTTCCTTGGATAGGGCGGGGGACCTGGTTCCGCCCTGCTTCCGGATGTAGAACATCGTGGTGGTGTTGTCGGTGAAGATCCTCACCACCTTGCCCTTGAGGGACGGAAGAAAAGACCCAAGGGCCCAGAACACCGCGCGGAGTTCCAAGATGTTGATGTGGAGAGACTTCTCCTCCGGGAGCCAAAGGCCTCTCGCGTGAAGATCTCCGGAGTGTGCTCCCCAACCTTCCAGGGAGGCGTCCGTCGTCACCGTCACCTGGTGAGCTGGGGTCTGAAAGTCCATGCCCGCCGACAGATGGGAGCGGGTACCCCACCACCGGATCGCCTGACGGAACGTCTCGTTGAGAGGGATCCTGTCCTCAAAGCTGCCTGTCGACTGGATCCAGTGGGCGTTGAGGAACTCCTGTAAGGGTCTCATCCGAAGCCTGCAAAGGCGCACCAGATAAATGCAGGAGGACATCATCCCAAGGAGGGACTTGATAGATCTTACCCTGGCCATGTCCGTGGCCAGCAGACGCTGCACCTTGCCCAGAATGGTCCTGGTCCTTTCCTCCGACGGCGAGGCCAGCCGCGCCACTGTGTCGAGCTTGGCTCCCTGAAACAGGGTGACTTGCGACGGAACCAGGTGGGATTTTGGAAAGTTGATGGAGAATCCCAGGTCCGTGAGCAGCTGGACGGTCTTCGCAGTGTGCTCCACGGCGAGCTCCCTTGTCCTTGCCCGGATGAGCCAGTCGTCCAGGTAGGGGTAGATGTGGATCCCCTGTAGGCGCAGCCGCGCCGCCACCGGTGCGAGGCACTTGGTGAACACCCTGGGTGCCGACTTCAATCCGAACGGGAGTGCCTTGAACTGGTAGTGCCGCCCTTGACCCCGAACCTGAGGAACTTTCGGTGTGTTTTTAGAATGGGGATATGGAAGTATGCATCCTCCAAGTCCAACGACGACAGGAAATCGCCCTCCTCCAGCTGTCCCAGCATATGCTGGAGGGTGACCGTACGGAACTTCTGTGCCTTGATGTACCTGTTCAGTCGTCATAGGTCCAGGATGGGGCGCCATCCTCCTGTCTTCTTTACGAGGAAGTACCTTGAGTAAACTCCAGAGCCCCGAAGCCTCTTTGGGACGAGCTCGATGGAACCCTTCTTGAGCATCGCCCTTACTTCCAACAGTAGTTGAGGGACGTGATTTTCCTTCCTTGCCACGGGTGGAACGCGAGGGCACTTCTTCTGAAACTCGAGGGCGTGCCCTTGGGCCAGGGCGTCCAGCACCCAACGGTCGGTGGAGATGGACTCCCACACGCTGACGAACCTCGCCAGCCGGCCTCCCACCGGGGTGCTTCGGCGGGGGCCCGACCCCACGGTCGGTTCAATCTTGTTTGGAGGCCGCCTTGCCTCCTTGTCCTCCTTGTCGACGACGGGCACCACCTGACTTGCCACGTCCCCTGTAGGCTTCCTGGGACGAAGATCTTGCCGCTTGGCGGTAAGTGGAGGAGCCACTGCCGGATCCCTTGGAGGCACCTTGTCTGCCTCAAGAGCTCCGAAAGGACGGCCGTCGTTGTTGGAGCACTCCCAGAGCCCGGGCAGTCTCTCTGTCTGTCTTGATGGCCTGAAGGGACTCATTAACCGCCTTCCCAAACAGGTTGTTCCCGTCGAAGGGCATGTCCAAAACCTTGGTTTGTACGTCCTGGCGGAAATCCGTGGCCTTGAGCCATCCTCGTCTCAAGCAAACGCTGTTGCCCAACTGTGCGGCGACATCCTCAATCGAGGTCTTAGCAGGGTGAATTAAGGCCATCGTCACCTTCTGGACGCCTGGGGCCTTCACCTTGGGGGGAGGGTCTGAGCCTCGCTGCCCCTTTGCCGGAATCTTCGAGATCGACCAGGGCCTCTCCAGAAGCTTCGCCGAGTTCTCGGACTTCCTCTTACCCGAGCCAGAGCGTTGGCTCGTGGTTGATGGCGCCGGGGAGGATGCGCCCTGCCTGGCAGCCAAGGAGCCCGACCGTTCGGCACTCCCGGTGCCTGCGGACTCGCGGTGCTTAGCCTTTTGTTGGGCCCCCGTCGCCGGGGTGCCCTCACAGGACTTAGAAGACCGCTCGCACTTCTTTTTCTTCTTCTCGCCCGACGGGCTCTTCCCTTCCAGCCAGTTGGCGAGACGGAGGTGGCAATCCTTCATGGTCCGCTCCGACATGTTCCCACAAAACGCACAGTCCTTCTCCTTGTGCGTCTTGTCCTCATGGAGACAGTAGATGCATAACGAATGCTCGTCCTCCTTGAAAACATTCTGAAGCTGGCATCCAGGGCAGGTCCTGAACAGCTTCCCGGGCGTCGAGCTTCCTTTCTCCTGGGCCATGTCCGGGGTAGGCCTCGGAACTTCTGGAATCCTCCAAAAGCGTAACTCGATGAAATCTTCACCCTTGAGGGGCGTAGAAAACTCCGAAACGGATCCCCGTTGATCGGATGTAGAAACGGTGGAGCTTGAGGCTCTATTTAACCGAAAAAAGAGAAAAATATCCCGAAAAAGCGCGAAAACGCAGCAAAAGCTCAAGAGACTCCCAACACTTGAACGTGCGGTAAAAATCTGAGGATGGATGTCGGAGGCAGGGCTTAGGGAGAGGGCATCATTGGCTGGGGGCAGTATGACCCAGAGACCAGTGATTGGTTACTACTAAGAAAGACAGATCAGAAATGAAACTGATACTGATTTCTTTCTATACCGAGGATTCCCGGCCTGCCGACAGGGAATATTCATGAGCATGTGAATCCATGCCAGACCTCATGCTGGAGAACGTGCACCTATGGAGAAATTCCCACAAACAGAACTGCTTGCACTTTGTTTTGTTCTTCGTCGCAAACAGGTCCACCTTCGGGGTGTCCTACTGGGTGAAGATTACTGTAATAAACTCTGGGCATAGCTCCCACTGGTGGGAGACCGGGCTATCCCGGTTCAGATCATCTGCCAACCCATTCTCCACCCCTGCCAGATGAGCTGTAGAGGCTGAGAGGTTGTTCTGTAGCATCCAGAACCATAGCTGCATGGCCTCTGCACAGGGTCAGGGATCTCACACCTTCCTGCTTGTTGAGGTAGTGCATGGCCACGGTGTTGTCCTTTAACACCAGGACATTTTTCCCCTATAGAGAAGGCGCAAAAGCTGTCAGCGCTAGCCTGACTGTTCGCAGCTCCAGCAGCTTGATGTGGTAATCTTTCACTTTCTGAGACCAATGACCACCCTAGCCCTTCAGGATGGAAGCCTGCACTCCTAGCGACCCCCCGCGCCAGTCGACCCATCGTGATCCCTGGGAAAATCAGAGTCAGCATACCTGTGCCTGTCCTCCATAGGATAACATTGGGAACAAAACCCTTTGTCTCCTTATCAAATCTGGGTGAGGAATCCAGCCCGCTGGGCTAGCCCGGGGTCTGAAAGAGAGGAGTACTTACCAGTCTTCTGGTAAACTGTTGTGGAACCTTCAACTAGTTTGAAACTATTCTGAATCACCACTACATGTCGATTGCATCCCTTTAGAGAATACATACCTGTGAGAAATCTTGTGTTGTGACATGTGGGTACTAGGCCACATACAACGTAGGTTTGGACTTCTAAAGTATAGATAAGTGATTTTTTGACTGGTTCTCATCATTTGAACTGTAAACACATTACTTACCTGTTCTACATGGTTAGTTACTTGATGTATTTTGAATTACCAGATTGGTGATTGTACATATTGTTATTATAGAGTGTGTGATAATACTACCTGATAGTTTCATTTTTAAGTGATAACTGCCTAAGCCGAAATATTGTTGTTAGGGAGAATTCTCTGTTTAGGCTGAATTTCCCTACCTAGTGAGTCCCCCAGCAGCTTTGCTGGATTTCTGGGGTTTCTTTTTTTTTTCTCCTGCCAAGAGTGAGACTCTTTTACCCTCACTCTTGGGCATGTTTGAAGAGTGTTTCTTTGGTTAACCTTGTGTTGAATGGGCTATGGGGTCTTTTACCCCATAGGGCCTCATGTGTTTTTTTGATATGGGTTACAAAGCACCCTCCGTGCAGTAACCCAGGGGTGTCCTAGGGACTCCCCAACATAGACTCCATACCCTGGGACTGACTACTGTCTCCCAGGGCATGTAAAGTCACCAAAGACTTTACTAGTCTTAAATCCTGAACAGAACCAGTACAAACCATCATATTGTGGACGTACTGGCTGGGGCAATTCGATTGCCCCAGGGTCTGTTAGTCGAGGGGGCACGTCTCCGTCCCCCCTGATCGAGTTTTGCCTGGTGGCAGTGGAAACTACTTTTTATATTCGACCGCAAATATTTTCCTATGGGATTTCCCATTGTTTTAGGCTAACACATTTATTTATTTATTTACGGTAGCCTCAAACATACCGCCGGTTTATATATTTATTATTATAACTCCGGTTGGGATTTTTTGCCAAAACTTGATTCTAAAATGGCGTTGCCATTCGCCTCTGTAACTCTGACCCAAAGTGGAGCCCTTTGTCCCACTTTTGGCGGGCTTCTCCACAGAAGCCCTCCAAAGTGGTGCCACTCTGTCTGGGGTACTTAGGAGGGATGGAGGGGGATTTAGGCACCCTGGACTGAGTTACCTAGGTAACTGAAGTCGCACTCCGTCCTGATTGGCCCAAGTGGTGAGCCGGCCGGCTCACCACTTAGCATGTTTGAGTGACAGCTAGGCTGGGTGAATGGGGGTTTGCTGCATAAAAGCAGGGCTTTGGGGACTGGAACTTTAGAAGTCGCCACAGGACCTAAGAATCCAACGAGGGAAGAGCTGAGCCGACCTGCTACGACGACACCGCCGGTGGAGCCCTGCTGAACCGTCTCACCACTTTTCCCGACGACCGAGGAGAACCCTTAACGGAGTGGCTCCTTCCCTTGACTGGTGGGGACAACCAGTTTTCACCTTCTTTCCGCTTCTTCGAGGTATCTCGTGGCCGCCTTGCCAGTGCCAAGCACCCCGGCAACCGGAATACCCCCACTTTTACCACAACCGCGAAAGTTGGTACAACCCTTTAACCGGAGGACTCCGCGGCTGGTTTCTTCCCGGGCAGTGCAACGACCTTCTTCTTCTGCTCTTCAGCGAGATCTTCTCCCCTGACCGACGTCGAGCCTTGCTGCCACTGCCTGGAACAACTGCCACCGCTGGAGGATCCTTCCCGTTTAAGGTACCGTGTTCCACCTGGCTTCCCTTGCCAACGATTGTATGGGGTAGTTTTAGCCCCCGGCTTTCGAACCTGGGACCGCCTGGGACACCTTGGCTAAACTTTCTAAGCCTCTCTAGACTCTTTTCCGAACTCTTTTGCAAGACTCTGAATCCCTAATAACTGTGTGATCTTGACCACGTTTTCGCTCTGTCTACTCTAAGAGTGGGCCCTGCCTGGTGACTTTTGCTCACCTGTGACTTTGTGCTTCCCTGAACTTGCTGAAAGTGTTCTTGACCTTAGAGTGGTGTGTTTAGCCTAGTTCTGCTCTCTTCCTCCCTTCTTAAAAAAACCTACTAGAGGGTCATCTGAAGTTAAGCACTCACCTCTGTTTGAATTATGTGGTGTTAACCAAGAGTTGTCTAGTTAGGAACAAGGGTTGGGACTGTTTTTCATATAACTATGTTTGGAGTGTTTTACTATATATTGCTAGAGTGTTTTCAACTTATGTGTTCTTAAAATAAATCACTATATACTTTTGAAACCAAGCTCTGGTCAGTGTTTGCTTGTGCTATGGTGTCTGAGTACATATTGTGTATACTTTGCATACTGCCTAACTCTTCTTGAGGGAAGTCTGACTGCTCAGCCACAGCTACCAGGTAAATCTGGGTGGTACAGACTGCTACCAAGTGGGTTTACTGCTATACCTGTAGTCTTAAATCTTTTGCAGTGTTCCCCAAGGGAACTGCACAGGTTTCTGCCTAACACTGGTGTACAGCGGTGGGATTTGTATTGAGTATACATTTTGGTGTGCTTTAGATACCTTAGTGCAACTAACCACAAAGCTTAGCACTGTAAAAGTAATCCTCTAACATGTCAGTTGTAGAAAGCTATAGGCAAGAGTCCCTTGCAGCAAAAACTGCTGATTGTTTAAGAGTGCTCTGTAAACATAAGGATCTCATGACTAAGGGAAAGAAAATGGAGCTGATTGAAAGATTGTTAGCTAACCAAAGTCTGGGTGATGGTTCAGAGGAACCTACCACTCCAGCAAATGTAGATGACAGTATTGAAATTGACATAGAACAAAATGTTGATGATTTTGAGGAAGAGTCAGAAGAGGAGGGTGAGGCTGTTGTGACTGTCCCCCCTAGGCCTCTGCCTGCTCTACCTGCTGTGCCTACTGGGCCTTTACCAGGTCCCACATTTAGTCCTCAGTACTTTGAACTGGAGAAAATGAAACTAGAATTGGAGTATAAAAAGCTTAATGCTCAAACTGAAAAAGAACTAAGGCTAAGGGAAATGGAGCTCAAGTATGAGCTTGAAATGAATAAATTATCTGTTGAGAATGCTTCTCTCTCTGGCTCCTCTAGAAGTTCCAGTCCTAAAAGACCCCGGATGCCTAAAGAATTGGTTGGTATGTATGAGCCTAAGTTGGATGTGTTGGATTGGTTGTCTGTCTGAATATAATCATGGGCTCCAGAACATCACAGGAAATGACTTACTCACCTGGTTGTTCTCTAGGCTTCCCCCTGTTGCAACTGATGTGGTAATGGAGATGGGGGAGGAGGATAGGAAGGATTATGAATGTGTGAAACTAGCTTTGATAGCTAGGTTTGGGAAGACCCCTTCCCAGTATCTTAAGAGGTTTAGAAGCCTCAAAAAGCATGATGGTACCCCTTGGGCTACCTAGGTGAGTGAAGGGTTGAAAAACTTAGAGGGATGGATTAAGGGTTACAAGGTGAACACTTATGAAGGTATGAAGAATTTGTTTATGTTGGAGACTACTTATGATGCCTGCTCTCCTGAGCTCAGACAACACTTGGCTGATTCCAGGGAATTAGATTCCCGGAAACTAGCTAAGGCTGCTGACTTGCGGGTTGCCAACAGGGCCACTCACAAGGATTTCGGCGGTCACTCAGAAAAAGGATGAGGGAAAGCAGCCACCCAAAGTGAATCCAGAGAATTCTAATACCTCCCATACCAAAGAGGGCCACAAACAACCAAATAACCAGGGTAAGCCCCAGGTAAACCACAACAGGCTAGTGTACCTTCTGGCCAAAAACCAGAAGGGGGTCAGGACAAGCCACCCTTTCAGAGAGCATTTGGACAATGCTATATCTGTAAGGTTACTGACCATATCAAAGGGGATCCCAGGTGCAAGGGTAAACCTGCAGGGATCAGCACAGTCTCCTTAGCCTTTACTCCAGGGGATGAAGTACAGATGGCTAGTGCCCACTTTGAACTCTTTGCTGAAGAACCCTTGGGTCTTCAAGCAACTGTAAACCTAGAGCCTAGGGGTCTGGTTAGTCCCCAGAATAGGGTTGTGTATAACTCCCTACCTGTTAACTCTAAGGTGTATTATGTGGACAGTGTTCTTGTCAATGGCCAGGATACTCCTGCCAGGAGAGACACTGGGGCCAGCAGAACCGTAGTGGATGAAAGCTTCTTTCGACCTGAGGATGTGGCTAAAGCACCCAAAGGTCCCACTAAGATGTCTGGAGGCCCTGTCCAAATGGTTCCTATTCTACCAGCCCTCATTCAGTGTAACAACATGACAGTGAGGATCCCTGTCAGTGTTCAGACTGAGGTACCTGGGAAGGTCCTGTTGGGGAATGACCTAAGAACTCTAGGAGTAGTGTCACATACCCCCAGGCCTCCCAGTATGGAGAAGCAGAACTTAACCAAATTGGCTAGGAAGGCTACCTTGAAGGACCCTTCTAAGCCTGTGGGACCCTCTACTGAGAACCCCACTACAAGCCCTGGTTTTAGTAAGTTGACCTCTAACCCAGGCACATTTCAGGATAGTATGCTAGGAACATGGGAGCCCCAACCAAGCTCCACCCTTGTTTCCCTAGTTTCAGAGTCTCTGACTCCCCCTGCTTCTGAGGAAGAGGTGGATAGACCAACTAGGCCCCCATCTGAACCTGAGAGAACTGGTAATTCTCAGTGCTGGTGGAAAACCAGAAAAGAAAAGTCTAAGGCCAGAAACCTTCAGACTGTTGGATCTTCTACTGAAGACCCCAACTCAAATCCTAATATTAAGGGGGAAACTCCTAAAATAGGTAAGGGTAGATCTAAGAGGAAGGGGAAGCAGGTACATTGCCTAACCCCAACCCCTCCAACCAAGAGGCCTAAGACCCAACCTGCTCCCACAAGAGAGGTGGTGAGGAACCTTGGAGGCCCCTCTAGATCTAAGGGAATCCTTTATAAGGACCCCTTGAAAAAGCCTAACATAGGTTCAGAAGTTGTACCAACTTCTGAGGGACTGGTCAACCAGATCCCCTATAATACCAAAAAGACTAATGTTCCTCAAAGGGTTTGTAGGTCCTTTAGCTTGAAAAAGAAAACCTTTGAGTTCTCCCTTAAACATAGGTCAGGGTACCACCATCAAAATGCTGATGGACTCTCTAGGATGTATATCATCGACTAGAGGTATGAGGTTCATCCAGGAGTGGATTAAATCCTCCTGTCCCTTAGTCTGGGGGGGGCGAGTGTTAGGGAGAATTCTCTGTTTAGGCTGAATTTCCCTACCTAGTGAGTCCCCCAGCAGCTTTGCTGGATTTCTGGGGTTTCTTTTATTTTCTCCTGCCAAGAGTGAGACTCTTTTACCCTCACTCTTGGGCATGTTTGAAGAGCGTTTCTTTGGTTAACCTTGTGTTGAATGGGCTATGGGGTCTTTTACCCCATAGGGCCTCATGTGTTTTTTTGATATGGGTTACACAGCACCCTCCGTGCAGTAACCCAGGGGTGTCCTAGGGACTCCCCAACATAGACTCCATACCCTGGGACTGACTACTGTCTCCCAGGGCATGTAAAGTCACCAAAGACTTTACTAGTCTTAAATCCTGAACAGAACCAGTACAAACCATCATATTGTGGACGTACTGGCTGGGGCAATTCGATTGCCCCAGGCTCTGTTAGTCGAGGGGGCACGTCTCCGTCCCCCCTGATCGAGTTTTGGCTGGTGGCAGTGGAAACTACTTTTTATATTCGACCGCAAATATTTTCCTATGGGATTTCCCATTGTTTTAGGCTAACACATTTATTTATTTATTTACGGTAGCCTCAAACATACCGCCGGTTTATATATTTATTATTATAACTCCGGTTGGGATTTTTTGCCAAAACCTGATTCTAAAATGGCGTTGGCATTCGCCTCTGTAACTCTGACCCAAAGTGGAGCCCTTTGTCCCACTTTTGGCGGGCTTCTCCACAGAAGCCCTCCAAAGTGGTGCCACTCTGTCTGGGGTACTTAGGAGGGGTGGAGGGGGATTTAGGCACCCTGGACTGAGTTACCTAGGTAACTCAAGTCGCACTCCGTCCTGATTAGCCCAAGTGGTGAGCCGGCCGGCTCACCACTTAGCATGTTTGAGTGACAGCTAGGCTGGGTGAATGGGGGTTTGCTGCATAAAAGCAGGGCTTTGGGGACTGGAACTTTAGAAGTCGCCACAGGACCTAAGAATCCAACGAGGGAAGAGCTGAGCCGACCTGCTACGACGACACCGCCGGTGGAGCCCTGCTGAACCGTCTCACCACTTTTCCCGACGACCGAGGAGAACCCTTAACGGAGTGGCTCCTTCCCTTGACTGGTGGGGACAACCAGTTTTCACCTTCTTTCCGCTTCTTCGAGGTATCTCGTGGCCGCCTTGACAGTGCCAAGCACCCCGGCAACCGGAATACCCCCACTTTTACCACAACCGCGAAAGTCGGTACAACCCTTTAACCGGAGGACTCCGCGGCTGGTTTCTTCCCGGGCAGTGCAACGACCTTCTTCTTCTGCTCTTCAGCGAGATCTTCTTCTCCCCTGACTGACGTCGAGCCTTGCTGCCACTGCCTGGAACAACTGCCACCGCTGGAGGATCCTTCCCGTTTAAGGTACCGTGTTCCGCCTGGCTTCCCTTGCCACCAATTGTACGGGGTAGTTTTAGCCCCCGGCTTTCGAACCTGGGACCGCCTGGGACACCTTGGCTAAACTTTCTAAGCCTCTCTAAACTCTTTTCCGAACTCTTTTGCAAGATTCTGAATCCCTAATAACTGTGATCTTGGGCACGTTTTCGCTCTGTCTACTCTAAGAGTGGACCCTGCCTAGTGACTTTTGCTCACCTGTGACTTTGTGCTTCCCTGAACTTGCTGAAAGTGTTCTTGACCTTAGAGTGGTGTGTTTAGCCTAGTTCTGCTCTCTCTTCCTCCCTTCTTAAAAAAACCTACTAGAGGGTCATCTGAAGTTAAGCACTCACCTCTGTTTGAATTATGTGGTGTTAACCAAGAGTTGTCTAGTTAGGAACAAGGGTTGGGACTGTTTTTCATATAACTATGTTTGGAGTGTTTTACTATATATTGCTAGAGTGTTTTCAACTTATGTGTTCTTAAAATAAATCACTATATACTTTTGAAACCAAGCTCTGGTCAGTGTTTGCTTGTGCTATGGTGTCTGAGTACATATTGTGTATACTTTGCATACTGCCCAACTCTTCTTGAGGGAAGTCTGACTGCTCAGCCACAGCTACCAGGTAAATCTGGGTGGTACAGACTGCTACCAAGTGGGTTTACTGCTATACCTGTAGTCTTAAATCTTTTGCAGTGTTCCCCAAGGGAACTGCACAGGTTTCTGCCTAACAATTGTGTGTTATTCTGTGTCGACTCATTGAGGGCCCCTGACCACACATACACCCTCTGATGACCAAGCCTCGACAGCTCTCCAAACTACCTTGATTGGGTTTTGGCTAAACTATCATATCTCCCTGCTCATCATGGCTAGGGTGGCCGCCTAAAAACTGTCTTTCAAGACTGACTTTAGAAATCCATCTTGACGGGAGGAGCCAAGACGGCCGCTGAGGAAGCTACAAACCACCGGAGCTCTATCACGTCGCTGATAGTTCAGAAGCTTTATCCTGCGACAACAGTCCCCGAGAGTAGAGCATTGCAGGGCAGCGTGGCTGGAGTGCTGCTGGTGCACCGAGAAATGAAGGAAACGCGAGAAACGCAGCGCCATATAATTGAAGGATAGGCCGGCAAGGTGCCCATGGAGCACCTGGTGTGCTGCAAAGACCCGAAGACCACCCACATAGCCAGATATAAAGAGATCAGTGGGTTTGGAGCTCTGAGAAAGAGAGCTGAGCGTCGGACAGTGCGGGTCCTTGACAGACGTGCTGGCCATGGTTTCCTGGCTGAACAGTGGCCCTCCCTCTGGACTCAGACTGGTCAGGCAGTGATGGTGTACCGTAGCTGAATGCTGGAAGGGGTGACATGCTCGGGCCGGAGGGGTGGATTTGGGCTGCTGGAGCTTGTGCCGCAAACTACAAAGCTGGGTCGGCAACTAAGTGGAGCCAGCCTGGGCGACATGGCAGCTGGTAGGCAATTGAGGGCAGCAGGCTTGATTCTGTCAGAGTGCAAGCTCTTATATATGGATCTGCAGTGTGGCTCTGTATACGTGTGATGTGGGTCCCTGCAGTAAATAGTGCAAGGAGTGCTGGGATGGTGGGAGACAGCGGGCAGTAAGAGGACCAGACGTTCTGGCACACAGCCAGCACATTGCTGGGGTTCCTGTCGGTTCGTTTGGAGTGTCCGGAGGGATCCTGTGTTGCAGGCCTTCGCACACGAAGTGAATGACCATTGTGCCCAATGCTGAGGAAGGAGGGAAAAGGTACCAAACAAGCACACAGTAACCCAGAGCCCATTGGACCGGAGCTTCAACCACACAGAATGACCATCTAATGGCAGAGGGTGGCGCTGAGGATGCGTTGGCATCCGGGGAGGGTTTGCCAAGCCACTGCCTGGCAACCCATCTAACGCAGAGTTCTGGACACAAATTTTAGAGGGCGGCAAACAGATCACTGATAAAATAGACCGCTGAGGATATCTATGGCATAAGTGAGGCATGAGGTGGGCAAATTACGTGAATGGACAAGAGGTCTAGAAAAGAGTGTCCAAGCTCGAGGATGCTGGGCATGTGCAGAGGAAGGAATTGGCACAAATGCACAAACTGACTCAAATGGAGGCGCTCAAGCTAGGAGACCTCTAAGAGATCAGGGAGGAATAATGTTAGGCTACTGGGGCTACCCGAGGGCAGAGAGTAAGACAGAATGGTAACCTTCCTGGAGTCACTTCTTGTGATGCTGGAAATGCATCGGAGGGACAGGAGGCAACCCTGTGCCCCTGGTGTATGTTTTTGGGCACCTGTGTGTGGCCCACGGAGCAGGGTACAGGCCGGTAGCAGCTCTGTGCTGAAATGACTGGTGCCCTGAGCGTCCTCTATTTTGGGATGCCCAGGCCCTGTCATTGGAATTGGTAGATTCCTGATGGAGACAAGATGGCCCCCGTGGCCTCTTGCCGTCCATCGCCTTTACCTTGATATTCCCGAAGTCCCGGGAAGCCCTGACGCTGTCCCTTCCCCCCGGCTGGCTGTTGGGTGGAAGTTCCATATATGGTAGTATGGGGAAGTGCCGACCAGACTGGCTGGAGCCTTCCCAACGACCGAATGTTGTGGTTACACCTGTGGGTGGGACCTGGGTGAATGGAGAGTGAGACGAATATGCACTTCTTGTTGTGGATGTCTGGTATCTGATGTTTGGCACAATGACTGAGGCAGCCCTGCCCGAAACTGGTATGAATGCAGTGTGTAGTGTTGAATGGCGTGGTACTTGTCCAAATCCACATTGTGTTATGAGTCTCTGGATGGAGAAGAATGGCCTGAAAGCACTGTGCGCCTGATTGGCTGACTGCCCTTAGTAGTGATTGGATGCTCGAGTGTGACCCAGCGGAATGATTGGTAGATCATCAGTTTATCTGTGGACCTCTCACTGCTAGGGATCGTGTTCAGAGCTGAAGTCCAAACTACAAAGAGTAACTGGAGTGAAACTGACGCTTGACCTTGAAAGCCCTGCTGGAAGAGAAGAATTGCTGTTGCTCTCCATCAATCTGAAAGCTGCTGTGTCTCCAAGGACTGACCCAGAGAGGACCTGGTAAGGCGTCCTCTTCGTGAGCTACGAGGGACCATCGTCCACCAACTGATCTTTGCCAAAGCTCCCTGGTAGACAGACCTACGACGGGCTGCCAACCCAAGACGGGGACTGCCGCAGAATCCCAAAGAGAAGCACCCGGACTCTTGACCGCCACTGTCGACGACCGCAGTCACCGACTGGAGCTGCTGTGCTCCCGTTGCCTAAGAACTCTTGATCCAAGGACGCTCTCGTCTGCATCATCGCCCGTCTGATCCCGCTGGAGAAGGCCAGGCCGTCGACGCGTAGAGGAGCATCTGCCAGTGAGTTTCCCGCCACCCAACGACCACAGAGACGCCGACGACTTGACGCCCTTGCTGGGCCAGTTTTTCAAACTCTTTGCGGTCCAGAACTATCGACATCGAGGTGCTCTGCACGCCTCTTCCTTGCAGGACGTTTATGCTTCGCCGTCGATGAGCACTGCTAGGAAAGAAGCTGCCACTTCACCGCCGTAGTTCACCCTGTTCTCCGTCGGACGTTCGACGACCCGTGACTCCTGCCTTAAAGGGAAAGCACTCAAGAAGGGCTGTCAATTCCCCCGACGAGGAATTCTACAACGCCAGGTACTTTGGGGTTGCAGAACTATTGGAAAGTCTCTTGTGATATATCTTTATTTATTCTACAGGTTGCCCGGGTGGGGGGGGGGGGGGGGGAATCGCCACACAGAACTGTGTCTAGGTATCGGGGCCAGTATTCTGCCAATTGTTCTAACCAACTGCTTTCCTCTTATATCTATTGTTGGTTTTCTTTCCAAACTGGTGTGTGTGACATTTAACCGTACAGTTGATGCACTTTAAAGAGATCTAATGGTAATTGTGGTACCACGTAGAACTGTATATTCGCCATTATAGATAACCGTGTACAAAGTGAGTTATTGTGATATTGTACATAACCGTGAATATTAATATGAAGACTGTTTTAACCAATACAGTGTGCGGACATTCCTTTGTGGGTGCTTGGGGACTACACAGTACTTAAGAACCAGCCTGCATCACCTCCTGAGAAGCTAGCCCTTGATTGCTCGTCCATTGCTACCGTAATAGAGAATCTTGGCTGGGGTTCTCTGTGCCTCTCCTCTACCATATAGAGAGCAGAAGTACAGACCCCCCTCCAGTCTTTACACTTCCGACAACCCTATTTGAGAAGGGAGCTGCAGGGTGCTCATGAAGAGAGGGCACATTGTATACCTGGACAGAGACAGCCACTGGGAGCACTGCCGAGAGCCATCATGCTGCGATTACTGCAGTGCCACAACAATATCAGGTTGATATGATATGGCATTTGTAACGTGCCTATACACAAGTGTTTCAAGGCGTGACGAGGCAAGGAAGGGGGAACAGACAACGATCTTACGAGGTCCAGTCACATTGAGATCGCGCAAGTGCAGGGGAGGCGGGAGGGGAAAAAGTGCCAGGAGAAAGGGGAGAGGACAGTGCTGTACATGGGATCAAAACAATAACAAGAAGTACGGCCAGAAGGTGGCAGGTGCAAGTGTAAGTGCAGACAGCAGGTGTTCAAAATTGCAAGTAGGGGGACTATAGGGTTACATATACAGACCCAAGTGCAAGTGTGGAACTGGGCAGGTAGGGACCTGGGCCCGAAATCAGAGGGTAGCCGTGTGGCCAGTGCAGTATCAGACACGAAATCGGCAGGGGAGAGGCAGAGAGAAGGCAGAAGCAAAGAGGAAGATCTTGAGGTGCTTCTGGAACCGGAGATGGTTCTCCTCGAGTTTTAGAGAGGCAGGGAGGCTGTTCCAGAGGGAGGCCCCAGCCAAAGAAAGAGATCTATAGACCAACTTGTTGCTTGGAGGTTGCTGTTGATGGAGCAAAGGAAATGGAACATTCAATGGGAACAGACCATCTTTCTACCCGGATTTAGGGATTGAGACACATTGAAGCGCAGGAAACCATTTACAGAAGTCCAGAAACAACAGAGGGAAAACATTCTGCATGCGCCCTTGCTGTCGGCAAGGTTGCTCGTTGAGGTGGATGGCAAAAGGCAATTTTTTGATGATGCCAAGGGTGCAATGCACTATACTGAAAGAAAATTTAAATGAGCAGGAAATATTGGTAAGTGATGTATAATGGGGGAGAAGCGCAACTATATAGGACATATGCGTGGTGACCCATCACATTCGAAATGATGTGCAAGTGTTTTACAACCAAGGGGAGTAGAGCAATCTCAGTAGTTTATTTCTGTTGCTATTGGATTCTCTCACGTGGGGTGCAGACCCGGAGTGTACCCTCCCACATCTGTATGGAAAGGCCTACATTTGGCATAAATGAAGCAAAGGGGGTAGTTCGGTGGGGACGGCTTTTGTGGCTTAAGCTACCAACGTTCAAAATGTTGCGTCAAAGTCAGGGATGTCAATGATGCACGGAAGGGGGGGGTGGTGTTAGTTTGTAGGGGATGGCTGTTTTAGCACATAGTTCGAGGCATAGCACACAGATGGATGGATTGTCGACATGGGGGACGGAAGCATACAGGCTTGCAACGAGGCACTTGATGAGAAGGCAAGATGGGGAAGATAAAGCTATTTACTTGAAATGTGCAAGTTATTAATGCAGTGGTGAAAAGAGCGAGGATAACATTGTACGCATGCAGGCAGGCGGAACGCTGATATTGTTATGCGGCAGGAGACACACCGTATAGAGAAACACATGGAGGTGGGCAAGAGGTCAGGGGAGGGGGAGAATGTGTACAGCTCATCCTTCACTTCATCAGCCAGTGGGGATGCTCATATGGATTCCTGGTACCATAATGTGGCAATTGGAAACATTGAGGCGAGATAAAGCTGGGAGGTTTATTGCAGTTACAGGCAGGTCGGTTGGTGATGAGGGTGGCACTGCTATACACCTATGCCCCAATCTAGATAATTCAAACTTTTGTTGACCAAATAGCATACCTGGTATGCATAGCATAAGGTAATCTGGATGACTGCAATTGCATACTGGATACTATGCTGGACACCTCAAAGGTTAGAGGGAGGGAGGGCATTGGGGCTGGCCGCTAACGCACTGAACAACATCATGGTGAAGCACAAACTTGTGGAAGTCTGGTGCTTCTTGCACCTAATAGATAGGGGTTTCCCCTTTTATTCAGCTTCACATGGGTTGTATAGCAGAATTGACTGCCTTTATGTGGGAAGAGGAAATGTGTATACCAGAAGCAGCAGACTTCTTAGACAGATCTTTGTTGGATCATGCCATGATAGAAACAATTGAGTTGGTGCACAGTAGGATCCCTATATCAACTTGGAGGCTGAGGGTATAGTCACTCACAGATGGGACTTACAGAGACACGCTTAAGCAAGCAATAGTGGATTTTCTTAGCACAATAGCGGCTCCGTAAGTAGCAAGGGCACCACATGCGAAGCCTTTAAGGTGGTATTGAGAGAGGTCTGTATCTCCACTACATGCAGGCTTCAACAAGTAATCACAAAACAAATTGGAAAGCTGGAAGCTGAGATGGGAGATTTGGAGAAAAAAGCAGTCGGGAATATGATGTTCAAGGGCACGCTTGTGGCTAAATGGGAGCAGTTATATGAGGATTAGGATCATATTAGTAAAATAGACTATACACCATATGTTAGCAAGACGCATGATGTGGTAAATAAGCTTAAGCAGGACTATAGCAGGGATGGTTAACGGAGAAAGAGGTAGCGGGAGCATCACATGCAGAAGGGACTAGTGAGCTGGAGGGTATAAATCAAGAATTTCAGGATTTTTAGGAGAAACTGTACACCCAGCAAGTAAGGACGGATGCAGCTCAGGTCGAAGACTTGCTGATGACGCAGGGCTACAGCAACTGGAGACAGGCTGGAGCTTGATAATCCATTAGGGTTATGTCAGGTCCATTAGGCGATAGAGGATCTGCGCAGCGGAAAAACACTCAGGCTGCCCTTAGATTTTTTTTAAATAAAACATAAGGAACTGTTAGCACCAAAATTGTTAGGTGTAGTATGTGGAAGCATAATCTTTTTGTTGAAGGATGGGAAGGACTATATGGAACGTGGGGCGCCTCGGCCACTGTCGATTAATGTGGATAGCAAAATACTAGCTAAGATATTGGCTAGGAGACTTGCCCCGGATAATACGCTAGGTAGTGCATGAGGACCAAGCTTGGTTTGTACTTCAGAAAAACTCAATGAACAGGCGCATGTTCCTAGTAATGGACGGGATGACGAGAAAGCGGGCAATGGGTAAATGCCAGCCTGGATGCACAAATTGAAGTGACTCACTGTAGTGACTCGAGTACTCGTACTTCATAGTCCCCTTTCCTGCATCCTTGTGGGCATCCCCCAACATGGGGATGGTACCAGAACCTTTGGTAGCGAAAGATTGAGCTTCCAGTTTAATTTAGTATAGCGTGCAAGGGCATGGCAACACCCTGCAGAAGGCCCACCCTCCACTGCCTCACCGCAGTCCCCTTTGAACACATTGGACGCTTAGATACTGGCTACTCTTAGTACATATTAGCCCTTGCCATACTAGCAGGCGAAGGTAGGTAGGACTTATGGAGAAAAGGGCACTACGAGTACTCTAGTCACTAAGGAGGGCAACTTTAATTACTAATACATCCTGTCGCCTTTCCTCCATCCTTGTGGGTGATTCCATGGAACAAGAACATAGGGTGGAGCTGTGACAACCTGCCTCATATCTAGGATGAAGCGAAAAGGTTCTGCCTACGGTATGCAGAGATTATAACTAATACCAAAATAAGTAATCCAATTATAAAGAATCCAAAATAAATTCCAAAAATATTTTTGAAAAAAAAGTAAAAAAGGGGTTGCGAGTGGGAATAGTGGTTTTTGTGGTGGGGGAAAAGATTTAAAAAAAGGGGAACCCCCCCTAAAAACAACGAAAAAGCAATTTGTTATTTTGGAATTCGTTATTTTGTTATTAGTTGTAATTTGATTAGTTATTTTGGATTGGACGAAATCACATGTAACCGTGCCTACAGAAGGCCGACAGCATGGCCCAAGTAGCTGCCTTGCTGATGATATCCCAAGAAGCAGGTCTCTGAAATGCGACAGCCGTGGCCTTCGCTCTGATCATATGGGCATGAATCCCCTCAGGAACAGGTTTGCCCAAGGCCGTGCACGCCTCCGAAAATGGCCTCAACCATTTAACTAGCGATGGAAGCATTGGAAGCTGGGGGAGGAGCGCCCAAAAGTCACAACAATGCATCAGACTTCCTGAAGGATTTCGTCTGAGAGAGATGAAACTTGAGAACTCTCTTGAGGTCCAATGAATGTAGGCCCTTCTCGGCCTCACACTGTGGGTTTGGGAAGAACACTGGCAGGCATAGCTCTTGATTCAGATGGAATGGAGAGAAAACCTTGGGCAAGACGTTTGTTTGAGTATGCAAGATGACCTTGTCCTTGTGAAATGTGGTGAAGGGCTTGCATGAAGACCCCACCTGCACCTCACTAACCCTGCGCGCAGAGGTGAGAGCCACCAACAAAAACGTTTTAGCGTCACCAAGCGGATGTTCACGGAGGCCATTGGCTTGAAAAGGCTTGTGTTGCAAAGCTGTAAGAACCACATTGAGGTCCCAGGCTGGATGCAGCCTATGCACCAGAGGAAAAAGCCTAGACAACCACTTAATCCTTAAAGTGGGCCTTAACCACCGGGTTGGCTGCCAAAAACACATGCTCAGGGGATATCTTGTATGCCCCAATGGCCGCCAAATACGTGCAGCATCCCCCTGAACTCAAGAGCAAGCCAGGTGTGCTGAAAAGGCTAGTACATCATCCAGAGGACAGGTAACAGGGTCCAGACCTTCGCCATGAGACCAATGGCAGAACCTAGTCCATTTGCTCTTATACTAGGACCGAGTTGAGGGCCTCTTGGCCTGCTGAATGATGTCCCAGTTGTCATCTGAAAATTGAGCAGGCGGAAGCCTCAGCTGATCAGGAAACAGGCCACCAGGGCCAGTTTAGTAGGGTCTGGATGTTCCACTGCCCCGGCCTGCTTTGTCAGGAATCCCCTGCTGTGGGTCCGTTGGAGCAGAGGGGTGGGCGGCAATGCATAACACCTCTGGTCATGGCAACAGACTTGGAAGGCGTCTCCCAGTGAACCCTGATCCCGCCCTGTCCACGCGGCAAACTGGGGGCAATTGGCATTCAGGGGAGATGCTAACAAGTCCAGGTCTGTGATCCCCCAATGCTATTAAAGGGGCAACAAGGAGTCATTGTGCAGCTCCCACTTGTAGGTGTTGAACCCCAAGCGACTCAGCTGATCCGCTTCTGCATTGCTTTCCCCTGGCAAGTGGACTGCCAAAATCCGAATCCCCCTCTGTCGGGGCCCATTCCCAGATCGAAAATGCCTCCATGCAGAGGAGGGGGAGAACGGGTGCCACCCTACTTGTTCAGGTAAAACATTGTAGTAGAATGGTCTGTCCTGACCAGAACCGACTTGTCATTGATGAGGGACAAAAATGCCTTGAAGGCCATGCCCACTGCCCTGAGCTCCAGCAGACTGATATGTAGGAGGGCTTCAGTCCAGTACCATGCTCCATGCTCCATGAATCGCATAGCCCTCCAGAGTAGCCCACAAGCCTGAAAAAGTAGTCCTTTATGAATTTATATTGCGCAGGCCATGAACCCGTAGGTTTAAGGGCGCAACAGGCATAGAAACAGACGTTAACATAAAGCAGGTAATAAGTAGCCAGATTATAGCACGTGTAAGCATATTAAGCAAACAGAAGAGTCTTCTTGAAGAAAGCTGTCGACTTTATACACCTTCATTCCAAAGGCAAGTCATTCCATACCTTAGGGGCTGCATTGTGAAAAGCCCCCTTGGAGGCCCTCAAAGTCCTACACCAAGGAAGTGTCAAAGGCTCTGATTACTTGATCTGAGCAATCTCCTCTGAATTGTTTTCTGTTAGGAGATCTTAAGTGTTGGCAGGCATTTTGCCCGGTCTACATTTGTGTGATGACCATTAGATGAAACCGGATCCTTGACTCAGAAGGAAGCCAGTGCAGAGCTTGTCTAGCCACAGACATGATCTCTCCAGGCGAGTCCCATGACCACGCGCAATGCCCCATTCTGAATAACCTGCAGCCTATTACACACTGATTTGTTAATACCCACATGCAGGCTACAGCAATAATCTATGTTGGCCCCTATGGTTGCTCTGGCAATAGTCTCTGCATTGGCTTGTGTGATAAAAGGTAGAAGGTGGGCCAGACGTTTCATATAATACGCTGAAGCTGACACCAAGCTCTCCACATGAGCCTTCATGCTAAGGTGTTGGTCAAATATAACACCTAATGTCTTAACCTTCTTTAAAGGAACTATTTTTGAAACCCCAATGTGAAAGCTCTCATAGGCCGAACCAGGTTTCTGTATCATATAAGGGGATCCGACAATCAGACGCTCAGTCTATATCTATTCAGAGCCAAATTATTTTGGACCATCCAGTTCTCCATTAGAGCATATATCCTACTCAGCTGAACTTCATCTATCTCATGAATCCCAGAAATGTGGATGACACACTGCGTGTCATCGGCATAGTTTGTGAACACCAACCCCTCCTGCACCAAAAGGGCTAAGAAAGGTGCCATAAAGTCACCATACAGGCATGGTGATATACATGAGCCCCGCGGAACACCATATTTCAGAGTTATAGGCAAGGCTGCTGCCTCCTCAAAGTATACTCTGCTAACCCGGATACAAAGGAACGATGATATCCACTGAGCTGCTGCCGGTGAAAGTTTACCAACATCCCTCAACCTGGTGATCATGATCGCGTGGTCCACCAGGTCGAAGGCCGCCGACCAATCCAGCAGCATCAGCATGGATCCTTTATTCATGTCCATATGGTCCAAGAGCCTAGCCTTGAGCCCGAGTAGCCCAGTGTCTTGTCACCACCAGGGCAGGCTCCAGTCAGCTGAATGGGGGCTCCCACTGAAACATTGCCATCCATCAGCCACCAGCAAAGAAGATCGGGCATAAGGCGGTATAGGGATCCTGTACGAACGAGACCCCCGTTTTGTCATCCTAATTTGCCGCTAGGTGGAGCTGGAGGCACCTCATCTTGAGGCGGGCGTGCTGTACAGTGAGCACCAGGAGGCCATCAGGCCCCGAATGTGTTTAAACCACCAATGCGGAGGTTGTCGTGTTGGACATGAAGTGCCCCACCGCCTTGCAGAGGGACAGAAGCCTCTCGGGAATGGGAAACACCCGCTGAACGATAGTGTTCCAACTGACCCCTAGAAAGACCAGTTCCTGAGATGGTCACCACTGACTTTCTTGGTTGAAGGAAAACCCCAGCTGATGAAAGGTATTTTTACCGAGGATTCCCAGCCTGACGACGGGGAATATTCATGAGCATGTGAATCCATGAGCATGTGAATCCATGCCAGACCCCATGCTGGAGAAGTAGTACGTCAATCGGGAACCGCCAAAACTTCTGATGCGGTTGCTATATGGGTACATGCATGTACGCATACTTGAGGTCCAGGAACACATCCAGTCCCCTGCCCACAGAGACTCGGCTATGTGTGTGGGAGTAATTATCTTTAAGCGGTCCTGCGGTAAAGACAGATTTAGAAATGACAGGGCCTGGACTACCCTCAGGCCAGCTTGGTTGTTCTTGGACACCACAAACTTCCTGGAATAGTAACAGAAGCCCACGTCTACAAGAGTAACCAGTTCTATATCCTGCATCTCCAAGAGCAAAAGGACCTCCCGTCACAGAGCTAGGGTCCCGATCTGACAAGGAGGAGGAGGAGAGGATGGAGGAGGCATAGGAAGAGGCAGACTGAAGCCAGTGGAGACTACAGAGAGGATCCACAGGTTGCTGAAGAGATGCTTTGAGGTGTCCTAGAACAGAGCCAAACGGACCCCACAGGAGAGCTGTATTCCCAGACCTTGACGTCACTGCTTCTTGGAGTCAAAAGGCAGGGGCAGAGGTAGGGGAGCGGAAAAACCTCTGCAACGTCCTCTGCTGCTTCCTCCTGTTGTCGCTGGGCGACCCGTTAGGCCTCTGTGTACCGCAGTCTTGCAACCCCTTGAAGCTAGAAAACGCACAGGTTTTAACTCCTACCCTGGGATAGAGGGAAGGATTTCTGACCTGGCGGTTTGAGTGGAGGTTTTCTTCTTCTTGCTCAATTCGTCATCAGTGGACGAATGAAAAAGGTCCACGCCCTCAAAGGGCAGATCTAGAATCCGCTCCTGCACGTCAGATGAAACCTTTGTGGTATGCATCCACTCTGTCCTCCTCATCTCAACCCCAAAGCACAGCCCTCTGCTGGCTGTGTTGATGTGGCAAAACAGACTCCATGAGGTCCTGCCTAATGGCCTGGGCATCTGCCAAACCAGCCTTGAAGGAGGCATGCTTGTCTGAAGGGAGGTCGGGCAGAAAACTTCCCAGAGTTCCCCCCACAGCTTCTGATTAGCCGCAACCAAGAAGGCGTCTGCGTTGGCTTGCCGCAGATGCAGTCCTGAGATGGATTAACAACGCTTTCCCCAAGGACTTTGTCCTCCACGGAGAGGCAACTGGAGGCGGCTGCCATGGAGGAAGACAACGAAGACAATGGTTTAGAATACGAGGCTGTAGCCACCACAGAGGAATGGGGCTGCGGGTGGGAGGCAAGGAGGATTGTCTCCCTATCCATCAGTCTAAACACACTGTCCAACTTCTTGTTCATCTGGGCATTGGCCCTGGGCTTCTCCCAGACCTTCCGCGCAACCTGCAGGACATCCTTCTGGAGGGGGATGCCAGACCGGATCGTGGTGCATTTGCCCAAGACTTCTGCTAGCACCCACGACTCCTGAAGGCGGTCATGAAAGGCCTCAACAGATGCTGATGAGTCATCGACCTGGGTTTCATTGTCCTCATCGCCGCCCGTCTTTACAGACAGACAGGAATCTGGGCCCTGGGAGACAGGTGCAGGCAGAGTACCCCCGCCACTCCCTAGGTCTGGAGCCGCAGACATGTCCAACGGCTATTGAGGGGAAAGACATTGGTGGTACAGGAGGAGGTGAAGGGGGGAGGAAAATCAGAATGATCGGTGGGGCCTGAACTGGCAGAGGGATCAGCATCGAAACGGGAAGAACGGAAGGTGAGGAGTACCCAGAGGAAGGGGCCGGGGCGGCGCCACCTGCGAGATGATCTCCTTCACAATATGCTTCAGGAGCCCCTTCATCGGAGGTGAACACTGGAGGAGGAGGAAGCGCTCAAAGAAGCAGTCCTCATAAGCTGTCAGATCCTTAGGGGCCCAAACCTCTAAGGCGCTGGGCCTAGGCTCCTGGTCAATGCATTGAGGCGTACGGTGCATGTAGCCGTACAGCTGTGATGGGCAGATGTAGCCCTGAGGGGACCAGAAACCTGTACTGTGGGATCGGCTGCGGCTTACGGAGGGAAGGGGGCTGTGATCATCTTGCAAAGCCCATTCGATGATCGAAAGCTTGGTGAGCCCTGAGCCAGATCCAAGATGACCTGGCAGGCTCCGCCACGTGCTGCTCTGCCATTTTAAAGCCTTGTGTCTCGCCCTGGGTGGGAGGGCGCGAAGACCCTGAGCCAAGAGACCTCAGACACGAGGATACAGCGTGGGTCTTGCACCCGAAGCAGAAGAGTCGACCTCAGAGATCCCTCTGGTAGATGCTGTGCCCTCAGCCGGACAGCCGGTAGACGCAATACCCCGACTCACGACCTTGGAGCAAGCTCCAGTAGGCTGGGAGCCCTCGGCACCTGTGCCAGTAGCCGTGCTGGATCTAGCAGATGACAGACTCTTGGAGGTGGCACTCGATCCCTTACCCCCTGGGGGAGAAGTGGACGATCTTCTTTCCAAGGACAGCTGCGTAGGGCTCCTGAGCCCCTTCGCTTGGGAGGCGGTCGCCTGGAAGGCCCCAGGTCTGTTCCCAGACTGCCCAGAAGCACCCCCGGGGCCTCAGCTGGGAGCTGGTAGTCTTAGAGGCCTCGGGCCTGCCAGAACCTGAATCTGAGGAACCCCCATCTGTGGGAATCCCGGGAAGGAGTTGCTGCGCTGTGGGTCTGTACTGAACAGAGGGCCTACCTTGTCTTCACAAGACGTCCTGGAGACCAAGTGCTTAATGTGGGGCGAAGGAGAAGTGTGGAAGATCTCCCTCCACTGTGGCAAATGGTTCTTCAACGCCCTGGACCGAGAGCGCTGCAGGCCAAACATGAGTTCCAGCAGTGGTCGGGCTCCAAGCACTCAAGAGGGAGTGCATGAGGGACCAAGGCCAGGAACAAACAGTCGCATGAGGCCCATCTCGTGAAGCCTCCTGCGGTTGATATGCACCAGAGGAGGCGAGGCACCGAAGGGAAGTGAAATAAGAATTGGAATAAACAAACGGGGAGCAAGTGGAAAGCTTAAAAAATAAATAATAATAAGTATTTGCGATGGCTGCCAGGTCCGACACAGTCTGTGTGGAAAAAGGGACTGGGATGAGGTGCCGGAAAGCAGGGTCTCAGCCAGGCGTTCCGATGCCTGAGGCAGCGCCCTGCATGCTATACTAAATTTAAAGGGGAAGCTCCATTTTTCGCTGTCAAAGGTTCCAGTAACGTCCCCATGTTGTCGGACACCCACAGGATGGAGGAAAGGGGACGGATGCATGAGCAGGCATTTGACTACGTAGATTGTCACTTCATCACTGAGGTGCTACGAAAAGTTGGTGTAGGTGAACTATTTAATGGATGGGTTATATTGCTTCACAGGGAACTGTATGCTATGGTGATGACAAAATAGGACTATCGCAGGACGATGGGCAATGGTAGAGGTACTAGGCAAGGGCGCCCACTGTCTATTGCTATTTGCTCTGGTACTGGATCTGTTGGCATGTCTGGTGAGGAGGACAATGGAAATAGTATTGTGGGGCAGACCCACATAGTATCACTATACATGGATGACATTAGTATATATCACGGACCCTGTGGTGTATTTCCTGCAAATACTGGAGCAGATAGGGGAATTCAGGCTAGTGCCTGGCCTGCAGATCAACTGGGCAAAGTCATGCATCTATGCTATTACAGGTACCAATCATGCAGCACTTGGGGAACTGGGTACACTGGTCACTGTGACACCATTTTGCTATGAGGATCATGGCAAGGGTGCAGGAAGTATATGATGCCAATGTCAAACATGTTACGAGCAGACTGGTGACGTTGGTGTGATACTGGACGAAGTTTCCATTATTCCTGATTGGGAGGAGGGTGGTGGCAATATCCAAAATGGTGGCACTCCCAATGCTTCTATGTATGTTCCAGGTTGTTCCCACAGTTATAATGGAAGGGGACTTCTGCAGGCTGGACAAGATGGAGCGGTTGTACTGGTGGAATAAATGTCCCAGGATAGGTTTGCAGGCACTTAGATTACCATATGAAGAGGTGGGGTCGGATTGGCCCAGGAAAATACTCTGAGGGTTTCACCAAAGAGCAGGCACACCGATAATTGCAACACAGACCCCCACCAGGAGCAAACCCACAACCTGTCATTGCTTAAGTACTTTATTTCCGCAATAGGGAACTGATCCTCCAACTTTCCATGTGGGGGGTGGCTAATAGGATGTGGCTAAGCAAAGGTCGCTATCCCCCCCGCTCTCCCCGACTACACTATATAAAATGATTTACAAAGGGAAAGCCCTCTTTTTTGTAACTCCAGAAGATGCAAATAGCTGGATAGACCACACGTGGCTGATGAAAGGAACCACAGGTAACCTAGAAGATGACTAACACCACCATGAGTACATGTACTTACTGTATGGTGCACAGCTGCGAACCTGCATACTGGTGCGCTAGAGACATGAATATTTGACTAGCGTTGAAGTCTCTGGATGTGGCATCTATGCATGGGGCCATTCCAACCCTCCTGGAGAGGAATTATCTAGCAATCCCATGAATAAGACTGATCAGAAGCAAACCAGATGTTGTGAGTGCCTCTACTGCAGTCTCACCATGTGGAGGCAGGTAAGTTCGAACAACAAGCTGTTGAGCTAGTATGGTGCCAGGCTGTCCCAGGTTTAGGGCCTTGGTTAGCGTTTGTTTGTAATGTTATTTATTGGGCATAACAATGGTGCGATTAGGTGGTACATATTTTGAAACTGGGGACATAGGCCTTGTGTTGCTCGCAACATGTATGTTGAGCGCCCTATATACGTCCTAGTTCTGCGTGGGAGGTGGTGGTGGACGACTGGGATTCACGTGTGATATGGCGCTATTAAAAGTATTGACGTGGAATGTCAGCGGTTTGAATATCTATTTGAGGCACAATAGAATTAGGTCCTACATACGTAGGAAGAACATTTTGATGGCATTGTTACAGGAGACATTTGCTACCAGAGGAGCAGCTACAAGTGGTGGCAAGATGGGGTGGAGTGGGCCATGGCTCTACCTACTCAAGGTTTGTGAGAGGCGTACTAATATGGATTGATAGTGCAACCCCTTTTAAGCGGATATGGATAAAGATAGCAGGACTGTTGTGGTTAATGATCACATTGAACAGAGAAATTTACATTGTTAATTCGTACCCCCCCCCCCCCCAACCACTCAGGCTGCGTATTTTAAGGCACTGAGTGGTAAACTGGCCCGTATGCGGGACGTGACCCTGATTATGGGGGTGGTGATTTTAACTCTGCTGTAAACCCTATCATGGACACATCTAGCTGGACATCTCTGATCCCAGCTCCTGCTGCGCTGAATCTTTGGGACCGGTTGACCGATTTATTGCTTTTGGATATATGATGATCCTTAACCCCTTAAGTGCCAAGGGCGAGGTATCTCATCCTTGGAATTCCCTCCAGAATGCCAAGGACGAGATAGTTTGTCCGTTTTGGCACTCTGTTTTGAGCATTCCCTGCAAAGCAGGGATCGCCCAAAACAGTAATCCAACCCCCGGGCTACGTGAGGGGGAGGTACCCCCTCACTGCCAGGGGGCTGGATTACCTTCAGTTTGACGTGGGCGTGCGTAAAGCACGCCAACGTGAAAGTAAAAGTAATTTTCACCGCAGCAGCCATTTCGGGCTGCTGCAGTGAAAATAGAAGCTGAGTCTTCACCTTTTTCCCCCCTCGATCTCCGGCTGTATTTCAAGCCGAAGATCGAGGTAGGCATCGTTGGAAAGGGGAGATTCTCCCCTTTCCAATGACACCCTTTGTGACAACATTGCTGGGCGCGGAGCGCTCGATCCGCACCCAGCAATGCCACTGGACCACCAGGGATACGTTTGTGACGTGTGGGGGAGAGGGGCTGCTTACAGTAAGCAGCCCTCCCCTCTAGCCCCCAAAGCATGGGGGCACATATGTGCACAATCCTGGGGGCAGATGGCTGATCATCTGCCCCCAGAGAAGGGGGCCAAAATAAAAAACAAAATATAAAAAAGAAAAACAGCTGGGATGGGGCGTGGGGGTGGGTGGGCGCGGTTTGCCCCCCTGAAAGGGTGGTGGCCCTCCCACACCAAGTGGAAAGAAGGGGCCACCCCTGGTAGCCCTCCCTGGGGGCAGATTTATGCCCCCAGGCAGGAGTACATGATGTGGCCCCCCATCCAATTGGGGGGGGCAGGGCCACCAAGAATAAGTGGGCTGGGCCACCAAGAATAAGTGGGCTGGGCCCCCAATGGATGGGGTCTGCATGTTAGGGCCCCTTGGGGGCAGATGGCTGATCATCTGCACCCAGGGAAGGGGGCAAAATGAAGGGAAAAAAAGGGAATTTTGGGTGGGAGTGGGGGGCCACCAGGGATTTATTTTACAGAAAAAGGGGGGTGGCCCTCTCCCCCTCACCCCAAGGGGAAATGGGGGCATCCTTGTAGCCCTCCCTGGGGGCAGATATCTGCTCCTAGGAAGGGCTGAATGAGATGCCCCCGATGCATCTGGGGGGGGGGGAATACCCCCCATTACATTACAAAATGACCTGGCAGTTTAGGGTGCCCCTCAGCCCGCCCTAAAGTGTAGTGTACCATTTTCCATTTTTTTCTTTGTTTATGAAACTTGCCTTGGCGCAGAGGGGCACATTGGTGTGCCAATCTGGCCATGGGGTGCCCAAACCTTACTGCACCACCCACTGGGGGGCCTGTCCCACAATATTTGGGGGCCCCCACCCTAAATGGAGGGGGGGGGGGTGTATCTCACGCAGCCATTTGTAGGCGGCCCAGGGAGGCCTTCATGAGGTGCCCCCACCACCCATTGGGGGTGAAGGGGGAGAAGGCCATCAAAAATTGCTGGACGAGCCCCCCAGTTGGTGCAGCAGTAAGGGTTGGGCACCCTGAGGCCAGTTTGGCACACCAATGTGCACCTCTGCGCCAAGGCAAGTTTCATAAACAAAGAAATAAATGTGAAATGGTGGAACGCATTTTAGGGGGGCTGTGGGGCACCCCAAAGGGATGGGGAATTTTCTAATGGGACGGGGTGGTGACCCCGTCTCCCCCATCCGCAATGGAGTGGTTGCCATGTCATGCAGCCCTCCCTGGGACCAGATATCGGCTCCTAGGAAGGGACGCCTGAGCCCAGGGAGGAGTGCAGGACAGCCCCCCCCCCTTCTATTCCCCCAGGGAGGCCTACATGAGATGCGCCGCCCCTCCAATTGGGGTGGGGGTGGAGAGGTGCATCCCCCTTCACAATAGAAAATTCCCCAGCGGTGTAGGGTGCCCCTCAGTCCCCGCTAAAGGTCAGCCTGCAATTTTGATTTATTTTCTTTGTTTACTAAACTTGCCTTGGCGCAGAGGGGCACATTGGTGTGACAATCTGGCCCCGGGGTGCCCAAACCTTACTGCCGCACCCACTGGGGGGCCTGTCCCACAATTTTTGGGGGCCCTCACTCCCCCGACCCCAAATATAGGGGGGGGTGTACCTCACACAGCCGTTTGTAGGAAGCCCAGAGAGGCCTGCATGAGGTGCCCCTGGCCACCCATTTGGGGGGAGAGGGCCCCCAGAAATTGTGCGACAGGTCCCCCAGTGGGTAGGGCGGTAAGGTTTGGGCACCCCGGGGCCAGATTGGCCCACCAATGTGCCCCTCTGCACCAAGGGGAGTTGGGTTACCAAAGGAAAAAAGGGAAAATGGTGGTACGCATTTTAGGGGGGGCTGTGGGGCACCCCAAAGGGACAGGGAATTTTCTAATGGGATGGGGCGTTGACCCCACCCACCACCGGAGTTGGGACCAGATATCTGCTCCTAGGAAAGGATGCCTCAGCACAGGGAGAAGTGCAGGACAGCCCCCCTCCCTTCCCCCCTTTATCTTGTCAACTCAGCGACCTTCATCGCTGACATTTTACAGAAGGGCGATTATGGACACGACTGCACAGCAAACAGAAGAATTCAGTGACACTTGCATGGTACAGGACGACGCACGGGGGGGGGTGACGTCCTTTACATTGAGGGGTCTTCAACAATTGAACAAACAACTGGGGAAAGACATACTTGGACAGCAGTCGTGAAGTTGAGAGGATGGGACAAGCGAGGTAATGACGAGCGCACGCCTGCCGTCACATTACTCAGCACAAGCAACAAAATGAGTGGCCTTAATATTGGCATTGGTTCACAGCAGGGAGAATGAAGTGGCAATTTATTTGGATTTAGCCTAAGTGACATACAAAGTGCATTCGAGGCTGTCACGTTGGATGAGGAGGGGCTTCAGGCATGCTGATGGGTCACCGGTGCAGCAAGCACTCCTATTGGGCAGATTGATAGAGGTCATAGATCTCCCAGAGCGAATAGCTATAGTGAAGTGCTAGGCACACAAAAGGGGAGGATCCCATCTGCAGGGGTAATGAAGCAGCAGACGCAGTAGCAAAATGCGCCACCTATTTTGGGGACATCTTAGAAATGGAGGTCTCGTCCCACGCATGTTATTATGCAAGAACTATGATACTAAAAGAAGGGTATAACACGTTACCAGTGACAGAGATTATGGAGCTGCACACAGGGAAGAAAAAGAGCTGTGGCTAAGGAAAGTATGTATAGTGTCTGACAGAGTCCCTATGGTGGCAAAAAAATACAGGGAAGGTGGTTATGTAATTGCACACTGCACTGACACAATTACACTATCCAACCCATAGAGGGAAGGAGGGGCTTGCTGCTCATATTGGAGAAACATGGTTCTGTTCTAACTTGGCAAAACATGTGGGTGAATTCATGACTAATTGTCTAGTGTGTAAAAAATATACTGCAGGATATTCATCGAGGGTAGTGAGAGGAGCCACACCTCGCCTAGTGGGTCCATTCCAACACCTGCATGTCGACATGATCCAAGTTTGCCAAGGGTACGGCTACATGATGGTGGTTGTGTGTCCATTTTCCCAGCTGGATCGAGGCCGGTCATTTTTCTCACCCGGACGCCCTTAGAGTGGTGAAATTCCTTATCCGGGAGATATTCCTACGATGGGGCGTGTGCAAGGTCCTGCGATCTGACAATGGCCCTCACTTCACCAATGAGATGTTCCGGCACATCACAACCTTGTAAAGGATCCAACACTAATTCTCCTGTGCCTATCAGCCATAAGCAAACTGGGTGTGTGAGTGCCTCAACAGCTTGTTCAAGGAGGCTATAGCCAAAATTAAAAAGAAACTGAAAAAAACAGGCTCCATTGCTGTTAGGGAGAATTCTCATTCTATGGCTAATTTCCCTTACCTATAGAGTCCCCCAGAAGCTTTGCTGGATTTGAAGGGTTTCTTTTTACCTGCTAAGAGTGAGACTCTTTTTCCCACTCTTAGGCATCTTTGCTATGTGTTTTCTAGGCTATTTTTGTGTTTAATGCCTATGGGATCTTTCTCAACCCCATAGGAACTATCTTTATTCACATGTGTTACACAGCACCCTCAGTGCAGTGACACAGGGGTGTCGTAGTGACCTCCAAACAGACTCCATACCCTGGGACTGACTACTGTCTGCCAGTGCATGTAAAGTCCCCATTGACTTTACTAGTCAAATCCTATGACCTAAACCAGTGCAACCCATCTTACTATGGAGGTACTGGAAGGGGTTAATAGTTTTCCCCCTATGTTCATTTTCGAGAGGGTACCGTACAGTCCCTCTCTCAAATGTTTCTGGCTGGTGGCAGTGGTTACTACCATAAATATTCGACCACTAATATTTCCCTATGGGATTTTCCCATTGTTCGAGGCTACTACTTTTTCTGACGCCAGTGTATTTTAATATTGACTTTACTCCGGTAGGTTTTTATTGCCAGAACTTTAATATAACTTCTTTCTCGTGTCTTCCTCTAAACTCCTAAACCCAGGTCGGGGATCCTTCGTTCGTCCTTTTGGCGGGCTTCTGCCGAGAAGCCATCCTTTCGGCGCCATTGAGTCTGGTATGGGTCCATGGTGTGGGAGGGGGAGTAGGACCCCTGGACAGGGTTACCTCAGCAACCAATGTCGCACTCTATCCTGATAGGCTGGAGGGTCTCCCGCCAGGATGACCACCCCACTGTGCGAGTGACAGCTAGGCTGTATGAATGGGGATCTTTTTGCATAAAAGCAGGGTCCTGAGGACTGGAAGAGCAAGACGTCGCCACTGGAACTAAGAAGCCGAAGAGGAGAGAAGCCAAAGACATATGCAACGACTGAACCACCGGTGAAGCCCTGCTGCAGCGTCTCACCACTTTTTTCCACACAACGAGAGAAGATCTTCACCTGCAAGAGCCTTCTTTCCTTGAACTGGTGGGACCAACCAGTTTGCCAATCGCCTTCCCGGACCTGCCGTGGTCGAATCTCCCGTACCCTGTACTCGGAGGCCGGATAGCCAGGCAACAGTCCACTCGGACCGCGATTTAAAGGAGCGTACCTTTTATTAGTCGGGCAGCACCGTGGCTGTTTTCATCCCCGAGTAGTGCAGTAACTCTAACCTTACTCCAAGACGAGAGCCTCTCCTCCTCTGCTGGATCACCCGAACTGCAGGAACTACCAGGAACAACCACCACCGCAGGAGCCACTTCTTCATTTTAAGGTACATTGTTCCGCCAGGCCGCCCTTTCTTCACGGTAGCACTAAAGGGGTTTAAAATCCTTTACCTACCTGTTGTGTTGGCCGCCCCCCTCTCTTAACATTGTCTTTTCAACGTCTGCATCCACCTTTTCCACTTCGTTAACCAAAGACTTGACTGCAGCTACAAGAACATTTTGCTCCTGGGCCCTTGCCCTGTACCAACTGACTTTGGCACAGGCCTACTGACTCTGGTCACATTTGTTAGAGCTGCCTTCTTTAGATTGATTCTCAGCTAGAACTGTGTGGTGCACCTATTTCTTTTAACTACACTTTCCTTCCCATTTATAAACCTTGTGAAATGCCATTTTGCTCAGTTTTCATTTAATTATTGCTTATACTGATGCACTGCCTTGCTTAAACTGGTTCACAAACTGATGGGAAGTGTTGCTAGGGTGTGTAAGAACCTATTTCTATATAACTAAGCTGCTTTCCCTCCCTTGTAAGGAATTGTTAGAGGATCCCTTGTGTGTACTTGTCACTATGCCGTTTTGCTCAGTTTTCACTCTGGTTCACTTGGTCTACAATTTAACTTGGGAGTGTGTATATTTTCCATTGACTTAATTTAACTTGCTTGATGACTGTGATACATGTGTTTTATTAGAAGTGTATAAAATAAATATACATCTACTTTTTCCATACAAAGCTTTGGTCAGTTGTTCCTTGTTCCATAGTGGGCCTTTTGTGTAATCCCTGAATACTGCTCATCTCCCACTTGAGATAAGTCTGACTGCTCAGCCACAGCTACCAACTAAATCTTTGTGGTACAGACTGATACCAAAGGGGATTTATTGCTGTAGTCCTAATCTTGTGTAGTTCTCCCTAAGGGAACTGCACAGGATTCTGCCTAAAAATTGTCTTCCCCTAGCCTCGTTTGCAATGCGCAATAAGCCTGGGTCTGACCATTTAACCCCACGTGAGGTGATGACAGAACGGCGCATGCAAATCCCCTGGCTCCTCCGTCTAGGACAATCAAAGATCCTGAAAATTAGTGATATATTGGGTCAGGAAAGAGTATACAACTTCCTTGATTGCAAGTGCCTCTAATTTTTCACCAGCTTCAATGACACCAGGAGAGGCCTAAAGCCGGAGAAGAGAGCGACAGCACTGAAACCAACAAGGACCTACTAAAGGAGCCACCTTTGTACCCAGGTGATACAGTTCTTTTGTGTAACTTTTCCAGCAAATGGCATGCTCTGTGGTTCACAGGTCTGCACGTGATTGAAATGGTAACTGAGCGGGCTGTCAAACTGGTCGGAAAGACTATTTGGAAGCACCTCTCGGACATCAAGCCCTAAAAAGCAGTGGCCTCTCCTATCACTGACATCCAAAGGGCCAACGATCCACAACCACAAGAGCAAAACAATAACCTGGAATCAGCACAGCCCAGCAGAGGACACCCAATGGTTACTTGCTCACGGGCTGGAGAGTTAGGGTAAAGACTTCCTACACAGAGTGAGGGTACACGGTCTTATTTTTCTTTTCGCACACATCCATCGTGAAAGTGCAACTGTTTTTATTGCATTTCTTCCATGCTTTTCACTGATCCCCCATCCTGAAACCTTCCAAGGCCAATTTGTCAGGAGATCCAACAGAAAACTGAGACGTCACTCTAATGTGTATTTCTGTGTCTTCACAGCATATCTGGCCCAAGTTTACCCACAACTAGAAGAGGAGACCCATTGGTACTTGCAGTACTCAGCGACCATAGAATTAAAACTATGTGGGAATAACTATTCATTTTTGCTATGGCAGACTTCATGGTCCGCGGGGCTTGAATTAATACAATACTAATCCAATAACGCTTATTTTGTGCATTTCAGGCAGGCAACTGATCTCTTCAAGCTGCACCACGATCCAAGCAGTTTAAGTTATGGAAATGGTTATTAAAAAAGTGCTTATTTTGTCTTGTCTCTTATTTCCAAGCGGTGTCTTTGCTTACATTTTTTGGCGAATATCCCTTGTGTCTAGTGCTACCGCTGTATCCTCTACTAACATTACCCCAACTTCAGCAGGTGGAACAACCATGTCAGGTGGACAGGGGAGCACTGTAAGACCAGTAAGGATAGGTAAGCACAGTGTTGACAGACACGAAAGGGGTGAACCTATATCTCACTGATACCGCTCGAGTATCTAACATGTGGTACATGTTTTCCAACGCAGGCAAAGAAACCACTGGGGAAAGCTGCTATGTCTGCTCATTAATCCCCTATGCCATGAGTGCCTAAAGAACGTTTATAGCAACTGAAATACCAGCAGCAAGAGCACAATGCCTTACGTACCTATCCATGGTTACAACCCGAGGAAGATTCCAGGGGAAAACAGCAACATTGAGATGGACGACAGGGCAACGTTTCCCTATGAGGACAGTTCTATAAAGACTATTGACATCATGAACAGCTACTGGCAACTAGATCAGGCGAAACAAATACATAACCGACGGCCCACAGAAAGGAGACAAACACAATAACACTGAAGGAATTACCCAGAATGAAGAGGGGGTCACGGAAATAGGAGGAGAACCAGGATGTTGGGAAAGACCACAAATGCTTGGGTACGGCCAGATATAAACAGTGGAAGGAGGGAGTAGTATGTAGCAAGGCAAACAGCCTAGTACAAGCACCAGAAACCACAGTGAGAGGAGAGAATGACAAGTGCCTGAAGGAATGGCATGTGAGCACCACTTGGGTGGATAATGAAGCTGAACCAATGCCCATACTACCACTGAAGAAACCAGCATTAGGTTTCCAGAATGATGGTGCAGTGAAGGTTGGAGAAAACACAGAGTGCAGGCACAGAGAAGCATAAAACAATGAAGGTTTGCACGGCAGTATTAATGCATCACTAATGGGCGTGCGGATCCAAGGTATACAAGAAGCTGCCATCCCACTAAAGAGGAGTTTGCTCGCTGGTACACATCAATATGCCAGCACTGGTCGTGCCACAAAAGGACTTCAAGATGGACAACTTCCCTAAACTGGATGACAGCAAGAAAAAGAGCTCCCTGGAAGTTGAAGAAAAGGGAAGAAAGAAGAGGTCAGTAGAAGTGAGTAGAGAGAAAAGAGAACTATTTCTGAGTAGTATCAGAAGCGTCACTGGACGATATGCCACCTGAACACCGGCTGTTCAGTAGGACAGAAAGGTTTTTCGCATCAGTTCTAGCTGTGCAAACGTACACAAACGCGAAATGGTTGCAGTTAACAAGATGGGAGCCGATGCAGACAAACTCTTCAGTAAATGACTTCAACGTGATAAAAGAGCTCTGAGCAATAAGGTTGATGGCACTCTAAAACAGATATGTTCTAGACCTTCTCACAGCAATGGAAGGAGGAGTTTGTGCCAGGATCGGGAGTTCCTGTTGCACATTTGTGCCTGCAATAAACGGAGAGAATGGCACACTGACAGAAGCAGTTACAAGATTATAAAAAATGCACGCCAAAATGGAGGTGGAAGCCAAAGGAACAGGAAAAGAGAGAGCTGGTTGTCATACATATGGCCAAGGATGTCAACATGGTTAGCGGATGGACTGAAGGTATTGCTAGGGGCACTAATATTAGTACTAGTAGGACTCTGATTAAGATCTGCCTTACACAATGTTGCAAAACTACTGAGAAGACAATCGGGATGAAAGTGTTAGTGGATGTAAAGTTAGAAGAAAAGGACAAAATTGTGGAAGAAAGAAATAACCTGAGAGCAGCAAAGATAAAGGAGTGCCCTCTGTTCCTGAATGACACACCATTCAACAATCCCTTTGATAACAGATACTGGGCGAAAAGAGTATGGTGCAACCCGGAAGGGGACTGCGGTTATATGACCTGGAGTTACGATGACCATGTACATTTTTATGGGCATCTTGGAGGAGTAACGAAGAAATGGCTACAAAAAGCAACAGTGGCGAAGTATGGTGGGTTGGTCGACCAGAAAGGGGGACTGAAGAGAGGGTCCCTGGAATGCCCTGCCTCACCCCAGGAATATGACAGCCCGAAGAGTTAAAAACACACAAAGCAACTCACTATATGGACAGCCCCCGGAAAAGGCCAATGATATCCACATATGCGGATAGATATCCTTTTAGGCAACCATTCAAACCTTATCCAGCAAATACGTTTTTGGACACAGGTGCCTCAACACAGGTCATGAATATAAATGTCTTGGACAGCGTTGACTAATGCCAAGAAACCATTGTGCTGACTTCATAAGTGACACCATGTCAAAGCCACATTAGTCATGAAGTACACTTGCAGCCATGCACACAGTTAAAAACACACACACAAGTGCACACACAAAGAACATGCTCACACAGTTCTGAAGAAAGAGTACAGATATGTATGACAATGCATTACTTACCGTAAAAGCATTTCTGATGGTTGTATCTGCTTAGATTCACATGCTGTGCATAGGTCCGACATCCAGTGGTCACTGCGGAGTATTGCATTTTGTTTTTCGTAGTCGAAAAGGGACGTCGACAAGGCGTGTCTGAAATACTATCCCTATAGTGACGTGCGTTGTACCCACAATCCCTCACGCGTCGAGGTCCCTCTGTTTGTATTTTTCTGCCCTGAGGGAGCCTTCTAGACGTGAGTGAGTACAGAAAAGAGAGATATAAAAGGAAGTCTATGTTCCTTCCATCCGAGCGGGGAGGAAGGGTGGGCGCATGTGAATCTAAGCAGATACAACCATCAGAAATGCTTTTACGTTAAGTAATGCATTGTCTTCTGATGTTTGTTAATCTGCTTAGAATCACATGCTGTGCATATACTAGCGAGCAGTACCCGGAGTTGGCGGTGTGTTATGAGAAGGAACAGTAGAGAAAAGATGTCTTAATACTGCCTGTCCCACCTGGGAGTCAGATCTCGAGAGTGCATCTAGACAGTAGTGTTTTGTAAAGGTGTGCACAGAACTCCAGGTAGCCGCTTTGCAGATGGACTCAAGGGGAACATTTGCAATGAATGCTATGGATGCCCCTGTGCCTCGAGTAGAGTGTGCTCTAGGCTTAAAGGGCAGTTCTCTCTTAGCAAGAGTATAGCAGAGAGTGATGCATTGAACAATCCATCTAGAAATAGTGGACTTAGAAACTGCATCCCCTTCTCTTCCTGCTGCCACCGAGACGAAGAACTGATTAGTCTTCCTCAGTGGTCTGGTTCTTTCCATGTAGAACATGACCGCTCTGCGCACATCTAGTGTGTGCAGAGTTTTTTCTCCCAAGTTGGAAGGATTTTGAAAGAACGTTGGCAGTTCTATAGACTGGTTTACGTGGAATTTCGAGATGAATTTCGGAGCAAACCTTGGGTGCGTGCGTAGAACCACCTTATCTCTGTGAACTGTAACAAAGGGGTCTAGAACAGAAAGAGCCTGTAGTTCACTTACTCTCCTGATAGAGGTGATAGCTATTAGAAAAGCAGTCTTAAGAGTGAGGTGTTTAAGAGATGCTTTGTGCATGGGCTCGAATGGTGAGCCCATGAGTCTGGTAAGTACCACGTTAAGGTCCCATCCGGGAGCTGGGTCAGCTATCGGGGGGTGTATTCTTTTTACTCCCTCCATGAAGGCCTTTATAACAGGGATCTTCCACCACGACACTTTGAGTTGGGAAGTGGTGTATGCAGAAAGTGCTGCTAGGTGGACTTTAATGGAATTGAACACTAGACCTGAATCCAAAAAGTGGGTCAGGTATAGAACAATATGTGTGGGAGAGCAGTCAATCGGGTTGATGCTTTTTCCCCTGCACCAGATGACAAATCTCTTCCACTTGCTAGAATAGCAGTGGCGAGTGTTAGGTTTTCTGGCTTCCCTGAGGATGTCCATGCATCTCTGCGGGAGCTGTAGATGTCCGAATTCAATGATCTCAGGAGCCAAGCTGCTAAGTTCATGTTCTGGGGGCATGGATGCAGAGTCCTGCCCTTGTCTTGTGACAGCATGTTGTACGGGCAGGGGAGTTTCACTGGGGGAGATAGAGACATCTCCATCAAGTGAGCGAACCATGGCTGTCGGGCCCACATTGGGGCCACCAGTATCATGGTCACTTGTTCCTGGTGCATCTTGTGCACGACCTTGTTGAGAAGGGGAGTCGGGGGGAAAAGAGTAAACAAATTTCCCCGACCATTGCATCGACAGACCGTTCCCCTTGGATTGGTTCTGGGGGTACCTGGAGGCGTAACTTTGGCATTGTGAGTTCTCCAGGGTTGCGAACAGGTCTATTTCTGGGAATCCCCATTGTGTGAAGACGTCGAAGACGATGTCTTCGTGTAGTCGCCATTCGTACTCTTCGGGCAGGGGGAAATCTCTGCGGAGTTTGTCTGCCAGCAGATTGAGTTCCCCTGGTACATGTTGTGACAGTAGGAACATGTTTTGTTTGAGAGCCCACTTCCATATATTTTGGGCCAGTTTGGACAGTCCTGGAGAGTGGGTGCCCCCCTGCTTGTTGATGTAGTACATGGCTGTGGTGCTGTCTGTAAGGACCATCACAGTCTTGCCTTGTAGGTGTTCCTGGAAGGCTTTTAGCGCCTTGAACACAGCTAGTAGCTCCAGTAGATTTATGTGTTTGGATGCTACGTTCGGAGTCCACACTCCGTGAGCAGTCTGATGGGATAGGTGAGCCCCCCCATCCTGTGAGGGATGCGTCTGTGGTTAGAGTGGCTTCCGCCGCGGGTGTGGCAAATGGTTTCCCTCTTACCAGGTTTTCCTTTGTCCACCACCGTAGCGAGAGAACCAAGGGCTGCGAGACCACTACTAGATCGTCCCATAGTCCGCTGGCCTGACACCACTGGCTGTTGGGCCACTCTCGCATAGGGCGCAGGCGCGCGTGAGGTACCAAATAAATACACGACGCCATCATGCCTAGCAAGCGCATTGCTTTGCGTACCGTCACCTCTCGACCGGTCACATATTGAGGGATCTGAAACAGCCTGTTTTGGACCCTCTCGTTGGAGGGGAAGACAAGGCCGTCCTTTGCTTGAATTAGAGCCCCTAGGAATTGTTTATTTGGCTGGGGTCTAGGCTGGACTTCTTTTCGTTGATGGAGAAGCCCAAATGGAACAAAAGGTCTACAGTCTTTTGGGTATTGGAGAAGCATGTTTCGTAAGAATCCCCTGTTATGAGCCAGTCGTCGAGGTAAGGGTAAACTGGGATGGACAACCTGCGCAGGTGGGCCGCTGCCACTGCCAGTACCTTCGTGAATACCCTTGGTGCCGATGCTATGCCGAAGGGTAGCACTCTGAACTGGTAGTGTTTGCCCTCTATCATGAACCTGAGGTATCTTCTGTGCGCTGGCAACATTAAAATATGAAAGTATGCATCTTTCATGTCCAATGTTGTCATGTAATCTCCCGGTGATAGCAGTGGGATCACTTTCTGTAAGGTCACCATACGAAACTTCTGAGGTTTGATAAACTTGTTCGCTGGGCGCAGATCTAATACAGGGCGCATGGTTAGATCCTTTTTGGGTACAAGGAAGTACACTGAATAAATACCTTCCGTTACCTGAGATAGAGGCACGGCCTCTATGGCTCCTTTTTCCAGCAGTTGTACTTCTTGGAGAAGGATGGCAAGGTGTTCCATGTCATGCGTCGTCCCCTCGGGGGTCTGTATGTTGGGGAACTGTTGAATTCGATGCAGTATCCGTGGGTTACGGTGGAAAGTACCCAGCGGTCTGACGTTATGCCCTCCCATGCTGGAAGAAAGGATGTTATCCGGCCCCCGACCGGTGTTGCATGGGAGGGGACGCGAATCTTTGCGTCACTTGGTGTTGTTGGGGGCTTGGGAGCCTCTGGGGGTGGATCCCCGACCTCTCCCTTTGCCCCGGTGCTGGCCTCTTTGGCTGTACTGCTCACTATTGGTCTGGTAATTGGTGGCAGGGTACTGTTGCTGCTGATTCTGCTGTTGGCGTTGGCCACGAAAAAAGCGTTTGTTGCCATAGCCGCGTCTGGTAGTGGGCTTAGAGATCTGGTCAAGAGTTTTGATAGTATCGAACTCTTTTTTAGCCATCTCCAGAGCCTCATCCACCGCTTTCCCGAAGAGGTTAGAGTCTTCAACAGGTTTATTTATTAAAGACGCTTGTGTCTCCGGTTTGAACCCTGAGTTTCGCAGCCATACATGGCGTTTTAGGAGTATTCCCTGAACCAGGGAACGTCCCGCTGTCTCTGCTGCATCCAGAGAGTTCTTTACAATACTCTGGTTGACCTGGGTTCCTTCGCCAATAGTTGATAGCAGGCGTGTACGTAGTGGTTCTGGCGCTTCTTCGGCGTCTTTGTGCAGTTTGGCCCACTGCGCGTCCGCGTAGCTAGCTAGCAAAGAATTGTTGTTCGCAATTCTTGCCGAAAAGGCAGCCGAGGATGTGACTCTCTTTGCAAGGGCATATAACCTCTTGCCCTCCTTGTCAGGTGGTGCCTCGCTGGTGGACAGCGGAACCCCTGCCCTCTTACTTGTATTAGTTACAAGGGAATCCGGAATGGAATGTCCCCTGATGTACAGCGGGTCTGAGGGTGAAGGAGTGAAGAGTTTTTCAATTCTTGGATTAACTCCTCTGATTAGTGCGGGTGTGGACAGCGAAGGGATGATTCTTCTCGTCACTGAAGCGAGGAGGGGAATGGTCTGGCTGACCGGGGGTTTCTCCTTAATTACTCTTTCCACAAAGTCTATTTCAGGAGAGATCTCCCCAGTGTCCAGTTCGAAATGTGCTGCTGCTCTGCGCAACAGGGCATTGAATGTGGGCTGATCGTCAATGGGAGACGTGTTTCTAACAGGTGAATTGTCAGGAGGATTTAGGTTTAAGACATCAGTGTCCGAATATACTGATGGGGATTGCCAGGGATGAGAAGGTCCTTCTTCTGGATTTTCTCTGAAGCCTTCTCCTACCATGTCTGGGCTGTCTTCCAGACCTTCCTCCTGGTTCTGTCCCTCTTCATCGTCCACAAATTCATCCTCCTCCTCCTCCAAGTATTGTTCCTCACCAGTGAGGTCATACACATTATGGAAATCTGAGGCTGTGTCTTGCTGGGGATTGAATAGTCTCGGATATTTGGCCCTGGGGTCCTCCTGAGGCCCTTCTCTTGTTCTCTTGGGAGTGGGAGGGTTCTGGGTCTTCATAAACCTCTCCATTCTCTCCATGCAGAGATGGAGCCTTTCCATGGTTTCATGGGGTACCCCCGAGCGGTCTAACGGGGGAAAATTAATGTCATCTAGCTGAAAACGGCTCGACCTCTCCCATAACGTCGAGGAAAGTGTCCCGTCGCCTTCCGAAAAGCCTTCCGGTGTGCTGGGGGTCCCCCCGACTGAAGGGGGTAGTCCCTGTCTTTCTTCTGGCTTCTTCGGCGTGTCTTTCGACCTTTGCATAGCGCTCGACGAGTCCTTCGGCGTACGCTTCTGGGCGTCGGCTACAACGATCCTCGCCAAGCTCTCTGTGACTTGTTTGTCAGCGGAGGGCTGTGGTTTCGACGTTACGGGTGTCGATCATTCTACGGCGGCGTGCGCTTTCTGCTGGTGCGCGCCGGCCGATGGTTTGGGGGCGGCGCCCCCTTATTTGCCGAAATCCCAGTCGCTGCTGCGGTTGCGAGAGGGGCTTCGAACCTGAACGGTCCGAGGAGGCCGCCGGTGGAACCTGCGTCTCCTTGGGCGCTGATGCTCTCTTCGACTTCGACGAAGAAGAGCCATGGGTTGTGTGCTTACGTGTGGTATCGTGTGCGTCAGTGTCGCCGGGGTGTTCATCCCCATAAGCAGGGCGTGAGCCGAGCCCGTTGGGGCTGGGGACAGACGACGAAGAGCGCAAGCGCTCTTTGGAGGGGTATACGACTTCCGTAGCGGAGGTCGTGTTATCACGTTCCTCGTCACTGTCGGTGGTAGCAGCAGCGGCGGGTGAAGAATCGGCCTTCGACATAGCGTAGGCCGCCCACCTTTTGACCCTACGGTCTTTTAGAGTCTTTGGCTTAAGAAGCCGACAAGCCGTGCAACCCTCCTCTTTGTGATCGAGGGGCAAGCACCGGTTACACCGTGAATGCTTGTCCTTCCAAGTAAACTTGCCCTTGCAACGCGGGCAAAACCTAAAGGGTGTCCTCTCCATAGCCGAGGCAATAAATTGTGATAATGACCCCAAGGGAAAGGAAGGGGAAAAGGAAAGGCATTCTCAGAAAAGAACCATAGATGTCCCACGACCCCACTCTGCCTACTGTATTTGGCCTGCGAGGCCAGGCCACGTGTCCGGCAACGCCGAAGGATCTCCTCCGCTCGTCCCCTCCGTCGAAGATCTTGCTCGGCGGAGACAGCTTCACAACTGCGTCGAGAGAGGGATCGATATGTTATATTTTAAATAGGAAAACGACCAAGGGTCGAGGAGATGAAATCTGCAATGTCTCTCGAGGAGCTCCGCGTAAAGGCGACCAGTAGCTGGGCGGAAAAAAACAATCTGAGGGACCTCGAAGCGTGAGGGATTGTGGGTACAACGCACGTCACTATAGGGATAGTATTTCAGACACGCCTTTTCGACGTCCCTTTTCGACTACAAAAAACAAAATGCAATACTCCGCAGTGACCACTGGATGTCGGACCTATGCACAGCATGTGATTCTAAGCAGATTAACAAACATCAGAAACATACTATCAAAAGCTTTTATTCTTTTTCACATTAGCCAAATTCAGAAAAGCTGAATGCAAGGCAAACAAAGAGCTGCAGAACATGCTTGCAGCTGCTGATCGCAACTAACCCTATGGAACTACAGATCATATAAGGAGCCTGGAAGGACCAAATACGACTGACCTATGGGAAACATAGCACAGTATAGATCAGGGGTCTCCAACCTCTACGTTAGCTAGAGTTACTTGTAGTGGAGGCCAACAGTGGAGAGCTACAAGCAGGCGATGCCGATATGTGGATGTACGTAAACTTCTGAATTTATACTAATATTTTTTGGGGCCGTTTATTTCCCCTCTATAAATAGACTGAACAACATATGCCTTCACAATTATATTAATAACTTCAAAACCCTTTTTGTTGCATTATTTTTTTATTAGTAGCTGTCGCATAAAAAGACTACCACAATGTATGAAAACGATTGGGACATTCAATGCGAAGGCTGACACTGCATGCTATCTGCCATTTCAGGGGAACATTCAAATGCTTGGACAGACGTTAACTTCCGAGACAGTGGGGGACGGGCAGGCTTACTTGTAGGGGGCATCTAACTTATTCATGCAATGTAAAGAGACTATTCTGGTGAAGCTTCAATAATGCACGCAGTTACTCTCTACGGCTCATTTCTTAAGTTTGCCAGGCTGCAGCGCTGGCCAATGGGCTGACTGAGACCCGGCCTCAGATATTTGGCCAGATCTTGGGACCTGGTCTGGTAGCTCGGTGATCATATCTGCTCTGTGAAGTGCACACAGAGCAGATTACAATACTGAGCCCCCGCTTCGCAGAGGGAACAAATGCAAAGCTGGGAGCTCGGTGAAATATGCAAGCAAGCCAGCACTGGTCAATGGGCCTGCCAGGGAGAAATCTGATGCCGGATCTTACACCAGGCCTGCCTAAGCCCCGACAAGACTTTACCAAGATCTCAGCTTTGCCAAGAGAAGCTGGAGGCCTGGTGATCTAATCTGCTCTGTGCTCCTATCCCCGGCCTTCATTCGTGCGTTTCCAAGCAATATTTGCTCAGCTGGTTTCTTTATTCTGGCCTGAAAGGGACACCATGGGAATCAATGAGTCATGACTATCACTGGGGTGGGGGACATCACTGTTTAAAGCAGGCTTTCACAATGCTGGCTACACTATTGTTTTCCAAATATGCATCTTACACTTCCATAGAAAAAAAGTCATGGCCAAACTCAGAATTGCATCGTAAACATTCACTAATCTGCTTTGAAATGGGTTTCTTTGTTGTTGGACTGCCCCACGAATATCTTGCAATTTCTGTGCCCCTTCCTTTGTGTTTCATCACAGGTTATATTTATGAAGTTGCTTAATCACAAATAATTCCTTCTGTTGTGCTGACAACAGTTATTAGGAAATTAAACTGAGGGTTCCTCAGTGTCAACTTTTGATTTTCACTACAGGGGCAGAAATACCCCCACCTACGTCCTGAATATATGCAACCAAACAGCCCAACTCATGCCCTGGCAAAACAGATTGTATAGCACTTGTTTTTTATAGGAAATTGAAAAAAGTTATACTATTAACAACCAGTTTTTAAGATTTAACATCTCAGCAACAGTTTCAAAACCTGAGCTACCCTGCTAGCGTTCTACTGTAGTGAGTGCCTATGGATCCCTTAATGTCCTACAAATCACTGCATTACATTATTTTGGGTGCACCACTGCAATGGAAGTGATGTGTTCAGTGTGGAGTTTGGAAAGAAGCAGCACGAAATAAATTGCATCATTTTGAAACTATTATTTTAAACATTTCCTTTAAGCAGAGTTCAATTGCTTGGAACTCAGACCTCTTCTCCAAATTCTGGCCCAGCCCTTGTGTGAATCCCTTGACATTTTTTCTATTTTCACCACTTCAGGCTGAGACAGTGTCGGTGTGACACGGACACTGTCTCTGCCTGGCACACTTTGCAAATTAGCAGGACTTGCTCGTCGGAGCCCTGATGTTTCTAAAAGGAGCTCATATGACCGCAAATTAGCCCAGGACAAAACGTTTCATCCTGGGCTTATTTTCAGCCATATGAGCTACTTTTAGAAACGGCAGGGCTCTAATGAGCAAATCCTGCTAATTTCTCAATTGTGCCAGGCTGAGACAGTGTCCGTGTGACATGGACTCTGCCTTAGCCTGGAAGACACTGAAAATGTGCAGGGCTTGCTCGTCGGAGCCCTGCCATTACCTCATATGACCGTAAATTAGCCCAGAACGAAACATGGCGCTATCGTAACTAATGTCTTTGTTTCTTCCTGGGCTAATTTCCAGCCATATGGGCTACTTGTAGAAACAGCAGGGCTCCAACAAGCAAATCCTGCCCATTTCTATGCCAGGCTGAGTCAGAGTCCGTCTCACCCTGGCACACTTTGGAAATGAGCAGGATTTGCTCATTGGAGCCCTGCCGTTTTTACAAGTAACCCATATGGCTGGAAATGAGCCCAAAACAAAACGGAGACATTAAGTATGACAGCATCACGTCTCTGTTTCGTCTTGAGCTAATTTCACAAGGGTGTAACATGCACGCACACAGCCTCGGCTGCTGTAGGAGCTCTTCAGCGTTAAAAAATAAAGCTTTTGCCATCCACTTACCCAACTCACCTGGATTAAGGGCACCTCATCTCAAGCCTCCTCGTCTTGGAACAACATTCTCCAAGCAACATCCAAACAGCCACAGCAAACGGGGGCACAGCTTTGAGCAAGGAACTTGCTCTGGCCAATCGCAGAGCTCCTAAGTGCTATAGAGATTTTCAGCCCTGTGATTGGTCAGAGCACTTCCTCATATCAAACTGTGTTTCTTTTTCTTTTTGTCGGCGCGAGCGACTTCAAAGGCTCAGGCGAGCTACTGGTGGCTCGCGATCGACCATTTGGAGACCCCTGGTAGAGATGAACAAGTTACTTACCCATGGTAACGTTGTTTTCGAGTGGATGTTACTCCCACGTATTTCTCATTGTATGATATCTCCATGTTCAGCTTAAGCTGCTTCAGATGTTTTTGTCCAGCGGGGGGTGCTGTACATCGATGCCCGTCACCCCGATGTCCCTCGAGGGCCTTTGTCTCAATGTCAACTAAGGTATATAGTGCGTGCAGCAACCGTTGGCTTGAGTTCCGATTTTTACGTGAGCTGGTTTATCCTACGCCCGACAGCTACTCACCCCGTAAATGCGTAAGCTGTAATAACATGGAAATTCAACTGCGGGGTAGGCTGAGAAGGGCAATTAGGAATACGTGGGAGGAACATCCAGTCGAAAGAACGTTACAATGGGTAAGTAACGTGTTCTTCGAATGGATTGTGTACTCCCACGAAGTCCTCTCCTTCATAGACCCCCAGAGCAGTATGTGTATCACCGGAGGAGGGAGTATGAATTTTCATTTGAATTTGTGAGTTGCTGCAGAAGAACAAGTTAATTACCAAACTGGTTAACATTCTTTCGATGGGATGTTCCGCTGACGTATTCCACATCTATGACATGTAATGTCCACAGCTGTGCACTTCGGAAGCTTTTCAGCAGAGGGCTTCTTGCATCGAGCCGATGTCCCTCGAGGGCCTCCATCGAGGGTCGACGTCACTGGATGTTATATATAGGGTGCACGGCGCCTGTTGCCTCAGTTTAGTTTTTTCCCCCAGAACGTGTGGCACCAGTCTCCTGCCAGTATAACTGACTACAGCCTTGCGGAAATGGAAGCTTTAATCAAAGAGGAAATTCCCCAGAGGGGCAGGCTGGGAGGGTGATGTGGAATACGTCGGAGGAACATCCCATCGAAAGAACGTTACCAGTTTGGTAAGTAAGACATGCATTACTTACCGGAAAAGCATTTCTGATGGTTGTATCGGCTTAGATTCACATGCTGTGCATAGTCTGACATCCAGTGGTCACTGCAGAGTATTGCATCTTGTTTTTCGAAAGTCGAAAAGGGGACGTCGACATAGGCGTGTCTAACACTATCCCTATAGAGACGTGTAGTGTACACAAAAACCCTCGCGCGTCGAGGTCCCTATGTATTTTCTTCTGCCATGAGGGAGCCTTATGACCAACGTGAGGGAGTACAGAAAAGAGAGAAAGTAATAAGACGTCTATTATCCTTCCATCCGAGGGGGGAGGAAGGGTGAGCCATGTGAATCTAAGCAGATACAACCATCAGAAATGCTTTTACGGTAAGTAATGCATTGTCTTTTGATGTTTGTTAATCTGCTTAGAATCACATGCTGTGCAAAGACTAGCGAGCATTACCCGGAGTTGGAGGTGGGTTGTGAGAAGGAACAGTAGAAAAAAGTTGTCTTAGTACTGCTTGTCCCACCTGGGAATCAGATCTAGAGTGAGCACCTAGTCAATAGTGTTTTGTAAAGGTGTGTACAGAACTCCAGGTTGCTGCTTTGCAAATTGACTCTAGGGGAACATTTGCAATCGACGCTATGGATGCCCAGTGCCTTGAGTAGAGTGTGCTCTAGGCTTTAAGTTCTCTCTCAGCAAGAGTGTAACATAGTGATGCACTTAACAATCCATCTAGAGATAGTGGATTTGGAGACTGCATCCCCTTCACTTCCTGCCGCCACTGAGACAAAGAACAGATTAATCTTTCTTAGTGGACAAGTTCTTTCCATATAAAACATGACTGCCCTGCGCACATAGTGCGCGTGGAGGCTCTTCTCCCCCAAGTTTGAAGGAATTTGAAAGAATGTTGGTAGTTCTATAGACTGGTTGACATGAAACTTTGAAATGAATTTTGGTGCAAACCTAGGGTGTGTGCGCAGAACCACCTTATCTTTGTGAACTGTTACAAAGGGATCTAAGATAGAGGGCGCTTGTAGTTCACTCACTCCCCTAATGGAGGTGATAGCTTTCAAGAAAGCAGTCTTAAGAGTGAGATCCTTAAGGGTCGCTTTATGCATGGGCTCGAAGGGGGAGCCCATTAGCCTGGTTAACACAACATTCTGGTCCCATCCAGGAGCTGGGTTAGATATAGGAGGGTGAATTCTTTTCACTCCCTCCATGAAGGCTTTAATAACTGGAACCTTCTACCATGACACCTTATGTTGAGACGTAGTGTAGGCGCAGAGTGCAGCTAGTTGAACTTTAATAGAAGGACTAAACCTGAGTCCAACAAGTGAGTCAGGTATAAAACAATATGTATGGGAGAGCAGTCAACAGGGTTGATGCTCCTTGAGTTACACCAGATGACTAACCGTTCCCACTTACTAGAGTAGCAGTAACGAGTGTTCGGTTTCCTACCCTCCCTGAGAATGTCCATGTATCTCTGAGGGAGCTGCAAATGTCCAAATTCTATAACCTCAGGAGCCAAGCTGCCAAGTTCAGGGTCTGTGGGCATGGATGCAGCGTTCGTCCCCTGTCCTGTGACAACATCATGTACGGGCAGGGTAGTTTCACTGGAGGAGACAGTGACATCTCTATCAGATGACCGAACCAGGGTTGGCAGGCCCACATGGGGCCACCAGTATCATGGTAACTGGTTCCTGGTGCATCTTGTGCACTATCTTGTTGAGAAGGGGAGTCGGGGTGGGGGGGGGATTGGGAGCGTAGACAAATTTCCCTGACCATGTTATCCAGAGGCCGTTCCCCTTGGAGCGGTTCTGGGGGTTCCTGGAGGCGTAATCTTGGTTCCTGGAGGCGTAATCTTGGCATTGGGTGTTCCCCAGAGTTGCGAACAGGTCGATCCCTGGGAAGCCCCATTCTGCGAAAACATTGGAGACTATGTCTTCGTGTAATCGCCATTCGTACGCTGCGGGTAGAGGGAAGTCTCTGCTGAGTCCGTCTGCCAGAAGATTGAGTTCCCCTGGTACATGTTGAGATAACAGGAACATGTGTTTGAGAGCCCACTTCCAGATGTTCTGGGACAGCTTGGACAGTCCTGGAGAGTGAGTGCCCCCTTGCTTGTTCAGGTAGTACATGGCCGTGGTGCTGTCTGTGAGGATGAGCACTCTCTTTCCTTGTAGGTGTGTCTGGAAACAATTCCAGCAGGTTTATGTGTTTGGACGCCACACTTGGAGTCCAAACTCCGTGTGCAGTCTGATGGGATTGTTGAGCCCCCCCCCATCCTGTGAGGGATGCGTCTGTGGTTAGAGTGGCGTCCACTGCGGGGGTGGCAAAGGATTTCCCCAACATGAGGTTTTCCCTCGACCACCACCGCAGCGAGAGAACCAAGGCTTGCGAGACAACCACTAGATCGTCCCATTGCCCGCTGGCCTGACACCACTGGCTGTTGAGACACTCTTGCATTGGGCGCAAATAAATACATGACGCCATCATTCCTAGCAATCGCATGGCTTTGCGTACTGTCCCCTCTCGACCGGCTACATATTGAGGGATCTGAAACAGCATGTTTTGGACCCTCTTGATGGAGGGGAAGACGAGGCCGTCCTTTGTTGAATTAGAGTCCCTAGGAATTGCTTGACTTGGCTGGGGTCTAGACTGGACTTCTTGTTGGAGAAGCCCAGGTGGAACAAGAGGTCTATAGTCTTTTGGGTATTTGAGAAGCATGTTTCGTAAGAATCCCGTTATGAGCCAGTCGTCGAGGTAAGGATAGACCGGAATGGACAACCTGTGCAGGTATGCCGCTGCCACTGCCAGTACCTTCGTGAATACCCTTGCCGCTGAAGGGTAGCACTTTGAACTGATAGTGTTTGCCTTCTATCATGAACCCGAGGTATTTCCTGTGCACTGGCAACATTGAAATATGAAAGTATGCATCTTTCTTGTCTAGTGTTGCCATGTAATCCTCCTGTGTGAGCACGGGGATTACTTCCTGCAGAGTCACCATCCGAAACTTTTGAGGTTTTACAAATTTGTTCGCTGGGTGCAGATCTAATACAGGGCGCATGGTTAGATCCTTTTTGGGTACAAGGAAGTACACTGAATAAATACCCTCCTTGCTTGTGACAGAGGTACGACCTCTATGGCTCCTTTTTGCAGCAGCGATTCCACTTCCTTAAGAAGGATGAGCAGGTGTTCTTGTGTGAGACGTCTTCCCTTTGGAGGTCTGAATGTCTGGGACCGGCTGAATTCGATACAGTAACCGTGGGCTATTCTTGACAGTACCCAACGGTCTGTGGTAATTCCCTCCCATGCTTGCAGAAATGATGTTAACCGGCCCCCGACCCGAATCTTCGGGTCATTTGGTGGTGGTAGCCGGGGAGCCTCCAGGAGTAGGGCCCTGACCTCTTCGCTTGCCACGACGTTGTCCTCTTTGAGCATACTGCATGTTATAACCAATGATTCCCTGAGGGGAGGACCAGTTGCTGGCTGAGGTGTATTGCTGTTGAGTAGGTTGTTGGCCATGAAAAAAGCGCCTATTGCCATATCCGCACTTATTAGGGGGTCTCGTGATTTGGTCCAGCGTCTTTAATGCTTCATGCTCCTTCTTCGCTGTTTCCAGTGCGTCATCAACCGCCTTACCAAACAAGTTGGAATCCTCAAGGGGTTTGTTGATTAGGGACGCCTGCGTTTCTGGCTTGAAACCTGAGTTTCTGAGCCATGCATGTCTTTTAATTAGTACGCCCTGGACTAAGGAATGGCCAGCCGTTTCCGCAGCATCTAAAGTATTCTTGATTATGTTTTGGTTCACGTGAGTGCCTTCTGAGACGGTGGCCAATAAGCGGGTATGAAAGGGCTCAGGGACTTCTTGTAGACCTTCGTGCAACAGGCCCCATTGGGCATCAGCGTAACTAGCCAACAGAGTGGTATTGTTGGCAATATGCGTGGCGAAAGCTGCAGAGGATGCAATCCTTTTCTTTAGAGCATAGAGCTTTTCCCCCTCTTTATCGGGAGGTGTCTCAGGGGGGGACAGCGAAACCCCCGCCCTTTTTCTTGTTGGCAAGCGAAGAGGCCAGGGCCCTACTCCTAGAGGCTCCCCGGCTACCACCACCAAATGACCGGAAGATTCCAGTCGGGGGCCGGTTAACATTTCTGCAATCTGGTATGGAATGACACCCGATATATAAGGGATCCGAGGATGAGGGGCTAAAAAGCTTCTCGATCCGTGGGTTCACACCTCTAAGGCAGGTGTAGATAAAGAGGGAACGAGGCGTCTCTTGATGGAGGCGAGGAGAGGTATGGCTTGGCTAGCAGGTGGCTTTTCTTTGATTATTCTTTCATCAAAATTGACTTCTGGGGTAGCCTCCCCCTGTATCGATTTGAAAGTGTGCTGCCGCCTTGCATAGCATGGCATTAAATGTGGGTTGATCATCCACAGGTGAAGGGTCTCTGACAGACGTAGTCTGGAGAGGCCAGATCCAAAGCATCAGGGTCCGGTGATGCCCCTGGGGACTGCCAAGGCTGTGGCTCGCATATGTCGGGGTCTTCTTCAAAGTCCCCTACAAGGTCTTGTATATCCTCAGTATTTATGAATTCATCCTCCTCCTGAAAGTGGGGATCCTCTTCAGTGAGGTCATATGCGTCTAGCTCTTCCTCATGTGGGTCGAAAAGTCTTGGGAATTTGGCTCTAGGTCTTCAGGTAATACCTCCCTTGGCATTTTAGGTGTAGTGTGTTCAGAAGTGGACACAAATCTATCCAGCCTGTTCATGCAGGATTCAAATATCTCCCTAGTCCATTCGGATAACCGAAATTGGTCCAGTGGCGGAAAGGCTTGCTCCTCCGCCTCTAGGCGTCGAGATCTCTCCCATAAAGTGGAGGAGATACCCCCGTCGTCCTCTGAGAAAGCTTCCTGTGGGTCCGACGGTGGGGAAGTACATCTGGGTGTCTTTCGACCTAGGGGGAGGTTTCGGCATACCTTCACAAGGTTTCGGCGTGTCCCTGACCTTTTGAGCGGGCTTTGGTGACTCCTTCACCAGCCGTTTCTGAGAGTCCTGGGAGACTATCCTTGCTATGCTTTCCCCGACCATCCTCTCTGTTGGGGGCTGGTCGTGAGTGGTTTTCGGCGGCGCTGGAACTTTGCCGTCGACGGACGCCTTCTTCCGAGGCATCTTGACGGATGATGTTTTAGTGGTAGCGCCCTTAGTACTAGACGGCCCAGTCCCTAGGCGTGCATGCGGCTGAGGGGATGGCTGCCGACCCGTACAGTCGGAGTAAGCCGGCTGTGTCGGTGCCTCCGTTGGCGTTGCAGCCTTCTTCGATTTACTCGACGAATGGCCGTGGATTGTGTGCTTAGTGACTTTTTTGTGTCCGTCAGCATTGCCGGGGTGTACATCCCCCATAAGCAGGGCCAGAGCCGTGCCTTTCGGGGCCGGGGACAGACACGACGGAGCGAGAGCGCTCCGATGAGGGGTCAACAACCTCTGTTACGGAGGTGGAGTTATCACTATCCCCCTTGTCACACTCGGCGGCAGCTGGCGAGGAATCAGCCTTCGACATCCCGCAGGCTGCCCACCTTTTGATCCTGCGTACCTTCAGAGTTTTTGGTCGAAGGAGCTTACAGGCCGCACAACCGGCCTCGTTGTGGTCGATGGGTAAGCAGCGGTTGCACCGCTTATGCTTGTCCTTCCACAGGAATTTGCCCTTACAACGTGGGCAAAATCTAAAAGGAGTCCTCTCCATAGCTGAGGACGTAACCAGTGATAATGACCCGGAAGGAAAGGAAAGACATTCTAGAAGAAACAGAAATATCCACCCGACCCCCACTCTCCCTACTGTGTAGGCCGGTCCACGTGTTCGGCAGTGCCGATAGGATCACCGTCCGTCGAAAACCACTGCAGTCGAAGATCTTGTCTCGGCGGGGAAGTGGAATGGCCGTCGAAAGAGGGCTGGAGGTGATGCGAGTTAATAATTAACAAAATCGAACAAGGGTCGAGTCAATGGCAATGTCTCTTACGAGCTCCGCTTAAGGCGACCAGTATTCTGGGCGGAAAAAACAATCTGAGGGACCTCGACGCGTGAGGGATTTTGGGTACACTACACGTCACTATAGGGATGGTGTTACAGACACGCCTATGTCGACGTCCCCTTTTCTACGTTCTAAAAACAAGATGCAATACTCTGCAGTGACCACTGGATGTCGGACTATGCACAGCATGTGATTCTAAGCAGATTAACAAACATCAGAACTTGTTCTTCAAAGGGATTGTGTCCTCCGACATATTCCACATCTATGACAGACTCCCAAAGCAGTACCAGACTATGGAAGAGGGAAATAATTTAGAATGTGAATTTAGATTACCCAATCAATGGCTGAATAGAGGACAGCCTTACCAAAGGCCAAGTCCTGCCCATGGATGGAATCCAGGGAATAGTGCTTAACAAAAGTATGGACAGAAGCCTATGTGGCTGCTTCACAAATATTCCAAATAGGAACAGCCCTTTGTAGAGCAGTGGAGGCAGCCACATCCCTAGTGGAGTGAGCCCATAAGCCTACCGGAGGGTCCTTCCCCGCCAAACGGTAGCACTCAGTGATAGTCAAGATAATCCATCTGGACAAGGTCTGCCTGGAAACAGCCTGACCCAAACGGTGTCCAGCATAACCAACAAAAAGCTGATCGTCCACTCTGACCCGGGACATCCGCAAAAGACAGAAGCTCAAAGCTCTCTTAGGATCCAACCTACGGAGCCTCTCCTCTTCCTTACCAGGATGCGGAGGTGGATAAAACGCCGGAAGAATCACGCTCTGGCTCAAATTAAATTCAGACACAACCTTCTGAAGTAAGGTCGCACCCGCAGGATAACCCTGTCCTTATGGAAAACAGTCATGGGTGGCTTGGCAGAAAGTGCCTGCAATTCACTCACTGTGCGTGCGGAAGTAACCGCAGCTAAAAACACAGTTTTAAAAGACAACAGTCTCAATGGACAAGAATGTAAGGGCTCAAACGGAGCTCCCATCAGAAACTTTAAAACCAAATTCAAATCCCAACCCGGTACCTGGAAAGGGGACGGAGGGAACACAGACAGTCTTTTCAGAAACTGTGAAATCAAAGGAATCTTAAAGTAAGAACATTCTTCAGACGAGCACTTAAATATGGACAGCGCTGCCAAGTAACCCTTAATGGTACCCCACTTGAAGGCCCTTGCGGGTTAAAGAAAGCAGAAAAGACAACACCATAGGAATGGAACATGGGAAAGGATCCACATTCTGTCCCCTGCACCAGTCGCAGAACTTCTACCAACGGCAACGGTACAGGGACAGGGACTTAGTTGCAGGCCGCCTGGCCGAAAGCAACACCTCCATCAGGTCATCCGGGAGGTCCCAATCCTTGTATCTCAACCTTTCAGATACCAAGCATGAAGGTTGAGAGACCGGACCACTGGATGGAGAACCTGACCTCCCTCCCGTGAGAGCAGATTGTTTCGGTAGGGAAGACAGCGTGGAGGGCAGATGGACATGTCGAGAAGGTCCGGGTACCACGCTCTCCTGGTCCAATCCGGAGCAATGAGGATCATTCGGGAACCGTACCTCTAACCTCTGCAACACCTGAGGAATGACGGGGACTGAAGGAAAGGTATACAGCAGTGGGAATGACCAATCCACCACGAACGCGCCTCCTAAGGCTCCTCTTGGAGGAAATTCCCTTGAGCAGAATCTCTCGCACTTCCAGTTGAAACTGGTGGCGAAGAGATCCACTTGTGGGGTCCACTAAAGGGCAAAGATCTCCAAAATGACTTCCTGAGCCAATTCCCACTCATGAGAGACCGTGCTCTACCTGCTCAGAGCATCCGCTGCCGCGTTTTCATCTCCGGCCAGATGACCTGCCGAGATCGAGATTTCCTGTTGGATGGCCCAGAACCAGAGCTGCATCGCCTCCCTGCACAACGGGAGTGACCCTGCCCCCCCTTTTTGTTGAGGTAATGCATGGCCACTGTGTTGTCCGTCATAATCAGATAATCGGGACAGTCTTCTCCAGCACAGACAGCAGAAAAGCCTTCAGGGCCAGCCTGATGGCTCTCAGCTCTAATAGATTGATGTGCAGTCTGAGACCAACGGCCGCTGGCTGTCAACTCGTTGGCATGAGTGCCCCATCCTGTGAGGGATGCATCCGTCACGATCGTCACCTCCGGCCATGGTTGCCAAAACGGTGCCCCTTTCATCAGATTGCCTTCGTCGGCCCACCATAGAAGATCCTGGACGACCGAGAGCGGAATCTGAAAGGGATCCAACATCCTGACGGAGAACTGCGACCACTGCATCTTGAGAGCCCACTGCAGGGATCTCATCCGCAGTCTGGCCCCTGGCACCAGAAAAATGCAGGACGCCATGAGGCTGAGCAACCTTAAGAATTTGAAAGCCAGGGGACTCTGGGCACGTTGAAACTTGTCCACTATCTGCAGAATGTGATGAGCCCTCACCTGGGGAGGCGAACACAGCCCCAGGGATTGTATTGGAGCCGCTGGGAAGGTGTCAAATGCGACTTCTTTAAATTTAGGGAGAAGCCCAGCTTGTGAAGGGAATGGCAGGTGACGGATAGATGATCCAGGGCTTGCTCGGGAGAACGCACCCTGATCGGCCAATCGTCCAGGTAGGGATAGACATGATCCCCCCCCCCCCCCCTCTCCTGAGGTGCGCTGCCACAACCACCATCAGCTTGGTGAAAACCCTCGGGCGGCGGTCAATCCGAATGGCAGGACCCGAAACTGAAAGTGCGATTCCCCAGCCGCGAACCTCAGGTACTTCATGTGCTTCGGATGAATTGGCACATGGAAGTAAGCATCCTTGAGGTCCAGGAGACACTAACCAATCCTGAAGTTGAAGGGCCTGGAGGACTTGAGAAAGAGTGACCATCTTGAACTTCTTTCTTAGAAGCTTGTTCAACCAACGCAAGTCCATGATGGGTCTCAATCCCCCCAGTCTTTCTTTGGAATCAAAAGATATGGGGAATACCATCCCTTGTTACTCTCCGCTACAGACACCAGTTCTATGGCACTTTACTCCAGCAGGGACAGAATTTCCGGCACAAGGAGCGGATCCGGACGCTTCAAAGAGAGCTTCCCCGGTGGATTGTCGTGAGTGTTACGCTCACCTGGTGTCCACGGGGGCGTCGATCTGAACTGGGCTGTTACCTCTTCCAGCGACACACGGGGCACCGAAATGATGGACCGGACCACCCAGCCAGCTTAGCTTGTTTTGCCCGTATGAATATTCTTCTGTAATGGAGAAAAGGGAATTAGCCACCTGCGGGGACTGGGCGCTAACCCCACCTTCCCCCACTCCTGCGATCTCTTCCCACAAATTACTTCCGAACTCTTGCTATGTTCTCACCCGATAGTTTGGAAAGATGAGCTCTCCATCCTGCCTCGAAAGCAGGGGCGCGTAGATGACCAGTTACTTCACTGGTGTGGGATGTTGGAGAGTTGCAGAACGGTATTGACTCCGTAAGGAAATAGTTTGAAAAAGAGTTCGAAAACGTCTGGCCTTCATTCTGTCCAAATTCCCTAGGTTGCCTTAATAGTTCTTGAGAAGAGTTCCAAGTGGCAACCAGTAAGATGCAGTTAAGTGTTTATGGATTCTGTTCAGTTCGATAATGAGGACCTGGTCCAACCTGTGACCCTTTCCTTTTGCAGGCGCTGAATCGGTGGAGGTTCCGGTGATTGCGGCCTCAGGCAGTAACCAGGTAAGTCTGTAGCGGAATTCGGTTTCCCCTACTTACGCTTTTGTGTTGCTTTCGTTTCCCCTTTGGGGCCGGGGTACGGCGGCGAAGCTGTGGAGGCCGCGCCGACCCGAGATGAGGTAAGTACCCCCTGTGGTATAAGTTAAGTCCTGGGGATTGCCTTTATTGTCTGGGAATGCTCCCTTGCTCACCTTATTGTCTTCATTTCCACAGGTGTTGGAGCGGCCGCTGGATGCTGAAAAGCGCGATGGAATGCGGAGGATTGCTTCAGGTGAGTTCCCGCGCGGTGCTGCAGGATGCGAAGCGGCGCGCGTCTGATGATTTCTTCCTTCTAGGTCAGAGCCAAGAAGATTCAGGATTCATGTAAGGATTGCAGGTAAAAACTCCAGTTCTAACCTTCCCTCTGCTTTCTTTCAGGTTTTCAGGAGCTCCGGCATCCAGGCGGGCGTGGCTGAAGACTGGAAGCTGCTGCAGGCACGGTGAGCGTTACGCTGCAGGTGCAGAATAACGCGAAGCATGGGTTGCTGTCAGGGCGTGGTTTAAATAGCCTTGTGAATAAGTTCCAGGTAAGTATCCTTCTGCGGCCCCACCCGAGTAAAAAATAGTTCCTAGGGAAAAATAGTCCCTCCTAGGCCTCTCATTTGACTTCTGGTCACTGGCAGCATGGCCTGCTTCAGGTAAGTCCTTGACCATGAGCCTGGCGCCCATGGCGCCAGGACTGATTCTGAACTTATGAGCCTGGCGCCAGGACTGCACCCAAATAGCCCCTAATTGGGGTTCATGGGCTTGCATTAAATGGCATGATGCCTGCTCCGGGGTAGCTGGGCCAAACCTGGTTTCCCGGGGGCAGGCATCGTGACAGTGAGGCCGCTGAAGGAAGGTAAGGCAGTAGCCGTGGGCTATGATATCCAGAACCCACACATCTGAAGTAATGGCATGCCATTCTCCAAGATGCTGCGCAAGTCTGCCCCAACTGGCGAACCATGGGACATGGCATCAAGACTGAGCTGGAGTGGTTGCGGCAGGGCCTGAGGGCAAAGAGGCAGCTCCCCGAGCTGCTTTGGCACCCAGACTACCCCGTCCACCCCGGGTATCCTTACGTTGGCCCCTATGACCAAAAGAGGAGTAGAAACGAAAGGAACCTCCTGTCCATTGCTGTCCCCTAGGACGAAAAGGTGGAGGTTGACATACTGCAGCGCTCAAAGACTTCGCTGCAGCTTTGGAGGTCTGCAACCTCTCAGAGCTCTCGTCTGCCTTGCTGCCAAATAAATGAACACCATCAAATGGCATGTTCAGAAGACAGGCTTGCACATCAGGAGCAAACCCTGACTTCCGCAACCACGTAAACCTGTGCAGGACAGTGCTCGCAGCCGTAGACTGGCTGACACAGTCTACGTGTCCAAACCGACTGAAGGGATTCACACATAGCATCCTTGCCGTCACGCACGAGGGCAAGGAAGCGATCCCTTTCCTCCCCCTCGGGAATATGCTCAGCCGCTAAGGAAGCACAGTTCCACAGAGTGTATGTAAATCTTGCCAAGGCACATGTGGAGTGGACAGCTTTCAGTGCCATGCTCCCTGAAGAAAAGACCTTCCAAGCCCATCCGTCGAAGCGCTTGTCGTCCCTATCTGGAGGGATGGTAGGGTACGCCTGCTGCCTTGAGGTGGCTGTAGACGCCTGAACCACCAAACTCCCCGGAGTGGGTTGAGTAGACAAATAGCTGGGGTCGTTAACAGATGGGCGGTACTTTGACAAATTTGTATTGACCGCTGGAATCGAATCCGGGGCCTGCCAAGCCAATGACACCCTTTTTTGCAATGTAAGATCGAAGGGCAATACCGGGTCAGAGGGGGTACCTTGGTCCAAGATGTCAGTAAGGTCATCCTGAATAAAATCCTCAAGAGGACTGGACCACCCCAGGTATTCGGAGACCCTAGACATGAGCCGCCTGTAGGAAGAGTCTGCATGAGCCCCCGGCTCAGGTATACCAAACTCAACTTCCGGAGAAGTAGCCAGGCCACTGGCATCATGGAGGGTCTGCCGCAACTCCTCCAAGGGACTGTCACCCAACAATCCCGGAGCCCCATCCTGAGAAGCAGGGTCTTCAATCGCCGACCTTTCCTCCTCTTCAAAAATGTCAGGCAAAGGTTCATTTTGTGGAAACCCAGCCAAAGTGACAGAAGAGGGCCTGGGGCCCAATACCGGCCTCCCAGATGTAGAGGAAGCCCCATGAAACTCCTCAGACATATTCTGCCCAAAAAACTCCAAAGGTGCACATGGTGCCGAGGACCTCGACGCCGAGGGCATCGACTCAGAGGGCATCGAGAACATTGACGTTGAGACCGCTGAGAGCTTTGACGCCGGAATCCACGCCGCGGGCTTCGACACCGAAACCTTCGGCGTTGACGCCGCCACAGGCGTGGGCTGATAGTATGGTGAAGCATCGTCCAAGTCCGACTGAGCCGGTGCCGAACGAGTTGACGCCATCGTCGGCGGCACCTCAACAGGCTGCAAAGGTCTCGCTGGGGACGAGGACGGAGACCTGGACGCACATCTCTTCAGACTGCTCTTGTCCGCACGGGACCTCGAGGGCTCCCGGTGTGAGTTGCGGCACGAGCCCGAAGGCGTGCGAGCCGCGGATCGAGAGCGTTCTCTGTCGGCTTCGCGAGAAGGCACGACAGGAACTGTGCCTTGCGACTGGAAAATGGCCAACATTTGTTCTTTAAAAGACTTCCACTCCGGAGGAATCGAGGACTTCGTGGGACAGGCTCCCGTACGCATGGCGCCATCCTCTGAAAAGGACGGGGAAGGCGACCGATGCCAGCACTTCTGAGAGTGCCCCGAGGATGAGGAATGGCGGCAACCACTCCGGGACCGAGAACCTCGTGCTTCCTCCCGACGCGGAGAGTCGCCCCTCGAATCGTCGGTGGAAACCCTAGACTTCAATCCGGACTTACGGGACTTCGAAGGCTTACCTGCACAGAGTTTCCCCTTCCTTTCACGCAAGGCCTTGGCTGTTAGAGACTGGCATTTGGAGCAATCGTCAGTGCCGTGCGACTCCCCCAGGCACCATAAGCAAATATGGTGTGGGTCGGTCAACGACATCTTGAACCCGGACCTTCTAGTCGGAGGGGTCGAAGAAATAGACATAAGAGATCAAAGAATCCACGAGGCGCGTCGAGTTTCATGAAGCAATACACGTTCGCTGTCGGAAAAAACAGAACTGAGGCAACGGGTGCTGTGAGTCCTATATAGAACATCCAGTGACGTTGACGCTCAACGGAAGCCCTCGAGGGACATCATCTCGACGCCATCGACGCAATACGCCATCTGCGGATAGGTTTCCGAAGTGCACAGCTGTGGACATTACATGTCATAGATGTGGAATACTTCGGAGGACACAATCCCTTCAAACTGTGTGTACAGAGTGTAACACTGTTCCCAAAAACATCTTTCCGGCACGAGGAAGAGTCCAGACTATAGTGCACAAATATCCTTAATTGGGACTCCCCTATGTAAGGAAGAGAAGTAACCATGCCCCTGGTTGTATGTGCCCTGGGCCCCTCAGGGGGATCTTTCTAAGTTAACCTGTAGCAATCAGAAATTGCAAGGATTATCCAACTAGATGAGGTTTATTTTGAAACAGCCATAGCAACGTATGGCCGGTATATACAATAAAAAGTGAATTGGCTGGTCTCAATTTAGACATTCTGGAAATACAGAAACTAAGTGCACATTTTAGGTCACACCTGTGTAGCCTCTCCTCTTCCTTTCCAGGATGAGGTGGGGGATAGAAAGAACGTAAAACAATATTTTGAGTTTTAGATGAAACTCAAACATCATTTTAGGTAAAAATGTGGGTTTGACCTTAAGGACCACTCTATCCTGAAAGAAGACTGTGTAAGGTGGTTTGCAGGACAAGGCTTCAAGTTCACTCACCCTACGGATGATATAAGGGCCACTAAAACAATGGTCTTCAAAGTCAACAACCTTAAAGGACAGGAGTGGATAGGCTCGAATGGAGCACACATTAAAAATTTGAGAACCAGGTTGAGATCCCAAACCGGGACTTGGAAAGGGACCGGAGGAAAGACATTTTAACTGTATAACCAGTGGAATCTTCAAGAAAGAGGTCTCTCCAGAGGAGTGCTTAAAAATAGATACCGCTGCCAGATACCCTTTAATTGTGCCAACCTGGAGCCCCAGATTAACCAGGTTTAAAAAGAATGATAACACCATAGGTGTGCTGCATTGTAAAAGGGTCTACATTATTTTCCCTGCACCAGCTGCAGAATTTGCTCTAACACCAGTGGTACAAGGACTTTGTTGCTGGCCTTGTGGCCGAAAGTAAAATCTCCATTATGTCGTATGGGAGGGCCCAATCCTTACATCTCTATCTCTCAGAAACCACGCATGAAGGTTGAGTCTCTCGACTTCTGAATGGAGAACCTGCCCCTCCTCTCGCACGAGAAGGTCCTCTCTTTGTGGAAGACTTATTGGAGGGCAGATGGACATGTCCAGAAGGGCCGAGTACCACGTCCTCCTGGCCCAATCCAAAGCAATTAGGATCATGGGTTTCCTAAACTTTCTCAGCCTCCTGATGACTTGAGGAATTACAGGGACTGGAGGAACGCATACAGGAATGGATACTCCCTGTCCACTATGAACCCGTCCCCTAGAGCTCCTCTTGGAGGAAATTCCCTGGAGCAGAAGAGGTCACACTTCTGGTTGACACTGGTCATGAACAGGTCCACTTGAGGGTTACCCAAAGGGTGAAAAGCTCTTGAAGGACTTCCTGAGCAAGTGCTCTGCCTGCTCAGAACGTCCGCCGTCGTGTTCTCCTCTCCGGCTAGATGAGCTTCCGACAGATTCCTTCTTGAATTGCCCATTGTGTTCTGTCATTATCAAGACATTCTTTCCCCGTACAGAGGGCAGAATGGCCTTCAGCGCTAGTCTGATTGCCCTCAGCTCCAAAGAATTGATGTGTAAGTTGTATTCCGATGGAGACCAACGGCCGTTGATTGTCAGATAGTTGGTGTGAGCGCCCCACTCCATGAGTGAGGTGTCCGTCACTACAATTTTCTCTGGCCATGGTTGCCAAAAATGTTCCCCCTTAAAAATGTTTTCCTGGTAGGTCCACCACAGAAGATCTTGTGCTACACTGCTTGGAACATAAAGGAGGTCTGACATTTTGCATGAGAATTGTGACCATTGAATCCTGAGAACCCATTGGAGGGATCCCATTCTCAGACGAGCCTCTGACACCAGGAATACTCAGGATGCCATGAGGCCTAGCTACCTCAGAAAATCGAAGGCCGGAAGACTGAGCATTTTGGAATTTGTTGACCATCTGCAGAATGTCTTGAGCCCTCACCTCGAGTGGAGAGGCTTTTCCCAAGGATGCGTCCATGATAGCCCAGATGAACTGGAGCCTTTGAGATGGTATCATGTGGGACTTCTTGAAGTTGAGGGAGAAGCCCAGTTTGTGGAGGGAGTGGCAGGTTATGCTGAGATGTTGCAAGGCCTGCTCGGGAGAGCAAGCCCTGATCAGCCAATCGTCTAGTTAAGAGTCAACATGACCCCCCGCCGCCCGCTCCCGAGACTCACTGCCACTACCACAATCAACTTTGTGAAAACCTTTGGGGCGGAGGTCAGGTACTTTCTGTGCTTGTGATGGATTGGCACATGAAAGTATGCATCCTGAAGGTCCAATGATACCATCCACTCCTGAAGCTGGAGGGCCTGAACGATCTGAGAATGTGTGACCATCTTGAACTCGTCCTTCCTGAGGAACTTGTTCAAGTCTCTTGGGGATTAGGAAGTTTGGCGAGTACCAACCTTTGCTCCTCTCTGCTACAGGTACAGGCTCTATGGCACCTTTCTCTAGCAGGGTTAAAATTCCCTGCATAAGGAGCGGATATGGAACTCTGAAAGAGCTGTTCCCCATTGGATGATCCCGAGGCCTTTTTAGAAAGGGAAGGGGGTAACCCTGGGCTACTGTTTCCAGTGCCCATGCATCTGAAGTAATACCCTGCTATTCCTTTAGATGCTGTGAGTTTTCCTCCCACCGGGGTCTTGTGGAGTAAGGCCTCAGGTTTTGAAGTGGCTGAGGGTAGAGCAGCCCCTGTCTGGGCGGTTTTAGCACCTCTTCAGTGTGCACCACAGAGGAATCTTTTCGGACCTCTGATTTGACAGTCCTCTCCCTTTTCCCTTTTGTTTTCAGTCACCATTGCTATACAATCCCATGTGAAAGTGAACTTGACCAGTGCATAAGTGGCATTTGCTGATTTAAGGGCCATACTCCCCGCAGAGAAAACCTTTCTAGCATGAGCATCATAACGCTGGTCATCTCTGCCCGGTGGGGTGGTTGGGTTTGCTTGTTACCTGGATGTAGAAGTGGTAGCCGAAACGACCAAGCTTTCAGGAGTTGGGCGTTTTGTCAAATAGTATGGGTCACTGCTTGACGTACAGTACTTACTGGTTAGTTTCTTGTTCACAGCTGGAAGTCAATCAGGGGCCTCCCAGGTGGCATTAACTCTTTTTTTGCAAAGCCACATGGAATGGTAGAATAGAGTCCTCCTGGAGTCCCTTGTCTAAAATATCTGTTAGGTCACCCTGCTGAAATAATGGTGCAGGCCTACTCCATCCCAGATGACAATGCATTACTTACCGTAAAAGCATTTCTGATGGTTGTATCTGCTTAGATTCACATGCTGTGCATAGGTCCGACATCCAGTGGTCACTGCGGAGTTTTGCATTTTGTTTTTCGTAGTCGAAAAGGGACGTCGACAAGGCGTGTCTGTAACACTATCCCTATAGTGACGTGCGTTGTACCCACAATCCCTCACGCGTCGAGGTCCCTCTGTTTGTATTTATTCTGCCCTGAGGGAGCCTTCTATACATGAGTGAGTACAGAAAAGAGAGATGTAGAAAGATGTCTATGTTCCTTCCATCCGAGCGGGGATGAAGGGTGGGCGCATGTGAATCTAAGCAGATACAACCATCAGAAATGCTTTTACGGTAAGTAATGCATTGTCTTCTGATGTTTGTTAATCTGCTTAGAATCACATGCTGTGCATAGACTAGCGAGCAGTACCCGGAGTTGGCGGTGGGTGATGAGAAGGAACAGTAGAGAAAAGATGTCTTAATACTGCCTGTCCCACCTGGGAGTCAGATCTAGAGTGTTCATCTAGACAGTGTTTTGTAAAGGTGTGCACAGAACTCCAGGTAGCCGCTTTGCAGATGGACTCAAGGGGAACATTTGCAATGAATGCTATGGATGCCCCAGTGCCTCGAGTAGAATGTGCTCTTGGCTTGAAGGGTAGTTCTCTCTTAGCAAGAGAGAAACAGAGAGTGATGCATTGAACAATCCATCTAGATATAGTGGACTTTGAGACTGCATCTCCTTCTCTTCCTGCTGCCACAGAGACAAAGAACTGATTAGTCTTTCTCAGTGGCCTGGTTCTTTCCATGTAGAACATGACAGCTCTGCATACATCCAGTGTATGCAGACTTTTTTCTCCCAAGTTGGAAAGGTTTTGAAAGAACGTTGGTAGTTCTATTGACTATTTTACATGGAATTTCGAGATGAATTTTGGTGCAAACCATGGGTGTGTGCGTAGAACCACCTTATCTTTGTGAACTGTTACGAAGAGGTCTAGAACAGAAAGTGCCTGTAGTTCACTTACTCTCCTAATGGAGGTGATAGCTATTAGAAAAGCAGTCTTAAGAGTGAGGTCCTTAAGAATTGCCTTGTGCATGGGTTCAAATGGCAAGCCCATGAGTCTGGTAAGTACCACATTTAAGTGCCATCCGGGAGCTGGGTTAGCTATCGGAGGGTGTATTCTCTTAACCCCCTCCATGAAGGCCTTGATAACTGGGATCTTCCACCACGACACTAAATTGGAAGTGGTGTATGCAGAAAGTGCCGCCAGGTGGACTTTAATGGAATTGAACACTAGACCTGAATACAATAAATGGGTCAGGTACAGGACAATGTGCGTGGGTGAGCAGTCAACTGGGTTGATGCTCTTTCCTCTACACCAGATGACAAATCTTCTCCACTTGCTAGAATAGCAGTGGTGAGTATTAGGTTTTCTGGCTTCCCTGAGGATGTCCATACATCTCTGTGGGAGTTGTAGATGTCCAAATTCTATGATCTCAGGAGCCAGGCTGCTAAATTCATGGTCTGAGTGCATGGATGCAGTGTCCTGCCCTTGTCCTGTGACAGCATGTTGTGTGGGCAGGAAAGTTTCACTGGAGGAGATAGGGACATCTCCATCAAGTGAGCGAACCATGGCTGCCGGGCCCACATCGGGGCCACTAGTATCATGGTAACTTGTACCTGGAGCATCTTGTGCACAACTTTGTTGAGAAGGGGAGTCGGGGGAAAAGCGTAAACAAATTTCCCTGACCATTGAATCGACAGACCGTTCCCCTTGGACTGGTTCTGGGGGTACCTGGAGGCGTAACTTTGGCATTGCGAGTTCTCCAGAGTTGCGAACAGGTCTATTTCGAGGAATCCCCATTGCGTGAAGACTTCTAAGACGATGTCTTCGTGCAATTGCCATTCATACTCTTCGAGCAGGGGGAAGTCTCTGCTGAGTTCGTATGTTAGCAGATTAAGTTCCCCTGGTATGTGTTGTGACAGTAGGAACATGTTGTGTCTGAGAGCCCACTTCCATATATTCTGGGACAGCTTGGACAGTCCTGGAGAGTGGGTGCCCCCCTGCTTGTTGATGTAGTACATGGCTGTGGTGCTGTCTGTAAGGACCATCACTGTCTTCCCTTGTAGGTGTTCTTGGAAGGCTTTTAGTGCTTTGAACACCGCCAGTAGCTCCAGTAGGTTTATGTGCTTGGATGCTACGCTAGGAGTCCACACTCCGTGAGCAGTCTGATGGGATAGGTGAGCCCCCCCCATCCTGTGAGGGATGCGTCCCTGGTTAGAGTGGCCGCCACCGCGGGTGTGGCAAAAGGTTTCACTATTATCAGGTTTTCCTTTGTCCACCACCGTAGCGAGAGAACCAAGGCCTGCAAGACCACCACTAGATCGTCCCATTGTCCGCTGGCCTGACACCACTGGCTGTTGAGCCACTCTTGCATTGAGCGCATGCGCAGGCGCGCATGAGGTACCAAATAAATACACGACACCATCATTCCTAGCAAGCGCATTGCTTTGCGAACCGTCACCTCTCGACCTGCCACATATTGGGGGATCTGAAACAGCATGTTTTGGACCCTCTCGGAGGGGAAGGCGAGGCTGTCCTTTGTTCGAATTAGAGCCCCTAGGAACTGTTTGACTTGGGTGGGGTCTAAGCTGGACTTCTTCTCGTTGATGGAGAAGCCCAGCTGGAACAAAAGGTCTACAGTCTTTTGGGTGTTTGAGAAGCATGCCTCGTAAGAGACCCCTGTTATGAGCCAGTCGTCGAGGTAAGGGTATACTGGGATGGATAACCTGCGCAGGTGGGCCACTGCCAGTACCTTCGTGAATACCCTTGGAGCGGATGCTATGCCGAACGGTAGCACTCTGAACTGGTAGTGTTTGCCCTCTATCATGAACCTGAGGTATTTTCTGTGCGCTGGCAACATTAAAATATGAAAGTATGCATCTTTCATGTCCAGTGTCGCCATGTAATCTCCCTGTGATAGCAGTGGGATCACCTCCTGTAACAATATACGAAACTTTTGGGGTTTGACAAACTTGTTCGCTGGGCGCAGATCTAATACAGGGCGCATGGGTAGATCCTTTTTGGGTACAAGGAAGTACATTGAATAAATACCTTCCGTTACCTGAGATAGAGGCACAACCTCTATGGCTCCTTTTTCCAGCAGTTGGTCCACTTCTTGGAGAAGGATGGCGAGGTGTTCCGGTGTCATGCGGCGTCCCCTCGAGGGTCTGTATCTTGGGGAACTGTTGAACTCTATACAGTAGCCGCGGGATACGGTGGAAAGCACCCAGCGGTCTGATGTTATACCCTCCCATGCTGGAAGAAAGGATGTTAACCGGCCCCCGACCGGCGTTGCATGGGAGGGGACGCGAATCTTCGCGTCACTTGGTGGTGTTGGTGGCTTGGGAGCCTCTGGGGGTGGAACCCCGGCCTCTCCCTTTGCCACGGCGTTGACCCCTCTGATTGTACTGGGCACTATTTCCTTGGTAGTTGCTGGCAGAATACTGTTGTTGGTTTTGTTGCTGGCGTTGGCCATGAAAAAAGCGCGTATTACCAAATCCCCGCCTGTTAGGGGGGTTTTGAAATTTGGTCTAAGGTCTTTATTGTGTCAAATTCTTTCTTCGCGTTCTCCAGCGCGTCATCAACTGCTTTCCCAAAGAGGTTGGACTCCTCTATGGGCTTATTAATAAGGGACGCTTGTGTTTCTGCCTTAAACCTGGAATTGCGAAGCCAGACGTGACGCTTCAGCAAAATTCCTTGTACCAAAGTGCGGCCAGCCGTCTCTGCTGCATCGAGGGTATTCTTGACGATGCTTTGGTTGACCAGAGAGCCCTCGTTAACTGTAGCCAGCAAACGAGTTCTTAGGGGTTCGGGAGCCTCTTCAATGTCCTGTTTAAGCTTTTCCCATTGAGCATCCACGTAGCTTGCCAATAGTGTGTTATTATTGGCAATTCTGGTAGAGAATGCTGCAGAGGTGGTGATTCTCTTGGCTAGGGCATAAAGCTTCTTCCCCTCTTTATCTGGGGGTGCCTCGCTGGTAGATAGTGGGACTCCGGCCCTTTTCCTGGTGTTGGTCACGACCAGGGAGTCCGGGATTGAGTGACCCTTAATATATAATGGGTCTGATTGAGAGGGAGAGAGCAGTTGCTCAATCCTCGGATTGACCCCTCTCACCAGTGCAGGAGTGGACAGAGAAGGGGTAATACGTCTCTTAATTGAGGCGAGGATGGGGATAGTTTGGCTAGTGGGGTGTTTTTCTTTGTTAATCCTCTCCACAAAATCGGTGTCTGGGGTGACCTCCCCAGTTTCAAGTTCAAAATGTGCTGCTGCCTTCTTCAGCAGTGCATTGAAGGTGGGTTGATCATCAACAGGCGAAGGGTTCCTGACTGGTGTAGTTTCAGTAGACCTGATGACTATACTGCTACTGCTTGTGTCTGTAGACCTAGCTGGTGACTGCCAGGGATTTGGGTCACCCTTGACTGTGTCCTCCTGGAATCCCTCCTCACCTAAGTTAGTGTTCTCGTGAAAACCTTCCTCTTCTTGTTGGTCTTCACCATACGTGAACTCATCTTCCGCCTGGAAGAGGGTGTCTTCCTCAGTGAGGTCGTAAGAGTATATGTCCTCCTGTATGGGGTTATAAAACTTCTGGTATTTAGCCCTTGGACTCTCCAGGGGTGCCTCCCTTGGTCTCTTGGGTGCCCTGTCTTCTGGGATGGAGATGAACCTGTCTAGTTTATCCATACAGGTCTGGAATCTTTCAAAGGTCCACTGAGGTCGGCCAGGACAGTCTGGGAATGAAAAAGGAGTTTCTTCCTCCTGTAGTTGTCTGGTTCTGCCCCATAACGTCAAAGAAAGTGAGCCTTCGCCTTCTGAGTAGCCTTCTCGCTGGCTAGGGCCTTCCGTCAGCGTCGGGAACTGGCCTGATCTGTTTTCCGTCGCTTTCGGCGTATCTTTGGCCTTGTGCGCGGTTTTCGTCGTCTCACTCGCCGTACGTCTCTGGCCGTCCTTAGATGCTATGCGTGCGAGGCTTTTTCGGCGATCATTCTCTCTTCCGAGGGATCGGTCGCCGTCGCGCTATGTAACGTCGAGTCCTTGCTGGCAACGTGAGCGCTCTTACGATGCGAGTCGCCGGAGGTTTTGGTGGTATTTTATTTATTTTTAGAATGCCCAGTCGCCTGTCGCAGAGGCGGGGAGGGCTGACGACCCTTACGGTCGGCGGAAGACGCCGGTGGGCCCGGCGCCCCCGTTGGCGCTATGGCTGCCTTCGTCGAATGCGTGCCGGGGGGGTATGTGCTTTGGTGTTTTTCCGTGTGCGTCCTTGTCGCTGGGGTGTTCATCCCCATAAGCTGGGCGTGAGCCGGGCTTGTCGGGGCCGGGGACCGACGACGAGGAGTGTTAACGCTCCTTTGATAGGTCTACAACCTCCGTTACGGGGGCCGTGTAGTCACTGTCCTCGTCGCATTCGGCAGCAGCGGGTGAGGAGTCAGGCCTAGACATGGTGTAGGCCGCCCACCTTTTGACCCTGCGGTCTTTTAGAGTTTTGGGCTTTAATAATTTACAGGCCGCACAGCCGTCCTCCTGGTGATCGAGGGGTAAGCAACGGTTGCACCGTTTGTGCTTATCCTTCCAGGTATATTTACCCTTGCAAAGCGGGCAAAACCTAAATGGCGTCCTCTCCATAGCAGAGAGCAAGAAGTGTGACTACGACCTTGAAAGAGAGGGAGGGGGAAAGAGAAAGGCATTCTTAAAGAGAAAAAGAGAAAGAAAGAAAGATCACACAATCCCACTCTCCCTACTGTGTATGGCCGGCGAGGCCAGGCCACGTGTTCGGCAGCGCCGAAGGATCCCCTCCGCTCCTCCTTCCGTCAAAGATCTTGCTCGGCGGAGAAAAAGCTCTGCGTCGAGGGAGGGATCTGCGTTATTGATATTAATCACAAACGACCAAAGGTGAAGAAATTATTTGGCAATGTCTCTCGAGGAGCTCCGCATAAAGGCGACCAGTAGCTGGGCGGAAAAAAACAATCTGAGGGACCTCGACGCGTGAGGGATTGTGGGTACAACGCACGTCACTATAGGGATAGTGATACAGACACGCCTTGTCGACGTCCCCTTTTCGACTACGAAAAACAAAATGCAATACTCCGCAATGACCACTGGATGTCGGACCTATGCACAGCATGTGATTCTAAGCAGATTAACAAACAGAAATTCCGTTACTCTAGACATGAGTTGTCTATAAGAAACATCGGCATGGTCCAAGGGGTCTGGCCTGCCAATTTCTATCGCTGGGGATGTGTCCAAGCCACTTCCAGATTGCAGGGTGTCACGTAGGTCTCTTAATCTTGAATCCTCCGAAATTATGGCCTCTGGAACATTGTGTGTCTCATACTGCAATCCAAATGGACGATCTTCATCTGAAGATGGCTCATTATCCTCATAAATTGAGGAAAGGGATTTGAAAAAAATCCTTCCTTGGCAGTGGTGTGTGTGTTTTTATCGACGTTTGTTGAGGTTTTTCGAGTTGGCATCAAGGCATTCGATGCCTGGGCTTTCCACATCGAGGACTTCAACGGTTGTGACATCGAAGGCTTCTTATGACGCAACGTGGAGTCTTTCCGCGTTGATGATACTGATGGAGCCTTTTCCTTCGAGGGAACCTCTGAGGGATCTCAAGGAGTTTCTCCTGGACACCCAGGCACGAGGGAGCACAGGTTTTGTCGTTTGCCTTTTTTTGTGCTTGTCGACTCTGGCATGGCTCTCATCTTTCTTCTAGGGGGTCAACGCCGCTTTCTCAAATACGTCAAGCATATTGAGTCTAAACTTTGGTCGGCGAGGCTGATTTGATTGGGCACGAGACCCGTTCTGGGGAGGAACTCTACGATGAAGACAGGGACCTGTGGCGCCTTTTCTTTGACCCCCGTGAAGATGAAGAGTGGTGAGAGCCAATGTGTGATCGGGACCTTTTAGCTTTTTTCCGACGAGGAGAGTCATCCCTCGACTCGGAGGAACGCCTTTTCGACAGGGTTGTTGAAGGGGATTTATGGGACCTACCTGCAGCCAGTTTGCCTTTATGCTCTTTCAGGGCCTTCGCGGTCATCAATTGGCAAGACGAACACTCTGACGTAACGCAAGAGGATCCCAGGCACCACAGACACACTCGATGGGGGTCCATGAGGGACATTTCCCCTCCACTGTCGTGGCACTTCTTGAACCCCGATCTAGGAGTAAATGAAGCCGAAGACGATGCCATTTTATTGAACGATTAAGGTTTTAGTCACAGAACCGAAGCATGCTGATAATCCGAAGCGTTGGCTCTTGCGGAAAAACAGAACTCAAGCCAACAATCACTGCGCACGCTATATACCTTCGATGATGTCGACAACGAGACAGAGGCGATCGAGGGACATCGAGTCGACAGGCATCGACACACAGCGCCCCCTGCTGTAAAACTATTTCCGCTACAGCTAAAGCTGGATATGGAGATATAAGATGAGGAATACGCGTGAGGACACAATCCATTTGAAATGTAGGAATCACAGTATAAGTATAACGAGGATTGCATGAGTCTACAAGCCGCATGGCGAGACGCGAGGGTAAGCAGAACCAGGCTGCACAAAAGAGCAGGCCAGGGCTCGCAGCCAAGGCTGGAGACAAACAGCACTTTCCAAACGTAAAACGACAAGGGGCCATTTGCAGAAAAACTGAATAAATCTTCATAAATTGCGGACCAGAAGACCTTGATTTCGTGGTCCTCAACCACATGATGCAGCCGAGCTAGACAATGGTCATTCACCCACGGTGGGAAGACGATCGGTTCTCAGCAACACAGACATGAAGTGAAACATGTAATCGTTAATGTTGTAACGCTGAGGGCCCTCTCACAGGCAAAAGTGGTAGTACTAACAGTTAAGTTGGGAACACAGTCCTTCGCATCACCTTGAGAAGGTGCACAGAGCACTGAGAACAGAGCTGGGGCCCAAGCTTGGGGAGATCAGCTCCAGGCAATCGGGGAACAGAAATCCAGGGGTGCATGGCAGAGGGCAAGGGCCAATGGTAATCCTGCGACCCTGCAACAATGTAATAGTTTCTCAGGGAAGGGCCAGCCACCTGACATGTGAGGGCCAATCAACCAAGATCTATAGATGCTATCCTTGAGGGATAAAACTCCAAACACCCAACCAGAAGGACCCATAGGTTTTATGAGGAAGGGCCTATGTTGTGATGCAGGGATGCAACAAAATGGCCAGACACAGGCTCGGGAGCTGTGATTCTGGGAATTTCCCAATGTCCTGTATGATCCCCATCGGTTTGTGTAATAAAAACGAAAGTTCTAACTTGCCCTTGGCTGAGTCCTCCGTTTGTATACTGGGGAGGGTTGTTGGGCCCTGGGAGCTGAGACAGTGAGCTTGTAGTAATACGCAGACCTCTGGCATACCTAAGCAAACACTACACTACCATACATATACTCAGGTGGTACAGCCTTATACTAAGAGTGGAGTCTTGTACTGTCTCAGGTGAATGATTTTAGCAAGCCCTTAGCCATGCTTAACTCACCAGCTTCAGGGACACTGCAGTGGTGGGTTGCTTTGCTTGCCAAAATTACCCGACCTCTGCTACTACTCGGGGCACACTTGGGACCCACACCCTTCTAGGGCACAGCTGTATCCGGTCCAGCCACCTTAATTGGGAGTCTTTCACATCCTAAACCCTTGGCTTGCCTTTCTGCCTGTGGCCTTGGGTTGCTGCACGGTCACGGCTCTACAATCACAGCGACTCCTCTCACCCAGTGAAAACATTACTTCCACCACATCTTCCTCTGTGCAGCCTCTGTAATACAGGTTTGAGAACACAGGACCCTCTCAGAACTTGCAGGTGAAATCTGCTGTCTCCACGTTCCGGCGTCCCGTCTGTGCTCCCACTTCCCCGTGAATTCCTCTACTACTACGGTCAGCCTTCCAACTCCTGCTCCTTCCTTCTCTACTTTCCTGCTGGGGCCTTTTATGCTCCACAGGTTTGACAATTGGCTTAAGGCGTGAGCCATCAGTCTCAATTGCCCGACTCCTACAATGGCTATTAGGCTTAATTGCCTGACTACTACATCTACATGCCTCTTCAGCCCTCTTCCTCGTCTGTCCCTCTAGGATTCTGGGACATGTAGTTTTCATCAAAATTGGTTTTCCCTGCTTTTTGATTACTTCTAAAGGTAGATTTAATTTGCTTGATATTTTTAACAGAGGGGCTATGGGTTTTAACCTTTACAGAGGAAGATGGTTTAGAGAAGACATTTCCACAATCCTTCGTAGTACACCTTTAGAAATGAGGAGGGCATTTAGTTGTAACTATGAAAAAGTTTCTTTCTTTTGGTATAGTGTGCTTTGATGTTACAACCTTAGCATTCACAACCTTCGCTTTAATAAAAGGCTGAGAGAAATTAAAATGTCAATAAGCCATAACCTCTTTTGGCACAGTGGTTACAATCTGCCCATTAGAGGACAAATGACATGCATTACTTACCGTAATATCATTTCTGATCTTTGGATCTGCTTAGATTCACATGCTGTGCATATAGTCCGACATCTAGTCGTAATCGCAGAGTCCTGCATCTTTCTTTCGAGGACCAAAAGGGGATGTCGACATGGGCGTGCTTGGAACACTATCCCTAACGTGATGTGTAGTGTACCCAAGGTCACCCCGCTTATGGTTTTTCTGCCGTGAGGGAGCCTTATGACTATCGTAAGTGAGTACAGAGAGAGAAGGTGTAAGATGTCTATGTTCCTTCTACTTCAAGAGGAGAGGAAAGGTGGGCGCAAGTGAATCTAGGCAGATACAATCATCAGAAATGCTATTACGGTAAGTAATGCAGGTCTTCTGATGCTTGTTAATCTGCTTATAATCGCATGCTGTAGATAGACTAGCGAGCAATATCCAGAGATGATGGTGGGATGTGTGAAGGAACAGTAGAAAAGAGATGTCTTCGCATTGCTTGTCCCACCTGAGAGTCAGACCTAGAGTGATTATCTAGCCAATAGTGTTGTGTAAAGGTGTGTACATAACACCAGGTTACTGCTTTACAAATGGACACAAGAGGAAGCCACAGTGCCCCGAGTAAAGTGCGCTCTAGGCTTGAAGGGCAGATCTCTCTTGGCAAGAGTGTAGCACAGTATGATGCAGTTTACGATCCACTTTGAGCTGGCTGATTTAGAGACAGGGTCCCCTCCTCTACCAGCTGCGCCTGAAACGAAAAACTGGTTCTTCTTTCTTAGTGGTTTAGTCTTTTCCAAATAATATATCACTGCTCTCCTCACATCAAGTGTGTGGAGGCGTCTTTCTGCCACGTTAGTGGGGTTCTGGAAAAAGGTGGGTAGTTCTATTGCTTGATTCACATGGAACTTCGAAATGAATTTAGGCACAAACTGTGGGTGAGTGCGCAAAACCACCTAATCCTTGTGAATCGTGACAAATGGGTCTTGAATAGAAAGGGCCTGTCGTTCAATAACTTTCCTTATGTATGTGACTGCCACTAGGAAGGTGGTCGTGTAACTGAGTGCTTGAAGGCTAGCTTTATGCATAGGTTCAAAGGGAGGCCCCATTAGTCTACTCAGTACCACCTTCAGGCCCCATCTAGGAGCTGGGTTGGAAATAGGCAGATGAAGTCTTTTAACCCCTTCCATAAAAGCTTTGATCAATGGATTTTCCACCACAAAACATTTTCCTGGGACGTGGTGTAAGCTGAAAGTGCAGCTAAGTGGACCTTTAGGTAATTGAAAACAAGACCTGAATCTAGTAGGGGAGTCAGGTACAGGACAATATGTGTTGGTGAGCAATCAATGGGATTGATACTCTTGGAATGGCACCAGAGGACGAAGCGTTTCCATTTGTTGGAGTAGCAATGTATGGTGTTAGGTTTTCGTGCTTCTCTTAAGTATTTCCATGCATCTTTGAGGGAGTTGGAGGTGTCCGAACTCTATGACCTCAGGAGCCAGGCTGCTAAATTGAGAGTTTGCAGGCATGGCTGGAGTGTTTCCCCCCCTGTCCTGCGACAGCATGTTGTACAGGCATGGTGGCTTCCTCTCAGGTGAGACCGACGTTGCCATCAGATGAGAGAACCAGAGTTGGCGGGCCCACATCGAGGCCACCAGCATCATCATGACTGGCTCCTGGTGCATCTTGTGCACTAGCTCGTTGAGCAGTGGAGTTGGCGGGGGTAGGAGGGCGGGGGAAGCATGGACAAATTTCCCTGGCCACGTTATCCAGAGACGTTCCCCTTGGAGCAGTTCTGCAGGTACCTGGAGTCGTAATCTGGGCATTGTGCGTTCTCCAGATTTGCGAACAAGTCGATCTCTGGGAAGCCCCAGTCTGCGAAGACGTTTAGAACAAGGTCTTCGTGCAATCGCCACTCATACTCTATGGGTATTGGGAAGTCTCTGCTGAGCACGTCTGTCAGAAGATTGAGTTACCCTGGAATGTGTTGTGATGGGACGAACATCTTGTGTTTGACTGCTCTTTTCCATGTGTTTTGCGACAGTCTGGATAGCCCTGCAGAGTGTGTGCCCCCATGCTTGTTCAGGTAATACATGGCCATGGTGCTGTCCATGAGGACTAGTACTGTCTTTCCCTGTAGTTGTGTCTGAAAAGCTAGCCACTCCAAAAGGATTATGTGGCTGGATGATACCGCTGGGGACCAAACGCTGTGTGCCGTCTGATGAAGGAGGCGAGTCCCCCCCCCCCCGTCAGAGATGCGTCTGTGTTGAGAGTGGCTTCTACTGCAGGGGTGGTGAAGGTTTTCCCCTGCAAGAGATTCTCCCTTGACCAAAAAGGCAGAGAGAGAACGAGGGATGCTGAGACAACCACGAGCTCATCCCATTGTCTGCTGGTCTGACACCACTGGCTCGAGAGCCACTCTAGCATGGGGCGTATGTGCAAAAGTGCACGTGGGACTAGATAAATGCAGAAGGCGATCATCCCTAACAGTAGCATGGCTTTGCGTACAGTCACCTCGCGATTGGCTACATACTGAGGGATCTGGAACAGCATGTTTTTAACCCCCTCCGAGGGGAAGACAAGCCCATCCATGGTCTGAATTAGCCAGTCGTCGAGGTAAGGATATACTGGAATGGACTGCCTGTGCAGGTGAGCCGCTAGTACCGTCAGTACCTTCGTAAACACCCTTGGGGCTGATAGTGCTTGTCCTCTATCATGAACTTGTTCGCTGGATGCAAGTCTAACAGGGTGCATGGTGAGATCCTTTTTGGTTACAAGGAAGTGCACTGAATGAATACCCTTGCTTACTTGATGGATGGGGGCGATTTCTAAGGCGCTCTTTTCTTTAAGGATCTGCACCTCTTCCAGCAGAATCTGCAGGTGTGCTTGCGATAGGTGTCTGGATGTTGGTGGACGGTATCGAGGTGGCCGGTGGAACTCGATACAATAACCATGGCCTATGATCTTGAGCACCCACTGGTCTGAAGTGACCCCCTCCCATGCGTGAAGAAAAGATGTTAAACATCTCCCAACCGGGGAGGCATGGGAGGGGACCCGGACTGGAGAGTCATTTCTGAGCGAAGGCCGGGGAGCCTCTTGGGGCGGGTTCCTAGCCCTGCTTTTGCCTCTACGCTGACCCCTCTGCTAGTATTGACTGGTGCCAGCTGTACTCTGTCCGGAGGACCATGGTGTACCCACTGTTCCATACTGGTTGTGTGGGGAACGGGAAAAAGATTGCCCTCAAAAGAAGCGGCGAGAGTTAACTCCCCGCTGTTGCTAAGAGCAGTGATCTGATTAAGAGATTAAAGTTTTATACTCTTTTCTCGCTGTCTCTAAGGCATCATCCACACCTTTCCCAACATATTTGTGCCTTCCACCTGTTTGTTAATTAGTGAGGCCTGGGTTTCCGGCTTAAAACCCGAGTTCTTGAGCCAGGTGTGTCTTAAGAAAAGTACCCTGAGCCAGGATTCACCCCGCCGTCTCTGCGGCATCCAACGCATTTTGTAGGATGTTATGGGTGACCCGTTTCCCTTCCGAGACAACCGCCAATAGGCGTGATCGTACCGGTTCTGGGACTTCCTGGAGACCATCCTGAAGTAAGCTCCACTGTACATCACTTTAACTTTCAAGCAGTGTGGTGTTATTAGCAATTCTTGTGGAATATGCAGCTGAAGTGGTGATGCGTTTGCAGTCTTTGTCGGGGAGCTGTTCTGAAGTAGACAATGGTAGCCCGGCCCTCTTGCTGGTAGTAGTAACTACTAGGGAGTCTGGAGTCGCATGCCCACAGATGTACAACGCGTCAGATGGGGAGGGGTGAAACAGTTTTTCGACGAAAAGGGTTGACAGCCCTCATAAGTGAAGGGGACAGCAGGGAAGGTGCAATGCGCTTCTTGATCAAGTTTAGCAGTGGGATTGCCTGACTTGCGGGTGGTTTTTCCTTTAGGATGTCCTCCACAAAGTCAGTATCCTATACAGCTTCTTGCGTGGCAATTTGGAAATGTTCTGCAGCCCTTTTCAGGATTGCATTGCATGCCATCTACATCGGAGCCATGGCTGCTGCTAGAATCCTCATCACTAGAGGCGCCTGCGTCAATAAGGGAACCACTTGGCCTGCTGCATAGCGTAGGCCGTCCACTGTTTCTTTCGCCGATCTTTTAGCATCTTCGGACCAAAAAATGGATCGCTCGTTGTGTTCACGAGGCAGACACTTGTTACACTTTCGGTGAGTGTCCTTCCACGGGTACTTTCTGTTACAGGACGGACAGAACTGGAGTCCTCTCCGTAGTAGAGGTAAAGGGCGCCAGCCAGACAAGGGAAAAGAGAGTGGGGAAAGGAAATGCATTCTCAAGAATCAAACTCTGGGGCCCCCCCTCTCCCTACTGTATAGGTCTGGCCGGAGGGCGAGGCCACGCGGTCGACAGAAGCACCAGTTACCGAATGTCGTAGACGTCTCCGGCATAGGGGTCCACAATAGCTGTCAAAGAAGGTCGAAGACTAAACAACCAACGGTCATGGAACAAATAACTTATAACTATTGCAATATATCTCTTACGAACTCTGCATATGGCGACCAGCTAGCTGGGTGGAAAAAAACAATCTGAGGGACTTCGACGCGTGAGGGATCTTGGGTACACTAAACATCACGGATATCGTTAGACGCATGCCCATGTCGATGTCCCCTTTCGATCCTCGAAAGAAAGATGCAATACTCTGCTATTATCACTAGATGTCGGACTATATGCACAGCATGTGATTCTAAGCAGATTAACAAGCATCAGAAAAGGTCTCTCATCCCACTGAATCTCCTCACCACCGCGGACCCCCTGTCCACCCAGGTGATCCTCCCGCAATACACCACCCGCAGGGTTGGTTTCAGCAAGCATCTGCCTTCCCCTGGCCACACAGGAGGAGACTTTAGGCAGGGTTTCAGTGTGGGATCCGCAGGATTTTTCACACTCTTTAGTGGGAACAGTCTGCTGTCCAGATGGCTCTGTTGCATCACGCTCGGTGTGCTTCACCTGCTGTCCTGTCTGCAGTTTTCTCCCTTTTGAAATCTTTGCATGGGGTAGTGTTAAGAAAGATTTTCTTTGCGCCCCTTTACTTCCAGAGATCTTTATAAGACACCCTTTCTTTTATGCTGGTTTTGCACCCTGGCCTCACTTTCTGGAGGCAAGTAAAGCCTTCTGCTTTACTTCCCTTGCATGTTTTGCTAATTCTCAAGTGGAAACTGACTAATCCCTAAAACAGTACATAGAGACTAGGTGTCTATGAATTATTGGATTGTTACAACGGCACACCTCACCTTACAAAGAAGTGCAGTTGGGATACTTTGTATCCCTCAATCATTTTACAAAATGGCTTTTGGTTACTTTTACAATATGCCCAAGATAAGCAGGTGGCAGCTGTGATAATTTACTGTTTGTGTCATTTGACTTAAGCCCCTATGCATTTACTGCAAATGGCTACTAAAAAGGTGGCTAGAGCACGCCAAGATGACCACGCCACAAGGTTTTTTGCTCGTTCATTTGCCATGTAGATCTTCCCCCTACGTCCTGCCATCTCAGGACAGGAAATAACATGCATAGGAATCCCCAACTAAAGCTGTGGCTTTTTGCAGGCTATGCAGCGTGCGTGTGTGAGCCAGAGAAGTGGCCTGGAATTGTCTTGCCCCAATCCACATCTCTGATGCAACAAGTCTGTTACTGAGCAGATGCGATAACCACTGGCTGTGTGAATGGTGCAGATGCTTAACATTGGTGGGTTAGAGCTTGCTCTCAGCCTGAATCTAGGATAAAAGTACTCGTGCGACTATTTGTCAGATTATCGTTGGAACCAAGATTACTATGAACAGCAGCCCGTTAACGACCTAAAGACGATTGTCCAGTGTTGTCCCGGTGAAGCCCTGCTCCTCTGTCCTGATCCCAACGAGGCCTTGATTGGGGCTTCAACTCCAGGACCAGTGGGAACAATCAGTATTAGCCCCTGCTCGAAGAACTGTGCCTACTCAGTTTTTGGAAGTGGCCCTGGACCAACTAGCGGACTGAGCAGCTCTCTACCTGGCTACCTCACTGCAGCTGCCGGTGCTCAGAGTCGAGTCTTGGAACTTGGCATGTCTTAAGCTTGTGCTACAAGTCACTTGGCCTTGCATTTTCAGCCGTCTGACTCCAACTGAAGCTGTGATGGGGCTGCTTCTGTGTTTGTCACTGTACGATCACCTGTTTGTGGTGTCCTTTGTTGGATCTTGTCATCTTTGTTTCCCTAAGGCGCCCCCGTGGCGGTCTGTCACACAGAAGCATTCACTTGTCTTCCACTGGAAGTAGTCTGGAACAGATTCCTGCGCATGGTCACCAACCGAAACTAAATCCTGCGAAACAATGCATCTCTTCTACCTAAACAACCATTGCAGTAGGGACAAGAACAGAAAAATAAGCTTGGAACCAAGTCTGGAACATCCAACGTTGGTACCCGCCGAACTCTGAGCCAGCATGGTAAGCCTGCTTTGCTGCTGCCTTCTCCCTCCCTCTCCCCCATGTCCCATCGAGTAATTAGGCCATAGTCCTGACCCTAACTCGCTCTGACCGGATGTTTGGTGGTGGAATCAGGGCCTTCACTAGGCCGATCCTAGTGTGTTGGATTGTGTGGAGTACTTACCTGAACTTTACTTCAACTTCTATGTAACTTTGCAACTCTTGTATTAATCATAACCATTGGCACGGCTATTCCTATAAAGAACTTACCCGAAACAGTATATGATTTCCAACTGGTGACTTTTGGGCGCGAGGCCCCAAACCATTTTATGGCTGGACTATATAAGAATAAGTAAAGCTGTTTGTGTTGATTCTAAAGAGTTCAACCTATTTTTCTATGCATCGGACTACTATTGTGTAATGCACTGGGAATTGGTTCATATGCAATTCTAGTTCTCCTAAAGGTGAATGTGTATATATGTTTTATAAGCATGTGTGTGACATTTTCCTGTGATTTTTATCCGCTTAGTGTGTAAGGCCTAATAAATAATTATATTTTTATACTTCTTCTAACTGGATTTACAGGTGTTGCTCTGTGTGAACTCATTAAAGGCCTCTTGCACACTTCCTAAAACTAAGCCTGGACTGACTGCTCTGCTACCTCACCTTGATTGGGATTTGGCCAACCTCAGTGTCGTCCCTGTTAACCATAAAAGGGTGGCCTCCCAAAATCCTCCCACCACTGCTCATTTTGGAAATGCACCTTAACAGGGAGACTCAGAGAAGTCGATGCTCTGGCTGGCAACATTGTTTTGGGGGCCAGAGTGGTTGTCAGTCCCATGTCAACCTACAGAAATGCTGCTCTTCACATGGTTCAAGTGCACATTGTTGGACAAAGAAGTTCAGTTCACACTGAAACAGCCTACCATCTGGTGGAATGCAATTTCTCTGAATCATATTCATTTTAAAAGTGGTCATAAACAATTCCTCTGTGACTGAGGAGTCTTGGAAGATGCTTTAGATTTCCAAGAAACCATTTACCACCACGGCTGGATCAGGGTCTTTCATCCTGTTATGCCTCTTCCTTGGTAACACTACTGATGCTAGACTCCTAAGGAGCGTTGATCTGAGATTTCTTTCTTTCCGAGGGACACATACATTGAACATGAGAACATACTCTGTAGAATGCCAGCTGCCTTCTTTAATTGTCCTTTGTTCTTGAGAAGGCACAGTAAACTTAGAAGCTTGGAATGCATAGATCAGTTTCAAGGGCGTAAATATGGAGTCCTTCTGGGTGCAACTGACAAGTTTAAAAAAATGATCAGTTTTGGTTTTTCAGTATATTCTTTATTTTTCCACAAAGTCTTATATGCCTCTTTTCTTTTAAATCGGCCAATCTCTGACAGCCTCGCCCCAAAACTCAGTTGTTGCTGTAGCTGAAAATGTGTTAAGAAAAAATTGAATGACAAAACAATGACAAAAATTGATTTAAATAAATGATTTTGATAGACAACGCAAACCGATGATTTCCTTTGGAAACAAAGCAATATGGTGCACCTATTCAATAACTAACAGGAAAAAAGCACACATGGTCTCAATGAGATAACACAATTATAGTTTCAAATGTTTCTGCCATTCTTAGTTTGGCGACAGGGATAGTGAATAGATCATGTCAATCTGTTAAAGATCCAGTAATGGAGAACTAGCCGTGGTACTCAAGCTTTTTCATACCAAATCCCACCCCTCCCCCCTAGAGTAAAAATATTGTTTCTGCCCCCAACCCCACCCACTCCGGAACCTAGGGGGCCCATAGAATGTCAGAGGTGGGGCAGGCGCTTTAAAATATAAGTAGATTGTCTATTGCTTTCATTTTCTATTAAAATCAGTCACCATAATTGTTTCCCGCTCAGTGACTTCCAAGTCAGTCACTATAGCTTTATTGGACACCTTTCCCAGGGATAGCTTTCCTGAAGGAGTTGTGCCTGTTACGGGCAGCATCTTACAGTCTAGGTATAGCCAGGCCATGTGGCTTATAATTTGTCAACCCCACAGCCGCCACAGTTATCTGATCCGATTGAGAGATTCATTGGGGCTCTCAAAACTGTGACTGGAGCCCTTGAGTCGTCCAAAAGAAGGCTGTGGCACCTTCTTCTGTCATAATTATTTTTTATTGGCGGCTTTTATCCTTAAGGACGAAAGTGGAGCCCTGCTCCTGGTTTCCTCCCACAAAAAAAAAAACATAACCCTCTCCTGGTATCTTCCCACACAACAAACATAACCTCCTTAACTACCTTGGACCTTTTCAGTTCTGCTTGAATTCCATTATCCATCAACTTGACAGTAATCTGGCTATCAGAAATCTCTGGCCGCAGGAATGGGGGCTGTACAACAACTGTCATTTCCTTCTTCCTTCTTCCCAAGTAGCTGCACAAAGAACACAAGAGAGCCAGTCAAGCACTGGTACAGTGAGACAGCATGTAGTTTAGACAATACTCCGTGCACATGTGTACAAGACGCAACAAACACACACATTCCTCTGTATATTGGAAGAACTAAGAGTTCACAGTGAATGTGTGATTACAATGACCGGATCGAAATAAGGATTTGATTAGTAGGAGCTACAAGCAGGTCCTGGTTCCGTCACCACATTGGAAGCAGGAGACACTATGTAAAGGAAGACAAATATAACTCCATTACGAGTGGGAAATAACTGTGTCTATCATATATGACCTATTATACTTTAAACGTCTTCTGTGTTAATGCTCATTTATACACATTCCCAAACAGAATTAATTTCAAATGGGTTCATTTCTATAAGGCCAGTTTGCCTGGGGAGTCAAAGATCGCTTAACTCCTGGTAGCTGTTGGTGCCAAGCTAACCAGGCTCACATATGCTAGAACGAGGAGCTAAATAGCTTTCAGCAATTTCATACCCTGCAATAACATGACAACGTCATGTTGAGGCAAGGAGCCCCCCCTACTCCATGTCCATGCATAACAAGTAAGATCACTCAAGCTATGTGCGTTGTGATGGCAGTCAGAAACAGAGGATACAAAATCAACTTGGAGACATCTAGATTGTTTGATTTTTATCCAAAGGGATTGGGTTGACTGAACCAACAGTGATGGGATTAGGAACTGTATAACTATCTAATAAAGCAGCTTCTAAACTTCCTTTCAGACCGGGATCCTCAGTACGTACATGCATCTCTTAACGCCACCCCTCAGTTGGTTTAAACAGTCACTGAGTCTCTTGGATTTTGGTTCTCTGAACACCCCCTTCTTGGCTGTTGCAAGGGTTATCATGCACTTGAATTAGTTCTACTGGACTGCTACCAAGCGCTGCCACACCACACCTTTATGAAGAGTGATAGGAGGCAGCTGCCAGACATTGTACAAACAGGCAGACCACTGGTTACTTAAACATTTTCCCTCTATGATCTTGGAGATATGCCCTTGCAAGCTAGGCCTGTACTAAAGGATAACTCACTTGAAGGCACCTGTCTTCAGACAAACTCCGGCGGTTCCTCCAAACCCACTCCACCAGCTTAGGCACACGATACTGGTCTTAAAGCCCTCCATTCTGTTGGCCTTCTCTCCCTACAACTTGCTTACTTCCCCTTCACACCCCCATATGGTCTTCTCCTCCCACCTTCCTTTTGTCTTCCTCTCTCCGCACTCATTCCTTATCCCCTTCTGTCATGCATTATTGTGGTTTCTCCTCCTCCCTCTCTATCTTGTTAGATACCATTCTTTCGCGTCCACTCATTACTCTACCTCTATGGCGCCTCCTTTGCCTTCCCCTCCGGTTCCCTCTCAGCAGGTGCATTTCTTTCACCTTTGGACATTGTTAGGGGAGTTTTGCTAAAATCTACCTGAGGGTGAGACTCTATAAAACTAGCCCTTGGTATACAGTGCACTACCCAAAGGTTTGGTAGAATGGCAGAGCAGTCAGGCTTATCTTATGATGAGGATGTTGGCTGTAGGTAAGTACAATGAACCCAGTCAATAGATTAGCCCAAAGAAACTCTTACACACTTGAGGTTATAGTAAAATATATATTAATTTTATATACATAAGGCAAGGTAAGGTAAGTAAATACTTTTTTAGATTAACCAACAAGAATCAAAAACAATAGCTACACTTTCAGGTGACTGTTCAACAGTAGTGGCTTGCGCGCACAATTGTTAGAGAAATGATAGTAATGACAGTTCCACTTTATAACTAGTAGTGGCTTGCACCAGCAATTGTTACAGTTCTATTAATTTGTAAAGTCACTCAGAAAAAGGTCTGTTAGAAGGAAAAAGGGTTATTGAGCACTAGCAACAGCAATCTCCTAGGTAAAGCTTGTCAATAATCCTAATGCTTTAGCAGTCCAATCCCCAACTAGTCAAGAGTTAATCAATCAGTCAGTTGAGGAGGGGTTCAAAGACTTATGCAGCATTAGAAAAGGCAACTTTTTTGTTACTTTATATACAAGGCTTGAGTTAAATACAAAAGTTAATGGGGACCTTGGAAAGGACTCCCTATAGGAGCACAAGCGGTTAAGCAAGGGCGAGAGGTTTGGGTGAACACCCAAAAAGCTGGAATCGCACTCCAGTCACACTGAAGCGTCTATTCAGTTTAAGGTAAGTACTACCTTGAGCCCCACAGTACCTTAGGACTTTTGAAGAAAATGCAGCTGGATTATATCCGGTGAAGCAGCAACGGAACCAGTCTTCTGTAACCTCAGTCTGCTGCCAAAAGGAGGAACTCTGGAAGGGATGTCGCAGCAGCAGTCATGAGAAAGTACCCTCGGCAAGGACTTCTTCAATCTCCAACACCCGTCTGCGGTTTTGGCGCCTTTTATCAGCGCCACAGTGAAAGGTTACAGCCCGGTCGATCTGCCTCGATTTTGCAGTCGTGCACTCTAGTGAGGGGACTTTGAGGAGTGGGTTCATGTCCCTGGAGGTCCAACTAGAGCTCACGCAAGCTCTCAGAGGATTCGTGCACTGGAAGCCAATACACTGCAATTGGGTCGGATGTCCCCTGGTATTTGCGGTATGCAGCCCTGGAAGGTCACAACACGTTGGGTGGATGGCTCGTTCTGCAGATCGTCTTACGGCTAGTTGGTCCCACCAGCCAAAGGGAAAGAGTCGTCCTCTTCGGAGCTCCTCTATCAATAAGAAAAATGGGGTCAGGACAGCAGTGGTCTCTTCACGGCCCTGGAAGGGTCTGTTGGCATCTCTGGCTGTCTTCAGCTTCAGATATTCTGTTCCAGTGGCCGACTTGCCTTCTGCTTCAGGAATCTCACCTTTTATTAGTATTTCCCATTCATTCCGCTGCAAACTCTCCCTGCAGTTTTACAGAACAGAGTGGGTGGCCGTCAGCCAGCCACCCAGTGAGAATTGGTTCCATTCAGGCACATCAGCAGACAAAGGACAGGGGAGTGTCAAACTCCTTTCCCCTGCTTCCTGTCCTCACAGACACCCTGGACCCCACACAAAGGGTTCCTACCAAAGACAAAACTCATTCAGACATCCCCCTCCCAGAATGGTAGAATGTCTAACAAAAGACATCCACACAAGAAATAGCGAAAAAAAGAAAGGAGCAACCATGTTAGAACATAGGTGACCCTTTTGTGTATAAACAGGGCTGGGGATCCAGCCTGCAGTGGAAAATAGCACAAATGTTGGTAGAACACGTCCATTGCCACGAGTCATAACTATAGGGTTGTCACTGTAACCAAAATGTTACAGGAGCGGAGAGAAGGGGGATACTAGGAATCCCCTTAGCAAGGTGGGGTGTGCTAATCTTGCTTCAAGTTTTAGGAAGGATACAAAATATCCCGCTTTCCTTAAGAACAGTAGTTATTTAAGGAAAATGAAAAAATATAAAAAGGATTTAAATTCCGATTTTAATGTGACATAGTTTAAATAATAAACTTTACACATATTCAACAATACACTAAAACCATACATAGAATAAAATTCCAATACAATACAATATATATATGAATTAAAATTCTACTTCAAATGATAATAAAAAGTTATAATAATTCATCCACTATCTCTATAATTCATCGTCTACCATATATGCTAAAAGTACTAATCATTTTGCCTCATGGCCATAGGTATAGTCAACCCTTTTATGATACACTTAGCGATATCACAGTTTCCATATAGGAGCGCAACCTGACCAGTTCCCCGCAGGCATTATATAGATATGCCCAGCTTAACTTCAACCCGAAGCCAGATAGTATAAAGTGCTTTTACCAATCTTATACTGTTAGTATTGATACAGTGATTCCAGAAAAACGTGTCCCTTATGGTTTCCAAGTTGTATACATGTTTTCCCAGATACGTAGTTATATCATCTATCATTGCCAAACATTCCGTGAGTACATGCTTAGCTGTCTCGAGATTTTCCACATTCCTACAGAGACGGCAGTAGCGTAAATCTTTAGGTAACTTATCTATCACCCCTGTGTTCATTCTTATAGGAAGATAATCAATTCTTAATAACAGTATAAATCTCCTGAGCCTAAGGGATGGGCATAGCATAAGATATATCTGTGGTTTCTTATATGTATATAATCTATTTTGCACAAAACTATATCTTTTTAGCTTACGTAGATGGTCAAAATTTTCAAGCCAGTCCCACAGCTCTAGCCTTCTCCCCATCAGAGATTGCATCGCTTCAGTATATGAACCTTCACGATGACTCCAACAAATGTCCTTGAGTAATTGTTCCATTTGATCTTTAAATTCTCTAATGGTACCCACAGTATTACTTTTCAGTGGAAATGACATTAGTAGAGCATTACCCTTGCCGTAAACCATTTTTAGATATAGACCCATCCTCTTTTTCAGTACCAATGCTTTTAATGATGTAAGCCCCAGCTCTAATCTCAATAGCGACATGGGTATGCAAGTCGGTAGTCCCAGGATTCTTCGCCAAAATTTTCCCTCCACAATTTGTAGCCAATCTAAATCCATTTTAATCAGGGATTCAAGGCCATAGACTATCATGGGGGAAAAAACCTGGATATAAAGATGTCTGGTTCCCCATAAAGTAAAACCTCCCTGTTTAATTGTGAAACTTTTAATAAGGGCAGTAATTTGCGCTGCTCTTGTTGTCCGATGGCATTTGCATGTAGTATAGTCACCTTTGGGTTCTAGTTCTATCCCAAGATATTTATAAACCGGGGCATATGAGATTTCAACACTATCAATGCGAAGCAGTACACGTGACGATCTTTTACTAGTATATCTCATCACTTGTGTCTTCTCCGCATTAATAGTGAGCCCATTATGTAATGAATATTCCCATAGGGCTATTGCCGAGCGTCGCAATCCACTAATAGTATGATCAAATATGACTATATCATCCGCATATGCGAGAACCAAACAGGGGGTTTTACCTATGCTGGGGGGACAATTTTTTGCAGCAGCTATTTTCAAAGGGATGTCGTGCACATATAGATTGTATACAAGTGGAGCAGTCACGCATCCCTGCTTCACCCCTCTGTTCTGTAGTACTTCCTCCGTCACATGACCATCCTGGTCTAATTTTACTTTCACTTTAGTGTTCTGATGTAATAACCTAAGGTAGTACAGAAGATCCACTGGACAACCTAATTTTCATAGCTTTGTCCAGAGTTTTTCTCGTGGGATGGAATCAAATGCGGCTTTAAAGTCTACAAAGAGAGCGTAGAGGGGGGGTTGCCCACCTTGAAGGGCCCTACTACGCATGTAATCCACTACCAATAAATTGTGGGTAGTGGAATACCCCGTTCTAAAGCCGCATTGAAATTTGCACAGTATGTTGGCCTGTTCAACCCATTTCTGGAGTTTTCCCAACAAAAGTGAAGCAAAAATTTTGCTTGTGCTGTCTAACATAGAAAGTAATCTATAGTTGTTGGGATCAAGTCTATTTCCTTTTTTAAATATTGGAATTAGAATAGCCGATTGCCAAGTGCTTGGAATTTTTCCTGTGCTCAATATTTTTGTGAACAGAATATTCATTACTACAGACCAAAATTCCGGGTTGCTCTTTATTACTATATTGGCTAGTCCATTAGGACCAGGTGCTCTGGAAGATTTCAATGCTTTAATCGTAGTAAAGATGGATTCATAGGAGATGTCTATGGAAGAGTCAGTTGGAGTTTTACCTAACTCAATCATCTCATCATATTTGGATTCAGCATTACGTTTTTCCAGAAACCTGGTCCACTCCGCACTAGGTATTGGGTTTGCTAACTGCCGAGCCTTATTTCCTCTGGCTACATTAAGGAGAGACCATATACTACTAGATTTCCGAGAGCAAATAGTCTGCACCAACCTTTGCCAGGATCTATTTCTATCGAGGCTTCTCTTTGCCTTGATATCTGCTCTGTATTTATTCCTCAGATTCTTAGCTAATAAAGTATATATCTCCCACGTTGAACTAGTTTTCTTAGCTCGTCTTAATTTAGCTCTTAATGTTCTCTTCGCATCACGGATGTATCTGTCGTAAATGGGATATTTAGCTTGGTCGCTGATCATACCACCAGTAGGTGTTGCAGCATATTTATCTGAGAACTGGTATATCCAGTTCTCTACATCATCAATGGACATTTTTGAAAATTCTTCTATGTTGGGGTAGCAGTTTTTATTTAAAAAATCTGTGGCCAGTGACACATTCCTATCTGACCAACGAATGCAGGTCCCTGCGTGATTCATTTTTAAATCCCCAACCCTACACGAATGAGTTTGCACTTCTATAGTGTCAAAAGAGCATGCTAGAACTGCATGATCGCTCCAATTGTTAGGGATTACTCTCATATCTTCGACTAATAGAAGCATGCTTGGAGAGACGAAAACATAGTCCAATGTACTAGCCATTGCTCCGTTCCTCCAAGTATGTCTACCTGGATGATCACTTTTGGTACGACCATTTATCATCTCCAGGTCCCATTTACGAAAAAAATATACCCAATCTAATCCTTCACTATCTACCTTCTGATGTTCCATAGCACATATAGAATGTATCTTTGGATTGGCCGTTCTCTGTTCACCTCCTAACATATGGGTATTAAAATCTCCTACTACACAGACATCCACATTTCCTTCAATGGTTAGCCAGCTGGCTAAAAGCTCATGCAATGCTTCCTGTAGGGACTCTCTATACACTGCCCCAGGGGGGTTATATAGACAAACAACTAGCAGTTTACCAGAATTTTCCTTATTTTTTACTATTTCGACTGCTAGCAATTGATCTTCATGATTCACATTCAATTTTCTAGAACCAAGCCAGTTAGCTACCCCAATCCATAGCCCTCCATATGGGCGTCCTCTTTCTCCTCTTTTGGCTAATGCCTGATGGCCATTATAACCATCAAGATATAGGGGATTCAATGCCAAAGTCTCCTGGAGGCATACGCAATTATAATGAGTTAATTGTGCAATAGGCCCCTCTTCGTTTAGGAGATGGGCAAAGCCCCTACAGTTCCAAGAAGCCAGCAGTAATTTTCAATGTCCAGCTGAAACCTTAGGAAGAGCCTCCGTCAGCCATCTCAAAACAGACTGTACTTCTGTCATGTCCACCTTCTTTCCAATTGGTATGTTAAGACAAGCAACGGCTGATTTATCGATCACAGCTTCCAATTCTGAACCATCTGGCACATTATGAGTTCTGCATCTATCTCAATATCCACCATTGACAATTCTTTTTTAAATGTCCTTAATAATTGCGCAGTGGATATGAATTTACAATGTAGAGCTGATACCTTGGGATGTGTACCCGTTAGTGGCTCTAAAAATTGAAAGTCATCAGATTGTAAAACTCTTAATTGAGGGACAGAAAACAATCTCTTCAAAAATTCAGAGCGCGAGAGCCAGGTACTTTTATCAGATTGGTACAAATTTTTTATAATACAGGTACGATTGCCCCAGACGTCATCATTTTCTTTTATGGGATCCGATATTGAAAATACAGAGCGATGTGGACTTCCATGTTTACTCGCTGCTTTAGGAGTGTTTATTGGGACAATGTCGTCCTCAGGTACAGACTCGTTCATTGTATTTTCAAGGTCGTCTGTCCCCTCCGGGGCTTCTATGTCCCCAGCGATCAACCAGCTCGTTAGACGACCATTGCCTACTTCTTTCCGTTTCTTTGCCCGAGCGGCTCTTTTTTTTGCTTTTTTTGAGCGATGAATGGACTTCCCTATTTCAGGAGGAGACAACCCCTGGCTACTGGTTCTAGCTCCACAGGAGGCTGACTTAGCCCTCTTACGTTGTTTACGCTGCTTACAAGGAGGGAGTGGCTCTGGCAATATCTCTGGATATTCGGATAATTCTAAGCTTGGAGCTATGTTTTGTAGCTCATGTTGTTTATTTGCTATTGAGATGGCTTCAGTTAGATTATTTTCCACCTCCTCAGCCAAATTCCGCCTATGCTCTAAGTCACTGATCAAAACATCTGTATTTGTCAATATTCGCCCAGACATCCGCAGCAATATTTTTAATGCAAATTGTAAAGATGCCACCGATGCCTGTAATTCAGCAATTTCTGGCACTAATAGCGAATTACTGTTAGTTTTCTCTGTGCCAGTTACCAATGATGTATCTATGTCTAGGTTAGGTGAGGCTGATAATCTCATCAGTGATCCATCATAAGGTGGCAGTTTGCCATCTTCTCTAACTGGGCTATCAGTCTTTGCAAGATTCCCATTTTCCAGAGGGGTTATTGTCTGGGGAGTCATGCCTCTCTGGATGTTCAAACACAAATCTAAAAGAGAATTATTGTCAATGTCTTCAAAATTAAGTGAGCTGCCCAGATTAGAGATATTGACCACTGGTTCCATAGGTGTCTCCAATGCAGTGTAATTAATATCCGCCGGCACATTTAAAGGGAAAAAACCCGTGATCTTACCCTGGTCAACGGGGATTCCCTTCTTGGCTTTATTTCTCTTACTTTTGTTTTCTTCCATTATAGTTCCCAGGACTGCCTCCTGTTTCTTTTCCCTTAGATTGTATTTGGAGATGGGAGATTTTTTAGAGGGTGCCATCAGTTCAAGGGTTTGAACACTATGTATGATCAATTAATATGATTGAGACAAATTACAGGAGAAGAAGGCTATAGTTTAATTCAACAGATATTGTCCCCAATCTTCAGGATTCAGCAACCAATTATGTCTCAATGTTTTATAGGAGCGCAAATGACCTCTTCAGATCCCGCAATATCGTCCCATAGGACCGCAGAGTTCCCCGTACCCTGTAGCCAAACTCAAAGGTACCAGGACGCTACTCAATAAGCGTCCGCAATCTGCGTTCGGGACCGGCAGACAAAAGAGAGATCCTAACCTCGAGCCACACCTCAGGTGGCTGCCTTACAACTAACTGCTGTCGTACTGCACAGGGGGCGCTTCAAATGCCGGCCAGTAATGATCACTGATATTCAGTTAGGCCATACTCGGCTACCTAATAATACAAATAGGAGCAGGGGAGGTATTGCAGCATTTCCACAGTAGCGGTAGGCAAGGAGCCTCTTACCCCCTTTTGTATTGCCGACCTCTTTTTACCTATTCCACATAGTCCGACCCACCTGTTGAGCCCACGTTCTTCCAGCCGGCAGTTGTCAGCTGTCTATTACCTGATTAGCAGTGGAAAGGCTGGCTCAGTATACGGCAGGATACAACAACCCTCAATCCTGTGTGCAGCAGACGGCGGCAGGCAGGCAGAGCAAGGCAAAGGGCCCCGGCGGACCAAAGCCAGCAGCACTCGCCTCCCTCCCGCAAGGCAGCACTCTCCACTCGATTAGTCAGGCAGGTTCCCTTGCCGAGCCTCTCCTTGCCGAACCTCTCCTTCGCGCGATTAGATTTGCGCGACTCGCGCGATTAGAGGAATGGCACAAGTTCCTGGGCGGGACCTCTCCGGCGCGTCAAGCCGCACCCGATTCGGAGCTCGCGTTCACTGTTCTGGCGTTCTGACGTTCACCAGGCAGAGCTTCCGTAGTCAGGCCGCTTCCGACACACTCAATCGTCGATAATGCTATCGGTTGGATATAAAAAGGAGAACCCAAAGTGTTCCAAGCAACACTGCACATAGGGTGCTATAAAAGTGTAACACAGATGCTGTTAAGAGATATTCTATGGAGTCTTGCTTTCCTCCATAAGGTAAAACATAAAGAACAGAGTTTGCATGGTTAGAGCAAGCAAGAATGAATGAATGGAGGTTGGGGGGAGGCCCCCCTCATTCAAGAGAAGAAAAAGATCCAGAAGTCCAGCAAAAAGTGCCTGGGGGGTGGGGGTGCTGGCTGTATCTCACCAGGTGAGGGGACGGGAGGCGTTACTGGGGGGGCATGGAGGGGGTTGGTGGTGGGGGGGGGGGCTATAGCCACAGGCCTTTTGGTTGTATCCCCAAACAAAAGCTATGGGACTACAACCCCAAGGCTAACTAGCCCATAGTCCCGACATTAGCATAGGCCCAGATCTTTTCCAGGTCTAGGAACACCCCTGGAGGGGATTAAGCATAAAACTGATACATTTCCCTAAAAGACATCGCTGATTGGTCTCCTCATGCTCCTCTTCTTAAATGTTCCATCTCCTCAATTTAAATTGCTCTACTACCACCTCCTCCTCCTCCTGTCTCTTTAGAAATGTCACTTCCACATCTTCTCTTGCTGCAGGGTCTACCTGTCCCTCTCCTTTCTCACTCCTTTGATGTTCCTCCACCACTTTCTCTGCTCGACTCCAATAACTCCCTCCTGTGCCTTTCTCTGCATTTTAAGACTAACTCCCACACTCCACCAATGTTGGCCCTTTTTAAAAATTCTCCAGCATGGACTGTAATAGGACTCGAGACTCAGATGCCTGGCTGTTGTCATTGGTGGGTGACCAGGCAAATTGCAATTTCTCCATGCGTTTGCCTGTTGGACCATTCTGTGCCAAGGAGTCGGGCAGTGTCTCATGGCAGCCCGTCAAAAGGTTGGTACCATCGAGGTCAACGCTGCCAAATTACTCCTACTGTAGGTCTCCTGTAGTGTTGGAGTGATTATGACCACTGCTGTTTGGTGCGGACCAGGTTTGCAGAACGTCCGGCAAGCTGAGCTTGTGTACTCGTTCCCTGCTGCAAAAGGACATGCACCAATGCAAATCTGGAGATCAGAGGGCTCTGGGCTTGCAACCAGCATCTTCTGCTATCCAATAGTTTCCCCTTTGAGAACACATCATATTCCCTGAAGCACTACAGTGGACGTGTGGGGAAGGGTCAGAGTTAGCAGGGCTGGTGGTTCAGGATACTGGGAGCAACTTTAAGCACAGAGCTTGGTGTGGGTCATAAGACGATATGATCGACTGGACAAAAAATACTAGGAATGGAGGCCCAGGGTGTTGGGGAGAATTCTCAAAAATTTGCTAATTGCCTTCACCTTAGAGACCCCAAGCAACTTTGCTGGATTTTGAGGACTTGATTTTTTTTTTACCTGGAGAGAGTGTGACCCTTTTTCCCCTCTCTCTCGTGTATTTTGATATGTGTTTTACCTTTGTGTTTCCTTTGGTTATGGAGCCTAACCAACTCCATAGGCATCATCTTTTTCAGGTGTTTAGTCACTTTTTCGAACGGCATATTTTCAAATGCCATTTTCCACACAATTTTGTTGACTTTTTTTCCGAATGTTTTTTTAAAAAAAAAAATTAAATGGGAGGGTTCCCCCCCAGACCCTCCCTTTTTAACACTTTTTTTACATACAAAACCAAAAAAAAATAAAATAAAAAAATAATTCAGAAAAAAATGTCAACAAAATGTTTGACAAAATGGTGTTTCGAAAATAAGTTTTCGAAAAAATGACCGGATACCTCTTTTGCAATTGTGTCACACAGCAACCTCAGTGCATTGACACAGGGAAGCCTTTAAGGCTTTCCCATGGTTTAAATACCGTCGCTGGGATTATCTGTTTCCCAGGGTAAATAAAGTAAAATTGACTTTACTAGTCTTTTAAATTCCTAGACCCAGCACAGCCTATCTTACAATATAGTGTTGGAGGGGTTACTTAGTATCCCCTGTGTCTAGATACTCATGTTGCATTCAAATGTTACCATTGCCTCTCAGAATTGCTGGTGGCAGTGGTTTTACAACAAACTACCATACAAACTATCCGTAGCTCCGGTAACGTTAAATCGTGGGAGCCATGTTTTTCAAGATGGCGCCCAGCCATCGTTGCTAAAAACAGGTCCCAGTCTTCTTTTTTCGCCATTTCTTTGTGGAAAGGTCGTCCTAGAGTTTTTCTCTGCGCGCCAAACCAGGTTTGGTCTCTTTGTTAATTCGCCTTTGGTGGGTTTCTGGAATGAAACCTGCCTCTGGCTCCAGAGTGTCTGGGGTAGGCAGGAAGTGTGGGAGGTGCCTGGAACTCCCTGTGTTTAGTCTCCTAGGAAACTCTGCGATGATTGGCTGGCTGACTGTCCGGCAAAGACAGCCACCCTGCTGGGTGAGTGGCAGCTAGGCTGGAATGAATGGGAGAGAACTGAATAAAAGACAAGTCTTTTGGCTTGGAAGGCAGAGTCGACCACTGGACGAAGGAACCGAAGAATAACTTGAAGTGGACGGCTGCGGCAACTCCTCGACCGTTGGTTTGCCCGGTGAAGCCCTGCTCCAGGTCCAAATCGCCAAGTTCGCACAAACAGAGAAGCCCTGCAAAGGACGACTTCTCCCTTTGAGTTGGTAGGACCAATGAACTCCCAAGTAAGCCACCTGGACACCTATCTCAGAGCTGGTTACATTTCCTCAGAGTACTGCAGGAAACCGTAGAGTCAGGGAGAGGGACACCAGATTGTGTGCGTTACTTGTAAACTGGCCTAAAGCGTTTGGAAGATCCTCCAGACTCCGTCAACATCGGACTGACCAAGCCTGCCCCCCGCCCCATCAGCTGAGTGTGGGACCTCAGAAGCAAGGACAGTCCACCTTGACAGCCAGGACCAGTGTTACCAGTGCGGTAGCTGAACCGCGAAACAGCCACTGAAATTGAAGTTTGCCATTTGCGAGTTTTTGACCGTCCCAGTGCAGTGCTGTAGTCCCCAGATGTCCTCCCTCTTATCTCCACAACTGATGCCCAGGAACAGCGAGATCTGCAGGAACTGCCAGGAACAGAAGTCATCAGCTGCATCTATTTCTACATTATAAGTTACTATAAAACAAGACAGAGGACTTACCTCTCATGGTGAAAGTGCGTGAAACCTTTGCAACTCACAGGCCTAATCAGCTTGTAACCCAACCTATGATTCTTCTTTTTACAAACTACTTCTAAGAACTTGTGCAGAGACTGTTTGTTTACTTACCAGAACTGCTTTATCGTATCCAAGACTTTAGCCCCATGGACTTTGGCCTAGCCTATTGAATTGAAGTGACTCTTCTGGTGAACTCACAGTATTTGCACTAAGAATAATTGCAGTCTTTTATGTTCTGATAACCTTTGCCTTTAACTCCTCTTGAAAAGTATTCTGAATGCCAAAAGTAAAATATTAATGTCCCCAGCACCCTTGTTGTTAAAGTCACCTGTGGGTGTAGGTTGTGTTTGTGGGCCATCCCAAAAGGGACTTGTCTAATTCAGAAACTTAGAGTGTACAGTATTGAAGTATATTTGTGTGTTATTATAGGATTGCCTCCTTCTAATGTATGTTTTATAACTGACTGATAAATAAATGAATAAATATTTATCCAAGAAACCTTGAGTGTAAGAGTTTATTTGAAGAGCTGTGATTGTAGGCCTCTGTGTAACATCATTACTGCTCACAATTCCCCTCTTGAGATAAGCCTGGCTGCTGAACACGCTACCAAAACTGTGTAGTACATACTTATACCAAAAGGTTGGTTTGCTTACACCTGTAGTCATAGTTGTGTGTAGTTTTCCCAGAGGGTACTGCATACAAACTTTGCCTAACACGGAAATGCTGTGGTTGCCCCCTCCAGGGCCAGAGTGATCTCCAACCTCAAATTCTCCCAGTGTTCATCTCCTAACCTATCCATTGTGACCTCATTACCACTTATTTGGGAAGAAAAGAATGCACTGCTTGTAGTAGGCAAAGAAAACAAACACTTTATTAAGTTCAGAGATGACTCGCATAGCTTATATCAATGCAAGCAGCTAAGGGAACACATTGTATGCATACAATGATTGAAGAGCACAGTGTTAAAAGTGTGGAAAATGCCCCCATTCTATGCAGAAGGTAACAAATTACTTCTAATCCTAGTTACACATCATGGGCATCTTCATTAATACTCAAAAACGCTTGAACAGCAGCTTCCTAGAAGAATGTTTTCTAGCACGAAAAGCTTGAATTTCAACTATTTTACACTCCCACGACATTTCTCATGTGGTTCTGAACTGGCGGTGAACTTCCACTGAAGTCAACTGAGGCACTGTGACATGTGCCACATAGCTCAAATGGCAGCTTGTTTTCACATTTCAGGTGAAGGGTTTTTTCCAAGCATTTATAAACCCACCATAACTTTGCTTGAGTTTACCAAACCTACGGCAATACTCCAACCACAAGGATGCATGGATGCTCCCTAATAAGGGTGAAAAACAAAAGTGGTTGTCTGTATAGATCAGAGCGGGCTAGCTTGGAATGAGAACGTCAAGTATAAAAATGCACTGCCCTACAGGGGTTAATTTTGTGAAGCAAAAACCTTGCATAGCCACAACACAGGTCTCATGTGGCTCTGAACTTCCAGTGACCATTATTGGGTAGCACCGTGTAAGGAAAGATTTTCATGTTGCTGGTTTCCTCCATAGACTCCTACAGGCCACCCTTTGTTTTTGCTCGTTTTGAACCTTGGTCCTGAATTTTAGGAGGCAAGTAAGGCTGCCTGCTTTACTTCCCTTGCCAGTTTGCTCATTCTTATGGGTAAAATGATCAGTCCATAAGACCATCAAGCACTGAGCGACTACTTCTCTGTGAATTTCTTGTATTGTTGCAATTGCATACATCACTTTACAGTGAAGTGCCAATAGAATAGTTTGTATCCTTAGATCTTTTTATATAATGGATTTTTTGGTTAGATTTACAATGTGTCCAAGACAAGCTGTTTGATACATATTACTTGTGCACTTTTGCATTTACAGCAAATTAAATGGCCGTGCCACAAGGTGTTTCGCTTGGTCTTTGACCATATTGTTTGTTGGCCTTCTCAGGTCAGGATATGTCTTATATGGAAATCCCTTTCCTGGGGAAATCTGGGGCATTTCCAGGCTAAGTGGCGGTTGCGTGAATGGCTAGAGAGGGGGAGCTGGAACGGTCTAGTCTCAACCCACATCTCTGGTGCGCCTGGGCAGATGTGGTGACCAGTGGCTATCCACAAGTAAACCCACTTTGGGTTTTATGAATTGCAACAAAAGTCTTCGAGACTGATAATGCCTGCAGTTCACCTATACCCCGATTGATGCAAAAGCAATTAGGAAAACTACTTTATAAAAGAAACTTCTTAATGAAGCCTTATGCATTGGTTCAGATGGAGGCCCCATTGGTATGCAGAGAAGCATATTGATATCACAACTAGGTGGATGATATGCCACGGGGGACTGATTTGTTTTACTACGCCCATAAAAAGCTTTAACGCAGGAACTGTCAACCAAGATATTTATGCTGAGACGTGGTGTAGGCTGCCACCGCAGATAAATGTACCATGATTGAGTTAAAAATGAAACCTGCATCATTCAGATAGAGTAGTTAGCTGACCATATCTGCAGCTGTGCAGTGTTAGGAAAGACCGCTTAGCAACTGGACCCGCAAACCTTTTGCTTTTGAACCCGTCCTGACTTTACAAGTTCCCCAGGCCTTTTGATAACTTTGTTATGGAGAAATTGATCAGTCCTTAAGACTATCAGAACTGGGAAACTAGGTTTCCCTTTTGTCTTTTTACCTTCTAGGTAACGTGAGGGGTCAGAAATGAGAGATAAAAACAAAGCTGAAGTTCTCAAAGTTTGCCATATTTATTCAACTAAAACAGGGGTGAGAAACGCCCATCTGTCCCTATCCCAACGAGAATGGTCCTATCTAGGAAACTGAAACTAAAGAAACATGACCTTGTGTCCTAATATATCTGACCCTCACACTTGGCATACACGATCAAAATACAAAAAGGTAAATATAACCGCTTTCAGTTCAGAACAAAGCAAAGGTTCAAACTTAAGCTTCCTGCAAATCCTTGTGAGCAGGGTTTGTTTTACTTCCCCCAGAATTAATCCAGGAAGACTGTTACCAGAGTTCTGTGTCAACAATGTTCTATTCAGTTCAAGGAAAAAGGCTTCTCTGATTCAACCTTTTATCGAAATGGACAAATCAAAGAAAGGTCTCGTACACAAGATGCTTATTTAGAAACCAAAACACATCTTTCTGCCAGCAAGCGTTCCTTTCATGTGGCAAAATGATCACTTAGAAAATGGTCCCAACCTTTCCTTTTCACAAGATGTTTTTGTCAGGACAGTATACCAAAAGGTATCTCTTCACAGAACACATTGTCAAAAGGATAAAGTAATTATAAAGTGAATATCTTCTTCCTTCACTATTATTTATAACAACCAAGTTTTCTCCTTGAAGACAACTATTCCTTTCCTGGTTCACTCACCTGCCAAGAATGGAGTCCACTTCATATACAACCTTTTTATGATAACAGTTCTCTTTTTGAAAACTATAAATGTTCCTTTCCTGATGTACTCTCCTGCCAGGAATGGATTGTAATTTCAACTAACTCTCAAAGGGTTTTCCCTCTGTGATATTTGCAATGTGGTTTCCATGTTTCCCCAGACCGAGGTCCAATGTGAGGAGAAGGGAATAGTTTCTTACCTGTAACTCCATTTCTCCAGCATTGGTATCTTTCATGGATTCACATGCTTTGAATATTCCCCGTCGTCAGGCTGGGAATCCCCGGTACATTATATAGACCCTTTCCCGTAGGAAAACTTTTTCGACGCTTATGCGTCCTATCCGCCTCGTTTTGTATCATGCGTGCCCGTGCCGTCAGGACGTCATGATATAAATACAGGCCCCGCCCCCGCGCTCCCTCAGATTTCGGCCCCCAAAGTAGTGGGGGAACCGGTTTGCATGATCAGGGGAGGCAGGTGGGCGCATGTGAATCCATGAAAGATACCAATGCTGGAGAAATGGAGTTACAGGTAAGAAACTATTCCCTTCTCCAGCATTGGATCTTTCATGGATTCACATGCTTTGAATAGATTACATAGCAGTACTACCCCCAAGAGGAGGTGTGCATGCAAACCCATATACTTTCTTCACAAAAGGCCGTTCCCTATGATCATGTATACATCAGTAATAGTTTACATAGGAAAAACAAAACGGACCACATACAGTCATAAAATTCCACAGGATGCAACCCCGCAGCCGGGGCTTACCTTACTGGAATAGGTGTCGAAGCACTGCCTGTCCCATCCGGGTGTCTTCGGCATGTTGCTGCGACAGGCAGTAATGGCGGGTAAAGGTGTGTGTAGACGCCCAGGTAGCCGCCATGCAGATGTCCCCTAGAGGGACTCCGGCCCACAGTGCCGTCGACGATGCCGCTGCTCTAGTTGAATGAGCTCTTGGCCGTCGTAGAAGAGGCTTCCCTGCCCTGGAATGGCAGTACGAAATGGTAGATGACACCCATCTTGATAGTCCTTGCTTTGAAATGGCTTTTCCTCTAGCACCCAACCCATAGGCCACAAACAGCTGTCTCGTTTCTCTGAACGGTTGCGTACGATGAAGATAAAACTTGAGAGCCCTTTTTACATCCAATGTGTGTAGCATGCGCTCCGCTCCCGAGCATGGCTCCGGAAAAAACGTAGGCAACACGATAGAAGAGTGTTTATGAAACACCGAAGGAGCTTTTGGTATGAACTGTGGGTTAGTGGCTAGGACTACCTTGGTCTTGAAAAATCTTAAGTATGGTGGGTCCACCATTAGAGCTTGAACTTCTGAAATACGTCGGGCTGAAGTGATGGCCACCAGGAAGGCCAATTTCCACGACAGAAACTTTAGAGACGATGATGACATTGGCTCAAAAGGAGGTTTCATAAGAGACGTTAAGACCAGATTGAGGCTCCACTCCGGTGGAAATTTCTTCTCTGGAGGGAAACTCCGAAAGAGGCCTTTAAGGAAGTGCTTAATCAGGCTGAACAATGGCGCCGAGTGCCGTCGACGAGTAAACCTGGAAATGGCTGCTAGGTGTACTTTTATTGACGACACCGACAGGCCCTTTTGAACTAATAACAGCAAGTATGGAAGGAGCTGTTCCGGCCTAATCGATTGCGGGGCCAAACCTGGTTGATCCTCACACCATTGACAGAACCTTTTCCATTTGTACGCGTATGAGGCGTTTGTGGAAGGTGCTCTTGCCGCTTGCAGGATACGTCGACAGTCCTCCGGAATCGTTAGCCGACCAAATTGGGCGAAGTCAGGAGCCAGGCCGTCAATTTGAGGCTGTCCGGGTCGTGATGCCAAACGACACCCTCCTGTCGAGACAGAAGGTCGGGGGTCTTCTGGAATCTCATCGGTTCCGCCGTCGCTAAGTGTAGTAGGTCTGAAAACCACACCTGTCTGGCCCAGTATGGGGCCACCAGAATTACCCGACATGGGTACCTGAGGATCCATTGCAACGTCCTCCGGACAAGGGGAAAAGGAGGAAATGCGTACAGGAATTTGTTCGTCCATGGGAATGAGAACGCATCCCCCAGTGAGTCCTGCTGAGGCCATCTGCTTGCGTACTGATGGCATTTCTTGTTGTTCTTCGTTGCAAACAGGTCTATGGAAGGGTGTCCCCATTCCTTGAATACTTGTTGAAGTTGTTGGTCGTTCAGCACCCATTCGTGAACTTCGTTCATTTCTCTGCTGAGAGCATCGGCTTCCACGTTTTTCACTCCTGGTAGGTGAAACGCTAAGATTTGCATGTTGTGTTGCAGAGCCCAGTGCCAGATTTTCTGTGCCTCCGTCGATAGGGACCTGGAACGTGTCCCTCCTTGTTTCCTCAAGTAGAACATCGTAGTGGTGTTGTCCGTCATGACACGCACCACCGAGTCCCTCAGTTGCGGAAGAAAAGACTTCAGAGCCCATCGCACTGCTCTCAGTTCTAGCAGGTTGATATGCAGAGAGGACTCCTGCAAAGACCACTGGCCTTGTACCTGTAACGTATCCAGATGAGCTCCCCATCCGCTCAGCGATGCATCCGTCACCACCGTCTTTTGGAACTCTGGTTCCAGTAGAGGCATCCCTTTCGTTAGATGAGTAGACACTTTCCACCAGCCGAGTGCTTGAACTAGTTGTTCGTCGACGACCAGTCTGTCGGACCAGCGACCTCTGCTCTGCGCCCAACGGTCCGCTAGAAATTCCTGGCAAGGCCTCATAAACAGACGGCAGTTGTTTATTAACGGAATGCAGGACGACATGGTCCCTAGCAGGGACATGTACTTGCGCACAGAGACCTTGGTACCGCCTCTCCATTCCGACGCCTTGTTTTGAAGTTTCTGAATTCTTTCGCTGGATGGTTTCACCAGGCTTGTGTGTGTATGAAACTCCGCTCCTAGAAAGACCAAGGTCCTCGAAGGCTCTACTGAGGACTTGTTGAAGTTTATTGCGAAGCCCAGTTCCTGTGATATGGACATTGTGGCTCGTAGACTGTCTCGTGTTTGTTCCCTGGATGACCCTCTGACTAGCCAGTCGTCTAGATATGGATAGACATGATGACCATCCTTCCTTAAATGGGCCGCTATAGGGGCCAAGCACTTGGTGAACGGCCTGGGGGAGGACTTGAGTCCGAACGGGAGGACCTTGAACTGAAAATGCTTTTTCCCGACGACGAATCTTAAATATCTCCTGTGTCGTGGGAGTATTGGGATGTGAAAATAAGCATCCTGAAGGTCTAGTGATGATAGATAGTCCATGGGTTGCACCGATCTGATAACCTCTTGGAGTTTTAGCATTTTGAATTTTTGGCTCTTTAGCCACTTGTTGAGTACCCTTAGGTCCAGAATGGGCCTCCATTTGCCGTTTGGCTTTTTGACAACAAAGAACCTGGAATAAACTCCTTGGCCTTCCTGTACCACAGGAACTCTCTCTACCGCCCCTTTTCGCAACATAAGCGCCACCTCTTGTCGTAGGATTTGGAGGTGGGGCTGTGTCGAGAATAAAGGAGGAAGACGCGGAGGCTTGTCTTTGAATTGTAGCGCATGACCCATGCGAATCGTGTCTAGGACCCATCGATCTCTGGTTATGCATTTCCATCGGTCGAAGTGATGAGAGACTCGACCCCCCCAGGACGTTCCGAAGGCCGTCATTGGTTGCTGGTTTGCTTGTTCTTCGTTGACGACGGACCTGAGCCTCGCCGCCTGGAGGATTGATAGTCCCTGCTTCCACGTGCCGACTGGGACGCTCGTCTGAACCCTTGTGAAGAGTACGAGGGCCTGTTGAATCCACGGTCCCTCGAGGCACCAAAGCGGGAGTTTCCAGAAGCACCTCTGAAGGGGCAAAAAGAGCGAAAATTTCTACCCGTTTGAAGGGCGCCGAGGGACCTAGCAGTATCCGTGTCTTCTTTCATCCCTTTTAGCGCTTCATCAACCTTTTCGCCAAACAGGTGCTCCCCTTCGCATGGCATGTCCAGGGACTTTGTACTGTACTTCAGGACGGAAAGTAGTACATTTGAGCCACGCTTGTCGACGAAGCACTACTCCATGGTTGATTTGTTTGAAACCAGACTCTGCTAGGTCAACTGCGATATTAATAGCGTGGTTCGAGGCCTCTTCGCCGTCCCGCACCAGTAACATAGCTGCTTTCCGGTGTTCATCTGGCAGGTGTTCTAGGATAGGGGCTAATTTGTGCCACATTTCCCTATCATATCGTGACACGATCGCTAAGGAATTGGCTGCTCTTACCGTCGTCGCACCGACCGAGAGCACCTTCTTTCCAAATGCGTCCTGCCTCCTAGCCTCGCTTTCCGGTGGCGTTGAACATTTTTGCTGGACCCTGGCCTTCCTAGCCGCTGCCGCCGACACCACCGAGTCAGACAGAGGCTGTGATGTTAGACATTTTGGAGTGGACTCCGGAGCTTTAAACTTTTTCTCGATCCGTCCCTTTATGGCTGGTTCCGAGAACGGATGGCGCATCGTCTTGAGACCTTCTTGCCACACGTGGTCAAGGATTGGAATGGCAAATACCGATTTTCTCCTTTGACCCATATGGTCAAAAAGGAAACAGTCTTTCCTCTGCTCCTCAGGAATCAAGCCGAATTCCGAACACGCTTTCCCCATCATTGCATGGAAGGCTCCCACATCATCAGGGGGAGATGGCTGTGACTGGCTCCTCGTAGACTCCAATTCTACATCCGAATTCCATGTCGGGTCCCTCGACGGTGACAGGGAGATGTCTGACCCCGAATCATCACGTATAGAGTCGGACTCCGACAACTCACCCTCCTCCTGAGCTCGAGGACGATCTTTCGCCGCCTGGGGAGCCGATGGGTGTTTCGTCGACGGGAGAGCAGTACAAGTTTGCTCGTCGACGGAAGGTACAGACAAAAGTGACGATGACGTCCCAGGTTGAGGGAACTGCGTATCCATCCGTTGTAGTAGCTTCTGAAGAGTATTAAGCACATCCAGAGACAAAACCGTTTGGGGGGTCAGTAACGTGGATGATATAGGTACCATACCCCCGCTCGCACTCGTCGCCGTCGACGTGGAAGGCCTTAAGCCTAAATCCGATGGCTGCAGAACCATGTCACCTTCCCCTTCCGCCAAGCAGGCCGTGTCTGGCTGCAGTAAGACCTCAGGGGGGATCGGGTCATAGACCTCAGGCAGCCAAGCCATAGACTGAGCCTCCGTCGACGAAGGAATCCCAACTGCTGCTTGAACAGTAATAGGCATCGTCAATGACACTGAGGTCGACGAGCAAGTCGTCGTCGTCAAGCCCTTAGACTTCGTCGTCGATTTCGATGCCGACTTCCCGGCTGAAGCTTCCCGACTCATGGAAGACCTGGGACGGTCCCCTGAGGAGGATTTTGACAGCGCTAGCCTCTCCGTCTTAGATGATGAGGAGGAGGAGGGCTTTTTATGTGATGAGGAGGATCCAGCCTGTTTCCCCTTATGCTTGTCCTCAGCGCGAATTTCTGCTGGCCGCACCTTCTTCGATGGAGGCTCCGACTTGCTCCTGGAGGCCGTGGAGCCAACTTCCGAGGCCGGGTAGGCACCCGCTCCGTCATTAAGCCAGTCGACCAGCCTTCTTTTTCGGTCCTTAAGGGTTTTTTGGGAGAAACCCTGGCATATCTCACATGTATCCGCCGTGTGGTGCGGGTGGAGACAGTAGATACAGTCCATGTGGCCGTCTCCTTCATAAACCTTTTTGAGGCCACAAGTTGCACATGGGCGAAATAACGCCTTTCCAGACATAATTCTTCAGAATTTGAACTTCACTTACGCGAAACAGATAAAAAAATAATAAACAACCTAGTTTTCACTAGTAGTAAACACGAGGATCCCACTACTTTGAAAGACGGTTGAAATCTGAGGGAGCGCGGGGGCGGGGCCTGTATTTATATCATGACGTCCTGACGGCACGGGCACGCATGATACAAAACGAGGCGGATAGGACGCATAAGCGTCGAAAAAGTTTTCCTACGGGAAAGGGTCTATATAATGTACCGGGGATTCCCAGCCTGACGACGGGGAATATTCAAAGCATGTGAATCCATGAAAGATCCAATGCTGGAGAATTGCACCCCTTTTGCCCTTCGTTCTCTGCTTTATATTTTCTTGGCTGGTGGCAATGCAGGTTCCAATTTTCTTCAAACATATGTCCCAGCTGAGCGGAATTGTACCTGGTTTGCCCTTCTACCTCTTGTCCCTTATGGAGTGCCCCAGGGTTATCTTTCTATTCATGTGAACTCTCCTGCTTTATCCAGCGTCTCTGGGTGTTGTCACAGGTATCCAGCGTCTCCGGGTGTTGTCACAGGTCTGCAGTGCTTCTCCTCTGCATGTGGGACCTTGGGTCACAGTCAGACCCTCTCCGGTTCGCCAGCGCTTCAGATCGCTCTTCCGTGAGTGCTGCTGCTCACGTTGCGTTTCCCGTGAGCTAGCCAGGATCCACCAGGTCCTCAGGTAAGATGGTCTGCTGAAGCGGTCCTCCGTCTCTTGGGAACGTTTCACCTGCTCTGCTGCGCTTCCCGCTGCACACATTCTGCAGTTCCCCACTACTTCTGTCGGGGCCTCCGCTTAGACGTCTGCTTCTGCTCTGCACACTCTGCAGTTTCCCAACTTTTTCCACTACGGCTTTTGTCGAGGCCTTCACTTTGGCATCTGCTTTGCACACTCTGCAGTTTCCTGACACCACTTCTTCTGCAACTTCTGCCACTCCAGTTGCTTTCCTTCTCCAGTTTCAAATGTTCAGCTCATTTGGCCATTAATGGGACAAAAAATAGTGCTAATCTTGGCTGAGCTTAACTTTATAGACTCAATAATTGGCTTGAATTCTGAAGGGGTTTGAGGACTGGGCAACTGATGGAAAGCATTGATTTGGAATGGAACTCCTGCCATTGAAGCCTGATATCTTTTACGCCGTTTTCTGATTTCTTGTCTGTTGATTTTAATTTGGATCGAAATAAGGAAACAAACTGTTTTTGTAACTGGAATGGAACAAGTTACTTACCTGTAACTGTTGTTCTCCAGCATGGGTCTGGCATGGATTCACATGCTCATGAATATTCCCCGTCGTCAGGCTGGGAATCCTCGGTAAAGAAAAAAACCAGTATCAGTTTCGTTTCTGATCTGTCTTTCTTAGTAGTAACCAATCACTGGTCTCTGGGTCATACTGCCCCCAGTCAATGACTGCCCTCTCCCTAAGCCCCGCCCTCCATCCTCAGATTTGGTAGCACGTAAAGTGGCAGTATGACCAAGTGAAGAGCCGCAGAGGGGAAGGAGGTAGGGTTCGCATGTGAATCCATGCCAGACCCATGCTGGAGAACAACAGTTACAGGTAAGTAACTTGTTCCTTCTCCAGCATGGGGTCTGGCATGGATTCACATGCTCATGAATATAACAATACATAGCAGTACACATGCACAACCACGGGAGGTGGCAAGGCTCAACATTAAGCATCTTAACCTCTTCCCCAGGCTCACCTTAAGCGAACAGGTTGTGCAGCACTGCCTGGCCGACTCTGGACTCCTTCCTGGAATCCCGGTCGACGCAGTAGAAGCTCGTGAAGGTGTGCGCCGACCTCCACGTAGCAGCCCTGCAGATGTCCAGTAGGGGCACACCAGACAAGAACGCCGTGGTAGCAGCGATCACTCTGTTCGAATGGGCTCTCGGACGGCCGGGCAACGGTCGGTTTGCCAACCGATGACAGTGCATGATGCAGCCGGAGAGCCATCTGGAAATGGAAGCCTTCGAGAGAGCCTTCCCTTGGTTCACAGGTCCAAAGTTCACAAACAGCTGTGATGTCTTCCGAAAGCTCTTCATTCGGTCCACATAGAACTTCAGCGCTCTAGCTACATCCAGCGAGTGCAAAGTCCTCTCGGCCGGCGACGAAGGCGACGGGAAAAAGACTGGTAACACCAAGGGCTCATTGAGATGGAAGTCCGACGGCACCTTGGGCATGAAGGAGGGGTGCGTCCTCAGCACCACCCTTGTCTCGTGGAAAGTCAAGTATGGAGGCTTGCAGGAAAGGGCCTGAATGTCTCCCACGCGTCGTGCAGAGGTGATGGCCACAAAGAACGCTGTCTTCCACGACAGGAACTTCAACGGAGCCGAATGCAAGGGATCGAATGGCAGGCCCATGAGCCTGGTCAGCACCACGTTGAGCTCCCACGCCGGGGCTGGAGCCTTCACCGGCGGGAACGATCGGAACAGTCCTTTCATAAACTCCTTCACCAGGCGATGAGAGCACAGGGACGACCGTCCTGCAGTTCTGGTTTATTGGGAAATCGCTGCCAAATGTATCTTGATGGAAGCATGAGCTAGTCCAGCTTTGGCCAGCGACAGTAAGTACGGTAGCACTTGAGGGGCTGTAATCCGTAGAGGGTTAATCTTCTGTGCACGGCACCAGACAGAGAACCTCTTCCACTTGTGTCCGTAGCACGAGAGTTGAGGACACCCTGGCCTTTGCAAGAACCTCTCTGCAGTCAGCTGGGATATCGTATCCTCCAAACTATAGTGCTGCTGGAGCCAGGCCTGCAAGTTCAGCGACTCCGGGTTGTGATGAAGAATGGCACCTCCTTCTCTGGAGGGAAGATCTGCGTCCAGTTTGACTGGTGGGGACGCTGACAAGTCCAGAAGGTCCGGGAACCATATCTGTCTCGGCCACCTCAGTGCGAGGAGGATCATCCTGCACCGGGACCTCTTGAGTTGGTTGATGAGCCTGACCAGCAACGGCAACGGAGGGAACGCATACAGGAACAGGCCGTCCCAGGGGAACAAGAAAGCATCGCCCATGCTCCTCGGCTGGGGGAACCTGCTGGCGAACCTCTGGCACTTGGAGTTCATCGCCGTCGCGAACAGGTCGATTTGGGGTTTGCCCCATCGCCGTAAGGGTTGATCCACTTGATCCTGGTGTAGTTCCCACTTGTGGCACGAGCGCAACTCTCTGCTGAGTGAGTCGGCGATGGTTTTTTTTATACCTGCTAGATGTAAAGGTACCAGAAACATCCCCTGGGCAACGGAACAGTGACACAGATCCTGGGCTTCCTTGGACAGGGCTGGGGATCTGGTTCCTCCCTGCTTCCGGATGTAGAACATCGTGGTGGTGTTGTCGGTAAAGATCCTCACCACCTTGCCCTTGAGGGACGGGAGGAATGACTTGAGGGCCCAGAACACTGCTCGGAGCTCCAGTATGTTGATGTGGAGCGGCCTCTCCTCTGAGAGCCACAGGCCTCTCGCGTGAAGATCTCCAGTGTGCGCTGCCCACCCCTCCTGGGAGGCATCCGTCGTCACAATCTCCTGGTATGCTGGGGTCTAAAAGTCTGTGCCCGCTGCGAGATGTGCGGGTGCCCCACCATCAAATTGCTTGGCGGAAATACTTCGTTGAGCGAGATCTTGTCCTCCAAGCTGCCCATCGCTTGCATCCAATGGGCGTCGAGGAACTCCTGCAGAGGACGCATCCGAAGCCTGCACAGGCGCACCAGATAGATGCAAGAGGACATCATCCCGAGAAGGGACTTGATGGACCTCACTCTGGCAACGTCCGTGGCCAGCAGACGCTGTACCTTGCCCAGGATGGCCTGCGTTCTTTCCTCTGACGGGGAGGCCAACTGCGTTACAGTATCGAGCTTGGCTCCCAGAAACAGCGCGACCTGCGACGGAACCAGGTGGGATTTGGGGAAGTTCATATAGAATCCCAGGTCCGTGAGCAGCAGGACGGTCTGTGCCGTGTGTTCGACAGTGAGTTCCCTTGTCCCTGCTCGGGTCAGCCAGTCGTCCAGGTAAGGGTAGACGTGGATCCCCTGCAGGCGCAGCCGCGCCGCCACTGGTGCTAGGCACTTGAACACCCTGGGCGCTGACTTCAATCTGAATGGGAGGGCCTTGAACTGGTAGTGCCGCCTTTGGACTACGAACCTGAGAAACTTTCGGTGACCTTTTAGGATGGGGATGTGAAAGTACGCATCTTCCAAATCCAACGACGATAGGCCCAGTACGTGCTGGAGGGTGACCATCAGGAACTTCTGTGCCTTGATGTATTTGTTTAGCCGATGCAAGTCCAGGATGGGACGCCAACCTACTGTCTTCTTTCTGACGAGGAAGTATCTTGAGTATACTCCGGAGCCCCGGAGCCTCTTTGGGAGGAGCTCGATGTCTCCTTTCTTGAGCATCGACCTTAGCCCTAACAGCAGTTGAGGGACGTGGTTTTCCTTCCTGGCCACGGGAGGAAATCGGGGCACTTCTTTAGAAATTCCAGAGAGTGCCCGTGGGCCAGGGCATCGAGCACCCAACGGTCAGTGGAGATGGACTCCCACACGCTGACGAACTTCGTCAGCTGGCCTCTGACCGGGGTGCTTCTGTGGGGTCCTGACGCAACGGCTGGTTCAGTCTTGCTTGGAAGCAGCCTTGCCGCCTTGGCCTCCCTGGCGACAGCGGCGAGATCCACCTGACTTGCCTCGTCCTCTGTAGGCTTCTTGCGACGAGGAGCGGGCCGCCTGACGGTAGGTCGAGGAGCCGCCGCCCAATCCTTTGGAGGCACCTTACTTGCCTCCAGAGTTCCGAAAGGGCGGCCGCCGTTGCTGCAGAACTCCCAAGGCCCGCGCCGTCTCCGTGTCGGTCTTAATGGCCTGCAGCGACTCATCCACTGTCTTTCTGAATAGATTGTTCCCGTCGAAGGGCATGTCCAAAACCTTAGCTTGCACGTCTTGGTGGAAATCCGTCGCCTTGAGCCACCCCCGCCGTCGAAGGCAAACGTTGTTGCCCAACTGGCAGAAACCGGTGTCGGCAATGTCCGTGGCCACCGTTATGGCGTGGTCCGACGCCACCTCACCCTCCTGTAGGATCGCCAGGGCCTCTGCCCTCTTGTCGTCCGGGAGGAAGTCCAACAGGGGGGCGATCTTGTACCACAACTCCCTGTCGTAGCGGGCCACAATCGCTAAGGCGGTGGCCGCGCCTTAATCGTTGTCGCCCCAGACGAGATGACTCGTCCCATGGCATCTAGTTTCTTTCCCTCGCTGTCCGGTGGGGAAGTTGAAGCCAAAGCCCCTCCCCGCTTTCTTCTTGGCCGTTGCCGAGACGGCCGAATCCGTGGTCGGTTGTGCCCTAAGGAACAAAGGGGCACCGCCGGGGACCCGGTACTACTTCTCGTACCGGTCCCTTTTGGCAGGCATCGTGGACGGGTTCTTCAGGAGGGCAAGACCCTCGTCCCAAATGTCATCCAGCAACGGCACCACGAGGACCATCTTCCTCTTGGCCTCGCGCCGTTGGTAGAGGAGGCCTTCCTTCTTTTCTTCGGGGCAGAGTTGAAAAAGCTTGGATGCCTTGGCAATCATGGCGTGGAAGGAGCCAATTTCGTCGGGCGGAGACGCCCAAGGAATCGGAGATGGGAGGCCAGTCCCGTCATCGCCGCTGTCCTCATCCGTCCCAGTCGTGGCCGTGTCTGTTCCCGTGTCATCCCTCGGGACCGGGGAGGGTGACAAAGGCTGTGAGGGCTGAAGGGGAGCTGGATGAATTCTCCTCTTGTTTGGAGTGCTTCCCGACGGACCCAGTACAGCTGGGTCGTCCGTCGGGGGTAGGGGCAGTCTCGTCCTTATCTCCGTGCATAAGGCCTCGATCGCCGTCAAAATGGCCGCCGAGTTGTCTTATGGCTCGGGTTGTGACCGGCGTGCCGGAAGCGATGTTTGTTCCTCCTCCAGGGGAACCTTGTCGTCGCCACCCTCGCTCTCGTCGTCCCCCTCGTCGGGCTCCCTGCCATGGGGCTGGGCCTCTTCCAAATTCTCGGTCAGTTCCTCCTCGGAGGTTGTGTCCGTGTCTGTCACGGCTATCGCCCCCCCCCCCCTCTTTTTCCACTGGGGTTTTCTCGACAGGCTTAAAAGAGGATTCCCTCCACGGAGGCAGGGAAACTGAGCCCTGAGGTCACCTCCACTGGGATAGCCTCCACAGGCTTCGCCAGTGCCGCAGCAACTCCCTCAATCAAGGCCTTGCCGGGATCAAGGCCTTCACCATCTTGGGCGCGCTTGAGGCCTTCACCTTAGGGGGAGGGTCACCGCCTCGCACCCCTTCGGCCTGATCCTTCGAGATCGACCGGGGCCTCTCCAGAAGCTTAGCCGGGTTCTCGGATTTTCTCTTCCCCGAGCCAGAGCGGTGGCTCGCGGTTGATGGAGTCAGTGAAGGTGCGCCCTGCCTGGCAGCCGAGGAGCCCGAGATGGGCACTCCCGGGGCCCGCGGTGCTTAGCCTTCTGTTGGGCCCCCGTCGCCGGGGCGCCCTCACAAGACTTAGAAGACCGCTCTGACTTCTTCTCACCTACTGGGCTCTTGCTTTCCAGCCAGTTGGAGGGACAGGTCCGACGATCCCTCATAGTGCAATCCGACATGTTCATGCAAAACGCACAGTCCTTCTCCACGTGCGTTTTGTCCTCGTGGAGGCAGTAAAGGCATTTCGAATGCTCGTCCTCCTGGAACACATTTTGTAGGTTACATCCAGAGCAGATCCTGAACAGTTTGCCGGGAGTCGAGCTTCCCTTCTCCTGGGCCATGTTTTTCTCGTCCACGAGGTAGGCCTCAGAAACTTCTGGAATCCTCCAAGAAGCGCAACTCGATGAAAAATTCACCCTTGAGGGGCGTAGATAAATCCGAAACGGGTCCCCGTTGATCGGAAGTAGAAACGGTGGAGCTTGATGCTCGATTAAACTAAAAAATGACAAATCTCTTTGAAAAAGCTCAAAACGCAGTAAAAGCTAGAGAGCTATAGCACGAGGAGTCCCAGCACTTGAACGTGCTACCAAATCTGAGGATGGCTGCCAGGGGCAGGGCTTAGGGAGAGGGCAGTCATTGGCTGGGGGCAGTATGACCCAGAGACCAGTGATTGGTTACTACTAAGAAAGACAGATCAGAAACGAAACAAACTGATTTTTTTCTTTACCGAGGATTCCCAGCCTGACGACAGGGAATATTCATGAGCATGTGAACCCATGCCAGACCCCATGCTGGAGAAGCATAAAAATACTTGATCTGAAAAAAAAAAGTTATATTTTCACTCATGCCTTTGAGGAAAAACCCTTTTCGAGATTAGGATAAACTAGGCGAGCAAAATGTAGGATTTTATGGTATACTCACTGGAGGTTGCTGATAGATTAACAATGTGTGCTAAGGTTCTAATGATAATTATACTTTGCAACTAGGAGTATACCGTGAAGACTCGGCATGTGGAAACAAGACTAGCACAACATATAGAAAAATGAATTATTGAGCATATGGCGCAAGAATATTCAAAAAGTGCAGAGGTGTGCATAGAAGGAGAAGTGGACAAAAAAGCATACCGGGGAGCAGGGGAACTGCAGATGACATGACTTATGTTTCTCCAGCAGCCGTTGGTAAATGGATTTACACCTCCTCTGAATTTACCCGTAACCTGTGTAGTTAAAAAAAAAAAAAAAAGAGAAATTTAGTGAGCATTTAGAACATGGGTTCCAAGACAAGACGAGTAAAAAAAATCCTAAAGCAAATCTGACCGATACTCAGGCACTGTCCAATTATTGGCCACACTCCTATCAGCCTCTCTTTGGAAGGGTACAAGAGGCTGATCACTCTTGTCCACTGGGAATGATAACGGATTGTTTGTGATCAACTAAAGTAATGAGGGTTTTCCAAAGTCACTATCTGTGGCTGGACTTAGAAAAGCCAGGATAGTGTGAGCTAAGTTTTCACCATCCCAGCTGAACCAAATTACTCTTTAGCAGCATAAACCAGCAGCAAGGCAGAACTAACGAGGAAGGGGGCACTGTTGTGTAGTACAGCCAAAATGTAGCCAAAATAGTAAATAAATACCTATACAGGTAAGTATAAAAATAACACCAATTTATTACAGTACTACACTAAGGTACACTTTAAATGTTCAGCAGGTAAATAAAAATATCAATGTAAATATATGCAGCTCACAGTTGAGTAACCTACTATGGCTTATCAACTTTATCATCACAAGCAGTTACTCAGACAATAAAATGCATACACCAAAGTAGGGAGAAAGATGTAGCAAATCAGAACATATGCCTTCTACATAAAATGCACTCCAGCACCACATACCAAGCCTTCAGAATACCAGTGTGGCCTACACAAAGTCTCTCAGAGTCTTTAGGTGTCCCACACAGGTTCCTGGACGTAAGGCAAGAAGTCTAGGAGGGCCCGCTCAGCTAGGGATGGCGAAACACAGAAGGCAGTTAATCTAGTAGAAATGCAGTAGGTGAAATAGGGACTTAAAAGTGGTAGCTGCTTCTGTGAACTCTACAAATCACCTTAAGACAATTTAGGTCCAGTAGGATAATCTACACAAGTACTAACCTGTATCACCATCCTAGGCAAGCCCAGCATAGCGCTAAGGTAAGCAGGATTTTGCGCCCAATGAGGAGGGTAGTGTTTCAAGAGATGAAAGTGATCTCAGGTCCTCAAATCTTAAGAAAGGTAGAAATGGTCCAGGGAGACGGTACATCACTAGGGAAGACTTGCCTCACCGTTGTGGTTATTGTGCAAGGTCAACAGTTGGTCACTGGGGGTATTTTGTTTCCTCTGGAGACCTAGGATTGTTGGTGGATAGCCAGGTTTGGACCTACAACAAAGAGGACACTCACGGCCGAATTGAGCAGAGCTTTCACTGACCCTGGGCAAGGTCAGGAGTCACTCGGGAAGCTCAGCAGTTTAACTTCAGGCTCTCAACAAGTTCATCTCCTGTTTGAGGGAAGCACAGTGGATTTCCAGCATCTCAGTAGAGCCCTTGGGATGCCCAAGAGACGTTCCAGCCAGAAGGTATTCCATGCAACGAAGCACAGATGTTTTCGGGCCTTGCAGAGAAAATGCAAAGGTTCGGGCAGGACAGATGGCTGTTTGGTTCTCCCAGGCAAAGGGATGAAGGCACCTTGCAGAGATCTTTCCAGTCAAGCAACATGTTGAGGTTTTGTGATGTGGTGGTATTGGCTGAGCCAATGCTAGTTTCTGCAGCAGTCCTCCAGCATCCCTAGGTCGTCTTCGGCCTTCAGCTAAATTGGGCGACTTAGTTCTGGGGTCCAGCTCAACTGGGCTGTCCAAAAGTGGGTAGGCAGATTCCCAGAATATGCCCAGTCACAACCAAGCCCATGGAGGAACATGCATTGAAACAGTCAGCCCCACTACTTACTTCCTGCCAGCAACCACATATAGAATCTTTACAGGCTTTGTGCAAGAATACCAAGGTGCAAGAGGAACAGGGACCCTCACCCACCTTGCAAGGTAGGACAGCCTACAAAGGACAGGTAATCTTGTACTGGGCTTAATACATGTGAAGGAGCCATTTGAGTAAATGGTAAGGTAAGTGCATTATCACAGCTAAAAAGGCAGTGTGAAAGTGCACCAGCCTGTTCAGAGGATGCCTGGAAAGTAACAAAAGTGCTTACAGGGAAGACAAATGGCCTCATTACACGTAAGCTACCGGTTACCAGACCGGCAGACTACGAAGTCTGACCTGGCGGGCGGAACGGCATCCACTCGCAGACCGATGCGCCAGCACCATTCATGAATGGTGCCGGTGCATCCATCCTCCCCATTGAGTCCAATGGGACCGCCGAGGCTGCAATGCCCTGGTATGTCCCCATTACTGGGCACCAGCAATAAAATGCCACTGGCACAGCTACCGCCGGACTCATAATGAGGCCCGAAGTGTCCCCACAGCACTCCATATAAGACGCGTGTGCTGCTGTTAAGATGCGTTTCTTTTTTAATCTGCCCTGGGTGTGGGATTTTGGGAGGCCACCTTATTATAGTGAAAAGGGAGAGACAGTTTAGCCAAACCCAATAAAGGTGTTGAGGTGGATTTATAAAGCCAGCCCAGGAAGGATGAGGAGAGAGGAGGGATGCCGTCAAGGCTTAGTCTTCTGAAAAGTGTGATAGTGGCCTAGGGCTGCAATCTCTCCACACAGGCAACACTCAATAATTCAAGTTAGGTACTTTAAAAATACACTGGAAGAGGAAAATCACATCCAAGTATTGCAATCCATAATCATATGGCATACATTGCTTACCGTAATTGTATTTCTGATGCTTCTGTTTGCTTACATTCACATTCTTTGCATAGGCCGACATTTCGTGGTAGGCGCATAGCACAGCACATGTTTTTGAAGTCTGAAAAGGGACGTCGACTGGGCGTGCTTTTAATATCCCTAGTGCAACGTCTACTGTACCCATGATCACTCACACGTCAAGGTCCCTCAGACTATTTGTTTCTTTTTTGTATGATCTTTTTATTCAATTTCCAACAAAACATAGTATCACGTAGGTTTCAATAAAATACTACCATAAAAGCCTATACAATAACAATATCTTATCAAGATCATTAACTGATCTAGAATCCCAATACACTCACCATTAAATACATCAAAAAACAATCACCCTATGTAAACAGCATAAAGCAAATCAATATAAAAAATTAACATACACTAAACATCACAGAAGACAACGAGAAAGGGAAAGAAGAAAAAAAAAGGAAAAAAAAAGAAAAAAAGGGGGGGAATTTGCCCACCCACTTCTCTCTCTCCCACCTTCCTGCCATATCCCCACTGCATCATTCATAGAAGGAATTAAACAGCCCCCATAACGACAGATAGTCTTCCTCTTTACCTTTCATTGAGATCTTATCATACTTTGATAACATTTGTAACTCCACCAACCAGTCCTCAACAGCGGGTTTCTACCTAGTCTTCCAGACGCTGCGGATCAGCTTAATTGCCACCATCACAGCCCTATCAATACAGATATTATGTTTTCTGGTGCTAGCACACCTCTCTATGTAAAAGCAAGATTATATTTGCTGCCGATCGTTGCATAACTATACCAAAAATCCAATCAATTCTATCAACTACTTCCTTCCAAAAATCCTGCACTCTTGAGCAGTCCAAAAGTAGATGTAAAAGAGTACCTCTAACCCTTCCACACCTCCAGAACACATCTATCCGCAATTTCAATTTTAACATATTTACTGGTGTCCAATAAACCCTACCAATTACTTTCTGCCTAACAAACCTCAAATTTAAATCCTTTCCCAAATTCATGCCTACTCTAAGAACATCTCTCCAGTCATCCTCCGTAATGACCACATTGACATCACCCAACCATACATCCTTTAATTAGTTCCAAGCTACAATATGACCTGTCTCCAGGGGAATGAAATGCATATAAGTACACACATTATACTCCTGTCAAATCAACAATTTACAAATCTCTGGTTTCTCCCCGAATGTGCCACCCATCATACTCCTCTTTTGATTAATTAGAGTAATCAAATCCAAATATTTACCCCGTTCTCTACTTCCTAAACTATACCTACTTTGCAATTCTTCAAATTGCAGCAATCTATCTCCATCCAGCACATCGCTTAAATTCAAAATACCACTTTTAATCCAACTCTGCCAATTCAAACATTTATTATTAAGTTGTAATGTCTCATTATGCCATAAAGACACATCCTGACAAACCACAACTATGTCCATTCTCCCTAAACCATGACCCCAACGCCTGTCTAGCGGCCACTATTGTTTGTAATTTTAGCTTCTTATTTGACAGCTTCCCCATAGTATAAAGGTTTTCCAAGCGATAGGGAGCACACATTTCTCTTTCCATATGTAGCCAAATCGGTCCTTTAGTATTCCCATCCCTAAAATAGTATGAACTTTTGAGTAAAAAGGCCTTGTCGTATTTCCCAAGTCTGGATAACCAAATCCACCCTCTTCAACTTTTCGCATCAATACATATTTCGGAATATGAGGCCTTTTACCTACACCCCATAAAAAGGATTGCAAAAGCTTATCAATCTTTAGTAATTGTTTCTGATAAATTAATGAAGGAACTGATTGCATAATATATAATATCTTAGGCAGCAGAACCATTTTAACCACATTCATTTTCGCCCATAAATTTAAATGCAATCCCTCCCATTTTTTAATAGATAATGCAATTTTGTCTATTATCTTATCAATATTATATTGAATGATTTTATTCAAATCCCCAATTATATGTATACCCAAATATTTAACACCCCCAGGAGACCATATACAATTCCATGATTTCAGAATTCCATTATCACATGTCCTAGACAGTGGGGAGATTTCAATTTTATCCCAATTTACTCTGAGTCCCGATAGTTTCCCCACTTCCTCAAACATTTGCTTCAACATGGGTCCGCACACTTCTGGGTTCGACAGAAGAATCAACATGTCATCAGCATAAGACAATATTTTAACTTCAGTATTCCCGACACAAGGCCCTTTAATCTTCTCGCATTGTCTGATGTATGCAGCTTATGGCTCCAAAGCCAGTTTAAACAAAATTGGTGACAAGGGACACCCTTGCCGTGTGCCTTTAGATAGAGAAAAGGATCCTAAAATCAACCCATTAACGAACACCTTAGCCCTAAGAACATGATGAATACAATAATTTTCATAAACACTGGCCCAAACCCCATTTTTAACAATGCATATTCCATGAACTTCCAATGAACCCTATCAAAGGCCTTTTCAGCATCAAAAAACCCTATAATCCCACTTGATTCCTTCCCATAATGCACCCCAATAACATTCAACACAGTCCTTATGTTATCATAGCCGATCCTTCCTGGAGTAAAACCCACCTGAGACTCATCAATCACATCTCCCATACAGGACATCAACCAATTTCGCCATATTTTGGTAAAGCTTTTAAGATCTACATTGAACAAAGAGATTGGCCTATAGTTCCCACATTTTTTAAGGTCTTTTTCTGGTTTTGGAATAACAATGAGCATCCATCGAGTCACACAAAATTCCTGACGAAATAAATTCATTAAAGATCTCACATAAAATTGGCGACAGCTGAGTCGCAAACTTCTTATAAAACTCTCAAACAATACCATCCGACCCTGGTGATTTACCCTCCTTCATCTGTAAAATAGCATTATGGACCTCAGCAACATCAATCACTGAATCCAGCCAGTATAGTTTTCTTCTCAGTAGATAACTTTGAAAGAGTAATTTTAATCAAAGACATTTTCCAATTCTTCATCACTAGGATAAAGTTCTTCCCTATATAACCGCTCATAAAATACCTGAAAATAATCACACATTTCTACGTTCTTGTGCAAAGTATCCCCTTCTTTAGTTTGTAAGGAAAAAACCATGTATCTATCGGCATCCCTTTAAGTTTGTTGGCCAACAACTTACCATTCTTATCACCTAACTCCCCAAACCACTGCTTCGTATAAAATGACCCTTTTCCAGCTAGCGTTTGTACATGGTTTTTCATCTCGCCGTCTAACTTTCTCAATTTTATCCTATTCGATTCCGTCTCTGCAATCGCTCATATCTTTTGTAACTCCTTAACCTCCTCTTCTATCTTTTTAATCATTTCTTGACTTTTCTTTTTAGCATACACAGTTCTGCTTATCAGTTCACCTCGTAACACTGCTTTAAAACGGCCCCAAACAGTTTTACATCAGTTGAACCTTTAGTCTCCTCAAAGTATTTCCTAATAAAAATCCTCCAACCCTATAGTAATCAATGGATCATTAAGTATAGTTGCTTGCATCCTCCACCCTCTGGACTTTTCCCCTACACCCTTTAAATGAAGCTGCATGTCAAGCATTGCATGGTCTGAAATTCCTCTCATTAATATTTGAACTCAATGTCTGACTAATCAGTTTGTTACTAATAAGATAATAATCCTCGAGTAAGAGTTATGGACTGGAGAAAAAGAAATCGTATTCCTCCTCCCCATGGTGGAGTTCCCGCCACACATCAAGTCCATATTTGAAAGCAAAAGCTCGTAATTCCTCACTAACTCTTTTGCTATTATACCTACAATCAGACCTCCGATCTAGCTTGCTATCCATCATCACATTGAAATCACCCCCCAAAATTACTACTTCACCCTCCATTTTATCCAGTAGTGTACTCAACAAACTGAAAGACTGCATACTTGGAGAGCACGGGGCATACACCGTCCCAATAGTCACCTTCCTACCATCATAAAGTACATCTAGCAATATAACTCGACCTTGCTCATCCTTAATTGTCGTCTCTATTTGTATCGTTAACCCCTTCCTGAACATTATGCTCATCCCCCTTGACCTGGAATCATAGTCATTTGAAATCACCTGCGAATATATTGAACTAGACAAATAACATCCAGTTTGTTCATTTAGGTGGGACTCTTGTAGAAAAAACACATCCCCTCTACTCCTCCAAATCCTTGCCATAACCTTCTGTCTTTTAATAGCACAGTAAAACCCTTTCACATTACACGAAATAAAAGTTAATGGAGTCATACCTTAATACTCCATACTAACTTACATTTGCCATTACCAAAACAAACATACTACATCCAGTGCATACTGCAAACCAGAAAGCGAGATGGAGGTGAGAAAATGAAGATAACAAAAGATAAAAAAACAACATAAGATTCACAAAAAGACTAACATACGAAGACCAAGAATATTTTACACCATGCAAAGTCTGATAAACATCAGGCTTAAAATGAGCTAGCATATATACAACTAACACTGTATCCTGAACCATACCTACCAGAAACCCTAATAAACTTAAATACTAAACACCACTACTCACCCTAACTTACCATCACAAATTATAAGGTTTCCCCCCCACTACTCCTAACGCTACTCCCCATCTAAACAAATGACATTTCTAGAACACATGAGTGCACAACCTAATTTATAGGCAGTTTCCCCATCCATCCACTTGTCACGCTCTAATATCATAACCCCACCAACCATATACACAAACACCCCAGCCACTAAAAGCCATCCTCACCATCAACGCATCACCTTTCCCAGCCCCAGTTCCTCTCAATGTATCATGAACAGGCGGCTTATAATCCAAAAAAAAGAGATATCTATAACAGTCAAACACATTAAGGAGATTCATCCTCCCCCTTAAAACACACTCCCAAATAAAGTATAATCATCAAAGTGCACTATGTTTAATTATGATTCCAAATACATTTCCAGTTACCTCTTCTCCTCACTGGCATAAGTAATACTTCCAGACCAATCCACCCATTAGCATTGAAAATCAAAACATTAAATATCACCTCTGCAAAGCCAAAAGCGAGCCAATAATAAAAAAGCAACACTTAGCATCTCAAAGGCAATAGCGAGGCGATCACAACCCTAAAATGTCTCCCTTTGAATGATACCACATCCTCCAAATTCACCCCCACTAACGTAACATTAATTCAAGACTGTCCATTTGTATTTTCCCCCCTCCATCTATCTCATACACCCATGCAGACACAATAATATCCATATTTACTCACACCATTATAGATGAGAAGGACCTCAATATGCCACACAGATATCTAACACCCATGCAGGAGAGCCGTTTAACATCTCAAGATTTTGCCAACCATTTGTTATTGATACAAGACCTTTGCCTATACCAGCCTCAACCTTTAAGAATGCATAAAATGGCAAAAGTTGAGGCTGTTATATACTATTCTCTATAAGTCACAAGCATGAAAATAGCAGCGGAAGTCACTATCACATCAAGTCTAGAAATCACATTCCCACATCAACAGCACATCACACACATCACACACATCACACACATCACACACATCACACACATCACACACATCACACACATCACACACATCACACACATCTTCCCTGATTAGCATCTTCTGAAATTCCCACAAAGCCCCACTCACCCCACCCGTATTATAGTCAGAACAGCACCACTGACTCGCCTAGAATAAGTTCTTTTAATGGAAAGTTTATAGTAAGCAACCCAACATGGAAATGAAGAGTACCAAATAATATAGTTGCATTAACCCCCATAGCATAGCCACCATATAGCATGTAGTTAGCTACACCACCCGTCTCTATGATCATCTCTATCCCAAACATAGAAATCCCTGAAATATAGGGCAATAACATCCTGTAATATCATAAATCAAAATAAAATAAATCCCAATCATGCCAGTATTTTCTTCTTTTATTATGCTGCAACAGTAATCCCTGCATTTTCTGGAAACCAATTAATGGGTATCATTCCACCAAGAGTGAAAGAAGGGCGAGGTGATTCATAAACGATCCGATGCATGAGATGCGCTAAAACTTCAGGCATTTTACTAGTACTGTCTAAATCAGGAACCTCAGAACAGTAAGCCATTGTTAGATTTTTGAAGAACCATAGTTTTAGACAGGATCACAGTATTCAGAGGTTTGTTACCCAGAGCACTTGTGTTGTTCCTGCAGGCCTATAGAAGGATGTGAACTTACTCAAAACAGGCCATTCACCCAGATCAGTTGCCTGCCTTTTCAATTTTCGGAATATACAATTTAAGAATAACCATCTCTCTCCCATTCTGAAATCATGCATGAAAACGCCCCTGTGAAAGCGCATTACCTTCATGAGACCTGCGCCGTCTATTAGTAAACTTTGAAGAAATTGAGCTTAAAAACAAAGAATGGCAATGTATGTTCACTGCAGCACTACTTCCTGCATTTGCTAGTACCCAAAAGGAGGCGTAGTATGTCATCTAGCGGGCAAGATGGGCATGGTCAGCCATAGTCATTTCCATGCATCACATATGTTTACAACAGATCAATTAATAGTTCTGTCTATCGATACAAGGGCTGGACACAGTGACACCATCAGGAAAGATGACACCAAGCTTGTGAGTGCACCGTTAATTCGGTATCTGCAGGAAGAAAAGCAAGACGCGGTAACAGGCAGTATAGCCTTAGAAGTCCAAGTCACAGCAGCCAGGTAGAAAGATGTCGACTTGGGAGCTGAAACAGATCTCCGGAGCACAGTAGTGTCAATCCCAAAGTTCGGAGCATCTCAAATGGCAAACGTGATAATACAAGGTCTCACATCAATGTTAATTGTGGGACTTGATTCCCTAGCTTCTAAGCGCAGTTACCCAAATATGTCAGGGCCAGTCCTATGACTTAGAACATAACACATTTCCACAGTCATGTTTCTGAACATTGTATTATGTGTATTTTGAATTGTGACTGCATACGTGAATTGCATCTATTAGGGCCACACTCCCCTATCTTTGCTGGCACTCCACAGAAGGATACAGAGGTTAGTAGAACCCAGTGGCAGCTGTTATATTATGACACACCAAGTGGGAAATCTCTTTTAGCCAGCAACGGAACAAATAAATGTAACCACTCCCACTTTAATGCATCTGAATGGAATCCATGCCGACACCATTGGATGATGTGCGCTCCGTTATCACCCCACTGTTAGCATTTGTCTCTCTGCACCAATATTATAAAGAAATGTGGGCTAGTCACTGTGCAAACGCCAATAAATCAATTACATTCTAGACCGGATTAACCAGCAGCTGAATACTGTTAGTTCTCACACTTCATGGAGGGGTAAACAGAGCATGCAAGTGGTGCCTGTGCTTCATCTCATTGAAAACTCTCACCGGAGCAACCGTGGGTCATAAACCTTGGTGTCGCACGCTCACATATTTTGCAACATGAGAATATTCAAACCAGAAAGTCTTTATAGATGCACGCTGCAAATGCTACCATAAACGAGTGAACCTACGCACACTCGCAGTCATGCGTCGCTTCCGCTCCTGTCGTTTCATTCATTCCGAATACCAGGATCAGCTGATGTGTCACCGTTCCTAATCCTCCGCACTCCACCATTTCCTTCTTCTTCTTAATTATCGGAGGCGTGGGCGGACCCACTCAGGCGCTTCCCCATCCTATAGGATGATGTGCACCGTACCCACTAATTATTATTTAGCTCCATTTAAGCTCACAACTCCTCCCATCTCCCCGTCTGCCTCACAAAATCCAACATCACACTACTCCTCCTCCTACCTCTCTCCCCCCATCACCTCCCAGTAAAGTCCTCCCACCCAACGCAGTCAACCGAACCCTCATCAATTCTCTCTCTGCAACATGTCTCTCACACCTAATCAAAAAAATGTCCCACCGTTTCAGGCACCCCACACACCGCACAGTCCCTTGATTCACGCTTCCCTATTCGAAATAGACAGTCATTCAGCCCCACATGACCTATCCTCAACCGATTCAGCATCACCTCCTCCCCCTCCTCCATTCTGAACTCCCTGCATCCACCTTCACCGGCACTTTCCCACGAACACCGAACATCCACCTGCCCTTCACCCCACTCACCCACCTCTCCTGCCACTCATCCAGGACCCCTCTCATCATCACAGCCTTCACCTCATCCACACTCAAAGGCAACCTCACATCAATCGCTCTCCTCCTCATACCCTCACCCGCCGCCAGATCCACCAACTCATTTCCCAAAATGCCACTGTGACTCGGAACCCACGCCAACTCCAAATCCATACCCCCGCACACACACCGATCAATCTTCATCCTAATGTCCAAAATCACATCCTATCACCATCCCCTGCCACAATCGCCTGTAACCCACTCAATGAATCTGAGAACACCACCACTTTCTCATACCCCAACTCACACACCCTATCGATCACCAATGCAATCGCCACCAACTCAGCCGTACAAATAGACACATCATTCGTCAGTCGTCCTATTTTATACTCCCCCAATGCTTTCTAGATAATACGCCATTCCCACTCTCCCAGACACAGGATCCTTTGAACCATCCGTAAACACCTTGTATCCTTCCTTTCCTGCCACATACTCCTGACCCAAAGCTTTGATCTCACCCTGCATACCTCTCTTCTTCGATACCACATTCGCCAACTCCAAACACACCTTTGGAGATCTCATCATCCACCTCGGCCTTCTCTCCAAATCCGTATCTGTCACAATCATCAAATCACCTACACCCCACTGCACTCCCTTCTCCCACATGTGAAACCCAAAAGTGCCCCCCTTCCTCCTCCACCGATCCCTGTAATAGTCAAACCTCCAATTATACATCAAACATTCACGCATGAGCCACACTCTTCGCACTGCACTTCACCCACCATCTCATATTTAACGCATCCCTCCTCAACCCCAATGGCATTTCTCCCACAAGCACCTGAACCGCATTCACTGGAGAGGACCTCATCACACCCGAACAATGCCCTCGCCTGTACCCTATCTAACCGCAACTTCTGACTCGACGTATAACCCACTGACACCTGACACCCTAAATCCATCACACTCAAAATCAACCCCTTATATAACATTCGTAAACACTTCTGTTGCGCACCCCATTCTTTCCCAGTCACCGCCCGCAACAAATTCAGCCTGCGTTTACACTTATCCACCACACCATCCACTTGCATATTCCAATTCAACTTTCTATCCAGAATCACCCCCAAGTATCGAAACTCTTCCACGCTCTTCACCCTCACACCTTTCAAAACCAGATTCAACTCCTGCTGCACTCTTTTCTTTAAAAACACCATACTCACGCTCTTATCCACAGACACTGAGAAACCCCATTTCCCACACCACTCCTCCATGCGTACTATCGCAGCTTGCAACCGTCTCTGTCCCAACAACAAACACCGCCCTCTTACCCAGACCACACCATCATCCGCGAAGAAATCCACCTGACACCCAATTCCCGCCAAAGCCCGAATCAACCCATCCACCATTGCATTAAACAGCATCGCACTAATCACACTCCCCTGCGGCGTCCCATTCTCCATCTTCCAAACTTCAGACAGCACCCCCCTCACTCTCACCTGAAAGGTCCTATCTGCCAAAAATGCCTTGATCCACCGAAACATTCCCCTTCACACCCATCTCCAACAGTCTCACTAACAACCCTCTCTTCCACACCATATCATACGCCTTCTCCAAATCCAAAAAGAACGCTCCCACCAACTCTCCATCACATAATGCCTCCTCCACCCCAGTCACTAATCTCACTAATGGATCAGCCACCGACCGATTCCTCCTGAACCCACTCTGAAAGTCACTCAAACATCCTTCGACTCCAAATAAAACCCCAATCTATCAACCACCATCCGTTCCATAACCTTACACAGCACAACAGTCAACGCAATCGGTCTATATGACTTACACTCTGTAGGAACCTTGCCACCCTTCAAAATCGCCACTACAATCGCTCTTTTCCACAACTTCGGCAAAACTCCATTCTTCCAGATCTCATTGAACAGCACTAATACCTCTAACTTACATTCCTCAGGCAACTTCTTCAAAAATACATACATAACTCCATCCACCCCAGGGCTAGACCACTTCCCCTTCCGAATCGCTCCATTCAACTCCACCATCGAAAATGAAACCTCATATTGCTCCTCCCAAGGCCCAACATTCGCCACCACCTCTCGCGTCTCCTCTTCTACCACACCCATTCGTATCCTCACCTCTTCTGGGAGGTTCCTCGAACTGTGAACCCCCGCAAAAATACTCCAACAAATTCGCCTTATCCCCATCCTCACTAATCACCTCTTCTCCTTTCAACAACACAGACATACCACCCTGCAACCTCATTAATCCGGACATCCGCTTGAACTGTTTCCAAACCTTACTCACACCAGAATCACTCCCCAGGGACTCACAATAGCCCCTCCAATATCCTCGCTTTCTTTCCCTAATCACCCTCTGCGCCACCGCCTTAGCCTTCTTATATGCCACCAGATCCACCAACATTCCCGTTCTCACCGCTCTTGCTCTAGCCTTCTTTCGTGCCACCACTGCTCTTGAACATTCCACCGACCACCAAGGAACCTCGATCTTCCCACCCTTCCCCCTTCTCAACCTCCGGAATTGCTGCCACAGACGCTGCTCTCATTCCCTGCGCCAGATGCTCATTCCATTAATCCACCCCCCCCCTCTCTCTCTTCCCCTTGGAACAATCAAATCCCGACACACTCCCTTGTACACCTCCCAATCAGCCTTCCTAAAATTCAACCGATTCCCAGTCATACGTGACCTGATCCCTACCTCACCCCTCACAGTCACCAAAATAGCAGAATGATCGCTCCCCATGTCTCCATCCTCACGCACTTCCCAATCACATTCACCCAGGTCAAATCTAAGCACGACAGCTTCCCAGTCCTCACATCCAACCTCGTACCCGACCCATCATTCAGCAATACCAGACTCAATTCATCCGCCATGTCTTCCAACAGTTCTCCATTCGTATCTGTCCTATCACTACCCCACAACGTGTTGGCACTGTTAAAATCGCCACACAACACACGGTCCCACATGTCGTCTTATCACTCCAGTCAACACACCCCTCTCCCCTCCAACCTATCCTTACGAAACAACTCAAAACCTGGTATCACAAATCTCAAATCACCCCTCAACCACGTCTCCTGAATACAAACCACGTCAACATTCAATTCCTCACACAACACCGCTTTCAACTCCTGTCCATTCCTCAACAAACTCCTCGCGTTCCACTGCAAAATCCTCATGCCTGCACCCCACTCAGCTTCCGCCCTTTAGCAACCTTCTTAAACACATCTTCTTCTGATACATCTACAACATTCAAAAACCTCCTCCCAGCTTCCACCACTCCTTTCGTAAGATCTGATGAACTGATAGACGTATTCTCCTGAACCAGATCCAGCACATTCACTATAAAGCACAAAAACTCAGTTTTCGGGACAACCACCATTTCTACACCTTTCACTTCACCCACCACTTTATTTCTTCCCACAACCTCATCCACCACCAACTTTTTCTCACTCACTACCCGTACTGGTTTCACCTTTGCAACAGCCTGCGCATAAAACAGACCTTCCGCCGCCCTCAACTGTACCACTTCTCTCGCCACCCTGTAACTCTCACACCCCCTAAACGCGGAAGAATGCTCCCCCCCACAATTCACACATTTCTCCGGAGTCCCCACCTTGCATTCCTTTATGTCATGATCTCCACCACACCTCCCACAGTGTCTCTCATTCCTACATGCTCTCGCCACATGTCCAAATCGTTGACACTTATAACACCTTAATGGCATTGCCACATATGCTTTCACACGATACCTCTGATAAGCCATCTCCACCACCTCCGGACACTCCGTTCTCTCAAATCTCACTGCCACAGTTGTAGACACCACATCCCCATGTGCATCCCTCCTCCCCAACCTCCACGCCTCCACCACCCCCACTCCCGCCAGTTGCTCCTCCACCTCAGACATGCTCATAACCACTGGCACTCCATACAGCACCCCCTTACAAGACACTCCACTTTGATCAAACACTCTTACCGCATGTCTACCCAGACAATGCACCTCCAGAATCTTTGCTTTGCTATCAGCATCCGACCCCTCCACCAACAATCGACCCCCAGCCACCACTTGTACCCGGGAAACATCTCCCACTGCTGCTTTCAACCATCTAGCAATCTCCGTCGGATTCACCCCCAGAAACGTCTTGTCACGATTTTCAGGTTTCAACACTACCTTCCACACACTATCAGACTGCATCTTCTCCTCAGACATATCTCTCACTGAGGCTTCCAGCCCCACCAAAGCGCACTTTTCGGGAGTCCCCGACCCTGAGATGTCCCGGACCAGCCCCCCTTCATCATCCCTCTGAGGGGATCTGCTGTGATGCCGTCCCTCATTTCCCTCCTTCCCCCTCTCCAGAGGTGTAGATTTTACAGATGATGTCTTCCCCCTCTTTGCCTCCTCCTCCTCCACCCCCCTTTCTTTCCAACCTTCCCTTTCCCCTTACCCATTCTTACCACCTCCTCTGAGCACTCTCACTCCTTGCATCCGTCTCCAGAGACCGCTCCTCCTCCTCGAACCCAGCACCCTCCACCCAGTCACTGCTCCGCCCTGCCTGGGTCCGCCTTCTCCGAGAGTCTCCTCTCCTCTGCCAACACACTATTCCAGAAGACATGCGCAGTGAGACAGGAATCCGCAGCTCAGACACTGTGCGGGGAGCCCAGTGAGTGTCTAGTTCCCATTCGAGAAAACCGCCCGGCGGCGGCTCAAACTCCAGCTCTGACAGCCCACGTCACCATACGCAAGACTGTGGCCACCGAGCCCTCCTCGCAGCGCTCACACCGTCCAGTAACTAGCTCCCCGTGCACTCTCCTCAAGATGGACGAGGCAAAAGACAGGCAGCCGGAAACGGAAACCACGGGCGGGCAGCTCCCTTTCCACCATTTCCAAATCTGCCATAAAACGTTGCGTAACGTTACCTGACGTTACTCACCAAAGGTGCTTTTTTCTTTCTTTTTTTTGCTATGATGGTGAAGACGAGGTTTGCTCCTGATTACATTCAACAGCAGGTGTTGCATTCGAAGACAGTTAAAAACAGCAGCATTCCCGCGGTGGCCATTCTATAGCTATGAAATCAGTTTTACACAAAAACTGATAAATAAAAATGTAGGAGTCATACTTGAAACATGACAAGTCGATGGAAGTAGCCTATAACAAAATTAAATGAGTAAAGCAAGTCTAAATCCAAATCCAGCCAGCCTCCACAGTGCAATTGATTTGATGAAAGTATCTCAGACCTCCTTTTTCTCAACTTGCTTGTAGTTTCTACATCAGATGACATGCCTTCCATAGGGTCTGAGTCCAAATCAGTCAAAAAAGCTTCTGCGGATTTATTTTCGGTGAAGGAGTGTAGGTGGCCATCAACCACCACCCTGAAGATGGCAGGATAAATGATATAGTATTTCAAACTCTTCTCATATGCTTTTATCTTGGCCTTATCAAATACCCGCCTCTTCGCCAACATATCCCTAGTTAAGTCGACACATACCATTATCTTATTCCTCCCCCCGAGCAAGGTCTTTTAATTCACAGGCTCTCTTCAAAACAAGTTCTTTCACCGGAAATCTAAAAAATCTGACAAAATGTCCAGGTCTCTCACCCAGAGAGGGTTCAGGACCAAGAGACCGATGTGCTCTCCCGATCTCCAGTGCAATTGCGGAGTCTAAATTCAATGGTTTTGGTAATGACTTTTGCAGAAAGTCAATTGCATTACCTTTCTCTGCATTTTCTGGAAATCCAGCGAAGCAAAGGTTGTTTCTCAGGGAAACATTCTCCTGCTCAGACAGCTTTAATGTGATCTTCTCATTCATAATTTTTAATTCCCTTATCTGGTCCATCAGTTTAAGCGTCCTTTCATCTACAGTAGTCAAATGTATCTCAGTTGAAGCCACTCTCTTAACAATAGGGCTGCCTTTATTTCCGCAATGTCCAATGTCATCTTGTTCAGCAATTCCAAAAGCTTACCCTCTCTGCTTTACCCCTTGCCTTCCTGTCCCGCTCCCTTCTGTCTTATGGCTGGCTATATTGCCTCTGGGGTACTCGGCACCGACATTTCCAATAAAAGTTAGGAAATCAGCATAGGGCACAGGCGCATCCCTGGAGCTGACAGTTCTAGAATCCAGATTATTTGTTTCTGACTGGAGGGCGTACAAAGTGTATGCGTGGAGACTAGGTAAGTTATGAGGTGTAAAACATGTACGATTTACTCAAGAACCTTTAATTCCAAGAGTGGGGGGAAGGGCAGCCGCATGGGAAGGAGTAAATTGCTTACCTGTAACTCCTGTTCTCCAGCATTGGTATGTTTCATAGATTCACATGCTGTGAATATTCCCCGGTGTGAAGCTGGGAATCCTCGGTTAACTTTTGGATATTACTTTTTAAAAGAAAAGTTGGATGTACCTGACCTTTTCTTATACTTCCTGGTAGCACAGGCCCAGTATGCAGTCTGGTGGTGGGCCCCCACAGCGGATCTGCCACATGTGTCCCTCGAGAGGGCTGTCACCCACCCGGACGACCTGAGGGGGCTCCTCTGGGGTACCCTGGAATGGCAGGACAGAGCGGAAGTACAATCGATGGCGATCACTCTGAGGGCATGGGACCGGTTGGCGGGCCTGATGTGACAGGGGCAGTGGTTTTCTCCATTTATTGCCCTCTACCGCGTGAGGGGTATTCCCCTTACACACGAGGCGATCTTCATTCAACATTTCACCCACTTGCAGGCTGGGACAATAGGGGATATAGCCCCTCAGGGTAGGTTCATTTCGTGGGAAGAATTGAAGGTTAAGGGAGAGTGGTCTGCGGTAACTCAGTTCTTGTACTTACGGCTCCTAGAGACATTGCACACTCGCTGGCCAGACTTCTCAGATGCACCTGCTACATCCCTGATAATGACATACATTACCTCGCCTACTTCCAGGGTGAAATTGGTATCTACCTTGTACGGGCTCGATAGGCCGGATGGCCCCAAATGTGTAGCTCCCCACAGGGATAGGTGGGAGGCCGACTTGGGGTACTCATTGACAGATGGGCATTGGACCCAGTTATACGCGCAGTCCAAGTCTATTTCTGTATGTGATAGATACTGCCTGATACACCAAGTAAATACATCAGGTATACTACTCCCCGCTTCGATTACATAAGATTTACCCACAGAGACCTTCAAAATGTAGGCGGTGTGATCAGGTGCAGGCGGATTTCTACCACGTGGCATGGCTGTGTCCCCGGATTCCACCCTTCTGGATAAGGATAGCCGAGACTATGTCCAAAATGGTGGACACTCACATACCACTAACCCCCAAGATCTGGTTACTCGCCCTGATGGAGGAGGGCTCTGGCGCTGTGAAGCAGCTGGTGGGAATGGGCTCTGTGGTGGCTAGATCATTAATAGCTCGGCACTGGGTCGCTGCAGGCCCACCCCCACCTATCAGTAGTGGTTCTCCGTCATGTATAATTGTGAACATAGAGAGACGCAATTTAATTCAACACCACCTCTGCATTGCAGGCCGAAAAGACTACTGGACATGCTTTAGAGACTGAAACACTCGGTCCCCGCTGCGGGGCGTGGACGACACACCTGGAGACCCTTGCAGCGCTAGGAGTGCAAGTGTTGAGCCTGTGTGATTGCTGGACCCTTGCCGCAAGATGTGGTTGGGGCCCAGCCGTACCAGGCTGGTACCACTTGGAAATTATGAGACAGCGCCGCTGCAGAGGTTTGAACATACTATTGGCGCCCCGTACCTGTTACTATTGGACTTCTATGGTATCAGCCTTGCTTAAGTGTCGTAATGGTTATATCATTGTAGGTTTGTGACCACTGTAGGCGTTGGTGGGGGGGTGGGTGTCTAGGTGCGGTGTAATGGGGTGGGGGAGTTAATTGTTGTTTTCGCTTGTTTGTCTTTTCACGTGTGGTATGTTGATGAAATCATAATAAAAACAGTTTAAAAATAAAAGAAAAGTTAGATGCATTTTGCATGCTGTCACCTTCCTTATGGGTGCTTTAAGCCCATCCAACGGGACATCGAGTAACAATCTCCTCCTCCCCAGCCCTTGTTTAGATTCTGACCAGTCATGCTGGACCTTGTTTTGATATCGGAGGGCCTCTACCTGGCCAATGCGGATATAAGGAACATGTGAATCTATGAAAGATACCTATGCTACAGAACAGGAGTTACAGGTAGGCAACTTACTCCTTCTCCAGCATTGGATCTTTCATAGATTCACATGATGTGAATAGATTACACAGCAGTATTGTATTAGGCGGGTTCAGGCAGGTAAAAGGAACCCCTACCTTATTGGAACAGAGGCAGCATAACTGCTCTCCCCGTCTGAACATCCGCTGCGTGCTGTTTCTCCAAGTAGTAATGCTCGGTAAACGTGTGGGGCACCCACCAGGTTGCCGCCTGGCAAATGTCAATGGGCGGTACCCCTACCCATAGGGCCGCCTATGCTGCTGTGTGTCTTGCAGAATGTGCCCGGTGCATGCTCTTCCAGCTTTCGGGAGGCAGAATGAAATAGCCAATGTGATCCATCTGGATAAGCCCTGATTGGATATAACTTTACCCTTATTTACAGGGCCGAAAGCTATGAAGAGTTGTGTGGACGCCCTGAATGACTTGGTTTCTATCGAAGTAGTACTTGATGGCTCGTTTCACGTCCAAAGAGTGTTAACGACACTTCCGCGGGTGTAGAGGCTTCTGGAAAAAGCACAGGTAGCGCTATGTTAGCATTTTGTGAAACTTTGTGGGAACCTTTGGAATGATTTTTGGATTGGTCCTAAGTAGTACTTTATTTTTACAGAAGTGCATGTAGGGCTTGTTGACAGCTAATGCCTGCAGTTCCGACACCCTTCTGGCTGATGTGATCGCTACTATGAAGGCCACCTTCAAGGAAACATGCTTTATATGTTGGCCACGGCCATTGGCTCGAATGGCTTTTTCATCAGTTCTTTGAGGACCGTATTGAGGCTCCAGTCTGGCAGAGTTGTCTTTGTTGGCAAAGACTCTAAAAAGGCATTTTAGGGAATGCTTCACCAGGCTATCGCTGAACAACGGCATGCAACTCTTTTCTCCTTGTATACCTGGAGATGGCGGCCATGTGCACCTTGATGGATGAGTGACTTGAGCCCTTTTTACCAACAAGAACAGGTAAGGGAGAAGTTGCTCCAGGGTCAGATGAGTGGCTCCAGAGTTTGCTGTCCTAGACACCAGTTACAGAATATTTTCCATTTAAAGCGATACGATTAGTTTGTGGCGGGTGCCTTAGCCGCATCTAAGATGTCCTTCCAGTCATGTGGGATTGCTAGCTGGCCAAATTCTGCGATATCAGGAGTCATGCCGTTAACTGCAGGGATTGCAGGTGATGTAGGACCCTTCCGTGGTCCTGCAAAATGTCTGGTTGCCTGGGTAGCCTTGTCAGTCGATCTGCTGAAGTGGGTCAGAGTACCACATCTGTCGTCGCCAGTTTGGCACAATGAGAATGATTTTTGCAAGGGCGTTTCATGATCATTTGAATGATCATTTGAATCATTCAATGTATAACCAGTGTTGTGGGGGGGGAGGGGGAGGGGGAGGGTGTAGGCAAACAGGTATGTCCATGGGAACGAGAATGCATCCCCTTTGGACCCCCGCTGTGGACTTCTGCTTGCAAAGGTTGGGCACTTTTTGTTGCTGGCTGAGGCAAACAGGTCTATGGGCGGTTGGCCCCACCACGTGAACACTTTCTCTAGTTGCTGTTGGTTAATTTACCACTTGTGTGATTGCGTGGACTGCCTGCTGAGGCTGTCTGCTATGTTTTGGACTCTTAGCAGGTTGAACGCCTGTAGGAACATCTGGTTGGAGGGGGCCCATTTCCAAGTGTGTGGTGCCTCCTAAGACAATGTTGGTGACTTTGTTCCATCTTGCTTTCTGATATAAAACATTGAGTATTTTTACTGTGCCTCCCTGCAGCACTGGCAAGAAGGATCGGCGGGCCCACCATACTGCACCCAGCTCCAGCATGTTGATGTGCAGCTTGGCCTCTTGTGCCGTCCACATTACCTTTACATGCAAGTGATCAACGTGTGCCCCCCAGCCTGTGATTGAGGCTAGCGTTTTGTGGCGACTTGTTTCCTGGAGCGGGTTTCCCTTTGAAAGGTTGTTCCTGTTCTTCCACCATTGTAGTTTGCATACAACATCTGGCGTGATTACGATTTTATTCCTCCCAAGTTCCTGCCATCTGGGACTAGTTTGCGGCTATGAACTCTTGCAGGGGCCGCATGTGAAGCCTGCAGTTGGGTAGAAGTGAAATGCACCACGACAGTGCCCATTTGGCAGATGCACTTGCGCACTAATGCATAATGTTGTGGTTTGAATTTCGTAATTAGTGAGGTTAGCTTTTTTTTCCGCTGGATTGAGAGATGCACCCTCTGCTGCTCCGTGGCAAAGTGTGCCCCCCCCCCCCCCCGAAACACTAAGTTCTTGGATGGCTAGAGAATAGATGTATTGTAGTTTATTGAGAACCCTAAGTTTTGGAGCGTCTGTAATGTTTTCGAAATGGTGTGTTGGGCCTTGGACAGCGTTGGCGCTTTGATAAGCCAGTTGTCCAAGTACGGATAGACGTGGTGACCTTTCCGGCGAAGGCTTGGCGCGATGGGTGCTAGACATTTGGTAAAGGCTTGCAGGGATGCCTATAGGCCAAATGGCAGTACCTATAACTGGTAATGGGCGTTGTGAACTACAAATCTTAGGTACTTCCTGTGTTTGGGGTGGATTGGGATGTGGAGGTACTCATCCTGTAGGTCTAGTGACCTTAGGAAATCATGTTGTTGACTGGCCTCGATTACTTGCTTTAGCGTTACCATTTGGAACTTTTGCCGTCTGTTGAATTTGTTGAAACTGCGCAGGTCCAGTATCGGATGCGACTTGCCATCCGGTTTTCTTACTACAAAGTACTGTGATTACACTCCCCACCCTTTGTGTCGTTTTGGCACCTTTTCGATTGCCCTTTTCTGTAGCATTTGCCCGACTTCTTGGAGTAGGACCTTTAGGTGTCCTTGTGTGTGTTTGTGGAATGGGTGGTATGTTGGGGTTGCCGTTTTGTTAAGTCTAGCAGGTGCCCGTAGGGAATTGCTTGCAGGACCCACCTGTCTGTAGTTATGCAGTGGCATTGATGAACATAATTGGACACTTTCCCCCCCACTTGCTCTGTATTTAAAACATAGTCACTGCAACTGTTTCCCTGGTCTCCCCGTTTGAGGGTTTGTTTGTGTCTCTGTGCTTGGCAAAAAACCCTTGATTTGTTGTAGTCCTGAAATTACTTTTTGTATCCTTGGGAGTAGTATGTCCCCCTAGAATAAGACCGACTACACCAATTCGATGAGGTGAAGTTTCCTCCTGAGACCCCTTTAAAGGTACTGAAAGTTTTCCTACTTTGCAGGCTGGTGAGCAATCAGGCAGCATCAGTGTCACTTGTTATTGCCTTCAGTGCATCATCTATCTTGGGCCAAACAGAACATCCCTCTCAAAGGGCATGTCTATTACCTTGTGCTGCACGTCATGCTTGAAATCCGTACACCGCAACCAGTCCTACCTTTCCATCACACCACTCCATTTCTGATTTGTTTAAAACCGTCGTCTGAAGGGTTAGGGAGGTTTGCACCAATTAATGATATGGATGATTGGTGGTTTTCACTTATTGCTGGCCGAAATCATATGTTAATATGTGCGACCATTGACTACTTAGAACGTCTAATTGATCCACCTTTGTCGGTCTAGTTTTCAGATGAGATGTGAAATAGCTTTTGATTTAAATGCATTGAATATATGATAAATCGATGTGTTCTGAAGAGTAATAGGTTTTGTATGAGGAATTCTTTTTTGTAAAAAAGTTTCAGTTGAAACTATGACAATAAAAGAAAAAAAGAAAGAAAAAAAACAGGGTTGGCCAGATCTACCACCATATCAATGTGGTCGTTGGCCGCTTTTTCCCTGTCCCTTAATATTGCCATTGCCTCTTTTTTATCTTTTGGTAGGAGTTTCAGCACGGGAGGCAATTCTGTGCCACATTTCACAGTGATAGCGGGATATTATCACTGAGTTAAGCTACTTTCACTGTTGTCACCCCAATTGTTATGACTTGCTTCCGAAGACATCCAATTTGCAGTCCTTGTTCTCTGGTGGCATGGTGCATTTTTTGGGCTTGTGAATGGGCTTTTTTACTTGCTGACACAATGGATTCGGGCGCAGGTTGGGAAGTAAGGCATTTAGGTATGGAGTCTGGTGCGTTAGTCCCATTTCCCATCTGCCTTTAACAGCTGGTTCTGTAAACGGATGCTTCAGGGCATGTAACCCTATTTCACACACGTGGTCCAATATTGGGATGGAGACCCCCGACTTTCTCTTCTTACCGCTGTGGTCAAATAAGCATTATTTTTTCTCCTTTGTTGGGATCAGGCTAAATTCCTGGCATGCTTTAGAGACGGTATGTGAAATGGTCCTATGTCGCCTGGTGACGAAGGGATGGGAGTTTCTTCCTATGGGTTGTCTGCTGGGGTTTTGGTATCCCAATCGGTGTTCGCAGGGGACGCGGTCATGTGGACTGTGGTCCTGACCATGTAGATGACCTGGCTAGCGACCCGAGTGGTGAGACTGGTTGACGTTCTTCAGTTGGTTGCCGTGCATACTGCTGCTCTGCCTGGGCAGACAGTAGTCTAGTCTGCAATTGTGACGGCACCGCTTGCAAGGGTGAGAGGACTTGAAGCAACAGTAAAGCTTGTAGGTTTATGAGCAGCTGGGTTGGTTGGCCCGTGAGTGTACAACTAGGCCCATAAACAGACTTTTGTCCAGCCCCCGCCACCCTCCAAGGGTGACTGGTTGCCGCGGATGTGGTTGGGTTTTGAGGCGTTCTACCAGATTGACCCTGTCCCAGCGTAGCTGTAAGTCGAGGAGAGTGTGAGTGACTGCCCACTGACTCAAGAGTCCGAAGATTGTGGGGAGTGGGCCTGCTGGGATTGCAAGCAATTCAAAAGCAAAACAAAGGGGAAGAAATGGATTCAACAGGTACTTCACAAGTCTCGCTTGAAAACATGTGTGCTCCTTTTCTGCTGCACAGCCTAGGAATGGCCCCCACGTGTGCATGAACTTAGGGAGCTTTCTTTTGATAGTGGCTGTCAGTTTTTCCATTGCAAGTAATTCCCAAACTTTCACCCACCAATATGCAATATGCGGACCCTCAACATCTTTCCAAAATCGGGCTTGCGTGAGCCGAGCGGCCATAAGTAGTTTAGAGATTAGTTCAGCTCTGGGGCCCGACAATGGGTAGGTTCCGTCTTCAGGGACATCCCCCAACAATAGTATTTGTGGGTCCATTGCAAGCAATGTATCACAAATCGCCTCGATTTTGGATCTTATCTCCAGCCAGAATGATTGTATAATCGGGCAATGCCACCATAAGTGTCCCCGATTGCCACTCTCGCCACACCCGTGCCAGCATGCGTCTGGAAAATCTGGGTTCATTACATGTATTTTATGTAGAGATAGGTACCAGCGATAGCATAGTTTGAGAGCCCCCTCCCTAACTGCCGTGCATCGTGAGGTCTTATGGGCCCTACTCCATATCTTTTGCCAGCAGTCCTGGGTGATCGTTATCCCCAGTTCCCTCTCCCATGCCAGCATATATGGTAATTTTTTCTCTAGCGGGGCGTTCTCCAGGAGGCGTTAACAAGCAGCTATTCTATGGGTCTGTTGGCCCTCCATAACTGTCAATTCTATCCCTGTAGGGGGCCTAGTGACCCAATTTTTCTTATGGACAGAGGAGCTCTGAAGAGGATGACTCCTTCCCTTTGGCTGGTGGGACCAACTAATGAGTCCGTCCTTGTTGGTTTATGTAGAATATGGCTGTAGTGCTGTTAGAATGAAAACAGTCTTTTGCACTAGCTGTGGTTTGGAAAGCTTGAGGCGCTTTAAAGACTGCTGGCAGTTCCAGAAGGTTGGCATGTCTTTTGGTTAATACTTGTGTCCACATCCTGTGCGCAATCTGATGGAGAAAGTGTGCCCACCCCCTTTTAGGGATGGGTCTGTAGTGAGAGTTGCTTTGATAGCTGGTGTGTTGAAAGGTTTTCCCTTTAAAACGTTCTCTTTGGACCACCACTGCAGCAATAGAACTGGAGGTTGCAAAACCACCACTAGATCGTCCCACAGACCGCTTGCTACCATGGTTTCTCCAGCCACTCTTACATAGGACGCATGCACAACCAGGTGTGACGCACTAGGTAAATGCAGGAAGCCATAGGTGCACTGCCTTTCGCACAGTTATCTGACGACCGGCTATGTCTTGAGGGATTTGAAAAAGCATGTTTCATACCCTCTCGGAAGGGAAGACTAGGCAGTCGTTTGTTTGAATTAGCACCCCGTGAAACTGTTTTACTTGGCTGGGAATTAGACTATTTTTTCTCATTGATGGAGAAGCCGAATTGAAACAATAGGTTGACTGTTGAGTGTTTAGTTGACACATATGAGGTGTGTCGCCTGATATTAACCAGTCTAGGTAAGGGTACACTGGAATGGGCTGCCTTTGTAAGTGTGCAGCCACTACTGCCAGGACCTTTCTAAACACTTGAGGAGCTGAGGCTGTGCCGAATGGTAGAGCTTGTTTCCCACTTTGAATCTTAGGTATTTTCTGTGCGCTGGCAACACTTTCATGTCCAATGTTGCCATGTAATCCCCTTGTTTTAGAAGAGGAATTGCCTCCTGCAGCGTAGTCATCCTGAACTTTTGTGGCTTGACATGTGCTTGCAGGGCGTAGGTCTAAGACTGGGCACATTGTCAGATCTTTCTTTGGAACAAGGAAGTACACAGAATAAATACCTTGATTTTCCTCTAGAGGTGACACCAGCTCCATTGCTCCTTTTAGCAGTAAAGTTAAAATCTCTGCTTCTAGGAATTAGGTAACGTTCTGTTGACATTCTTCATGTACGAGTAAGATGGTGATACAGTGTTTCGAGAAAATTCGATTGAATAACTTTCTACTATGAGCACCCAGCAATCGGATGTTATCCCCTCCCATGTGTGGGTGAGTGACGATATGCGACCCCCTACAGGGGAAGTGCCTCAAGGCCACGGCCCTGCTTTTGGCACAATGGTGAAGGGTCAGCAGAAGTTTGAAAAGTGCCTGGCCGGCAAGAACAAGCTGGCCAAAACCCAGTCACAGGAGGCCGACGATGGCTCGGGCAATGGCCCTCCGGAGGACATGGACTTGAGTCAATTTTTGGCGGCCATTCAGGACTCACGGATGTCCCTGGAAGGGAAGGTCCAGTCTGTTGCAGTGGACATCTCCCTGGTCAAGGCAGACCTCAGGAAAATGGGGGAGAAGGTGGTAGAGAACAGGGCCGGGTACGTGTAGGACACGGTCACGATGCTGTAGGCCAAGGTGGACGGGCTGGGTGCGGCCACGAGAGCACTCAAGGTCAAGGCAAAGGATGCAGAAGGGTGCTCACGCCAAAACATCAGAATTCTGGGGATTGCTGAGGGGAAGGAGGGCCCTAGCATGGAACTATACCTTGAGCGCTGGTTCACAGATCTGAGGTCTGTCCATATGGTTCACCATCATATGATAGGGGCGCACAGGTTCCCAGGCAAGAGGCCACCGATTGGTGCTCCTCCGTGGGCAGTCGTGGTAAAATAAATGAACTACAGGGAAAGGCATGCAATATTACAAGACGATCAGTAGCGTATAAAGTGGGCGGCATGCATATCCTGGTGATCCCAGACTCCACCCAGAAGATCCAAAAGCAGTGCAAGTCTTATGATGCAGTGAGGAGGCAGCTGTGTTATTTGGGGCTCACGTACATGCTCTTCTTCCCCGCGAAGCTGAAGGTATTGATGGACGGTCGCTTGATCTTTTTCCAACCCCCGGCAGAGGTATGGGACTGGCTCGACTCAGAATATGGAGATGGGCCTGCCTCTTGGAGGGGGAGGTCTGGTGCATCAAGATCAGGGAGGGCGCCCATGCCCAACTCTTCGTGGAGCCCGACGGGGGATCCTTCTTCGGGGAGTCTATGTTGGCACAAATGGAACTCTGGAGCAGAGGGATAGGGGTCGGAGAACAATGGGTGACGTCGGCTCCAACTTGGGGCTAAGTGGAGGATAGGCCCTGCGCAAAATGATGTTCCTGGCGCTGCCTGGGACTGGGGTGTTGTGGCTGTGCGGGGCATACAGCCTAAGTTTTGAATGGGGAGCGGGAGAGTTGGTGTGGGCTTGGGAAGTGTGGTTATTTGGAGTGGCTTGCTTTAGCTGGATGTAGGGCCCTTCTGACAGTGCTGTACGCTGTCGGATATTGGAACAATGGGGGGCGGGGGCAGGCAAGTTAAGGATAGTTGGGATGTCTTTGTTGCGAGAGCAGGAAGGAGGGAGTTGCGCCTAGTGTTGGAGTTGTGTATGGGTGGGTGTGGAGGGAGGTGAGCTCAGGTTTTGTTAGGGGGCAGGTCCTTGTATACACTGGGGAGATGGGATGGTTTAGCATGTACAGGTTGTGGGGAGCTCACTGACGAAGTTTGGTTGCTATGTCCAGATTGAGGGTGGTTAGCTGGAATTCACCATGGCATAGATGTGGCACTCCTGCAGGAGAAGGCACTTGGACGTGCAGGGAGTGAAGAGGATGTGTAAGGGGGTGGTGGATGGCACTACCTTCTCCACCTATGCTAGAGGAGTACTGGTGTGGAATAGGGATGCAGTGGTCAGTGAAAGTTACTCGGACCCTGGTGGATATAGAGGGTCATATGTGGGGATTGTGGGGGAGATTCCGAGCACCCCGATGTTCCTGTTGGGAACCTATGCCCCAAATGTGGCACAGGTGGAGTTTTTCCCCGACATGCAGGATATGCTGGTACGGTGCCGGGATCTCTGGTCCCTGTGGTTCGGGGGGCTTCAATTGTGTGCTGGATGGCGTGCTGGATGTGGCTAGTGCAGTGGCCCAGAAGGTGGGGACGGCAACTAAGAGGTGCTTCACAGCCAGGAGCGTAGCTACTCTTACTTCTCATCAGTGCATGGGTCCTATTCATGGATCGATTATGTATTTGTGGGGGAGGAGAACATGTCCTGGGTGATAGGGATGGAATGTTTGGACAGGTCCTTATTGGACCACTCGCCCATAGTGGTGACTTTGGCATGGAGGAACACACACCCACTTAGCCCCATGTTGAGGTTGGACACCAGGATGCTTGAGGATGGAGGGTTCAGGACATCGTTGAAGGATAGTATCTGTCAGTTTCTTGGTGACAATGGGGCTCGACAGCAAGGTTGTCTGCGGAGTGGGATGCGTTGAAGGTTTTCCTGAGGGGTGGGGTGCATGTCTGCAAGGGTGGGGGCACTCAGGATCCTTGGTCAGGAAGTGAAGGATCTAGAGTTGAAGGTGGCCGAGCTGGACCAGGAAAAGGCCCGGGGGGCGGATATAAGTGCAGGTCTCGCAAGAAGCGAAGGGGGAACTGAGGGAAGCAAGGGATCGGCTCGCCACCCTGAGTTATGAAGGCTACGTGCTACACAGCACGCTGAGGGAGACACATCAGGTAGGCTGTTGGACTGGTGGGTCAGGAGAGAGGCGGTATGAGGGCATCTGTGGGGGTGGGGGGGTTGCTAATCACGGATGTCAGAATGCATGCAGCATTCTGGGATATCTACGCCACACTATCAGCGAAAGGGTGGTTTTAATGGGGAACAAGCGAGACAATGGTTACGCGATGTCGCTTTGCCCTCACTGGGCGAACAAGTGAAGAATCAGTTGGAGGGGATATTGACCAGCAGCAGGTGGTCAGGGCTATCAACTCTCTCGCTAAGCGGAAGACGCCAGGTATAGGCGTCATACTGATGGACTTATATAAGGAATGGCGACATTCTCGCACCAAAGTTGCTTGAGGCCCTGCTAGAGGCTTGGTCGAGCGCGGCTTTACGGAATCCATGCTGGAGGTGCTGATATGAACTCTGCCTAAAGAAGGACGTGATCCAGCCAAATGTGAATCCTATCAGCCATTGTCTATATTAAATGTAGATCTAAAAATGGTGTGTACGATTCTGGTAACCCGGCTAAATCTGGTTACGTACACCTTGGTCCATCCCAACCAAAAGGGATTCATCCCTGGCAGATCCACAAAGCCCAATCTCAGGCGGTTGCTTTTGATTCTTGATAAACACAGACGGTCAGATGCTGATGGCATTGGCTAAAACCTGTTTTCGCTCCCTGTATGCTATCCTCGGTAGGTTGCTTTGGAAGAGGGAGGCCCTAGCCCTGCTTCAATTGCCGGTAGGTAAAGGGGGCATTGGGGCGTCAGATTTTATGGCATTTTAATGGGCCACTGTTTTACAGCATATGGTGGACTGGTTCACCCAATATCGCGAGGATCGGACCACGGGCTGGACTGAGAGGGAGATGGAGCCGCGCAGTCTGGTTGAGTCGCTCGGGGGACGGGATCAGGAGTTTAGGAGCGTCCTCTCCCTGGTGCGTATGATTATTAGGGTCTGGTGGAGGGCCACTGCTTGTGAGAACAGCGTTTCCCATTCTGCCGGTTATTCCCACGGGCTGCGGCAGTTGGAAGGGGGTTGGGGCGGTTGGCAACGCTAGACACTATGTAGAGGATAGGAAAATCCTGTTCACCAAATTCAGGGCTGCGCATCCCCAGGTAGGCCTGAGCTTCCTAGACTTTGCCACTCTGATGGCAGGAGTGAGAGGCGTGGGGTTCCTGGGAAAGCACCAGACTAATGAAATTAATATGACCCTCATGCAATTGGTGGTGGGGCGCGGGGGGGGGGGGGGTTGAGTGTGTGTCAGACCAGGAAGAGTGCAACACTGCAGCAGTAGTGCTCCACACGAAATAGGAGACCGATATGAGTAAACAACTCTCACGGATGGTGAAAGGGCAAGGGCCCTTGAGCACGAGTAACTGGTATCTAGGAATGCTGAATTCCAATGGATTCAATATAAAATAGTCCAAGTTTGTGGAGACGGTGTGCTCGGTCTGCTGGAGATGTAGGAGTGAGGTTGTGGCCTTCCTGCATATGAGGTGGGGGTGTGAGCGATTGGTTAGTCTTTGAGGCGAAATCTACTCCGAACGGTCAATACTAAATGGGATGCACGCACAAGTTATGATAAAGTGCCGTTTGCTGGGGTTAATGCCTGTAGGGAAGGGCAAGCGTAGGAAGTGGTTGGCCAGAGCTCTGTTACTGGGCGTCCTCTTGGCCAGAAGGATGATTGCTTTGGCCTGTAAGGCACAGGGCGGCCACAGGTTGGGTGACTGGCATATGAGCTGGCAAAGGTGGGTGAGAGCAGAGATTGATGCGAGTGCTTGGCTACAGATGGGGTAGGGCATGGAGCACCACTACACAGTGTGGCGCGAGATATGGGACAGACTGGAACTGACTCCAGACTTGCACTCCCCTGGAATTGTGGCAAAAATGCTGTGGTTTGACCTGTTAAAGGTGTACCCCATTACACAAATTAAGGGGTGCAGGGGTTGCAGGGTGCCCCCCGCATCCTTTACATGGATTGCGGCGGCAAAACCACAGCCTGTTTGCCGCAATATTGTGTCCACGGCCATTTTTGCCGCAATTTTAACACATGGAACCGGGGGCACATGGTGGAGCTGGAGGGGAGTGGTAGGGAGGAGGGACGGGTGGGGCATTTCATGCCAGAAGTATGTTGCCCTGGGATGTCGTCTTTACTGGTTGATGTGGAGTTGTAGGAAAGCGTTCTCCGTGTATGACAGGAGCAGGTTTGAAAACTCAAAGATATTTTTTAATAAATAAAAAATAAAATGCAAAAAAGTACACAAGTATAATGTTACAAAAATGGTACAAATGTCATTGCTGCCACCAACTTGTCCTGGGCACATATACAATTTAACCAAAAAACAATAAGTTAAAATGTTATAAGGTTTCCAAGTATTCTAAGTACACTCCACCGAAATGTGGTGTGTGCAGTGTTAAAAATACAAGAATTAAAAAATGAGAAAGAAAGTTTCTCAGTACTGACCGTCTTGGGGACTAGTCAGTTTTCCCATAACAATGAGCAAAAGGGAAGTAAAGGGGGAGGGGGCTTTACTTCCCTTCGAAAGGTCAGGACAGGTTAAAAAACAAAGCAAAAAGAAGGGTGTGCCATAGAAATCTATGGAGAGAAAGGTGCAATAAGAAAATCGTTCCTTACACACACTCACCTCCCCGACTCCCCGCTGCTCCCTGACTCAGATTTCGCCAGAGACCTCTGTTGGTGTTCCAGGATCCATTGGGGGACACACCAGGGGTTCTGGGTGGAGAGGTCACTTTTGGATGCAAATTGTATTTTCAGTCAGTCATGGTGCTTAGGAATTGGTTCCAGGCAGCTTCCAGTAGAACACCTCAATGAAGATGAAGACTTCTGCGGGGCAGACCACCCCAGGAATGTTGAGGTGCAAGTGCAACGACGTAGGCAGTCAAAGAGATTTACACTGCGCAAAACATTAGCAGGCGGCCTAGTGCTAGCAGTTCTCATTGGGTGTGGCAGAATGCGCATACATCCATTTGTAGTTATCTTTGACACATACTAGAAACACCATATAGCTATACAGAAAGAGCATTAATGTATGCACGTTGTGGTTGCAGAGGTTAAAGATAGGGTGATGTATTTTGCATTTTGTGGTAGTGGACAGGGTTACGATTTCAGGGATGTGCGAGTAGGTAGCTGACATAGGTAGGAGTATGAGATGGAGTCAGAAGTGTTGCAGTATACAAGAGGTAAATGGGCTGAGGTAGCAAGAGTTCCGCCGTGTTGGATTTTAGGGCATGTTATATGATGCAGTTTGTGCAAATATGAGAAACGGGCCTACCATGGAGCTGCTGCTCTGTCCAGTTGATCATGAGACAAGTCCCCCTTTCTTCCCCACCGTAGAGGTTATGCTGCCAAGGCCACAAGCAAGCGCGCTGTGTCGATAACAGTAAATTTCATCCAGATGCCGAGCTCAGATGAGCTGGGAAAGGAATCTTGGGTTCTGGGACGAAGGGCTAGGGATGCGCCTTTGAAGGGGGAATGCATCTGAACAGGGCATGGGGTTTTGTAATGCCAAGAGGCCTGGTGAAGATTTAGAGCACTACTGTCCACTACCGTCCTCACCTGAGGGGGCAGTCCTCCTATTTAACTGCAGGCGCTGCATTTTAGGGTTCAATAAATACGCAAAATTCAAATAAGAGTGGTACCATGATCACGTCATTTATGGGTACGTAGGTTCCCAGAGAGATAGGTGGGTGGGGGAGAGGGCGTGTTGGGGCTACACCTGTACCATGATTTGGGACGGGAGGAGAAGAGGTGATGCCAAACAATATATCTACAAGGGCAGGGAGCTGTTTGTGCATGCCAGTGTCCGGTATAATGAGGAGGCCCATTGTATTATCAAAGCAAAATAAGAATTGTATATAGGTGGGGAGAGAAGGATCATGTTATAATGTTTATTATGCATAGTTTTGTTAATTGTGGTCTTCAATTATAAAAGATTTAACTCTTTTGGGTGGGGCGAGTTCGGTGTTCATTCAGCTCTACAGAAACATTTGATACTTTTGCATGCAATAAAACGTGGTTTTCCTAGCAAACGGTGCATCGATTATTTGGGATTCATCATTGTTCGGGTTTAGGGTCATTTACACTAAAGACACTGCCAGGGATCTAAGGAGGAGCCTTGTAAAAGTAGTCACCAGGGTGAGGCTGAAACAGGCACTCATCAATGGAAGAACAAAGGAGCAGACAGCACAGCTTCCGTTCATGCAAGAAAGCTGAAAATGCAGGAGCAGACACCTTCTTATACAAGTTGAAGATCCTCCAAGTTGCAAGCTAATTTCCATACCTACAATACCTTGGAGGAAATTACACAAGTCATCTGCTTCATCTACACGTCACAATCTCACACAGGTCGGAGTTACAAAATCTGATGGACATTCTAATCGAACCATAAAGGCTCTAATATTGTTTTAATGAGTCGCTGTGACGATGTGAATGAGGCCTTCTCTGCAATTCTGTCATAAAATGTGTTACTCCTCAGTGTCCACCAATCTCTTTCCTATGATACAGCATGAATTGGGGATTTTGGTCACAAATTGGTGCGAGATGGGTATTTTGGATTAGGATTTAATTACATTTTTGGTCCCGTCTTTCTTCACCATCCACACGATTTATTTATTCCCCAAATTTCATAAATGAACACACTTGGGAGACCCATCGTCACTTTATCATGATCACTACTGGAGAACATGTCACGATTCATTATTGAGACTGATTTCTTTTGTATCTGGTTACCCTCTTATTTACAGGACACAAAGGATTCTCTTTCACACATTAACCAGGTACCATGGGAAGGTGGTTTGATTTTGGCCACCTTGGATGTTGCATCCCTTTACACCTCCATAGATCATTTGATTGTCATCAATGGTTGCAAATGTGTTTTGGAAACAAGTTTGTTGAATTTTTTCACAGTAATATGATTTTGGAGATCTTAAAACTTTGTCTCAAATGTATTTCTCTTTGAAAATGTTTATTATCACCAGAAGCGTGACACAGCTTTGGGGGGGGGGGGGGAGTACGTTTGCTCCCCCTTATGCAAATCTTATAATGGGTTGGTGAGAGGTCACATTCCTGCGTGATACCATTAGCAAAACCTTTCCTGAACAGATTGTGGCCTGGTGGAGGTAAATTGATGTGTTTGTAATATGGAAAGGGACCGAGTCAGATTGGTTAAATTGTGTCAAACGCATCAATGAGAACACAGTGAATTTGATGTTCACCGAAAATTAGTGCAAATAAAATTGTGTATCTCGATGTGATTGTGATGTTACACACAGTGGGTATACACACATTGGTATATTAACACCGGTTCAGGACTCCCTATCTATGCCACCAGTGGTCATCTGGTTAGTTGTAAAAGGAGAATACCGTATGGGAAATGGTAGGTTATCCCAGGAACTGTTCGGACATACTGCAATTTGACAAATGCTGCTCTCAAGCCTCGCACAACTTTTTGAAGCGAGACTACACCAAGGGTGTCATTGAGAACGCTTGTATCAAAGCCAGATTGCTTCATTGTGAGAACATATTCTCCATGAATAAAGTGGCAAAGCAGACATAGTGAGGATCTTGGTCTTATTGTCACTTATGGGAGTTCTTCGTACAGTGTGAGGAAAATTGTTCAACGCCACTGTCATGTGCTCAAGATGGACAAAGACTTATCCTTACTATTGGTACCTTACCCTGTCTTGACATTCAGACAAGCACCATCATTGAAAGATAAACTAGTGAAGAGTTTTTTTTTCAACCTCAGTCCAAGATTGCCACCAATACCACCTGGCTGTCTTGATTACCCTCTGGGTTTGTTAAATGCCACAAATGCAATGTGTGTTCTCATGGTATTGTTGAAAAATCTTACACTCATTCGGGAACTGTCTTATCCTGTGTCATTAAGTAGTTCATGACGTGCGACATTAGTTGTTTACGTACTCTTTTGCCCTTGAAACAAGTGGAACGTGGACAGCATCACATGTAAATAAAAAAACAGGATCCTCCAGCATCTGAGGGCCATAAAGACATCTGACCCCTCATTCCCCATGGCCAAGCATTTTACAGAACACGAAAACAATGCCCAGCTATTAACATTTTTGGTGAGAACAATTTGCCGGGAAGAATGTGCATGTGGAAATTGTGTCAGAGGGTGAACATAGTATCACCTATGGAAGAAAAACAAAATGCACCCAACGGAAACGCCCATATATCGATTAACCGGAGAGGAGCTGATTGAGTTCTCAGGTTACAACAGTTGGAGACCAAATTCATTTTGGATTTTGGCACCAAGGTTCCGTTGGGCAACAATGTAGATGAGGAATTATACACCTTCATAGGAGTTTAGCCCAGCGATTTGATCTGTGTCTTTCTTTCATGTTTTGTCCTTGTGCTTTCAATAGTACACCGTTTCAATTTGACTGTTTAAAGTTCCATAATTTGATGACTTGATTTTGAGGCTTTTTGATTGGAGTTTATGATGCTTGTATTAATTTATCAGGGTTTATTTTCTGCTGTTTCATTTCTTACTTTAATTCTTTTTTGCATTATTTTATTTTCTCAAATTAGTTCAGTTGTTTTTCCTTTGACTCTTCTGTTACATTGTATTAGTTGAAATATTTTTACTATTAGTATATTGGTGTATTACAAACCTTTCACTGACATCATTTCAAGTAAAAAATAATTAAATAAATGAAAACTCCCCACCCCCAAACCCCACCAGATATTTCATTCCAAAATAGCAGAGCTGCAAAATTAACAGATTTTTGTTCCCCCAATAGTTAAGAGTTCCAACGATTTTCTGCGGTCATTGGCAAGACGGATGATGGGAGTCGTGCTCGGTATTTGGATCAGACTCCCATCAAAGCTGGACAGCCAAACGAATGTCTTCATGAGTCATATTTAGTACCTTCACAGAAACGGCAGGAGACTATCTGGTCCTTCAATTGCCACCGATATGACAGCGCCTCTCTAGTTGGGAGTTTCAGCCTTTGCGTAGAAAGAGATCTCACAGCTTTGCACAGAGACATTTTGTTAGATATCTTGGTAATTGATTAAGGGCTCAACATTCAGCAGAGCAATTGGAGAGCTTGTAGGTGGTTTTCTTCTCCTGTGTTTCAATCCAATCCAGTCAATGGATTTTTGGCCGGATCTTCATCCGGTTGTTCATTAGAACACCAGGTGTACTTCCAAGGGAAACCAGCCAGGCCTGACATCTGGCTTTCCACTGATTTAAGAGACCACTTTGCTGAGCTGTATTAGTTTATCTAAGAATATCCATAAGAGGCAGATCCTCATCCAGGAGGGTTTTACGATATAGGTTGATGGACTTCCAAATAACTATCAAGGGCATCGATTGAGTGGCCAGCTCGTATCTTAGTCTGGCAACCGGGAAATATTTCGGGAGCATCAGAACTGTAATGCAAAAATATCCCTCCTGGGTATCCCAGATTCTCTACGTTGGATTAAGCGCAGTCACCGCCCCATAAGTCAAAATAGGAATTACCTTGTGTCTACAGAAGGTTAGGACAGGGATTCTAGAACATTTCACATTTATTTTATTAAGGGCCCGAACTTGACACGCCAGAGACCTGGCCTTTGTTCTAAGACTCTCCTCCCCTTCATGTTCATTGATGGTAGAATCTGCAGAGTGCTGTTTGCTGCCTGCCTGTTGCCTGCCATCAGGATTGTTGGACCGCTAATTGTGGACTTTTTAGTTTAGCTAAAAGGTATCCTATCTCGGATATTGATTCTAAAATACAGCAACGGCCTCTAAAGAGAACTTGTAGTTTGCTGGGATGTTTTACTAATCGCATTTTACTGTATTTCTCTAACAGAACGTGAGGCCACGCCCCCTTTCCAGAAAGCAGCATATATTGCACCAGGCACGTGCATCTGCAGAGTCCGGTTTGCTGTACGTTGGGGCTGCGGGTAAGGGTGTGTGTGTGTGTGTGTGTGGTCCCATTTCTTGCCTGTTCATGCTCATACATATTTTTCATACTTAGGTTGCATTCCATGTTGATAATATTGATCGATCCCTTCACTTTATGAGGATACGTAGTACATCTCTGATTGCCGCCTTCTGGATAATCGAGTAATACAAAACCTTTCTCTTTTAGATTTGTACTACGCCCATTGATTTGTGAGTCCAGCTGTCCGCTTCCTTGTTAGGCTGGGCCTATAACACCTCTTGTTTGATCTGTGAATTGTTCCACAGCACATTTCCTCCCCCTCCCCCGTGCGTAATAGTATAGTGACCCTTGCATTACGCACTGATAGCTTTGATTGAGGTGGATTTTTCATTCACATTTTGTTTTTTTTTGTTACCCGTGAGGTTACGTCATCGCTCCTACTCTCGCTTTGGGTCTATTGTTTGAGGAAAAACCTTCCTTTTAGAGGCTAGTATTGCGACCATCGATATTCTTGTGGCAATTTGTTGGCGTTGGTAGAAAGGGCGGTTTATGGAGTATTCTTGCTTTAATTGTTTATTGTGTTTCATCCTCCTCCTTTTCTTCCTGTTCCCTTCCCCTCTGTGCTGGAAATATTGTCATATACCTACTATTGCAGGGAATAGCAGGTTCTCGGTTTTATTTTTCGGTCTGAAACATGGGACCTAAACTCAGTTCAGTTTAACAAAAGGGAACTACGTGATCATATTATAACACCTCCGGAATTGCTTTTCCAGCCAAGAGCTCAAAAGAAAAGGAGAGGTGCGGGAACTTGTGGAAATAGGAAAACAGATCTCACTCAACCAAAAATATTTGACTTCATAACTGTGGGAGCGGCTAAAAATCGTGAGGATACAGTAACTAGTACCAATGAGGGGGACAAATCTGGTTCAGAGGGGGGAGACATTTGGGGCTCTGGGTGAGGGGTTGAATGAATGTATTATTTCCCTGCCAAATAATAGGTCCATGATTGATAACTCTTTGTTGAATATGTGCCATGAATTCTGGCATCAATCTATGTTAGAGAAAGCTGCCCCTGGCCAAGGTTTGCTGGATGGCAACATGGAACTGGTAGCCAATATGGATTATATTATTGAAAGCAATCTTTCTGGCACTCCTAATCTTGAACTGTTGGCACAAGAGGCATCTCTATTTGTGAATGGAAATGGTAATTGGGATGAGAGTGAGGACATTTGCGAAGGCTCAATGAACACGGCAATTAAGCTAGAGGACATTGTCGCCAAGCTGGACGCTGTGTTCGCTCTGTGCTCTAACATTATGCAAGAGCAACAGGATTTGAATGCCTTGGTTACGGCCTCCTCAACAAACAATGGGCATGAAAGGTGCAGTGTGGTGGAACAGATAATTGTAGAGGTGGATAAATCATGTGATGAGGCCGATTATCTGAGTGACCTTTGCCTGGTTTAGTGGAGGACCACTGCATTAATGGGATAACTATCTGCCGGGGAGAATGTGCATGTGGATATTATGTCAGTGTGAACACAGTATCACCTATTGAAGTAAAAAATGCACCCGACGGAAACGTAACTATAAGAAGGGTGAAAAGCAGAGGTGCAAAAGCGGGAAAAGTGGAAGAAAAGTGGTGTGTAGAGGAAATGGTGCCTCATTAGCAGAGACTGGAAAAAAGGATGCGATATGTGAGTTTAAGGGTGACAGATACAATTTACAAAAAGGTAAATAATGCAAAGAAAGAACTGAAGGCACCCGAAGTGTTGGATAATAGGTTCAATGGGACAGTGAGTGAAACTCAGATGGTGGGTTACTACCAGCTGAATATAACAGAAATTGAAATAATTTCAGAGGTAAATCCGAAGGGTGTGTTACAGAATGCAGATTGTGTGAAATGTGTGAACATAGCTGTAACTAAGATTATGGATACACTCATCCAAGGATAGGGAGACCTATATGGCCGAGATGGAGAGATCAGCTATGCATAACGCAAACAAGGGTAAAACAGGTCCAAGTGATCAAGAACGTGAGCGTGATGGAAAGAAGAAAATGTGTATGGGAAAATCCCTGAAACTAATTTCAATGAATAACTATGAGAAAAGTCCTTATTTTAACCGGAAATGGTTCCTGGAACAACTGCTTAAGGTCCCTGAATTAGGTGGGATTACATCTGCTGATATTGTGAAGGTGACACTACCTGAAAATGGGAGTTGGGAGAATTGGGAAGTTTGTTACACCAGTGATAGTATAACTTATTTGTATCCATGCTGAGATCCTTTGGAATAATAGGTATGAAATGTTGATATGTAATAAAGTGGAGGAAAAGGCTAATTAAAAGGTGGGATTTATGAGGAGAATTGAGTGCCCTGGGCTTCACATGAACCGGTCTTTAAATCCTGGAACACCAGAGGGTTCCACTCCTTCATGCATGGTGTAGGTAAAAATTTGTCTCGATAATTGTTGTGTGTTTGCTCTTCAAGAGACTTGGGTCAGTGGAACAATTTTGATTAATGGGTTTAATCTTCTGGTTAAACCTGCTGTTTGTAGTGGGGTGGGCCACTCGCTGGAGGGTCTATGCATCGGTGTTAGGAGCCCGTTAACCATCAATGAGTATGCTGAAATAGGAAACTCTCCCTTTGTTCTCTGCGGAATTGTCAAAAATATGGGCATATTTATAGAAACATTGGTGATCAATGTGTACTCCCACCCGGACGGGTATATGGGGAGTGTATTGCTAGTTTGATCTCAAATATTCTAGAGAGATGGCTTATGCAGGCCCATAATGCTGAGGTAATGGTATTAGGGGACTTCAACTCCCACTGCGATGAAGCACAAATAGCAGTGAATGATTGGGAAGATCTATGTGGGGAGTTTGAAGTGATAATTCTGGGCACTCTGGGTAGGGAGGGTACAATTCCCACATCTCAGGTAAAGAGTGCTAACGGAATGATGTGGATAGAATTTTTCAAATATTGGGAACTCTTTAGATATTGATTACTCTGATCCACATAAAATGACATGGACGAACGGTATAGTAAGTCATCGGTTGGACTACATGTTCATATCAAAGGGCCTAAGGGGGCAAGTGAAACAATTTGAACATGTCCCTATGAAGCAAAGGGATCATTCCGCATTAAAATGCACGCTTAAAGCAGTAAAGTGCCAAAAAAGACACTATTCGTAATGCTCTGAATATTCAAACATCAGCGAGAGGGAATAGGATTAACTAGACGGAAAGAAATCACTAAATTTGATCAGATCACCTCCTCATAGATAGCAAGGATATTGCAGAGTCGGGTATGTGGGGGCTAAGTGCCATGATTGTCTGGATTTTAATGACTACTAAAAGAGACCGTGTTACCCAAGCTTCAGGGAAAAAAACATTTATATCCTAGGACTATTCAAAACGGAGAAAAAAACGTAATGCTGACATTAGCGCTATTAAATCAGCAAGGGATCTGAACGTGGAACAAAAACACAAAGGGGAAGCCACCCTCCGTATGAGATCCAAGAACTGGCTCAAAGCCCATCGATCTAGCACTAGAAACGCTAATTGGAGGAAAGTCTTTAAATTGTGTAAAACCTCAGATAGCAAGAAGTTCTGGAACCTCTATAGACAGCATCTAATGGAATGATGATTATACAGACATTACTATCATACCAGTGGGGGAATGGAAAACCTATGCGGGCTACCTTTATTAAGAGAAATATCAGACTAATAGGTCACAAATCAGGATCTGGAAGAATAATGCTACGGATTTCCCATTTGGTGAGGCCGATATTCTTAAGATCCTTAGTGATATGAACACATCTAGAGCCCCGGGTTTCGGATTAGCTAACTAGTTCATAAAATACAATGCAATTAAGTGGACTACCTTCTTATTGGCCATGTACTCTAGTATTTGGAATAGTCGGGTGATACCAGACAGCTGGAAGAAAGCTGTTTTGGTCCCTATATTTAACAAGGGAGAAAGATCAAATCGGGAAATTACCAGTTGTTGGCCATGTCAGACACTTGTTGCAAAATATTTTGTACCCTCTTATTAAAACTTATTAGTCAATGGAGTAGTACAGAGAAAGTAATTGTCCCACAACAAACTGGATTTAGAGAAGGTTTGAAGTTTAGTTTATTTGTAAAGCGCAGCCAGGCCCATGGGCAATCGGGCGCATAATCTTAGATACAAGTTGCAGTAACAATATACATAGAATACCAATTTACAAGGTTACAAGTTATACACAAGATACACATTTATAGGTTATATATAGGTGCGGAAAGGCGTATATACACAGCTGAGTTATATTACAGATAGGAAGCAAAGCGGACGTGAGGAGAATTATGAGTTCTGAGTGAGCATCCAAGCTTTGGCGTTGTTCTTGAACGTTAGGAACGAAGGTTCAGTTCTGATGAAGGTTGGCATTGTGTTCCACAGTTTGGAAGCTAGGACAGGGAAGCTCACACTACCCACTCTTTGGAGTTTGAATCTAGGCAGGGTTAGACGGAGTTTGGGCTGATCTGGTGGGCCGGGAGGAGGTGTGGAGTGTTAAGACACAAGGAGAGATAAGGTGGGGCATTGTTGTTTAGGCATTTGTGAGTCAAGGCTAGTGTTTTCAAGGCAATTCTATGTTTTACCGGGAGCCAACGTAAATCAGATCTAGTGATGGAGATATGGGACCGTCTGGGGATATTGAGCGCTGCCCTTATGGCGTTATGTTGGATAGTTTGCAGTTTGTTAAGGTTGGACTAACTGGTCCCTAGATAAAGGGCACTGCAGTAGTCTATTTCGGAAATGACGAGTGTTCTGGCCAAGGTAATGCAGTTATGAGGGTTCAGAAAGGGTCTGCAGGCCGTGATAAGTTTACATGTATAGGCCGATGCCGACCTTACTGCATTTGTCTGTCTGTTCAGGGAGAGGGTGGAGTCCAGGGTAGACGCCTAAAGTTTTGGTGTCTTTTTCTCTATGACGTTGCCGTCAATGATGAAGGACTTGTAGGCTTGGCCTAATTTGTTGAGACGATAAGTTGATCCTAGTAGTAAGAGCTCCGTCTTATCGTCGTTAAGGCAGAGTTCGTGTTGCGCCACCCAGGCCTGAATGACCAAGTAGATTTCGTTCAAGGATTTGGTATTGGCTGAGTAATCACCAGTGATGGGAATGAGTATCTGGGTGTCGTCCGCGTAGTTGGTGTAGGTGACACCCAGATAGTCGAGCACATCGAACCGGGGCTTGGTGAATACATTGTACAGTGTGGGCGATACGCAAGAGCCTTGAGGGACCCCACAGTGAATGGGAGAGGGGTCTGCCGATGCTGAAGGTGAGAAGACCCGCATAGATCTGTTGCTAAAGAAGGAGTGGATCCAGGCATTAGCAGAGTCAGAGAAGTAGGCCGCAGATTTAAGATGTTGGCAAAGTATTTGGTGGTTGACCAGATCGAATGCCGCAAAGAGGTCAAGGAGGAGGAGTAGCGCTAACTTCCCGTTGTCCTTTAGTGTTCTCCATCTTTGTTTTCAGGTCAATCAGAGCTGTTTCGGTGCCGGGTTTAGGGCGGAAGCCTGATTGTCTTAGTCCCAGAGGTTTGTTGGACTCAAGGTAGTCTTGGATCTGCAGGTAGGCTACACGATCAGGAATCTTGAGCAGGAATGGGACCATAGTAATCAGTCTGAAGTTGGTCGGAATGTTAGGGTCGAGGGATGGTTTTTTGAGTAGTAGGATTACCCAGGCATCCTTGAGGTTGTCAGGGACTATACCCGTTTTGAAGGAGGCATTTATAAAGGCTGTGATGAAAGGGGCAAGGTTGTGAGAAGATTCCTTGATAGGTGCCGGGCAGGGGTCACCTTGGCAGTTGGACGGTTTGAGGTTGTTTATGATTCCTTCTACCCAAGAGTGCTGACTGTATATTTGTACACCAGTTACTATCTTTAGGGCAGGACTCAGGGAGGGGGGGGAGATGGGGGGGGGGTGTGCTGCAGGTGCCGACACAATGCGGTTGTTGTAAGTCTTTTTTAGCCTGCAGTAGAGCTTCTTTGTAGTTAAGAGTGGCTAAGAGGAGATTGTCCTTGTGGGTGTCAGAAGGGTGACTTTTCCAGCGTGACTCTGCACTGCGTTTCTCTTTGTGCAACACTCTAAGCTGAGGTGTGAACCACGAGTTGAGGTGCGCATGTTTAGGTCTCCTAAGTTTAAGCGGGGCGATAGAATTTATGGCTGTAAGCACTGACTGGTTATAAGCGTCGGCTAAGCAAGTAGGGTCCGAGCAAGTGTCAGTGGCGTTATTAAGGGTGGGAAGGATAAGGGGGAGTAGCTTTTCAGCGGTTATGTTCTTTTTGTAAGGGTAGCTGGGGCGACAGGAGGCGTAGGTAGCAAGGCTGCTTCAATGCTGAAGGTGATGTGGTGATCAGACCATATGCAGGGGGCGTTCGAGAGTAAGTGGATGTTGCAGTTAGTGTCGCTGAGCCAGTCTAGGGACCGCACTTTAATGTGGGTAGGTTCTTGTATATGGTGTGAGAATCCTAGTTTTGTTAAGGTGTTGGCAAGGACGACAGCTGCAGGGTCATTAGGGTCTTGGTGGCCTACATTAAAGTTACCAGGATAATGGGTTGAGAGTTTGTTTTTGCTTTGTCAAGTTCAAGGGCAGTGATGTCATCCACAAAGGAAGTGGGGGGGACCAGGAGGTCTGTAAATTAAGTGGATGGTGGCCGTTTGGTTGGCCGACAGTGTGAGTTTAACAGAGTAGCTCTGTAGATTCCGAGTCCTAGAGCCTTGGATAACTAGAGTACCCTGAATCACATTTGATCAGATACACATGGAAAAAAGAGAAATCTGTATATATGTTTTATTGATTACTCAGAAACTTTTGATTCTGTGGACAGAATTCATGGAGCAAGTTGTTGAAATGGAGACTGTGCCCGAGGGCGTTACACTTCTTGAAAGCTATGTTTACAGATACAACAGTGACTGTCTGGATAAAGGAGCAATTATTACTCCTCCGGTCAGCACAAACAAGTGCTTGAAAGAAGGCTGTGTAGCCCCGTCGGTTTTTTTATAATTTGTACGAAGCAGATACGAAGGACGCCATGGGCACTGTGTGTGGCTACCCTCCTAAAACTGGTAGCCTTGGAGTCAGCTGGTTGTCATATGCTGATGACACCGTTTTCGTGGACAGATCGTCATGCAGAGTTGCAGCGCATGCTTAACGCCCTGGATGAGTTTTCCAAATTAAACAAGCTGCAACTTAATGTAAAAAAACAAAATCATGATAATGGGGTCCCGGTTGAATTGGAAAAAAAGCAGGGGTACATATGGAAGTTAAATGATGAGGTCATTGAAGTGCTGAATATGTACCCATAGCTACGTATCCCGATCATGAATATGCCTGTTAAACACTTTTACGAACATTCCTTAAAGAACAAGATGCTGGGAAAATGTAATGTTATTAAACAATATATGGGTAGAAAGGGGGGATACTCCCTGGAGGGGTTCTTAGAACTCTATAAAGGCAGCATTGTTCCGGGGATTCTTTATACCCTAGAAACTATAGAGGCAAAATATCTGTCCTGGTTTGATAGGCTAGAAGGCAAAATATGGCGCCTGTTCCTAAGATCTAATTCAGTCCCAATCGAAGCAATAAGATGTGAATTGAGTTGGATCTCTCTCAGTAAACTATGGAAAATGCAGTGTTGCAAACTGTAAGAATAAAAATGTCAGAATGTAACCACGACAGCTTAATAAACATCATAGCTATGAACATGGATGATAACATTAATGTAAATTAATTCATGGCAAGCTTACAAAGATTGTGACAACTTCTCTGCATGATATTGATATCCCGATGCCTGGAGGACGATAGAACAAGTTATTTACCTTATCTGGTAACCCTCTTTCGATGGGATGTTCTTTCGAGGTATTCCACATCTATGATAGGTAATGACTACAGCTGTGCTGCTTCAGAGTTTTTTTTTGGCGTAGGCGTACTGCATCAATGACGTTGACACGTTGTCCCTCAAGCGCCTCCGTCGAGGGTCGACGTCACCAGATGTTATATATAGGACGCACGGCACCCGTAACCTCAGTTGTCGTTTTTTCCCAGAACGTGTGGCACCAATCTCCCACCAGTATGACTGCAGAAAGCCTTGCGGAAACGTAAGCTGCAATCGCATAAGAAATTCTGTAGAGGGGCAGGCTGGGAGGGTACGATGTGGAATATGTAGAAGGAACATCCCATCGAAAGAACGTTACCAGATAAGTTAAGTAACTTGTTCTTCGAGGGGATTGTGTCCTCCGACGTATTTCACATCTATGACAGACTCCCAAAGCAGTACCGACGTATGGAGGTGGGAAAAGAATTTACAAATTTAAAATATAAGAATGCCCAATCAAAGTGCAGAATAGAGGACTGCCTTACCAAACGCCAAATCCTGCCCATGGATGGATTGTAAGGAATAGTGTCTCACAAAAATATGGACAGAGGCCCATGTGGATGCTTCGCAAATATTGCGAATCGGAACGCTGCTCTGTAGAGCAGTGAAGGCAGCCACACCCCTAGTAGAGTGAGCCTGTAAGCCTACTGGAGGGTCCTTTCCCGCCAAATGGTAACACTCAGAGATCGTCAAAATGATCCATCTGGATAAGGTCTGCTTGGAAACAGCCTGACCTAAACGCCTTCCAGCATAACCAACAAAGAGCTGATCGTCCACTCTGACCCGGGACATCCATGAGAGATAGAAACTCAAAGCTCTCCTAGGATCCAACCTATTGAGCCTCTCCTCCTCTTTACCAGTATGTGGAGGAGGATAAAACGCCTGAAGAATTACCTTCTGGCCCAAATGGAATTGCAACACAACCTTCGGAAGAAAAGAAGGCCGCACCCTAAGGACAACCCTGTCCTTATGGAACACAGTGAAGGGTGGCTTGGCGTCACACTAGTGGTACGGTGGAAGTCACACTAGGTACCGGTGGTGGACTGTTTAGGTCGAAATGGTGACCAACATTGCAGGTTGCACCTTTTATTAATTTTGCACTGCAAATTTGTCCATTAAGTTGTAAAAATGATCTCTGCCACTTTAGAACACGATACTGAAGAGGTGTTGTAATTTAACAAATCTTGTATTTCCTTATTTTCTATTCTTAATTGTTGGAATAGTTGCAGCCAGACTTAGAATTGATCTTTGGACTGTGCATGCAGTTTGAGACCGGGGGTTAGGATTAGGACCCTATATTAAGGTATCCTTCTCTCTATCTTTATGCTCCCCGTCGCCCCTCTTCCCCCCTTTCTTTCAATTTGCTTTGACCCTCCCTCAAGACTGTTTCTCCTTTCTTTTCCCTTGGGAGGCGACTGCACTTTGCACTTTGTATTCATCCTGCATTGCAGGGAGCTTAGGTGGGCGACATGCACTTTACCTGTACATATTCCATGTTTATTGTCTGTTTTTATGCTGTTTTACCATGGATTCAGCACTATATGTGATGTGATTTAATATGTGAACAATAAAGATTAGATTTTATATTATCCTTGACCTGGCCCATCCCCTCATTTGGGCTTTCATATTG